>NC_053389.1:770725066-771390293 GCF_905171765.1 Bufo bufo | reverse complement strand
AACAATAGTGTGCATTGCAGGGTTGCAAAAAGAAAGCCACTGGTCTCCAAAAAGAACATTGCTCCTCATCTGCAGTTTACTAAAGATCACCTGGACAAGCCAGGAGGCTATTGGAACAATGTTTGTGGATGGATGAGACCAAATGGAACTTTCTGGTTTAAATAAGCAGCATTATGTTTGGAAAAAGGAAAAAAATCCTTTCCAGCATAGAAACCTCATCCCATCTGTGAAACATAGTGGTGGTAGTAGCATGGTTCGGGCCTGTTTTGCTTCATCTAGGCCAGGACGGCTTGCCATCATTGATAGAACAATTTCGAAAGGAAAATGTCAGAACATCTGTCCATGTGCGTGAGCTGAATCTCAACAGAAGGTGGGTCATGCAGCACACAAGTCGTTCTACCAAAGAATGGTTAAAGAAGAATAAAGTTAAAGTTTTGAAATGGACAAGTCAAAGTCCTGACCTTAGTCCAATAAAAATGTTGTTGAAGGTCCTGAAGCGAGCAGTTCAAGGGGGGAAATCCATCAACATAACTGAGCTGAAGGTGTTTTGTACGGAAGAATTGGCTAAAATTCCTCCAGGCCAATGTGCAGGACTAATCAACAATTATCGGATAGGATTAGTTTGTTGCAGTTGTTGCTGCACAATGGGGTCACCCCAGATACTGAAAGCAAAGGTTCACATACTCC
The DNA here is from genome assembly GCF_905171765.1 of Bufo bufo. Taxonomy (NCBI): domain Eukaryota; kingdom Metazoa; phylum Chordata; class Amphibia; order Anura; family Bufonidae; genus Bufo; species Bufo bufo. The sequence continues at coordinate 771,389,606 of NC_053389.1, read as the reverse complement.
TGTCACTCACAGACATGTAATAATGGATCATTTTTATCAATAAATAAATGACTAAGGCAAATTTTTTTTGGCTCATTTGTTTTATTTAGTTATCTTTATCTACTTTTAGGACTTGTGTGAAAATCTTATGTATTTTAAGGCCAAATTTATGCAGAATTATAGAAAATTCTGAAGTGTTCACAGAGTTTCAAGGACCATTGTACATGCCAAGAGCTCTGACCTATGGTGAATAGACCCTTACAGGACGTCCATATGAATTAGTCACCATGTAACAAAGGACCACGATGAGTCCTTCATTGTGGTACGCCCTCCTTGGTCTTCACTCTTAGGCCTCATGCACACGACCTTTTTTTTTTACGGTCCGCAAAAACGGGGTCCGTAGGTCCGTGATCCGTGACCGTTTTTTCGTCCGTGGGTCTTCCTTGATTTTTGGAGGATCCACGGACATGAAAAAACTGTCGTTTTGGTGTCCGCCTGGCTGTGCGGAGCCAAACGGATCCGTCCTGAATTACAATGCAAGTCAATGGGGACGGATCCGTTTGACATTGACACAATATGGTGCAATTTCAAACGGATCCGTCCCCTATTGACTTTCAATGTAAAGTCAGGAGTTAATATACCATAGGATCGGAGTTTTCTCCAATCCGATGGTATATTTTAACTTGAAGCGTCCCCATCACCATGGGAACGCCTCTATGTTAGAATATACTGTCGGATATGAGTTACATCGTGAACCTCATATCCGACAGTATATTCTAACACAGAGGCGTTCCCATAGTGATGGGGACGCTTCTAGTTAGAATATACTACAAACTGTGTACATGACTGCCCCCTGCTGCCTGGCAGCACCCGATCTTTTACAGGGGGCTGTGATCCGCACAATTAACACTTCAGGTGCCGCACCTGAAGGGGTTAATTGTGCGTATCATAGCCCCCTGTAAGAGATCAGGGGCTGCCAGGCAGCAGGGGGCAGACCCCCCTCCCTCCCCAGTTTGAATATCATTGGTGGCCAGTGTGCGCCCCCCCCGCCCCCCCCCTATTGTAATATCATTGGTGGCCAGTGTGCGGCCTCCCCCCCGCTATTGTATTAATATCATTGGTGGCCAGTGTGCGGCCTCCCCTCCCCCGCCCCCCTCCCCCCCTCTATTGTAATTTCATTGGTGGCCAGTGTGCGGCCTCCCCCCCCCCCCCCGTGCCCGATCATTGGTGGCAGCGGAGATTCCGATCGGAGTCCCAGTTTAATCGCTCTGGGGCTCCGATCAGTAACCATGGCAACCAGGACGCTACTGCAGGCCTGGTTGCCATGGTTACTTAGCAATATTACAATATTAGAAGCATCATACTTACCTGCTGGCTGCTGCGATGTGTGTCCGGCCGGGAGCTCCTCCTACTGGTAAGTGAGAGATCAATGCGCCGCACAGACCTGTCACTTACCAGTAGGAGGAGCTCCCGGCCGGACACACATCGCAGCAGCCAGCAGGTAAGTATGATGCTTCTAATATTGTAATATTGCTAAGTAACCATGGCAACCAGGCCTGAAGTAGCGGCCTGGTTGCCATGGTTACCGATCGGAGCCCCAGAGCGATTAAACTGGGACTCCGATCGGAATCTCCGCTGCCACCAATGATCGGGCGGGAGGGGGGGAGAGGGGAGGCCGCACACTGGCCACCAATGAAATTACAATAGAGGGGGGGGGCCGACGGAGGGGGGGCGGGGGAGGGGAGGCCGCACACTGGCCACCAATGATATTAATACAACAGAGGGGGGGCCGGGGGGGGGGAGGCCGCACACTGGCCACCAATGATATTACAATAGGGGGGGGGGCGGCACACTGGCCACCAATGATATTCAAACTGGGGAGGGGGGGAGGGTCTGCCCCCTGCTGCCTGGCAGCCCTGATCTCTTACAGGGGGATATGATAGTACAATTAACCCCTTCAGGTGCCGCACCTGAAGGGGTTAATTGTGCTGATCACAGCCCCCTGTAAGAGATCGGGTGCTGCCAGGCAGCAGGGGGCAGTCATGTACACAGTTCGTAGTATATTCTAACTAGAAGCGTCCCCATCACTATGGGAACGCCTCTGTGTTAGAATATACTGTCGGTTTTGAGTTTTCACGAAGTGAAAACTCATCTCTGAAAAAGCTTTTATGCAGACGGATCTTCGGATCCGTCTGTATAAAAAGTAACCTATGGCCACGGATCACGGAAGTGGATGCCAATCTTGTGTGCATCCGTGTTCTTTCACGGACCCATTGACTTGAATGGGTCCGTGAACCGTTGTCCGTCAAAAAAATAGGACAGGTCCTATTTTTTTGACGGACAGGAAACACGGATCACGGATGCGGCTGCAAAACGGTGCATTTTCTGATTTTTTCAGGGACCTATTGAAAGTCAATGGGTCCGCAAAAAAAAAAACGGAAAACGGCACAACGGCCAGGGATGCACACAACGGTTGTGTGCATGAGGCCTTAGTGTCCCAAGGAATGCATAAGTATCAGTCACACTCTGACTTATAATGGCACATGGTATGTGGAGACCCTATTACAGATTTTGAGACTTGCTGTGTTGCACCTTTAGGGAACCCCCCTCTATGATGTCAATAATCCCACATGGGACATATCATATAGAAAGGGGTTGTCCTGACTGAAGTGCAATGCAGTTTTCTAACATACTGTCAAAATCACTGATTGTGGGTAATAAAAAAAAAAAACAACCCACTTGCTCGTTCATCTTGTCATACTATCACTAGAGGTGGGTTACTTTTTCGTGGGCTACCCTGTATTTGTGGCACTATTTTTCCTTGCAGAGAGCATCTAGTAGGCATAAGGAGTAGTATAGTCCATGCAGTGCTCCTCTGGGGGAATTTTATTTTTATTTTTCTAAGGGCTAATGCACATGAATGTATTTTTTGCTCATGTCTGTTCCGTTTTGGGGTTTTTTACGCCCCAAATGCAGAACCATTCATTTCAATGGGGCTACAAAAAAACTGAAATTACTCCGTGTGCATTCAGTATCCATATGTCCGCATTTCCGTTCTGCAAAAAAATAGAACGTGTCCTATTATTGTCTGTTTTTGTGATTCTCACATTTGAGGGTTTGCTACATTTGTGTCCAGTCTAGGCAATCCTCTATGAGCTAAACAGCTTGGGCTCCTGACTGCTACATTTTACCTGCGCTGATACACTGTAACAAACTGTCACGACAGGAGTAAAAGTTGTGCTCACACTGGTAAATTACTTTGCACTTGTAAGAATGGATACCAATGGTAGCAGTGCGACACTGCCTTTGTTTGTATGTTTATTCTTTAAATATTTGAAAACTTAATAAAAACAGTTTGAAAAAAAAAAAAAGTTGTGCTCACAGCAGGACTCTCCTCACCCACTAATTTAACCCTTTAAGGGAGTTTTATACTTCATTTTTTTTTAGTTTAGTTTTAGTTGACTTTAACGATGGATTCTGTTCATTTCAAAGTGGATCATTTACCATCAGCTTTCATCCAGTCCATCATGATCCCTCTAAACTTTGTGACCCAGATTAACCAAGACAATGTGATTTGTGTTAAGGGAAAGACTAGAGCGAAGGAAAGCGAGCGGAGGATGCTGCTGTAATAAGCAGTTAATGAAGGTAATTAAAGAGGGATCCGGCGCTGCCACATGCGTTGACACCGGTTACATAACCAAGATGCTCTATAATGAGATAAATGGGTTTTATTCATTACAGGATTACAGACCCCAGTGTCCTGCGTACACTTAACACATGCTAGATATTAACAGAGGACAAACTCCACAACATAGGATATGCCATTCAGTCTGACAGGTGGTGGTCCAATGGTGGGGTCCACACCTATACCGGGAATGATGGGCGCACAGCGTGGTTCCTGCCATGTGCTGTGTCTGGTACTGGTAGAGCTGCCAGTTCTCTTAGGCCCTCATAGACTTGCATGCTATACATAATCATACCTCCTGTTGAAAGAACGCAAAGAGGGACAATCCTGTGGCACACATCTCAAGACACGGCAACATTTTTTATGCAAAACCAATCCCTGTCCATACAAATCCAATCCTGCCCACTACCATTGTGCCCACTGACAGACTGGGGTTCCTTGGACTCACCGGAGGAAATTATTCTCAAGGCCCAACCCCTATATTATCAATAATGTCTAACAGGTTTTAAATTTAAAGAAATAGACCCTAGTGGCAAGTGACTGGCTCCTGGACGTTTGGAGCCCACCATGATATCAGAGCCTGGGCCCACCGGAGGATTGCCTGATACTCTGGTGGGCCAGTCCGATCCTGATTGTCGTATACCCTCTTAGTGCAAACTCCTATTATTAAGCCCCACTTATTGTCTTCCCTCATATTAAATGGGTATTGCCATTGATAGGGTATGCCATAAATGTCCGACAGGTTCGAGTCCCATCCCTTCCTATCTCAAAAGTGGGGCAAGACTTCACTGCATTGTGCCAAGCCACTGGTGGCTGGATCACCTGCAAGCAAAGTATGGCACTCACTGAACATTGTACAGCTGTATATATGCAAAATATGACTTTATGCGGGTAATATTTGACTTCAAGGGGTAGTCTCATCTGGGATACTGATGGCATATCGCTAGGACATGCTATCAATGTCAGATAGCTGCGGGTCCCACCTCTTCGACCTGCTCCTATCTCCAGAGTGGTCCGTGGCTTGCCCTCCATTCACTTCTATGGAACTTTCGAAAATAATCAAATGAGTGCACTCGGCTATTTTCAGAAGCCCCATAGTGGGAAACTGAGATTAGTCGTGCATACCCAGCTGCTCTCTCATCACTTTGGGGGCCTCATTCTGGAGTAAGGACAAGTCCCAAAGGTGGGATCCGCACCTATCTGACAACGATGGCATATCCTAGCGATATGCTATTAATGTCCCAGATGGGCATGCCCCTTTAAGCCAGCTTTATAGGACATTATACGGGTAGAGTATAGCACTCAAGGCGGTAGGTATTTTGGCAATGTATGGCACTAACTTGGCATTGTGTCCACACGCAGTGAATAGATGTCATATGACTTTTATCTAGGTAGGGACCTTGCAGCTACTTTTATCCTTTCCACAATGGTATTCCTATTATCTGCCATCTTGATAATCCAGAAACAGAAGACCGCAGTAATACAAGATCATTTTAGGTTAGCATTTTATTTTGGGTTGCCTTCCTTGAGGTTCTCAAGCTTTAGCCTCTCAACTATATTTTATACTATTTTCAATGGCTATCCAATAATGCAGAATTTCTCAAAAGCTAGCACTTATCTGGTCCCATTTATACCATATTAAAGGATTAATTGTTGCCCCCCCCCCCCCCCCCCTTTCCCCCAGCAGTTGCCAGTATTCTCTTGGGTAAGCAGCCAGCAATGTTGTAGGTGGATCCAAATTGACAGAATGTGGGGAGCTACAAGTAGTTGGGACCAATACAACTTGGCAGGGCCAGTAATACCATAGTGCAACACAGAATACCATCCCACATAACCAAATACCACAGTGCAGCACAAAATACCTCCCCAGAAGCTGTCCCTCTGTGGTGGCCATCAATAGCTACCATGTTCTGTCCTCCTCACCATCCAATTGTCTCTAATGAAGATATGAAGCAGGGCCTTAAGAGGTGAGATGTGGCCCACAAAACCAAGCCAACCCTACCTAAATCATATCGCTTGGACTTCCGCTAATAATAACCCCTATAGTTCCCCCTGCAGTCTGTACCCGGCCAGCGGCAGTGGGCTTGGGTCACCATGAAAATATCCTGTAGGGTCCACCCCTGGCTCTCATTGAAATCAATGGGCTCTCTGTGTAACGCATGAAGACTCTAAGTGAAAGACGCTCTTTGTAGCCATTCTTTGCTTTAGCTAAATTAGAATTTCCTAATAAATTTGGTTTTCAAAACGAGACGACCCCTTTTTACATTTGTGATTAATTATGCGCTGCCTAATTATGTTAACCTGATGAACAAAATGGCCAGTGGCAAGACCCAATGAGACAACTGTTCAGAAGAACGTCTTCCGTATTCTCAGGATTCCAGCCCTTCATCCCATACCAGCTCTTCTGCTCTTTAATCCCAGGTAAGAGTTCATCCTGGCTGAAAATGAGATTAAATCTGTTTGTAGCTCAGGCAAATTATCCAATTTTCAATAAAGGAGGTCAGATTTTCCTCTGAGGAAAAGGTTGCTGACATGAAATCATGAAGTTCCTGCATGTCAAATATTGCAGAAAATGTTTTACTACAACCCTACAAATGTATAATCCTATAACAATTCAATATACTGTAAATGTGTAAAAGCTGAAGATGCGCGTTCTGCAGGATTCATTTGCTGTAGTTAAAGGGGCTTTCTGGGAGGTTAACATTGATGGCCTATCGTCATGATCTGATCGGTGGGGGTCTGACTCCCAGCACCACTTTTGCTGGGTCACTCAAGGACATAAACAGAGTTTTCCCTAAATGACTCCTATGTTGTCTTGGCTGTGTGCTTAGGGTCATTGTCTTGTTGGAAGGTGAATCTTCCAGTCTGAGGTCCAGAGCACTGAGAAATGGGAGGCCCCCAGACCTAAATTTCTAGTGTCATAGTAAAGGATCTGAATACTTACCGTATTTTTCGCCGTATAAGACGCACTTTTTTCCCCCCAAAAGTGGGGGGAAAATAGCAGTGCGTCTTATACGGCGAATGCTGCCGATTTTGTCGGGTTTTCAATGATACACCCGCTGCGATGCCGTGCGGCGGGTGTATCAGCTGTGAGGGAGGCGGGACTGGGGGCCGGCATCTGCTTTTATAATGACAGCGGGGCCCGTGCAGTGACTGTATTCTACTACACGGGCCCCGCTCACTGTATGATCCTATGTCTAATAGTTACCGTAATTGTAATTGTATGTAATCAGGAGCACTGTGTATTGCCGGTACTTACAACTAGAAGCGGTAGGTAGCAGAGAGGAGGGAGGAGGGAGGAGGCAGGCCGGGAGGACGGAAGCTGGCAGCGTGAGTCATACGTCATGCGGCTGCGCCGCCCACTTTATGAATGAATGAAGCAGGCGGCGTAGACGCATGACGTATGACTCACGCTGCCAGCGCCCGTCCTCCCGGCCTGCCTTCTCCCTTCTCCCTCCTCCCTCCTCTCTGCTACCTACCGCTTCTAGTTGTAAGTACCGGCAATACACAGCGCTCCTGATTACATACAATTACAATTACGGTAACTATTAAACATAGGATCATACAGTGAGCGGGGCCCGTGTAGTAGAATACAGTCACTGCACGGGCCCCGCTGTCATTATAAAAGCAGATGCCGGCCCCCAGCGTGTATTGAGGGTCATTCACTACAGGGACACTTATGGAGGGGATCTGTGGATGACACATAGCATAAGATGCTATATATGTGTCATCCACAGATCCCCCCCACCGGTATGTCCCGGTGAAATTTTCCTTTTTAATAAATTTGCAAAAAATTCTAATATTATGTTTTCACTTTGTCATTATGGGGTATTGAGTACAGATTGATGGGGAAAACTTTATTTTTTTAATTTGAGTACAGGGCCATAACAACAAAATGTGAAAAAGTGAAAGAGTTTGAAGACTTTTCAAATGCACCGTATATGGTACCGGGATACTGTGTCATTAGACGCAGCCAAAATGCAGGGTGTCATGATCACACTCAATGGAGTTCACGTGATGTGTGGATGTGGCTGGGTGGCCGATACAAAAACACCTGTGTACAACCCCAGACCTGGGGGTACTACAATTTACTTGGCCATAGTTCCCAGCAAGGAATGGTTGGCAAAGGTTGGCAAGGAATAAGGTTGATCACCCTGGCTGGTCCTGCTTCCTGCCAAATGGGGGAGTTCTTGTACAGAGACAGAAGGGAGAGGAAGGCCTTTGCAGAGCTCCTGCTCCAGAGAGAATTACTCCAATTTTCTTCACGTAAAGTCTTAAGACTCTGGACAGCAGAGATAACTGCTACCACCAGCATTGAAGACACTGCTGGAAGGTGACCAGGAGACCAGTGCTAAAATTGTCACTATCCAACCTACCTCCTTATCCGTACTGGTGCCAGAAAAATTTGCACTGAAAATCGTCTGCTAATGAATGTGTTTGACGTTCTACATTGAATTTAGTAAAAGAGACTTTTATACATTTACTTCTGGCCATATTCTTCAATACTACCTTTCCACTGCACTAATACCCAGGGAGCAACAACTTGAGGGAGTACACAGTGACACAACACTTCATTAGGGCCACTACCTGGGTCTGCGGCTCTTGACCAAGAGTCCTGGTATCACAAATCTTAGGCACACCACCACTTTTTGGTGGATACAAACTTGAACATTGCTGAACTTGGGACCATGGATCCCCACTTGTAGCTCTACCACCCAAGAGTTTTGGAAACACAAATGGGGGACACAAAAAGCTCAGGTTAGTTTTAGTCTATTCCTTGGGTTTGGATGCTTCAAACGTTGCAGGATCATCTCAGGCAAGGTGTTGGCAATAACTTGAGAAAGGGTAGGAATAGCATAACAAGCACAACTTGGGCTTAAATGACAGGGAGTCCTTGTAGATAAGAGGCTGTGCAGGGCCCAACAACAAACATACGCAAACAGGGGCCAGTCCCAATCTTGCTACCCTCCTGATGCTCTTAGGGCTCCTGTATTTTCCTGTTCTTGTTAGGAGAAGCTTCAGACCAGGTCAGTACCCAAGGCCACTGGCTTGTCATCTTTTGGATCCTTAGATCTTATCCCGCAGGCTGGGGTATCTTTGGCAGCTGGATCTCCTACAGGAATTCCATGGGTGGCCCTCTGACGATCTCCAGTGGTTAGTCTCCCAGACAGGGTGAAAATGCTGACCAAGATCACTCAATTCCTGGTTCGGATCCTCCAGGCTTTGTTGTGGCAGGACATAGGAATACTCCGATCCAGTGGTAATGGAGATCACTGGGCTGAGAATCATTCCCAGCTTCCGGAGCGATGATTGTCTGTCAGTAGCCTCTCCCTCTAGGAGTTACAGTAGGGGAGCTACAGCCTGTGTTCCCCTCGGTACTACTTGTGGATTGAAAACAACTAGAACAAGCATAGGGCCTCGATCAGTCTCCACTTCTTATATTTCTCCACTTCTTATATTTCTCCCACTGAAGACCGTGGAGGTGAAGAGCCCTTATTATATCAGTCATCCCTAGAAACCATCTGTAATCTGTGGGGAAACCTGACATTAAGGGCTCATGGCAGCGCAGGGGCGTAGCGTGGGGGGGTCGGGGGAGCCGTTGCCCCGGGCGCCAAATTGCAGGCAGCTGAAATTTCAATGAGGGCCACGGGAGCCTATGGCTCCCGTCCCCTCTGTTATGCCTTATAGGCTTCAGGCCACTAGGCCTGAAGCCCATAAGGCAGTAGAGCGATGCAGGACTCAGTCACGAATCGATTACCTCACTGTGACCTCCTGCGTCAGATCTCGCAAGATGACGCAATGACGTGGCACGGGAAGGCATAGTGAGGCGTTCGTGACCGCCTGCGCCGGGACGCCACAAGCTGTGATGGAGAGAGGTAAGTATTAATTATTTTTTTAAATGTACCCTACCCTAATTGCAGAGGCACTGGGGGCACTATGGGGGTGGGGGAGGAGCAGAAAGAGGAGGACCACTGAGGACATTATATTAATAATAAAGAGGGGGCCATTATATTAATAATAAAGAAGGGGCCATTAGGTTAATAACAAAGAGAGGCCATTATAATATACAGGGGGAATAATATTATGGGGAATGGGGGACTATCTGTATGGCTCTAGCCCAGTATTGGGGGGGCAGCAGGATGAGTTGTTGAGACACCAGGAAGGAGAGGATGAGAGTAAAGTGAGGAACCTAAAAAAATTCTGTGAAACTCTGCAGAGACGAGAATATCTGTTTCACGGTAGGGTTGAGGGAGGAGATTGAGAATATGACCCACACTGCCTCAGCCCGGCCCCAGACTTCAGGTCACACTGTGCGTGTTCTAAATTTTGGGGACTCACACCCTCATTGCACCCTCCACAAAATGCACTTTGTGACGAAGTAATTTGTCACAAAGCTAATTTTTTTGCAAAGTTCGGCGAATCAGCTGAATTGAATTTTCCAAAACTTCGCTCATCTCGAATGACAACAAATCACAGCATCACTTTTTCCCGCTGTGGCCCAAACATCTAAAAAAAACCTCTAGCGACCAGGGGCAGATTAGGGCAACAGGCTCCTACCTCCGTGCAGCTCACCTCAAGGTGACCCCATCTCCTCAGCTTCAATACCTGCAATAAATGGCTCCACATACATATAAGGCTGGGTTTACATCACGTTTTATGCCTCTGTTTGACGTATACGTTACAAAAAAAAAGCATACAAAAACGCAGCACACCACAAAAGAAAAGATACTTTTACCATGGTAAAGAAAAAGTACACTTTTTTTTTTGTTTATATATAGTGAATGGATGCCCACTGTATGGCATCAGTCTGAGGCATCCATTTAACGTATACGTTTTTTCTACACGTTAAAAGGATGGGAAAAATGTGATGTGAACCCACCCTAAGAAAATGGGGATGGGGGTAGAAACAGAGAGAACCCCAAAACCCTTATAACAATATACATATAACTCCGTAACCCAATAAAATAGCTTTCAGGGAGTGTGCCGCCATGTGTCCCCCAGAGTAAAAGCTTGTTACATTGACTCATAGGCCCCCATTTTACCGATAGAGGTCAAAAGAGTGTTCATTAGCCCACCTGTAATTTTGCAGGTAGGTAGTGACAACAATACGGTAGGTGGTGTAATTTTCAGTTCTTAACAGAATAATTACTGTATATGATTCAGGTGCACCGGCACACAACTTGCATGCCCAATAAAATTATATATGTGAACAGTCTCTAGAAACAATAATCAGGGCTCAGGGACAACCCAGCAATGCGCAGCAGTCAGTGTTCTTCTACAGGATACAGTTTAACAGTCCTTACACCAGGTGCCTTGGACTTCAGTCTAGTGCTTGTACTGATATCAGGCTGCTCCCCTCTTACAATCCTCAGTTATGGGGCTGGTACACAGGTTGTGGTCTGGCTCTGTAAAGTTACTTTAGTTGGCAGCCTTCTACACAACCATGTGCTGCCCGTGCCCGTGCTGTGGACCGCAAATGGCTGTCGCAATGCACGGGCACCGACTGCGGGGCAGCCGCATGCGAATCGCGGACCCATTCACTTGAATGGGTCCGCGATCCGTCCGTTCTGCAAAAAGATAGAGTAAGTTCTATCTTTTTGCGGTGCGGAGGCACGGAACAACACCCCACGGAAGCACTCTGTAGTGCTTCCGTGGGTTCCGTTCCGCACAACATCTTCGGATTTCCGGACTCATTCAAGTGAATGGGTCCGCATCCGTGATGCGGAATGCACACGGCCGGTGCCCTGTGTATTGCGGACCCGCTGTATGCACGACGCAATGCGGCAATGGAGGGGCAACGGCCATGTGCATGAGCCCTAAGACTTATCCCTTTTCAGGCATAAAAACTTTCCCCAACTGTCTTCTGATCTTTGGTTCCACTTCCCTCTTGCTGACACATAACACCTGGACACAGGGGGAGTGCAGCTTTTCTAGGTTTTACGTGTCTTCATGTCTTCATGCAGATATCTGCTGGTGGTTTACGTTTTTTTTTTTCTTCACTTTATGCAGAGCGATCCAGTAAGAAAAACATATACCACACATTTACAAATTTCTTTTTAGCAAAGCCGCCAATGGGGGATAGATGGCACGTAGTGGCTGCAGACACATCATAAAAAAGGCCTCTAAGTGTTCAACTTCCCTGTAGCGCTCCCAAAGGTGAAAAGAAGAATTACACAGTGTCCATTTGTCTATGTAATGCAGGACAGGTCCTGCTCTTCGCTTTGACCAAGAGATGAGGATCCTGTAAGTAGAGACCCAGAAGGACGAAGGACCTTAGTGCAACCATAGATCTACTGTATTCTGATAAGACAGGTCTGTCCAGTCACCACCATTGTATTGTTGGTTAGGACAGGATGTTCCCCACCAAGACCCTTCAGTGTCCTCTCACTGTCCCATGCCTCAGGGCTGCATCCTTTGAAATTTATCTTCTCTTTTTTTCGTTGATTTTCTTGATGTACACGTGCTGAACATAACAGTTGGGTGACGCATGGTCGTAAAGGCCCTTTTATATGGGCCAATGGGCAGGCAATTATCTCCTCTGTATGGGGATGAATGATCGCTACTGCGCCTAGGCCCAAGTAAAAGTGACTTACAATTTTACGGCAATTCAATTATGATAGATTTCTGAACTGAGCGCCACATTTAAAAGGACCCCCACTACTTTTTTTTAAAGACCCCTTACCGGCATCCTTAAGGCAGGCAGATATCCCTGAACACGTGTGTCATGGCCTGAGGTAACAGCGTCATTGATCCCTCATGAAGCTGTTCATTACGGTTATTTGCCCCACAGTTAGGATCCATTCAGACATCCGCAAGTGTTTTGCGATCAGTAAAACACGTATACCGGTCGTGTGCGTTCCGCATTTTGAGGACTGCACATGGCCGGCCCTATGATAGAAATGCCTATATTTTTTGCGGGGCCACAGAACAGAACTACAGGTGCGGCCACATTGAAATGCGGAACGGATGCTGACCCAGAACTACGGACGTGTGAATGGAACCTTAGGCTTCCAGATCCATTATGGCTGTAGGAAACCTTACACTATTTTACCATGTTGGAAAAAAAAGAGACATAGCCTGCAAATCACACTATTTACAAGTTCCAGAAATGTCTCTTTAAGAGGGTTGTCCTTTTTTTTTTTTTACGCACTTATATCTCGCTGACATATTCTGCAGCGTTTTACAGACATTAGCATCACTAAGTCCCCAGTGGGGCTCACAAGTTACAAAAATGTATCCGTACCGTCCAACTTTTTTAAAATAACAAAGAGGATCAATAGCAGCAGCGTGCCACGGCAAATTTTATAATAATAAGCCACACCTCCAACTCCACCCAGTGCATACCTATGCACACCTAATCTCGCCCAGCCCCCTTAGTGCCGCCACCCAGAAGTCATTTCTATATTGTGCCCCCTCACAGTAATTATGCCCTCATTGTGCCCCGTCACACTAGTAAAGCCCACATTTTTCCCCCTCTCAGTAGTTATGCCCACATTGTGCCCCCTTCACACTAGTAATGCCCACATTTTGCCCCCTCTCAGTAGTAATGCCCACATGGTGCCCCCTCACAGTAGTTATGCCCACATTGTGTCCCTTCACACTAGTAAAGCCCACATTTTGCCCCCTCTCAGTAGTTATTCCCACATGGTGCCCCCTCAAAATAGTTATGCCCACATTGTGACCATCTTTTAGTAGTTATGTCCACATTGTGCCCCCTTCACAGTAGTAATGCCCATATTGTGCCCCCTTTCAGTAGTTATGCCCATATTGTGACCACCTTTTAGTAGTTATGTCCACATTGTGCCACCTTCACAGTAGTAATGCCCATATTGTGCCCCCTCACAGTAGTTATGTCCATATTATGACCACCTTTCAGTAGTTATACCCACATTGTGCTCCCCCTTTTAGTAGTAATGCCCACATTGTGACCCCCTTTCAGTAGTTATGCCCACATTGTGACCACCTCTGTTAATAAAAATAAAAAAATACTCACCTAGGCGTTCCCCCGATGATCGGGCACATCCTGCGCTCCCCAGCAAGCATGATGTGGTCACATATTGCTTTGCTGGGCTATGTAGGAGGAGCACACTGATTCCCGCTCCTCCTACACAGCCCATCAGCACGATATGTGACCACATCATGTCTGCTAGGAGCGCCCGCACCTGAGCTGAAGGGGGATTAGCATGGGGAGGTATGCTAATCCCTTATCTACAGGATAAGGGATGTGTGTCTGATCATCGGGGGTCCATCTGCTGGCGATGAGAATGGGACCTCAGTGTTCTCTGTTTAAATGGAGCTCTATGGGACTGCAGGAGATAGCCAAGTACAAGTGCTCAGCTATTTCCGGCAGAGCAGCGGTGGTCTGACTACCGCTGATCAGACAATTATCGGCGCATAAGTGCTTGTAATGGGACAACCCCTTGAAATTCTGGTTTAATTTAATAGATTCTCTTTTACATTTTAGGTAACACGCTACTGAAAGTTATACAACAGAATATGATGACCTACTGTGAGGATCCAGTTTTGTTGGTAAAACATGTAAAAGACCAATAGGGGGCACTGTACGAGTAAAAGCCCGCCCATTAGGATACTGGATTTTCCTCTGGCTGCATATCCTGCTTACAAGCTAAACTAGAAAGCAGACTGACCAGCGGTTTTGTAAGGCCTCATGAGTAATGACCCAGAGTGGGCATTACCACCTCCTTTGTACCCCCACTATCTTTATGGGTGAATCCTATGTCATCATATATATTTATTGCCATCTCCTGCAAAGTGTATTTTGTTTCTGATGTTAAAGTGTAATGTAGCAGCAGGTGGCAGCAACATTGGCAGTGTTAGTGTCTCCTTCTAGTTACCTTCCAGCTCTCTCTAGAGAGGGAGGAGATAGTTTAGTTAGTGAGCAGTCTAGTCTACCCCCTCCTGGAGAAAGGTTGTGTGTTGGCTAGCAGAGCACCGTCTGCTCTTCTAGGCCCAGAGGCCCTGCCTCTGAAGTCTACATGGTTGCTTGTCCCCTCCTGGGCTTGCATTGCCTTAACCCCAAGCTAAGTATGCTTGATGCCAGGAAGACGTTCCTATTATTAAAGTAAGAGACATACTACAGACAGCTAAGTTCCAGCAGAAGAGGGAAAGTTCCTATTTACTCCAGCCAGCATAGCAGTGCTGAGAAAGCTACAAATATAGCAGAGCTGAGATTATTACAGAAGTGTTTGCCTGCCAAAGTTAAGCCAATACCTGCTGATGACCAAGATAAAGTTTGGAAACTGTTTGGATTACCGTTTATGCCAAGTAAAGCTGTGTTCAACGTTACTACAAAGTCTCGACTCAATTATTTCTTCATCATCCAAGTTATTTATCCCTTTTGCACTTGCTTTGGACGACACCATGTCTGGGATCCAAGGATATCCAGGTAGGATCACCATGACACGTGTATAGAACATTTTCAGAGACACTGTAGGCCACTCTACAACACCTTGGCAATCCTACCCTGGGTACCAACACTACCATCTACAAAGGGGACTCCATGTCCTCGTTGCTTAACTGCAACTGGCATCACGATTACTTGCTCTATAGGGATACCCCAGGCGCTGGCAATAGCCCGCTGCACATGCACAAGACCACATTTTGTATTGGTGTCCAATAAGCATTTTTGAGGATTGCACACAGACCCATTCATTTCTGTTGAGCTGCAAAAACGAAAATAAATAAAATAAACTATGTCCCCATCCGTGTGTCCATTCCGCAAAGTGATAGAACATGTCCTATTCTTGGCTGCAAAATGCGGACCACGGACCCACTGAAGTCAATGGGTCCACAAAAAAAAAACAAAAGACACACAACACGGACGTCATCAATGTTTTTCAGACCACAAAGCGGATATGGTTGTGCGTGAGGCCCAAAGATAGAAAAAAATAGCAAACTATGGGGGAGATTTCTGAAATCTGGTGCAAAGGAAAACTGGCTTAGTTGCCCATAGCAAACAATCAGATTGATCCTTTCATCTTCCAAACGAGCTGTTAAAAATGAAAGGTGGAATCTGATTGGTTGCTTTGGGAAACTAAGCCAGTTTTCCTTTATGTCATTTTTGACAAATCCCCCTCCCATGACTTTACACCTGGGGCTACATGGCATCGTGTAACCATAGAAAATCTAGCAGTATTGGGTGTTTTTGCGATTCTGGTCTCAAATCATGCTGAAAACCCATTAGTTTCTATTATGTTTTGAGGCTGCACTGCTACATAGTGATCTTGGGTTGTGTGATACTTTTCACAGTGTAGCCTCATTCAGGTGACTGTATGGCCGCCGTGCCCGTGTTATGGACCGCAAACAGCGGGTCTGCAATACATGGGCACCTGCCGTGTGAACTCTGTGCTGCGGTGCAGACCCATTGACTTGAATGGGTCTGCGATCTGTAACACGGTAAAATATAGGACATGTCGTATCTTTCGTGCAGCGGAGGCACAGATCAGAAGCCCATGGAAACGCTATGAAGCGCTTCCGTGGGCTTCTGATCCGTGCCTGCGCACCGCAAAAGATAGAACATGTCCTATATTTTGCCGTATGTCGCGGATCGCGGACCCATTCAAGTCAATGGGTCCGCACAGAGTTCACACGGCAGGTGCCCGTGTATTGCGGACCCGCTGTTTGCGGTCCATAACATGGGCACGGCGCCCATACTGTCGTCTGAATGGTGCCTTAGACGTACAACCCAGACAGTTTTAAAGCTGCTGTTGTTCCCATTGTAGTCAATGAGGAAACCTGCAACACAACCATTAGGGCAGGGGCTCAGCTGCTGTGAAACTACAACTCCCAGCATGCATACATACTCAGCTGTTCTTGTAACGCCCAAAGAAGTAAAAGGAGGATTCTGAGAGTTGTAGTTTCAGAAAAGTTGGACTGCTGGAGTTTACTGATCTCCACATTAGGGCTCATGCACACGAACGTGCTGTGTTTTGAGGTCTACAAAACACAGATGCTGCCTGTATGCCTTCCGCAATTTGCAGAACGGAACGGGCGGCCCATTCTAGAAATGCCTATCCTTGTCCAGAAAACAGACAAGAATAGGACTTTATCTATCATTTTGTAGGGCCACAGGAACGGAGCAACGGATGCGGACCGCACACGGACTGCTATCCGCATCTTTTGCGACCCCGTTGAAGTGAATGGGTCCGCATCCGAGCCGCAAAAAAATGCAGCTTGGATGCGGAACCAAACCACGTTCATGTGAATGCGCCCTTAGGGGATACTCCGCTCTTGAACAACCCTCACACTCTACAGTGTAAGGGCCTCATGCACACGACAGTTGTTGTGTTCCGTGTCCGTTGTTCTGTTTTCCGTGATTTTCTGCGGACCCATTGACTTTCAATGGGTCCGTTGAAAACTCTGATAATGCACCGTTTGTCATCCGTGATCAGTGTTTCCAGTCCGTCAAAAAAATATGACCTGTCCTATTTTTTTCACGGACAATGATTCGCAGACCCATTCAAGTCAATGGGTCAGTGAAAAAACACTGTTCCTGAATACTTGCCAAAATCTACACTGACTATACCCCAACACCAGTGCACAATATGGTTATTGCCGTTTTTAGTACCAAAAGCACAAAAATTCACTCTAACACTTCAGTTATTGCCATCAGTGATTGGGAGCCAAAAAGATCTTTCCCTTATGCCTTCTCTGTAGGCCTTACTCCTGGTTTTGGCTCCAGGTCACCGATGGAAATGACTGATCAAACAACTGAAGTGTGAACTCAGCCGAAACTGACAAAACCCATAGACTCATCAAGACTGCTTTGGAGCCGCTGATAGAAACTAGCGGGATTCCATCATACTGGACACAGTCATGGGGGGAGGGGGAAGGGTCCCCTTGGGGCATTACCTGATTTAACTGTCCAGTTGCTGCTTTGCTGGGATCAGATTTCTGATGACTGTACTGGAAGTTTACAATGACCTGTCCTTCACGCCTTTATTGCTAAGCCATCAGTGCACTCCAAAAAAAATATCACGAAAGCAGAAAGGTTGCATTCACAAAGCCAAATTTGGGGGTATGCGCTCATTTACACAGAAGTTTTCTACCAGGATCGGGGGCCAATATAGCAAGTTTACAGACTCTCATTGCCAGGGAGCCATTATTACTGCAGGCGACCGATCGCTCATTTGCATACTGTCAAATTAGGATTTAAGGGTCTGCATAAAAGATGGCACGGGCTGGCAAACGCATTTACACCGAGCAGATTTTAAAAGGTGTTTTATATAGAGAGAATTGAATAAGGACGCATTCACACAACCGTTCCCGATTTTCAGACCGCGGATACACAAAGCACATGCACTGGACGTGTGCACCCCACATCACATTGTGGACAAACTGACTTCAATGAGTCCACAATCCACAACCAAAGAAGGGCCATGTCTGTTTGCGGTGTGGAGGCAGGGACTCAGATGCCCTTCCAGGTCCGTGCCTCCACACCGCAGAAGATAGGACATGTCCGGTTTTTGGCCACATCTTGCAGATCGTGGTCTCATTGAAGTCAAACACATGGCTGGTGCCTTGCAGATCCAGGCCTGGTAGAGGTGAGCAATTGCCAGACAGGGTGCAGGGGTAAAAATAAAACACACCCTTACCTGCCACAGCTGTCCTGGTTCCAGCACCAAGCACTCTGCTCTTCCACTTCTAGCCCCTGCTGGAGTGGAAGTGCGACAGCTGATGCGCAAATTACCACTGACAGTTAGGCTGCAACGAGTACTTAAGTAAATCAAGTAACAGAGAAAAACCCTCAATGGAAATTTTTTGCATCAAGGATTAATTTGTGTCATGTGACCATGGAGCGCAAGTGAAGCACTTGCCATTACTCGCACTCCGTGGTAACCCGCCGGCACACACCACACTAGATCCAGAGACATCGTCAGCACATAAGCGCGCACTATGCCCTGACAGTGTAGCGCATGAAGATGATGGAAGATCTGTGGAGCGGCACCCCTACAGGATAGGCAAGTATTTCACTGGCACTGACGGCTAAGAGCAGAGATAGTGGCACTAGGGGGAGCTGATGGGACAGAGGACTGATGGCATGGGGGAAGGGGGGGGGGGGGGGGGGTGAATTTTTATAAAAGAAAACATAAATTAATTTTTTTTTCTTATTGGAGAAAGGTTGGATGAAGCAAAAAAAAAAAAACAGACCAGACCACAAACTTGCAAAGATATGTCAAATTTTATTGTATCTGCAGTAAAACCAGCATTAAAACATTTCTTGCCCAGAGACATTTTTATTGCAGTTCAAACACGTGATCTTACAGAAGCTGGAAGACCTACAGGACAAAAGATCTTCCACCCATTGCAATGAGAACAGTACAGGAATCAAATCAGGTGGTAGCCAAACATTTCACCCCAGTGATCAGTGTTTAGGACCGACATGGTCAATACATCCTTCACCTATACCTTGGTGGTCAAGGACCAGCCAACCACCACTGCTGTTGAGAAGTTCCATATATAGCAAGTTTTTGACACCCTTGTAGTTTAGGAGCACAGCCCAGAAGAATGGAGTCGGGCTACGCAAAGTGACTTTAGAGGCTTGTTGGATTCCTGGATGTGAACAAAGCCCCGAGCAAGCAAGACAAGCATATAAATAGCACAATACTGCCAGGCAACCACGTCGGTAGACTCAGATAGTAGCAGCCTAGCATCTACTCCACAGCCATATCTGGAAAGGTTTCCAGACGACCTTTTGATCTACAAAAGGAAGGCTGTACAATGACAACTTTTTTTCTCCAGCGGACCAGTACTTTTAGGTTCCATTAGACCCATTTTACCAATAGATACCATGTGTATAGCTCCGGCGTTCTGTCTTCTTCAAAGCATAATTCTCCCCTCCGTTATTATCCCAATATTCTGTGCCCTGGCACCAAAAACAAATACAAAACTCAGCCCGCTTGGTGCCCAGAGGAAGCGGAAGTCTGAAGGAGAAGGTGTCCGTCTCCCCTCCTCCATAGGGATCACGTAGGAAAGAGCATGGCAGGTCGTAGTGACTTTTCCAGTTATCGTAGCTGACCCGAAGAATTACTCGTTTCTCATACCCAATATTGTGCACACGTACCGTACCGGCCACGGCTGCTCCCTGGACAGCACATTGCTCCAGACAAACCTGCTGCTGGGTGAGCCTAGCCCGGAAACTGGAATAGTCTTGAGTTGGGGGCAGAAAGTCCAAAGTGTATGTAGAGGTGGAAAGTGGGCGCAGAGCTCTCAATGAAGCCAAGGCGAGCACCAGTGAATCTTCTTCGAAGAGCGGACGAGAGAAGTGACGTACTGTGGTCAGGGCCAGTCCAAGAGCGTCGGCAAAGACTACACCCTTTTTACGTGGGTCTGAAGGGCGAGAAGTTGGAACCAAACATGACTTTGTTGTAGGGAGACGCAAGTGGTGTGGAGGAGGGGGGCTGAGACACAAGCACATGGAGAAGTCGCCAGGCATTGTGTAGGCAGAAGTGAGAAAACCTAGGACAAGAGATGAACAGACATGTTAATGACGCATGTAAAATGCAGAAATCACGCATCATGCACGGTTTTGTCGCCCACATACAGTAAAAGGGGGCTTGTATCATAGCTCCTTTCCAACTGCCGTAAGGAGGAATATGAGGCTCAGGACACCCATTCAATACAATGATGCCTTCACCCTGTGCCACTCATTGCCCATACAGTACAGGATTCAATTTATACTTTGAATTCTAACCCACAAAGCTCTCCACAGTGCTGTACCCCCTACATCATCTCAATCTCCCACCCCGCCCATGTTCTGCCAATGATTTACGTCAAACCACCATAATCCAAACCTCTCACGCCCGTCTCCAAGACTTCCTCGCAGCTGCACCAGTTCTCTGGAATAATCCTGGATAATCTGTTTAACTCCCGACACCCACAATGTTAGATGCTCCCTAAGGCTAGGTCTACACAACGACATTTGTTGCGCGACATTTTGTCGCACAACAATTTTTATAATTATAGTCTATGGTGTTGCAGCATGTCGCATATCGCAGTGGGACACCATAGACTACCATTATGAAAATTGTTGCGCGACACATGTCGTCATGTAGACCTAGCCTAAAACCACTTTTTTTTGTGTGTGACCCATCACATCCCTAATCTAATCCTTCTCCATTCACCCAGTTTGATATTAATCCTCCGATCATTTCATCCATCAGTATCCACCACCACACCCATTGCACTCAGCAGCACTACAGATACCAGCTGGTGGACAATATAGCTTTATTGGTCTATGTCAGCTAAACCTAACTAGCCTATTCTGTGCCCCGGTTATGCCAGAAATGTAACTTTTATAATCTGCTAATTAGCCTCTAGGAGCAAGGATGGGGGGGGGGTTGTTCCTGCTCCCAAACCCAAAGACTCCGTTCTCCCACCAAGTCCTGATTGCGCGCCCCCCCCCCCCCCCCCCCCCCCGCTCCTAGAGGCTAATTAGCATATTATAAAAGTTAGATTTCTGGCGTAACAGGGACATAGATAAAAGTAGGAATAGGCTAGTTAGGTACTTGACTAGATTTTGGGTGGTAATCACTTTACAGCTGACCGTAAATGCTGGTAATTAGTTCTCATCAGTATATTGAGCTATAGACCTGTATTACTTATAGCCTTTACCGTTCATTATGGTTTTCCAATTTGTCTGTGATTGGGATAGGTTGTCCAGAAAAAATAAAAAAATAAATTCTGGTTGGCAACCCAGCCCCCGACCCACAAAGTGAACACAGCAGTATGCAACCCCCCACTATTAATCAGCTATGGGATTTCCAAGAATAGAGCATCGTCCTGACTATTTAACCCCATCTAGCAGCGATGAAAGGACAGGCGGCCACGCTTGCGCAGCACACTTCATGCACACCTATGGGACTTCTATAAACAGCCAAGAGTGCACCCATAGTGATGAATGAAGGGCACACTGTGCATGCCTGGTGCGCTCCCCTTCACTTTAGGGACCTGGTTCTGGAGATAGGTGGGACCTGCTTCTATCTGACACTGATGGTATATCGCTAGGATATGCCATGAATATTGTAGATAGACCAACCCCTTTAATTATCAATTACTGTAATGTCTCATTGGTCTGTAACACTGAGGAAAATATTAGCGCTATACAAAGAGCACGGTGGCTCAGCGGTTAGTATTGGTGCCATGCACGCCTGGGGTCCCTCAGCGGTTAGTATTGGTGCCATGCACGCCTGGGGTCCCTCAGCGGTTAGTATTGGTGCCATGCACGCCTGGGGTCCCAGGAGAAAATCCTACGTAGGACAACACTTGCATGGAGTTTGTATGTTCTCCCCGTGTTTGCCTGGATTCCCTCCGAGTACTCCGATTTCCTCCTACACTCCGAAAAACATACCAATAGGGAACTTCAACACTTGTTAACGTCTAAAGCGCTGCGGAATAGGTCAGCACTATATACGCAAGTAAAATAAGTCAGTCCAGTAGGTCGGGGATAAACAGCCTGTGTTGGAATACTGGAGGAAGAGCTGTATTCCCCATAATCACTCCGACTCCCATCAGAAAAGCATTGCTCTACAAGTCTATGGACACCATTTCTATCAGACAGGAGGCCATCGAGGCTTGTACTAGATCCCTTTAGATGCATTGCCTAGTCAGCGGGACATACCTGGGTGCCATAGTCAATGCATCACATTAAAGCCACAGGTTACAATTTTTATCAGAGGAACAATATGGGCACCAAATTGCAGATCATATGGGGTGACGTATAAGTACTAGCCACCTGTAAGTCACTTGCACAATAGGGCACTTTTTTCGGAAGTGGGGGGGGGGATAAAAATAAATCCTAATATAGCAGCAGCCTGTAGTAGACACTATTCTTGTCAATAAGTTAAAGACATAAGACAGAACACAAGCTGCTCACCTATTGTTAGAGAAGAGAGGAGAGGAGAGGAGAGCCGGTGGCCAGGTGGTGCACAGGGCTGCTATCCCAGAACAGAGCAATACGTCCGCGTCTTCTCCCACCGGCGCCCTGCGCCAAGTGACCAGCTGTGCTCCAGATAACAGACTAAAGCCTCTCCGTGGTGTCACGTGATCACAAAGGACTCGTTATTTCAGCGACCAATAGAAACGGGACTGTCCGTGTAGGGGGCGGGGTTAGCGGTACTGAACCACCTGGGAGCGCTGAGCGTTCACGCTGCGGTTCTGCGTCATCAGTGTGATCTGCACGTGTCCGCCGGGTGCGATCTGCGAGGGGGGGCAGTAATCTCAGACAGAGTGGGAGGAGGCGACACCTCAGGTGGGGTGGCTTTCCACAAGGATTCGCCATTAACAACTACTGCTGAAGTTTCATGATTACAGCAGTAACCTAGTACAAGAGGTGCCCCTATAACCAGTGCCAGAGTTCCTACTTTACGGTGCCCCTATAACCAGTGCTAGAGTTCCTACTTCACGGTGCCCCTATAACCAGTGCCAGGGTTCCTACTTTACGGTGCCCCTATAACCAGTGCTAGAGTTCCTACTTTACGGTGCCCCTATAACCAGTGCTAGAGTTCCTACTTCACGGTGCCCCTATAACCAGTGCCAGGGTTCCTACTTTACGGTGCCCCTATAACCAGTGCTAGAGTTCCTACTTTACGGTGCCCCTATAACCAGTGCTAGAGTTCCTACTTTACGGTGCCCCTATAACCAGTGCCAGGGTTCCTACTTTACGGTGCCCCTATAACCAGTGCTAGAGTTCCTACTTCACGGTGCCCCTATAACCAGTGCCAGGGTTCCTACTTTACGGTGCCCCTATAACCAGTGCTAGAGTTCCTACTTTACGGTGCCCCTATAACCAGTGCTAGAGTTCCTACTTTACGGTGCCCCTATAACCAGTATAAGGCCTCGTTCACACGAGCGTGACGGATCGGCTCCGGATGCGTTCAGTGAAACTCGCACCATGGGGCCAGGGCTGCATGAAAAACTCAGAATATAGAACATGCTACAACGCAGAACTGATGCGTGGAAAAAAAAAAACGCTCATGTACACAGACCCATTGAAATGCATAGGGTCAGGATTCGGTGCGGGTGCTATGCGTTCACGTCACACATTGCACCCGCCCTAGGCCCCTTTCACACGAGCGAGTTTTCCGTGCGGGTCCAATACGTGACGTGAACGCATAGCACCCGCAATGCGTTTTTCACTTATGGTTACTAAGAGATGTTTGCAAACCTTCAGTTTTTTATCACGCGCATTAAAAACGCATCAAAACGCATTGCACCCGCGTGAAAAAAACCCCGAAACAACTGAACGCAATCACAGACAAAACTGACTGAACTTGCTTGCAAAATGGTACGAGTTTCAGTGAATGCATCCTGAACGCATCCGGAGATAAGCCGTCACGCTCGTGTGAAAAAGTCCTTAAAGTGCCACCATATATACGGTAGGCCCCTTTCACACGAGTGAGTTTTCCGTGCGGGTGCAATGCGTGACATGAACGCACAGCACCCGTACTGAATCCTGACCCATTTATTTCAATGGGTCTGTGTACATGAGCGTTGGTTTTCACGCATCAGTTCTGCGTTGCGTGAAAAACGCAGCATGTTTTATATTCTGGCCCCATAGAAGTGAATGGGGCTTCAGTGAAAAACGCATTGTATCCGGAAACAGGTGCGGGTACAATGTGTTTTTCACTGATGGTTGCTGGGAGATGTTGTTCTTATCACGTGTGTGAAAAACGCATTGCACTCGTGCGGAAAAAAACTTAACACAATCGCAGACAAAACTGACTGAACTTTTGGTGCGAGTTTCACTGAACGCATCCGGACATATTCGCCGAACATATGGAGATATTCGCGCCCGCCATATTCTTTTACATTGTGAAGAACTTTGACCCATGACACATCCATCAGGTGGTACAGGACAGCCAATTGAGATGTTTCAGCACATGGACGTACCCCCTACCTTATAAATAAACCTGATCCTGCCGCCATTTTACATTCAGTGTTTTGCCAGTGTAGGGAGAGGTTGCTGTGTGGCGCAGGGACAGGCTGTTAGGGACACCAAACGCTAGATAATAGGGCCACAAAAGTCCTTTTAAGGACTGGTATAAGTGTGCTATCGATATGTGTGATACACAGAGGGGTGCGATATACTTATAATATACTTTTATAATGAGTCAAAAACACATAGATCTATATAGTGATCACCTGAAAGTCAGGGGGCTAGGGGCTAGGGTCTTACTAGGGCCATTTTTATATAGGGTAAGGTTCCGGACGGGGTCGCTCTTATCAGGGCGGGTGGTCTGTGGTTAGGCTATCAGGGCCAGAATAGCACCCCCTGTAGGGCAATATCAGGGACAGTTCTTTGCCCACCCTGTCCTTCAATACCACATCATCATCTAGCCCAGGGATAGATGGTTTTGGCTTTCCCTCCGGGATTCATGGATGTGCACTGGAACCCCCCGGATTGTGGTAGGACATATGGTTTCTGATTTAGTGCCGCCGAGCACCTGATTTGGTGCCGCCGAGCACTTGTTATTACCTTACCACATCTATGCTTTTTGCTTAACTTTAATAATTTAATTTATTTTCATTTTTAGGGATATCTTTTCCATTTACACATCCGCAAAATGGGTCCGCATCTATTCCGCAATTTTGCGGAACGGGTGCAGACCCATTCATTTTAAATGGGGCCGGAATGTGCTGTCCGCATGCGCATTTGCGGATCCGCACTTCCGCATCTGTGCTTCCGTTTCCGCAAAAAAAATAGAACATGTCCTATTCTTGTCCGCAATTGCAGATAAGATTAGGCATTTTCTATTATAGTGCCGGCGATGTGCGGTCTACAAATTGCGGAATGCACATTGCCGGTGTCCGTGTTTTGCGGATCCGCAAAACACTTACGGACGTGTGAATGGACCCTCATAGTAACATTATTAAAGGTGACGTTTTATCTTTATGTATATTCTAATGGATTGCCTTCCTTGTACAATGTTATAATATACTTTCTATATTAGAAAGTATATTATAGTGCATTTGTATTGTGCGGCAGTTGTGTGCGGTTCTGCTGCGATACTGCAGGTATATAGAGGGACAAGCGTTATTGGGACAAATAATTTCTACTGGTGTGATACAGTGTCCCCCCAAAAAACCTGATTGAAGCGGGGTGTTATATACCAATATACTTTCTTTATAATGCATTTGCGCATGCGTGTACGCGAAAATTATATTGCCGATATTTCGCATTTTATGAATGGAGATCGCAAATTCGAATAATACATCTGGTATGTCACTGTCCATGTTGTGGGACTATTTGTGCACTTCCAGTAATTATTTCTTGGCTGCAAATATGAGCTGAAGGTTTTTCAGGTTCGCCTGCCATTTAAATGAATGGGACCCGCCGCGAACTTGCGGTTCGCGAACATTTGATCGCGTTTGTGAACCGTCCCGGCAGATGTCCGTCCATCACTATCCGTCACGCTCGTGTTAAAGAGGCCATAGTGTTCATAGAACCAGTACTACAGTGTCCAATTATACAGTGCCCATAGAACCAGTACTAGAGTGCCCACATATACAGTGCTCCTATAACCAGTACTAGAGTGCCCATATATACAGTGCCCATATAGCCAGTACTAGAGTGCTCATATAACCTATACAAGAGTGCCCATATATATAGTGCTCCTATAACCAGTACTAGAGTGCTCCTATAACCTATACAAGAGTGCCCATATATACAGTGCCCATATAAACAGCAGAAGAGTACCATCTTATACAGTGCCCACATAACCAGTACTAGAATACCACCCTATACAGCCTCTCTTTAATGAGCACTAGAGTACCAGTATATGTACAGTACCTATATATACAGTACTATGGTGCCCATATATACAGTGCCCATATAACCAGTACTAACCACTATATACAGTGTCTATATAAACAGTACTAGGGTGCCAATATATACACTGCCCAGTGCCCATATGACCAGTACTAGAGTGCCCACATTTGCAGTGCCCCTATAACCAGTACTAAAGTGCCCAAATATACAGTGCTCCTATAACCAATACTAGAGTGCCCAGTTATACAGTGCCCATATGACCACTACTAGAGTGCCCACATATGTAGTGCCCCTTGTAAGAAGGTACAAGGAATCATCGTGGATGATAGGTAGGTGTCACCGAGGTTTCTGGCCTCGGTGGAGTAAGAGCCGGTTTTTATGTGTCAGCAGCAGTTGCTGTTTGACACCTTGATACTTAGTATGGCTGTAATAGCTGATCCGGGACGGCTCTTACTGGGAGTAGTCAAAGTGCTCGGTGGGTGACTATTCCCCATGTTCCAGGCCGTGTTTTGCCAGGCATAAAAACCAGCCAGCACTGCCAGGTGGGGAGGATTACCTCCGTCTGACAGTGGAGCTCAGGAGGGCTGTGCGCTGGGATCCGCGGCTTGAGCCGGGCTGGAGGGCTCAGACCCCTGTGAGGGCGAACAGGCCGCCTAACACCTGCCTGTGGACTTGACAAAGCAGAACTTCCAACAGGGTGTGAAGTAACACCCAGGAGAAAAGGTGACTGTTTTGTATATGAACTTTTTCTGTGTGTGAACGATTGCCAAGCATTGCGTTTTTGTTTTGCTTTCACATGTGAATAAACGCTGATGTTTTGAACCAAGAACTTGTACTTTGCCTCTGTGCTGCACCCGCTAATCCTAACTACCAGAGCGAATCCCCACATTTGGTGAAGGATGATGGCAAGC
Source organism: Bufo bufo (assembly GCF_905171765.1). NCBI lineage: Eukaryota > Metazoa > Chordata > Amphibia > Anura > Bufonidae > Bufo > Bufo bufo. The sequence goes on along the minus strand of NC_053389.1, from coordinate 771,362,242 downwards.
ACAGTGAGGCTGGCGTGAAGGCTGATATATTTTTGGGTTTGCATTTTTGGGCACAGTTGTATGTCGTACATCAAACCAGCTGTATTTAAACCCATGCCCCACGACAAAATGGAGGCTGTTGTGAAGGCCTTCATGGAGGCTAATTTGCAGCAGCGAGAGACCAACCTGCACCAACGGGAGGCTAATAAGAAGCAGCAAGAGACCAACCAGTTGCTGCTACAACACGTGATAGCTTTGCAGACAGCAGGAGCAACCCCAAGCGTCCACGGTGCCCGGAAAGCAGTCGGTGCAGCGATCCCTAAGATGACTCCCGCAGACGACATTGAAACCTACCTGCCGATGTACGAGAAAGTGGCCACCAGGGAAAAGCTGCCCCGAGACCAGTGGGCTGAGGTTGTCGCTCCTTTCCTGGCATCAGAGTCCCAGCGGGTGTATTTCGACTTGCCGGACGATCAACCGGCCGACTACCGAAGGTAAAGGGTGAGATTTTGGCAAGACTGAGGGTGAATGTGTTGGTCCGGGCCCAGCGAGTACATCAGTGGGGGTTTAAGCAGGCTGAGCCCGCGAGACCCCAGTATTATCAATTACTCCCCCTTTTGCAAAAGTGGCTACAGCCTGATGTGCTGAGTCCCACGGCTATGCTGGATAGACTATTGGCTGACATATTCTGGAGGGCGCTGCCACCCCCTCTCCAGTACTCAATCACCAGGTATCTCCTGGAAATTCCCTGGAAATGGTGGAACGCTATAAGGCCACCAAGAATCGCAAGGGGGGTTCTTTTGGGAGGAGGGCAGGCAAACTCTAGAACTCCCCACCCGGGACCCACCTCCAGCAGCGGTGGCATAGTACCAAGGTAAGTGTCACCGAGGTTCCTGGCCTCGGTGGGGTAAGAGACAGTTTTTGTGTGTCAGCAGCAGTTGCTGTTTGACACCTTGATACTTAGTATGGCTGTAATAGCTGATCCGGGGCGGCTCATACTGGGAGTAGTCAAAGTGCTGGGTGGGTGACTACTCCCCATGTTCCAGGCCGGGTTTTGCCTAACGCCTGCCTGTGGACTTGACAAAGCAGAACTTCCAACAGGGTGTGAAGTTACACCCAGGAGAAAAGGTGACTGTTTTTTATATGAACTTTTCATGTGTGTGAACAATCCCCAAGCAACTTGCGTTTTTGTTTTGCTTTCAAGTGTGAATAAACGCTGATGTTTTGAACCAAGAACTTCAGTGAATCCCCACACCCTATAAACTGCATTAGAGTGTGCCAATAAAGTACTCCTATAAAAAGCATTTAGAGCCACTATAACTCCATCCTTATAAACAGTACCAAACAGTCCCTATAAAGAGTCCAGCACTAGAGTAGACGACTGGGTAAGGCCTCTTTCACACTTGCGTTGTCCGGATCCGGCGTGTACTCCACTTGCCGGAATTACACGCCGGATCCGGAAAAACGCAAGTGTACTGAAAGCATTTGAAGACGGAACCGTCTTCCAAATGCGTTCAGTGTTACTATGGCAGCCAGGACGCTATTAAAGTCCTGGTTGCCATAGTAGGAGCGGGGAGCGGGGGAGCGGTATACTTACAGTCCGTGCGGCTCCCGGGGCGCTCCAGAGTGACGTCAGAGCGCCCCATGCGCATGGATGACGTGATCCATGTGATCACATGATCCATGCGCTTGGGGCGCCCTGACGTCACTCTGGAGCGCCCGGGAGCCGCACGGACGGTAAGTATGCTGCTCCCCCGCTCCCCGCTACACTTTACCATGGCTGCCAGGACTTTAGCGTCTTGGCAGCCATGGTAACCACTCTGAAAAAGCTAAACGTCGGATCCGGTAATGCGCCGAAACGACGTTTAGCTTAAGGCCGGATCCGGATCAATGCCTTTCAATGGGCATTAATTCCGGATCCGGCCTTGCGGCAAGTGTTCCGGATTTTTGGCCGGAGCAAAAAGCGCAGCATGCTGCGGTATTTTCTCCGGCCAAAAAACGTTCCGTTCCGGAACTGAAGACATCCTGATGCATCCTGAACGGATTTCTCTCCATTCAGAATGCATTAGGATAATCCTGATCAGGATTCTTCCGGCATAGAGCCCCGACGACGGAACTCTATGCCGGAAGACAAGAACGCAAGTGTGAAAGAGCCCTTAGCTCATCTTCAAAACAGCAGGCCTTGTGGGTTGTTCCTACGTGACTAGTACCTACCAAAAGTGTTCCAAGGGAGGTCAGTCATTGAACTGCCAACAGGGGCACTTTGAAGGGCATAGGGGGGTGAAATCTAGCCCATCTGGTCCGATCCCACAGAAGAGCTCATGTGCCACAAACTGCTGGTTATGATGAAAGTTGTGAGATCACACAGGAAATCACAGCTTGCTCTCTATAGGGCTGTGTAGTCACTGACCAGTCAGGGTGTCCATAAATAAGGACCCCTGTCCAATGATGAAAGTGCCTACAATTGCAGCGGCAATCCAGGAAAAACAAGTGGAGGATGGGAGTGGTAGTGATGCTAGAAACACTGAGTATACACATGGATCGTAGTGGCAATCCTCACACCAATGCCCTCCTAGGACCATGCACTGAGAGGAGGGCACACCCTTTCTTCCTTCAGGGCACACTCTTGTATTGGGGCTCCAGCCTGGTGGTGGTTGGAGTACCCCTGGTGGTAAGTGTCTTGGCAGAGTATGAGGCAGGAGTGTGAATAATGATGTAATGGCCACCGAATGGTGATGGACTCAACGAGCAGCACAGTTGGCTCAGTGGTTAGCACTGGTGCCTTGCAGTGCTGGGGTCCTAGGTTTGAATCTGACAACATCTGCATGGAGTAGTACATCTAACAGTATCAAGGCACAGTTCCAAGGACTACAACACAGTGCAATACTTCCTCAAGCATGATATAAGGATAGCAGCAATGATGGGGTTTCTGCTAGTCCTTCTCTCAGTCTTTCTAAAGTCTCTCTGCAGAAACTTATGAGGTTCTTGGTAGATGTTCTTTCCTGGACTGAGGGGTACAGAATTAAGATACGACTGGACAAACGTTCTGGAGCTTGGAAGGGTGTGCTACAATATTCCCTCTAAAGTTGGCAATGTCTCTATCAGCCTTAAAGGTGCACAATACCTTGCTGACTGACTCCAGTGCATGTTCTTGTAGGTTCTGGACCTTCTAATCGTCCTTCTCGTTTTCTATAGCACTTTGGATAAAGCTGTGTTCTTAGCTTTAGTTGTCTCAGATATGATGGTTCTCTGGGAATCAGGCTTAATCCTGAGGAGCCAGCACATGTAGGTTCTCTCTGTTCCTCACCTACCACGGACACTCCCGTGACAGGTGACAGGAGATCAGAGAGACTGGCAACACGTGGGTTAATCTGACTGATTCCTTGTGGATCATTTGTGTCTGTGTTGTTTTGGTAATGACCACACCTCTTGCAGGTGTTGTTGATTTGGTCATTTAACTTCCCATATTTATTACTGCTTACTCCTTCTGGGAGTGCGGTTTATAGCTTCAGTTTCTGGACTCTGGGCTAGCTGGTTGTTGGATCTCGGTTGAGTTCCTGGCGCTGCCTTTGCTCCACGTGAAGTTAAGTGTAGTCTTCCCTATATGTATTTTGTTTGTTGTACAGTATTTCTCTGTCTTTTGTATCTAGGCCTGAGGGAGACTCCTGTTCATCCTCCTGGTAGAGGAATAGGTTGTCTCTAATCCTGTCACTATACCAGGGCCCTACAGGGTGTGTTAGGGCTCTAGGTTCCTGTGTATGAACTTTCCTACCATCGAGGTCAGTTCATACTGATAGGTAGTCAGGACTTGGATTAGGGTTGTTCTAGGAGGTGACCTTCTCCTTTACCCTAGTTTCCAGGCCTGTTCCTGTTTCCCACTGACACCACATCCGTGACATTGCCACTAGACTTTTGACTGACTAGGCACGGACCCAGTTCCTTCTCCTAGCAACCTAAAGGGGCTGAGTCAAGGTTAATAACCCTGACTTATCCATACAGTACTATTAAGTAGGCAAATACAACAGATCAGAACATTTCAATGAATCGAATAATAATAATATAACAATCAACCCTTTTGCCTTTACCCTGATCTGGGGTAATACACAATGGGTATGTGAGCCTCAAAACTGGACCATGGAGCAATGGAAGGAGGAGGTCTGGTCTAATGAATCACGTTTACATCATGTGGATGGCCGGGTGCGTGCCCTTCTCTTACCTGGGGAAGAGATGGCACCAGGATGCACTATAATGAAGAAGAAGAAGATAAAGCCAGTGGAAGCAGTGTGATGCTCTGGGGACCTATTCACTAATGGCAGGGGCCCTGGTCACACTGCAAAAATGGTCCAGGAATGGTTTGAGGGACATGACAAAGAGATCAAGATGGTGACAGATTTCCCATATCTGAATCTGACCAGTTGTCTGAGGCTACTTTTATATCTGTGGCATTGTGATACGGCCGCCAGTTCCAGCAGAGAATGTCGGGTATCTGGACACAAACCGCAGTGTGCAGTGATTTCTGTCCAGCCAATTCTCTACATTTTTACCAGATCTCCGCCAGACCCTATTATAGTTAATGGGGCCGACAGGCATTCTGGTTGCATCCGGCAGTGCCAGATCTGGAGAATTCTGGCAGGCTGTTCTCTGCTGGAACAGCTGCCGCAGATGTGAAACTAGCTTTAGGGATGTGTTGGGAAATCAAGTCCGATCCATGTAATCTGCCCCTCACCACTTACAGGACTTTTGTCCTATCCCTCCACAATTAGTACAATATAAAGTTTATGAGCAACTTGACTTTGTTTTTAGACTTGGAATCAAGCTATGAAGTAGTGGGGGAGCGGAGGGTGTGGATTAAAGGCGTTTTCTGTGATTTTGATACTGACGACCCATCCTCTGGATAGGTCATCAGTATCTGATCGGTAGGGTCCAACACCCAGGACCGCCGTCGATCAGCTGTTTGAGAAGGTACCGGCGCTCCCGTGAGCACTGTGGTCTTTTCTCAGCTCACCAAGCACAGTGCCGTACAGTGTATAGTGGCCATGCTTGGTACCGCAGCTCACTTTAATGCAGCTAAGGTAACGCCCCAGAGTGGCATTACCACCTTTGCACCTCGCTACTGTCTTTATTGGTTAACCTCATGTCATCATGTGTATTTATTCCAGGTCCAAACACTGTGCATTTTTTTATTTTGCAACTGTTATGTTCACGTGAAATGTGCCTGGTTCACCAGCAGGTGGCAGCAAACAAGGCAGAGCTATAGTGACATAGAGTGGAGCCTGCTTTTCCATTCTAATCCCACCCACCACCCCCCCCCCCTGTGGTGTGGTGGGCGTGTCCCACTTGCTGCAGGAAGGGTGGAGGTCTAGTTAGAGTTAGTTCCTGCTTACCCCCTGCTAAGGGAGGTTGTGCGGGGCCACATCCCTGCTGGACATGCCCAAGCCAGCTAGAGCACCTTCAGCTCTGCTGGATATGGAGGCCACAGCCTGAAACCTCAGAAGCCAGGAAGTAGAGTTCCCTGGTACTACTTAAAAGACAGACTACCAAGAGAGAAGTTGCAGCATACGGCAAAAGCAAAGTTATACAGTTAGCCTGTAAGTACAGCAGAGCCAGAGAGCAACAGATGTAGCAGAGACGAGTTTGCCTGCCAGAGTTTTAATGCTAAAGCCTGCAGGAACCAAGACAAGCCAGGTGTCAGACCCCCACAGATCAGATGTTGATGACCCATCAGTATATTTTACTCCTAAAAAAAACCTTTAAAGGGAACCTGTCACCAGTTTTATGGTGTCCTAACTAAGGGCAACATAATTAAGTGATTGATTCTCTTAGCACAATGCTGGGTCACTTTCTTTAATTGACCTAGTCAATCTTGTATTGAAAAGCTCCAGCTGATAATGATGAGTCATGAATATTCATGAGCTCCTGACTCTCCCCGCCCACCTGCTGCTGTTTTTTTTCCATATGAATCAGCAGCAGGTGGGCAGGGGAGTGGCTATAGCTCTGAATTAAATATACGCTGGACTCAATGACATCACGCCGGACTCCAATCAGCTCATTAGCATGAAGCATGTGGCATCTTTGTGTGTATATTATGAAGTAACCATCTGTCACGCCAGTAAGTGAATACATCTAAGGTACTTTTTAGTAGTTAATGATTGTATATAATTAGTTAGATTATAATCAAATATCCACATGACAGGTTCCCTTTAAGTCTAACCAGTTTCGGCTGTCTAGACCTAAACCAGATTTATCATAGTGCCTCAGGCCGGATGATACATGTGGAGCAGGAACAGACACTTTTCTCTGACTCTATACCAGCTATTGGTTGGCTTAGATTAACACAGGTTTTTACACCAGAATTTTACGCTTTTTTCATGTGAGGTCCCACCCCTCACAGATCAAAGTGTAGAAACCTTAGATGTGCCAAATCTTGGTGGTACCAAATTGCACCAATTTTTTAGACACAGATTTGGCCCAGACACATAGGTAAATCTGGTCCATTGTGCAACACCTGGTGCCAAAAAAACGGATCTGGATCCTGACTCTGACCAATGCAGAAAGCTAGATAGAGAGCTGCTAGTAGATAGCGTCCTGCTGGCAGAGGTCACATCATGGGAATATGGGGGGTTCGCAAGGAGGGAGGGGAGACCTTGCTGTGATTACTGGCAGGGGGCTGCAGGAAGGGGGTGGATGGAGGCCCCTGCTGTGATCACTGGTAGAAGGATGAAGGTCCTGCTGTGACTACTCAGGAGCACAAGGGGAGGGGAGTGTAGGATACTTTACCACTAGAGAAGGGGAGGGAGGACTTGTAGGAGCTCTTTTCTGACTACTTGGGTGTTGGGCAATGGACAAAGTATCAGAGGACATGTAAGGCCTCATGCACACGACCGTTGTTTTATTCCGTGTCCGTTGTTCCGTTTTTCGTGATTTTTTGCGGACCCATTGACTTTCAATGGGTCCGTTGAAAACTCGGCTAATGCACCGTTTGTCATCCGCGTCCGTGATCCGTGGTTCCAGTCCGTCAAAAAAATATAACCTATCCTATTTTTTTTCGCGGAAAACGGTTTGCGGACCCATTCAAGTCAATGGGCCACAAAAAAAACACGGAGGCACACAAGATTGTCATCCGCGTCCGTTTTTTTCCTATCATTTGCATGGCAAACCTGTCTTAGATTTTTTTTTTACTTTCCTTCATGTCTGGTGATCCTCCAAAAATAAAGGAAGACACACGGAAACGGATCACGGAACCCCATTTTGCGGAACGGAACACAGCGGTCGTGTGCATGAGGCCTAAGGCTGATAGATATGAAGATGATATAATGAACACTATGTTCTATCTGCATTGTGATTTGAGATCTACAACTGTGATGATCAGATCATTTTACACATGGACTATCTAGTACCTACCAACACGGGCGGAGGTCTGATCCCACAAGTCACCTACAGGCTCAACCAGCAAGGCTAATTACAGCAAATGCTAAACTGTGTGCATAACGAAAGTGGCAGTAAATTAACCCTAGAGGGCAATGGAAGGGTCAGCGATGGTAAAAATAACGACCATTTTACTACAGGGTTATCCTGTCCGGACCGGTCAGGATAACTGGCAGCTGTCCTACATCTATCTCCTGCCAAAGAAGCTTCACAGACGGCACCAGGGTGCACAGACATAGGTGAACCGTCCATGAATAAACCCCTTCAAGGCAAAGCCCTTTTTGGGGTACGTGGCTTAGTTATTGGAAATAATACAGCCTACACTTGTAGCACAGGAGCTTGCAATCTACTGCTTCCGCATAAATGGTAGAACTTGATATCCTCCATTAATGGAGCTATTTACTGACTCGATGGCCTAAGGAGCTCAGACTGACAAGCAGAGCGGCGTCGGTGTCCTTCAGGCCCCTCGCAGACATATCACAGTAGGCTGGGGATCTCATGTAGTTTTTACTTATCTCTCATTTATAATCCAGTTGGTGCACTGGGCAGTACGTGTGCACTTTAGACAAACATTGAAAACAATCTAGAGTGTCATGCAGAATTTTGCGCACTCCTTTTTAAATTACATGTTCCTTAAAGGGATTCTGTCATGACATTTGAGGCCTATAACCTAAACATATGGCCAGGTCCCTACTAATGACCTGAATCCGAAACTGTCCTTGTTAAATGTGCCTGTGGCTCTATTAGCACATAAAACAGGTTTTTATAACCTGTCATTCACCTACCTAAGGTGCCCAAGGGGACGTCGCTTCATACAGGGTGCCCGGCTGCAGCCACCTCCGTCTGGTGCCCAGCGCTGCCTTCCTCACCTCAGCCCCGCCTCCGCAATCGTCCGGTCCCTCAGGTTATGCCTAGTGCGCACACGGCGGATCTTAACCTGGTTAATTTTTAAGGGTCTTCCATGTGCTGTCCGAATATGTGCGGCCTTTCCACAAATGATAGAATGTGTTCTATTCTTGTCCATTTTGCGGCCATGAATAGACATTTCTATAATAGGGACCTGTAAAAGTGCAGGATAAACATGGCCATTATCTGTATTTTGCGGATTTGCAGTTGGCTGGCTGGAAAATGGCCGCGGCCATGTGCATGAGGCCTTTTAGTGATCTGGGGTCTAAATTAATTTTATGGATATGGTCTGACATCTGATTAATTTTAGTTGTCTGGCCTGAGGTCTTAATTTTAGAGGGTGGTCTGGGGTCTGACTCTGAATGAATTGTACAGGTCTGGTCTGAGGTCTGATTCATTTTAGGTGGTGGTCTACGGTCTAAATTAATTTTGAGAGCCTGAGATAATCAGGTGTAGTCTGGGATCTTAATTTTAGGGTTTGGTTTAGAATGTGAATAAATTTTGAAGGTCTAGTCTGAGGTCTGATTAATTTTAGGTGTCTGGCCTGAGGTTTTAATTTTCTGGGGTGGTCTGGGGTCTGAATTACTTTTGAGGGTCTGGGATCTGATTTAAGCCTCACCCACACATCAGTGTTTCACGGACGTGTGCTCTACGTGTTTTCCATTTGGTCCATTGGAAGCCTTATTGCAAGAGAATATGGGACCTTAAATGAGGTACCGTATAGAGTTTCTACAGCTCTGGACAGCAGGAAGGCCATGTATATGATGCCTTAAGTGTCCATTGTATTCCAGTTCGGGAAGACTTGTAAACAACGTGTGCAGATTATAGCCATAGGTCAACTGCTGCGTCCATTGCCCCCCACCGATTCATTGTTTACTGCAGTGTAAAGATACTGTATAATTGTCTTGCATGGAGCTATCACCAATGCAAACGACATAGATGCAGTTGCTTTCACTCTAATTTGCAAATAAAAAGCAGCAGAAACTGCCTCCTGCTTTATTTTAATAGAAAACTGTGATGTATACTGATACTGCCCGTACTGAGAAAATCCCTTTTAACTCAGTATTACCTGGATGAAAGTCATATCTAGTGCTAGTTGACAGGACTACACCCTCTATCCAGGGACAGGAGGACCTTGTGCTTTTTGTTATCTACTTTCATGTAGGAGGAAAAGACTAAAACGTTTGGGTCAGTTCCAGATCTTCGTTGCATGTGCCAGTGTACACCATCCATGGTCATTAGGAATAGGACCAACCTTTAGCAGAGCCTTGGTAACTACAGAAGTGCATTAATGGTACCTATGTCCTAGTTATTAAAGGGGATCTTCCAACATTTTTGTCTATCCTGTGCATTATTTCTGTGAGTTTGTCCTCTAAGACCACCACCAATCCCAAGAACGGGGGTCTCCGACTCCACTGTGTGAATGTAGCTTTAGTGCGCATGTCTGTCCACCACTCCACTTCTGTGGGACTGCGCAGTATGGTGCTCAGCAATATCCAGCAGTCCCATGGAAGTGAGTGGCATGGTGGTCACACGTGCACACTTTGCTCCATTCACACAGGGGCCTCGGGGACCCCCCATTCTGGTAACTGGTGGGGGTCCCAGCAGATAAAATCCCAGAGATCATGCATTTTTATACCCTGTGGATAGGCGATACACGTTGTTCTTGGGTCATCCCCCTTTAAATGTCATGAAGGCTGTGTTGATTTCTGGTGACCATATGAGTAAGGTTTCTACAGAATGTCTTGTATTTGGGTCTTCAGGCTTCTCGATAACCATCTTCTCAGAGGTTCCCATGATTGCATCCATCTTGCTTTTTTCCTTCAGCTCTTCCATGCTAAATTATCTTTCCAAGAATACCGAATAAAAATGAAAAACTACTGTTTTTCCTCCTCTTGCAGTCTCTCACAGCACCTTCTCCATTTCTGGTCAACCTTAAATTTTGAGAATGAGTAAAATGCTTGAAGTTTTCCCAGGGTGCTGCAGTAGTTATTTGGTTGGTAGAAATAGAGTTGGTCACTGTGTTCTTCTCAACTTTCATTTCCCACCCCTGCGATTATTTATTGCCCTCTCCAGTCTGTGACAATGGCCGGCTCCTATTGACACAGCTGTTCAGGGAAGCCTGAGGAGCACAGGATTTAGCACATGCTGTGTGTAACTGTAGGGATAATGCAAAGCGGTCAAATGGGGCCAGATCTACAAACATGGCGTCACGTCTGCTGCAGAAACCAGCAGCAACGTCTCCCCGTACCTTTTTATGTCCTCCACTATTGCTTCATGTGTTTTACAGATTCTCGGGCCTATACTCTACAAGCTAGGAGACGTCTCCGTTGTCTTTGTGCCGCATTGTCAATAACATGGTGCTTTGCACATGAATGGCCGCTGCTGGTGCATAGCTTATCCCATGTCGCCTGCTTTCCTAATAGCCATTGATCCCTATTAATCACAATTGTGCCGGGCCCTTAGCTAAATGTATAAGCCTTCTAAAAGCTTGCAGATGCCAGGATACCATAGAGGCCGGGCACACCATTAGCTGTGTATTGTGGATGCCTGCGTAAGGGTCTGCTCAGGTCATTGCTACAACTACAATTCTGAGCTTGGCCTCCCATTCAGTAATTATCTGACAAAAGGAAGGAGCCGCTCATTCATTGCGCATTCTCTGGCTACGGGATGAGAAATCTGCCACGTGAGCCTGAGATATGGGGCTCTACGTCAAGTAAATTCACCATTCAGGAGTTAGGTAGCCTGCATGCTATTAGTTGGGAGAAACCATAGAAATGTCACACAAAAACAAAAAATCTTTGTGTTTTCTGTGCTTTTTTTAGGTGTCTTTCCCAAAAAATTCCAAAATCGCCATTGAAATGCGCAAAAGGGAAAAACACCAGTCATAAAAAAGGTATGTGACATGCAAAAAAGTGCGTGCATTTTTACTGGCCTTTTTTTCAGTGGCCGACCAAATTCATGTGTGAACGGGGCCTTACCCTTACATGTGATATCAAGTCTAAATAGCCATTTTGAGCCTAGAAATCCTTTCTTCTGTAATACTGCACTAGTGGCTTTAGGGCATGTTTACACATGGAGGGTATGCTACAGAAAATTTATAGGGGTTACTTAATAGATCCTGAGACCATCCCTAAAATGAATTCAGACCCCAGACCAACCACTAAAATTTAGATCTTGGGCCAGACCCTTAAAATGAATTCAGACCCCTATAATATGTCAGGCCAGTCACCCAAAATAAAGCCTCATTCACACGTCCGTGTCAAATCCACTAGTATTATTTTTCCTTTTTGTTTTCTGTTTCTCTGTTTATCATATGTATTTGACATCTTAATGTTTTAGTTTTATGTATTTTTCTGCTGTGGTAGAATTTGTAATACATTTATGCAGATATTGATGTTTTTGTACCTGCATATGTTATTGTCCTCCTTCCTAGAAAACAATAAAGAAAAATTTAATATAAAAAAATAACTACTTCTATCCAGGGTGCATTAAAGCCTATGGCCACCTTTGCAACCTTTTTTCCTTCGTCCCACTACATCTAAAATGAAGCAACTTTGCAATAGGTTTCATTTAAAAATTTCCCGTGGTTTTGTTTCTACAGCTGTTCTCCGGATTATGGGTCTTCATGGTAATGACTGCAAACAAATTCTGTGTAGTATAATCCTGCAGTCGAATTTGTCCCATACTTTGTGGTAGCGTATGTTTGGCAGTATGACTGCGGGATCTGACTACACAGAGCTTGCTTGTTGTCTGTTACTATGGAGACACCTAAGCTGGTCATAACCATTCCATAAATGTCGGATGAACCTGTTATTTTGAGCTGGACCAACTGACCATCTAAGGCCCCTTTCCACGTGGATGCGATGCGTGAGTTGAACGCATTGCACCCGCACTGAATCCTGACCCATTCATTTCTATGGGGCTGTTCACATGAGCGGTGATTTTTTTTGTATAAATTTGTTTTATTCGTTTCACCAGCATAAAAATATAAGCTTTTGGTTACAGAATTAGTACATTGGTGATACAGAGTTTTCTTATTTTTAATAAGAACATTCCCCCCCATCCCTCCCAACAGAGTCACAACTGCAACAATCACCTACTGTAATTCATTTCTTATTCGCTAACTATTCTTGTTTTATTGAGTCATTAATTGTATCAGGTTGAACGTCATCTTATTCTGTTTCGTCTCTCCTCCACCCCCCTAGACTACTCACCAGACAACTTCCCCAATGAACCCTTGAGCGCCGCTAGGCTGTACCATTCCGTGTATTTCAATGATTGCATAATATTTTTTTATCTCCTCTTGGGCAAAGTGATTAACAATAAAGGTCATCCACCTTTGGAAAAACCATTTAGTTTTTTTTTTATCCTTTTTTAATTCCGTGTTCATTTTATCGATGTACATAAAGTGTGTCATCTGCGTCTTTACCTCTTGGAGCCGAGGTACCTCTGGCCTCAGCCACCACTGCAATGATACCACCAGGGCCGCATCTACTTTTATTGGGGGAGGGGGGGGTGACTCTTCAAAAACATGAAAGAGCAAAGTTTCAGGGACTAGTCCCATGCTATACCCCCAGGTGTCTTTAATCCAACACTTGACCTGCTCTCAAAATTGCTGTACCTGCGGGCATTGCCATATACAATGTGATAAGTCTGCTCTATCTAGTCCACATTTCGGGCAGACAGTAAGGAAAGCTGGATTGTCTGCCTTCCTGGGAAAAGTCAAGGCGTAAATAGCAGAGTGTATTAGCCGGAGGTGTGACTCTCTCCACGCTATAAGCCACCCCAGCAGAACTTTTTCAGCCGTTATTGTTATATTGAGCTTCCTCTCCCATTTTTTAAAAAGAGCCTGCGCTGATGTTTTATTGCCCGATTCCCGCATCACCTGATATATGTGGGATATAGAGAGTTTGGAGCTAGTAGCCCCCGGTGAGAATATCAAGGAGTTACCAACACACTCGCTCGTGACATCGCCCAACCTCTCTTTGCAGAAAAGGTACACTTGGTGGAAGGGAAGAATGTGTGACCCATCCAGGTTATATTTATGACAAAACTCTGAAAAGGTAAGGTATCTTTTTTCCGAGCTATGGAGAAGGTCAAGTAAGGTCGTGATACCCTTTGTTCTCAAAACCTTGAACATTTTATTTGTGTCCCCTTGTGGGAATTCATTCTGGATGCTGCCACAAATTTATAACTCTAGAAGCTAAGAATGATTTCTTCGCTAACTTACGCGCTTCCTTCCATACTACCATCGTGTCACGTATTATAATTTAATGTTTCAGACACGGTGACAGAGTCTGTCTCCTCGTATGTAATAGATTAACTAGCGGCCATGGGTGGGATAGCTGGGTCTCCAGCTCAAAATTAGAGTAGTGATGGGTCCCATGTATCTAATCCAGACAATGCCTAAGGAGACACGCTAAATTATATATTCTAATATTCGGTACATTAGAATATTAGAATGTCGCCAGTGTTTCCCGCAGATCCGGGGCTAGTTGCGTGGCACTGGCCACCTCCACCGCTAGTTCTTTATAATCGATCCGGTGTGACTGCACCTCTGCTACTTTTACCCCCGGGCAATCGGTGACTTTTACCGGCGGCACTGCATTCACCTCCACCTCGTGTGTGTTAGGCGCCATTATTGGAGGGGCCTGATCATCTGGCCGTGCGGGAGAAGTCGCTCTGCCTCTTGTTTTCTTGCCCATGCTGGTCAGGAATCGATCCATACGCTAAGGTTGGTATCTGGATATCGTTGCTTGTCCGGTTCCCGACGGTGCACAGGCAATGTGAGCGTTTTGGATTTCTATCGCTACGAGCTCTTATGCCTGACTCCTTCACATGTCGGCGCCGGAACCGGAAGTCCATGAACGGTGATTTTCACGCATCATTTGTGCTTGCGTGAATATCGCAGCAAGCTCTATTTTGTGCGTTTTTCACGCAACGCAGGCCCCATAGAATTGAATGGGGCTGCGTGAAAATCGCAAGCATCCACAAGCAAGTGCGGATGCGGTGCGATTTTCATGCACGGTTGCTAGGAGACGATCGGGATGGGGACCCGATCATTATTTTTTTCCCTTATAACATGGTTATAAGGGAAAATAATAGCATTCTGAATACAGAATGCTAAGTAAAATGGGGCTGGAGGGGTTAAAAAATTATTATTTTTTCAACTCACCTTAATCCACTTGTTCGCGCAGCCGGCATCTCTTCTGTCTTCATCTGTGAGGAATAGGACCTTTGATGACGTCACTACGCTCATCACATGGTCCGTCACATGATCCATCACCATGGTAAAAGATCATGTGATGGACCATGTGATGAGCGCAGTGAAGGCATCAAAGGTCCTATTGCTCAAAGGAGGAGACAGAAGAGATGCCGGCTGCGCGAACAAGTGGATTAAGGTGAGTTAAATTATTATAATTTTTTTTAACCCCTCCAGCCCTATTGTACTATGCATTCTGTATTCAGAATGCTATTATTTTCCCTTATAACCATGTTATAAGGGAAAATAATAAAGATTGGGTCCCCACCCCGATCATCTCCTAGCAACCGTGAGTGAAAATCGCACCACATCTGCACTTGCTTGCGGATGCTTGCGATTTTCACGCAGCCCCATTCACTTCTATGGGGCCAGCATTGCGTGAAAAACGCACAAAATAGAGCTTGCTGCGATATTCACGCAAGCACAAATGATGCGTGAAAATCACCGTTCATGGACTTCCGGTGAAAATCACCGCTGATGTGCACAGCCCCATAGAAATGAATGGGTCGGGATTCAGTGCGGGTGCAATGCGTTCAACTCACGCATTGCACCCGCGCGGAAAACTCGCCCGTGTGAAAGGGGCCTAAGAGGGCCTTCCAATTTACCCCCAACGTCAGATTTTGAATTTGATATGGATCAGGTAGATGGATTTCAACATGTCCAATCCTTTTTGTTTTCAGGGAGATAAACTGCCACCAGAGGTTCCTGGCAGCACCATTCTCCCTACATACTGGATCATTTTCCTCAATAAATAAATGACCAGGTCTAATATTTTGGACCCGTTTGTTTGATTTGGTTATCTTCATCTACTTTTAGGACTTATGTGAAAATCTGATGTAGTTTTAGGTCAAATTGATGGAGAAATATAGAAAATTCTATAGGGTTCACAATTTTTTAATGCACCATTGTATCTTGGGAGTAGGGTTGGGCGATATCAAAAATATTCCTACAATAACGATATTAAGAAATGTATCGCAATAACAATATACAGTACAGACCAAAAGTTTGGACACACCTTCTCATTCAAAGAGTTTTCTTTATTTTCATGACTATGAAGGCATCAAAACTATGAATTAATACATGTGGAATTATATGCATAACAAACAAGTGTGAAACAACTGAAAATATCTCATATTCTAGGTTCTTCAAAGTAGCCACCTTTTGCTTTGATTACTGCTTTGCACACTCTTGGCATTCTCTTGATGAGCTTCAAGAGGTAGTCCCCTGAAATGGTTTTCACTTCACAGGTGTGCCCTGTCAGGTTTAATAAGTGGGATTTCTTGCCTTATAAATGGGGTTGGGACCATCAGTTGCGTTAAGGAGAAGTCAGGTGGATACACAGCTGATAGTCCTACTGAATAGACTGTTAGAATTTGTATTATGGCAAGAAAAAAGCAGCTAACAGTCTATTCAGTAGGACTATCAGCTGTGTATCCACCTGACTTCTCCTCAACGCAACTGATGGTCCCAACCCCATTTATAAGGCAAGAAATCCCACTTATTAAACCTGACAGGGCACACCTGTGAAGTGAAAACCATTTCAGGGGACTACCTCTTGAAGCTCATCAAGAGAATGCCAAGAGTGTGCAAAGCAGTAATCAAAGCAAAAGGTGGCTACTTTGAAGAACCTAGAATATGAGATATTTTCAGTTGTTTCACACTTGTTTGTTATGTATATAATTCCACATGTATTAATTCATAGTTTTGATGCCTTCATAGTCATGAAAATAAAGAAAACTCTTTGAATGAGAAGGTGTGTCCAAACTTTTGGTCTGTACTGTATATCGCGATAAATACTCATTTAGAAGAAAAAAACACTTGGGGCTACAAGGAGATATTAGTGTATGGGGCAGTGGGCCACAAGGAAAGATTATACTGTATGGGGGCAACAAGGGGACATTATATACTATATGGGCTGGCCACTGGGCAGGCAGTGGGCCACAAGAGTCACAGGCCCGGGTGTACAACCTTTATTTATGACACCCGGCCGTTAGGGTCTCTCACTCCTCATCCCCCCACCTTGGCTTAGACATTGACTGCTGACTGACATTGCCCGCCTCGCTCCTGTGCTCGGTCGATATCTGATTCCGACATCATACCTCTGTGGGCAGAGACTTGAATATAGGAGCGAGGAGGAGCCTGGGGCAGATTTAGAAGCGGTCAACGCACGTGACCGCTCCTATGACGTCACCAAACTACGCAATATCGGGCAGTATACCAGTATATCGCTCAACCCTACTTGGGAGTCCCCCAAACAACAAAAAAGTGCTTGTAGATGCAAACTGAGAAACTACTATATGCTCTTTTAAGACATGGATGGACCACCGGTGTCTGATCGGTGGAGGTTGACCCCCAAGGATGTGCTAGGCTGTGCCACGGGCTTGCAGGTCATCATCTCCATTGACTTGATTGGGGAGAAGTAGCAGTACCAGGTACACGTACAGTGTCTGGACAAGCAATGAAGTGGCTAAACGATTGATAGCTGGACTCCTACTAGGTTTTTTTTCCCCATGGAAAACCGCTTTAATGGAAAAGTTCTGATTTTTTAATACTCCTATGGACAGGACAGCATGCCATCAGAATGTGCCAACTGTAAGAAAATGGAAGGTCATGCATAGCTATTGGGGTGGCAGCCTTCTTACTTGTTAGTAACGTATGAGCATATGCACAGTCCTCAGACAGCCATCTGATGCAATCGGTTCATTTCAGGTCCAGAGGTAAATGGAAAGAATGAGACCGGAGCCCGACAGCTGCCGCTGGTAGTGGAGGTTACAGAGTCCAGCTGATGCAAGGCCCGTCGACATATTACATGCCTGTGAACTCAAGGACATTCACATTCCTCAGGTCTATACTTCAATATGCCGTCCAACTGGCTGCAGAGTGACCTGTTACTACCCGAACCACATTGCTATCATAGATCATACCTAACTGTGGCCAGTCATTTACACCCCCCACTCCATACACTGCATGCAGGTTTCAGTCATTGCACACCAACACCCTTTGCGAAAACCAGCTGTCCTTCCTCAACCCCCTGGGGGACCTAGCATCATATAACCACTGACACAGTAATAAGACTCAATTCTAAAGAAAGGTCATTTCAAGTAAGATAGTAAAAAAAATATATATATTTGCAGAGTCAGAGTTTTTTTTTTTTGGCCTCCAGGATCTCCAGTAGTCTGGTCCTGATTTAAAGTGTTAAGAAACATAAAAAATTGCCTTACTTTTTGGAGATGGCCCCGTTAAACAGGATAAACGGCAATGCTACGGCATGCTGATAGTTGCCGCCATGGGGCAAACTCATGATGCAAAAAATGCAAGAGGTAACATCACAGCACTGCAAAAAGGGTTCATATCTCTGTTCATTCACTCTTGGGTATGCACACTTTTGCAACCAGGGGCACATGTAAAAGCAAGAGCGGTCATAGTAACTTGCCTGCAGGATGGGACAACACACAGGGCTTTCTTGTGGTCTGTAACTTCGGACACAAACAGGTCTGCATTGGAGCAACCGACATAAAACAGTCGTTTTTTTTAACACCTTTGTGTCCACCAATATGACTTTTTACTTCGGTCACTAAGGGGCCTTAGGTTGTAACTCAGCTTTTTTACAGCCCGTCTAGGTACTGCATGGGTCTCCCATGAGGGCCAAACTCCTACTCCTACAGAATCGCTGATCTGGCCAATTTAACACATTACATGCCGTGGAAAATAGCACCTGTGGCATGTAAGTGGTTACAGAGGAAGCAGACTCCTTCGGTCTTCCATCGACACCACATATAGAAGGTGGCGAGGTACCGACGTCAGTGCAGGCCTGCCTCAACCTCCAGCACTCCAGGTGTTGTGCAACTACATCTCCCATCATGCACACTTGCTTGGCTGTTCTCTGAACTCCCACAGAAGTGAATTGTGCATGCTGGGACTTGTAGTTCCACAACAGCTGGAGTGCCAAAGGTTGCTGATCCCTGTAGTATAGTGTATTATATGGTCAGTACGATTCTGATAGGCATATACTGCCGGCAGACTTGGGAGCCTTCATTTATCCCACCTTGGGGGGGGACAGGAAGACACTGAGGAGGAGCCGGATTCTTCCTGTCCCTACCTGGATGGAGGCGGGTCATCTCTCACGGTATGCCGTCATGGAGGATGAAAGGGAAAACATGTATTGGCGGCCATTAAGGGGCTAACAGGAACTAGGCCAAAATGTAGAAGCTGTGTATAAACAAATACACCCTTAGCTTCCATAGAAATGTATGGCGGGTGCTGCCAATTAAATGCCCTTAATTAATTGATCATCAGCAAGTTGTGAGCTCTTCTATAAAAGCAGAGGTTTTGGCAGTTTGCTGGTCTGGAGCATTCAGGTGTGTGTAAGGAGTAAAGACATCAGCAAGGATCTTAGAGAAGCAGTTGACGTCCACCAATCTCGGAAGGGTTCTAAGGCAATTTCCAAACAATCTGAAGTCCATCAACCTTCAATCCAGTGAGAGAGATTTTATTCAGAACTGATATAAGACAGCTGACAATCTTCCCCGGAGTGGATGTCCCAGCAAATTACCCCAAGGTCAGACCATGCTTCAGGCCTCGGCATGTTAAATGTTCAAGTTTATGACCGTACAATTAGAACTGAACAGACTGAACAAGTATGGCTTGTCTGAAAGTGCTACCAGTAGAAGGGCCTCTTCTTTCAAAAAAAAAAAAAGAACACTGATTTATGGCTTAAAGTAAGGAGAAAGAATGCGCTAAGAGGGTGCTTCTCTCCCCTTTCTAGAGATAAGTGGGGGTCTCAGTAATGTGGCGTCCATTTTCTGTATACTTATTCATCTTATATCTATGTTTAACCTGCGATTACACAAGAGGGGGATTTAGCCTTAGAAGGCAGCAATACAAATTCCACAATGGGCCCCTACTCCCCCTATGCTGACCATTCTTTTTCTTATCACAAAAACAAACATAGAAACTCGAAGCTTGTGTACAATAGGACAGTTTCTATTGTGTTGGTCTGTGTATAAATATGTGCACTGCTCATTTCAATAAAGAGACCACTTTTTCATGTGTCTGTGTTGTGACCTCCCGAGCCGGTTCACTCAATTTCAGAAAAATTAGGACATCACATCAGAAATGTCGGTTTGCGACAACAGCACTCAGACCCCTACCTATCTAAACTTTTTATACGTCCCTATGACATATCAAAAAGTTGACTGCAAAGTTGCATCTGAACAAACCACAAAACTTCTGGGACAATGGGGGACATTTATTATCCGCAGATTGCGGTGCAACGGTTAGCCGCGTCACAATCTGTGACTTTTCTCCGCTCGCGCCAGGTCTAAAAAAGTGGGCGGGGAAGGTCCGTCTAGTTCATCATTTTCTACGTCTGTTTTAAGCGCAGAAAAAGGTCTAAATCTAAGACAGCTCGGAAGCTGTCGTACATTTAGACTGGCGCTGAATGCGCCGAAGTTATGTAGAGGACGGCACCTCTTCATAACTGCAGCGAATCCACCGCCAGATACAGGGGTTATAAAGACCGGCGTCTAAAACGCCAGTGTTCTTAGGGAAGATTAGACTAAAGTGGAGATGCTTGGCCAAAATGTACAGCACCACGTTTGGCGCAAACTAAACACTTTATCCCAACTGTCAAGCATGGTGGTGGAGGGGTGATGATTTGGGCTTGTTTTGCAGCCAGTGTGTTGACCATGTCAGATGTATGGACATCTATCCAACAGCTAAAGCTTGGCCGAAACAGGACAATGATCCCAAGCACACCAGGAAATTTACAGTGAAAAAAGAAAATAAAAGGTGCTTCAGTGGTCCAGAGTCCAGATCTTAACCCAACTGAAATACTGTGGCGGCACTTTAAACCCTTCCTGACTAGCGCCATACATGTACGGTCCTGGAAGGCGCCCGCTCGTAAGGTGCCCAGGACTAATGTATATTGTCAATCACTTACTTTTAACCCCTTAGGTGCTGGAGTGCAAAAACCTGGAAGCGCATGCTTCTGGGTTTGTACTGGCTCCCCCTAGCAAGGATCGGGGAATCCGGAGTGTGTGTGGCAGCCTCTATATTCATGATTAATACGAGGCTGCCGCACATTAGTTTTTATGGAGCCCCCGTTTGTGGCAGGGCTCCATAGGAACATAGTAAAATCTTCATAGACTCCAATGCTAATGCATTGGAGTCTATGGATATAGCAATCTGATGATTGCTTGTTAAAGTTCCCTATTGCAACTATACATATTTTTTTTTTATCTAAAAAAATCAAGTCACCCCCCCCCCATTTACCCAAAATCAAAATACATAAACAATACAAAAAACAAACAAAAATACCATGGCCATAGCAGAGTGCAAAAAACGCCCATACAATTATTATTATTTCTTTTTTAATCAGATCATTTTTATTGTATGGCAAAGATATCACATAATATTTTGACAAATACATGCCATGTGTACCATATGTCTTGAAGCATGTCGTGCTTTATTCTGTATATCAGCATGACTCATAGTACATTACATTAATATATTCTTTGGAAAAAAGGAAATGTACAGAATCTTAGGAACTCACCCCCCTCCCACCAACTATCCCCCTTCCCCATACCCAACCCCTATTCACTCCGGCAACAAGACACCACCTTACACTTTACAGCATAATCACACTATTTGATACCCAATCGCCCCATAGGTTGTCGAACTTTTGAGGGCACCCTCTTTTAAGAAAAATAGCCTTTTCTTTTATCAACATATTGTTAATATTGGTCCTAAACTCCCCCATTGTCGGAGGACCCGTTTGTATCCAATGCAAGGCTATCCGCTTCCTAGCCACGTACAACAGTCTTCCCACTTTCTTGCATACGTCTGTTCCTAGCTCAGATACTTAACCTAATATACATATTTTGGGGTCCCTATCGATTCCCACTGACATTTTGTTATGTATTAACTCTAAAATATCTTCCCAATATCGAACTATAACCGGACATTTCCACAGCATATGAGACCAATCCGCTGGCTCAAAAGAACATCTTGGACATTTTACGTCAGTTCTGACTCCAATCCTTTTAAAAAATATTGGTGTTTTATACACCCTGTGTATAATAAAAAGTTGAGACAGCTTTCCCTGTTCGCTCAGTGAGGACAGCGGATTCGCCTCCAAAATTTCCTCTCACTGATCATGGGAGAACCCCCCCGCCCCCACATCATTTTCCCACTTTTTCATCCGGGTCAACGGATAAGAATCCAGGAACTTATCCAATAATAGGGAATACAGCCTAGAAATTAACCCTCTCCCCCCCCCCCCCCCCCCCCCCCCCCCCCTCTGAGAGAATCAACTTTTGGGCTTCATCTAGTTTAGATATGCTAGTACCTTTTTTAATCATAGTGTCATACGCATGACGGATTTGGAGGTATTGGTAGAAGCGCGTGCGCGGGATCTGATATCTTTCCTGCAAATCCGTAAAGGATCTAAATATACCGTTATCTAATAAATCTCTCAATCTAAGGATCCCTTTATCCTCCCAATTCAGAGTACTTGACAAAGGAATAAATTCAGGGAGCCGAATATTATCCCAAATCGGAGAAACCTCACTAACTCCCCCAATTCCCCTTAGCTTTTTAACCTTGTTCCACACTTTGGAAATAAGCCCTATCAAAGGTGAATTAGGCTCCAAATTTTTTAACCACGCACCCTCCAAAAACCACATTAAGTCCCTCTTACCTATTTGGTATAGTAAAATCTGACTAGACATATCCACCAACCTATAATCCAACCACCCCTTAAGATGCTGACACTGTGCTGCAAGATAATAAATCCATGGGTTTGGTACCGCCAATCATCCCTTTGTTTTAGGATACTGCAACGTCTCCAATTTGATTCTGGGTTGGCCTCCTCTCCATATCAAATCTCTAAATATCGCATTCATTTTGTGGAACCTATCCATAGGCAACCAGACCGAGGCATTGTGAAGTACATACAACAACTGCGGCATCATTATCATCTTAATGAGGTTTACTCTGCCCACTACTGAAAGAAATAGTTTACACCACTCCTTGACCTTCAATCTGAATCTCGACAACAGGGGAGCCAGATTAAGCTCCTCAAATTCTGCGCTCCTTGGCGAAATGTGAATTCCTAGGTATTTAATTTTCCCGACCTGTGGGATATTATTAGTATGAACCACAGCAGACACCTCCTGACCATCAATAGGCAGCGCCCATACTATTACAATATAAAAAATTTTTTATCCCATATGGCAAACTGCGGGAAAAAAAAAGGCAAAATGGGCAATTTGCTGTTTTTTGGTTGCTTCACCTCCCGCATAAAATTAAATAAAAAGTGATCAAAAAGGCACAAAGTGACATATTACAATAGTATCAGTGAAAAGTACGGACCGCCCAGCAAAAAATGTGCCCTCAACATAGCTCCGTACACAGAACTACAAAAATAGTAAAAAAAAGTAATACATTTATAGGGGTCAGAATATGGCAACGGAAAAAAAAATTACGTTTTTTATTTTTTTTAGGTATTAAAACGCAAGACAAACTATATATACTATAACTATAAGTGTGGTATTACCATAATCATACTGAAAGTAACAGGTCAGTTTTACTGCATAGGGAACAGCCTAAAAACAAAACCCATGAAACTGTTGCGGAATTGCGTTTTTTTCCAATTTTACCCCATTTGGATTTTTTTTTCAAGCTCCCTACTGCATCATATGCAAAATTAAATGTTAGGCTACTTTCACACCTGCGTTAGGTGCGGATCCGTCTGGTATCTGCACAGACGGATCCACACCTATAATGCAAATGATTGTATTCGTTCAGAATGGATCCGTTTGCATTACCATGAACAAAAATGATAATGCAAACTGATCCGTTTTGACTTACACTGAAAGTCAATGGGAGGCAGATCCGTTTTCAATTGCACCATATTGTGTCAGTGAAAACGGATCCGTCCGCATTGTCTTACCATTGTAAGTCAAGACGGATCAGTTTGGATCCGCATCGTCAGGCGGACATCAAAACGCTGCAAGCAGCCTCCAGAGCAGAATGGAGGCTGAACGGAGGCAAACTGATGCATTCTGAGCGGATCCTTATCCATTCAGAATGCTTTGGGGCTAAACTGATCCGTTTTGGGCCGCTTGTGAGAGCCCTGAACGGATCTCACAAGCGGACCCAGAAACGCCAGTGTGAAAGTAGCCTAAGTAGTAGAAAGTGCAACTTGTCCCGCAAAAAAAAAAGCTCTGTAAACAGAAAAAAAAAAAAAAAGTCATGGCTCTGTAAAAGCAGGGAGTGAGAAAAACCAAAATGCAAAAAACTAACAAACCTCCCAGGCTGAAAGGGTTAAGAACGCTGTGCAGAAACCAATATCCACAAACTTCAATTAAATACAGCCAGGTTGTAAAGAAGACGGAGCCAAGGTTCCTACAGAACAATGTGAAAGACAAAGTCAGAGAAAAGGATTACTTCAAAATGATTATTGCACTATGGTTTTTCACATATGGATTTTTTTTTATTTTGGGCTAGTTTTTGTTAAATAACGACACATGTAATTTGTCATGTGCGAGGTTGGATTCACCAGATTTTTTTAAATTCTGTCCTGATGTGTAAAATCATAGAATTCTATTTTCTCACAACTGTAAATGGTGAAAATCCGTTCCCTGGTTCCTGATACTTTTATTCTATATGCACATTAGGGCTTCAGTGCACCAATGGGTTAGACCGAGGCCTTAAATGAACCTCAGCTCCTCCGGTTTCAGTCTGACAGGGCCAGACGTCATCACTGTGCTCTGGCCCTGTAATCCTGCGCAGTACATCTCCTTTGGCTCTCCAGTGCTGAGAGGATTACTGCTCATCTGCCAATTATAGGATCAATTCGGCAATAGATTTTTACCATACAGGTAATGGTTTAACCAGCAGAATCAACCCGACTAAGCAATATAACTAGTTTAATAAATTTGATCCTGCTGACAGATCCTCCAGAAAGACTTTTACTGGGATGACTATGGTGCTTCACAGACATGCTTATGTAGTTGCTTACCTCATGTACATCTTCCCTATTTTTTTTTAATTCAGTTTGTACCCAAATTCACCATGTAAATCAATCACTCTGGTTTCCATCACTTCCTGTTGCTGTATCCAACCAAACCCATGATGCACTTCTCCTTCCTTTGCCACACCTCCAGTACCGCCCCAACAACACCCAGCTAGTTTATAGCTCCTCCCACCCAGCTAGTTACGTAGACACTCCCCTATCACTGCCCCGCCCATGGACATAACATCACAGGAAATATAAGCAAGCTGCATGGACATGGTCATGTGACCACAGCCCAGAAAGGGAGATATGAGCAATAAGTGAGGGGGGGAAAAAACAACACATTCATAAATGATTATTTCACAGGATATTAATACAATCTGGAAATTTAAGATTACACTCACCGGTAATCACTTTTCCATGAGCCCATGACAGCACCCTTGAAAGAGACTCCATCCAGGACAGGAACATTCGTGGAGAGCTCTTAAGGAGGGGCTCTGCCCCTATACCACCAGTTAATTGCTAGAACTTGTCCTAAAACACATCTTAGGCTACTTTCACACTGCCATTTCTGGGTCCGCCTGTGAGATCCGTTTCAAGGCTCTCACAAACGGCTCAAAACGGATCAGTCCAGGCCCAAAGCATTCTGAATGGATAAGGATCCGTTCAGAATGCATCAGTTTGGCTCCGTTCAGCCTCCATTCCGCTCTGGAGGCGGACACCAAAACGCTGCTTGCAGTGTTTTGGTGTCCGCCTGGCGATGCAGAGCCAAATGGATCCGTCCTGACTTACAATGGAAGTCAATGGGGACGGATCCGTTTTTACTGACACAATCTGGTGCAATTGAAAACGGATCCGCCTCCCATTGACTTTCAATGTAAGTCAAAGCGTTTGCATTATCATGAACAAAACAAAACAAAAAAATATATATATATATTTTTTTTTTACATTTTTTTCATGGTAATGCAAACGGATCCGTTCTGAACGGATACAAGCGTTTGCATTATAGGTGCGGATCCGTCTGTGCAGATACCAGGTGTGAAAGTAGCCTAACACAAACTTTAAAAAAAATATATTATATGAATTTATTAATTTTTTATATATATATATATATATATATATATATATATATACAGGCTGAAAATCCCAGGTGCTATCATGGGCTGATGGAAAAGTGATTACCGGTGAGTGTAATCTTAAATTTCCCTTACGCCCATGACAGCACCCTTGAGAGACGACTGGAATAGTAACTAGCTTGGGGGGGGGGGCTACTTTTCTGCCGAAAGATAGCCAGTTCTTAGAGTCTAAATCTAATCTATAGTGACGAAATAAAGTACATGGAGACTTCCAAGTAGCAGCCCCCACTATCCATCTAGATAGTGTTCTAGAAGAAACTTTATAACCTCTGTTTCTTCCTCCAAATTGTACAAAAAGTCTAGAGGATTTTCTCCATTGACCAGTAACTTTCAAGTGATCAGACAGGCATCTTTTAACGTCTAGACAATGGAGCCTCCTCTCTTCCTCGTTCTTTGGGGACTGACACAAGAATGGAAGAACAATGTCTTGGGTCTTATGAAACAGGGAGACCACTTTAGGTAGAAAAGAAGGATCTGGTTTAATGAGCACTCTGTCCTCCAGGATGTTAGTATAAGGAGGAGAGGCTGAAAAGGCAGAGATCTCACCCACGCGCCTGGCAGAGGTAATCACTACCAGAAACGCGGTTTTAAAAGACAAAGTAGTAATAGATAAATCCTGCAGTAGTTCGAAAGCAGGCTCCATCTTTCTAGACAAAACTAGATTAAGTTCCCACGGGGGAACTGAGGATCTGATCACAGGTTTATTCCTACTAATTGCTTTAAAGAATCTCCTAATCCATGGATGATTGGCAATAGGGAAATAAAAAAAGCACTAAGGTCAGAAACTTGCACCTTAAGAGTCTTAGGTTCTTATCGAGACCTTTTTTTTTAAAAATCTAAAATTTCAGACATAGGAGGAGAACTCAAACGAGCTACCAGGTTTTTAGAGAAGTTTAAGAATGTCTTCCATAATCTGAGGTAAATGGTAGAGGTTACTTTTTTCTACATGATAATAGAGTAGATACAACTTCCTTAGATAGACCTCTGCGTTCTAGGATTTCCCCTTCAAATACCAGGCTATTAGAGAAAGGTTTCTTACTTCCGGATGGAAGACAGGACCCTGAAACAACAGATCCTGCCTGTCCGGAAGAATCCAGGGATCTGTTAGAGAAAGCTTTCTCAACTAGTGAACCATGTTCTCCTTGGCCAGAAGGAGACGATCAAAATGAGCCTAGTCTGTTCCTGCCTCAGCTTCTGTAATACTCTCGGAAGAAGTCTTAGAGGAGAAAAGGCATACAGAAGTTTATTCGGCCACAGAAGGGAGAAGGCGTCTATCCCTGCCGGAGAATCTTCCGGATTTAGGGAAAAGAATAGGTTGC
The DNA here is from genome assembly GCF_905171765.1 of Bufo bufo. Classification (NCBI taxonomy): domain Eukaryota; kingdom Metazoa; phylum Chordata; class Amphibia; order Anura; family Bufonidae; genus Bufo; species Bufo bufo. Next base: position 771,335,194 of record NC_053389.1, on the reverse strand, counting down.
ATTTTTTGTTCTGCCTGGTTGCAAAGAGGTCTGTTTGAGGATGGCCCCAGAGCTGAATTATCTGGCTGAAGACTTCTTGGTTTAAACCCCATTCTCCTTGATCTAGAAGGTTTCTCCTTAGTCTGCCACCTTGTTTTCTGTTCCCTTTAAGTGTACTGCTTTGATGAAAGGAACATAAGGAATAATCAGGGAACAAATGTCTGCGGCTAAGGATATAAGATTTTTTGATTTGCTCCCTCCTTGCCTGTTTAGGTAGGATACTACCGTGGCGCTGTCTGAGAAGATCTTTATTCCCTTTCCTTGTATTATGGGTAGGAATTCTCTTAAGGGCTTGTTCACACAACCGTATGTCTTTTTTCAGTGTTTTGCGGGCCGTTTTTCCCGGATCCGTTTTCCCGTTTTTTTTTTCCAGTGTTTCCGGTTCCATTCCGTTTTTCCGTTCGGCATATACAGTAATTACATATAAAAAATTGGGCTGGGCATAACATTTTCAATGTATGGTTCCGCAAAAACGGAACGGATACGAAAGACATACGGAGCACATTCCGTATGTTTTCTTTTTTTTTTGCGGACTCATTGACTTGAATGGAGCCACGGAACGTGATTTGCGGGCAATAATAGGACATGTTCTATCTTTGAACGGAACAGAAAAACAGAAATAGAATGCATACGGAGTACATTCCGTTTTTTTTTTTTTGCGGAACCATTGAAATGAATGGTTCCGTATACGGAACACAAAAAACGTTTGTGTGGACGAGCCCTAAGGCAAATAGAACCGCTCTAAGCTCTCTCATATTCTGGGAGTCCTGACTCTCCATTGAGCTCCATACCCCCTGTCGAACCCCCCACTGACAATAGGCCCCCCACCCGGTCGGACTGGCATCTGTGTTGATGATTTTCTGTTCCTGTAGATCCCAAGAGAGGCCCTGAGACAGATTTGAAGGTTCCAGACACCAGGTTAAGGATTGTATCACCTGAGGGGTGAGAGGAAGCGGGGCATCCAATGGGGATAGTGATCCCTGCCACTTTTTTAGAATCTGCCACAGATGTGTTCTGGAGTGAAACAGGGCCCAATTGACCGCGGGTAACGTGGAGGTCATTCTGCCCAATACTGCCCTTCCCTGTCTGATGGTTCGATCTTTTGAGGCTACCAGGGACCGCACATCTTCTCTTAATCGGAATATCTTGTGCTGAGGAAGGATACAACATAGGTTCACTGAATCCAGAATCAGTCCTAGAAATACACAACTTTGGGAAGGGGTCAGTTTTGACTTTCCCCAGTTTACCTGCCATCCTAGTTTTGTCTAAATTTCTAATATTTCTAGAAGATGAGAGGTTAAAAGAATTTTGGATTCTGCCACCACTAAAAGTTGCCCCTTATGTGGGCCATAACCTCTGCCATCAACTTTCTAAAGAGTCTGGGGGCTTGAGATATTCCAAACAGAAGTGCTCTGTATTGCAAATGATGAACTTGGCCTTCCATGAAAACTTCCACTCTGAGATATTTTTGGAAATCTGCATGAATTGGGATGTGATAAAAGGCATATTTTATGTCTATGTTGGCCATGACACTGTCTTTGAATAGATGTTTTATTGCAGACTGTACAGATTCCATTCTGAATTTTTTGAATTTTAGGAATTGTTTTAAGTCTATCAGGTTTATAATCATTCTGAATGATCCGTCTGGCTTGGGTACAAGGAAAAGGTACAAATAAAACCCCCTCCCCTTCTCAGAGTCCGGAACAGGTACCGGAAACTATTTCTTTAGAAGGGGAAAAAAAAATCTTGTTTTAGTGCTAGGTTTCTTGTAGAATTTTGAATACAATTTGTAATTTTTAATCTTTACGGTGGGGGAGAGACAAACTCTAGATGGAACCAGTCTTTTATAATACCAATAATCCATGGGCTTGACGAGATTTTTCCCAAGCCCAAGAAAAGAGAGAACGTCTTCCCCCCACAGGACAGAAACCGTCATGGTTAACCAGCCTTGGGCCCTGAAGTGCACTGAGAATTATAGAGGAATTACTACTTCTGTTTTCTTGTAGAAAATTCTGTCTTTTGTCTCTACTGAAATTTTTTTTGTTTCTGCGAAAAAACTGTTTTTTGGGAGGTCTGGAGACAGGAAACCACTTTTTGTTATCAAAGTCCTTCTCTAAAAGGTCATCCAAAACCGGTCCAAAGAGGTCATCTCCTTGGCACAGAACAGAGCGAAGTTTATTCTTTGAACCCGTGTCACCAGACCAACCCTTATAAGCCAAATAGCTCTTCTTGCAGAATTAGAAAGAGCTGCTGACCTCACATTTAATTTTAATGCATCTGCAGAAGCATCGGAGATGAAGTCCACTGCTTTAAGGATGGTAGGAAACACTCCTAGTAATTGGTCTCTGGAGATTTTATTCTGGATATGGGACTCCAGTTCTTGTAGCCATAACTTTAACTGACAGTAGAGGTAGTGGCAATATTCGGTTTAAATGCCTGGGTAGAGGCTTCCCATGCTTTTTTTAGGGTAAACTTCTGCTCATCTATCCATAGGATCCTTTAAAGTACCGAGATCCTCAAATGGCAAAGCAGATTTTTTTTAGACATCTTGGCGATTGTGGCGTCCAATTTTGGAGGCCTATCCCAGCAGGACGACTCAGCCTCATCCAAAGGGTATTTTCTTTTTACATTTTTGGGAATAAAAAAAATGTCAGGTTTTTTCCATTCTTTTTTAATTAAAAATGTTATGGAAAAACTCTTGATCTTTTGTGCCCCAGATCACCAAACATTATATCTTGGACTGACTTCTGTTCTTTAGATTTATCCACTTTCATAGTGGCTCTAATAGCCTTCAGCAGAGATTCCGTATCCTCAGGGGAAAATAAAGGTCTACCCGTGGTTTCTTCATCCGAAGAAGAGTTTGAAACTTCTAGGATTTCTCTTTGCTCATTCTCATCTGAAGAATCCGAATCAGATACCATGCTAGAGTAACTCTGTTTGCCCGAGGCTGAGGAAGGGAGGCACTTCAACATTTTCATTGAATCAGAAACTTAAGATTTGACAATATCCTTAAAGGGACACCGACAGGCCCTATAAACATATTTAGTTATTCCTATGCAGTCATAGATCTATTAGTGTATTCCAATGATATAAGAGTACCCCCTGTCCGCATTGTAAACCATGTAAAAACAACTTTATATTGATCTGTCAATCACATTTCTTTATGCCCAAGGGGCGTTTTTTCTCCTACCTTCGTGCCCAGCCGCGCCTCAACTGTCGATTCCTAGCGCCGCCCAGCTCATTATTATTCACTGCGCTGGGCGGCTCTTACATTCCCCGATCCTGTCAGTTGCCGCGCATGCCCGATAGATACTTATGGGCATCGGCCTCAATCGGACTATCTGCGCATGCACCTTCCCAAGCCTGTAATTGAATCCAGCGCCCGAGAAAAGAGCGCTGGATTCAATTACAGGCTTGGGAGGGTGCCGGCGCATGCGCAGATGGTCCGATTGAGGCCGATGCCCATAAGTATCTATCGGGCATGCGCGGCAACTGACAGGATCGGGGAATGTAAGAGCCGCCCAGCGCAGTGAATAATAATGAGCTGGGCGGCGCTAGGAATCGACAGTTGAGGCGCGGCTGGGCACGAAAGTAGGAGAAAAAACACCCCTTGGGCATAAAGAAATGTGATTGACAGATCAATATAAAGTTGTTTTTACATGGTTTACAATGCGGACAGGGGGTACTCTTATCATTGGAATACACTTATAGATCTATGACTGCATAGGAATAACTAAATATGTTTATAGGGCCTGTCAGTGTCCCTTTAATGCTCTGAAGCAGAGATGTGGATTCATCTTCTACCCCACCTTATCCACACAATGCTGACATAATAACTTTAAATAAGTTTTTTCTTGCATACAGCACACTTTCCCTCTGGTCTTTGTGGTAGCTTTCCTAGGGCCCTCTGATATTCTAAAAATAAAATAAGAGAACAAGCCCCTATTAGAACCTGACAGAGGAAAATAAAAGTTGGGGATTGACCCCCTTACCCCACCAGGAGTACCGGTCTGGCGTCATGACCCTCCTGGACATCAACAGCAGAAAAAAGTTCCAGCACTATTGAAGATTCTGTTGCTTTGTCTGTTGCTTTTTGGTAACAAATTACATCATGTGGACACCATCTCACACCCCCGCACATTGACGCGTTTCGAACTATACCATTCTTAGCCGTAACTGTGTGCACTGCCTGACCCTCGGGTTTAAATAGATCTATTATCTGAGGGTCAGGTAGTGCATACAGTTAAAACTAGGAACGGAATAGTTCGAAACGTGTCAATGTGCAGGGATGTGAGATGGTGTCCACATGATGTAATTTGTTACCGAAAATAAAGGCAAAGCAACAGAATCTTCAATAGTGCTGGAACTTTTTTCTGCTGTTTATATCTTGAGAACTTATCTTGTTCATTCCATGCACGGAGGATAAAGGATACATAGTGAGCTGGACATTTTGTTTATTAACCTCCTGGACATCAGCATGCTGACTACTCTCATCCTCCATGATAGTAAACAGGGATAGAGCGTCTTCCATAAGGGATCCACCGATGCTTGTAGGGTGGCTGGGCATCTTCTGACCGCGTGCTGAAGGGTTTTAAATACCCTAAGTCGGGTCCCTGCCGGTGCTCCCATGTGGCTCAGTAGATGTCCCTCCCCTTCTTCCGGAATGCTCTTTCCACGTGCGTTCCAAATACAGGATGTTGCGCCGTGCAACTTCCGGTTCGCACGCAGGACAAACTCTAACCCTGCCCCCCCCACCCACCTCTGTAAGCTACCCAGGCAGGGGGGCAGGCAGAGAAAGGCCCCAGACCTCCTGAACACCGCCAGGAGGATCCGGCGTGGTAATGCTGGGACTGCCCAAGAACACCGGCCCGATAAAGCATCCAGGACCCAGAAGGAAAGGCCTCAAATTTTGCAGGCGGCTCCTAGTGTAGACTTACGCCGCACCCTATCAAGATGTGTCTCAGGGGCTCCTGCAGCCTAAATCTAGCTCTCCACAAAAAAACGTCCTATCCATAGGACAGGAAACAGGAACTGGTGGTATAGGGGCAGAGGCCCTCCTTAAGAGCTCTCCACGAAAGTTCCAGTTTCCTGTCCTGGATGGAGACTGTCTCTCCAGACTGAACTTAGGGTATTTTTTGCATGCTCTGGGCAAGATATATTCTGCATTATTTGATTATATTATAGTATGAGCAATATGGGGTTGTCCAATACAGGTACGTATAGGTTAGGAGAGAAGCATTTTTTTTTGTCTTTTCCACTCAATACTGCATTATCTGGAGTAGTTCGAATATCACTGGGGAAACATTTTATGAAGATTTTTGAGTAAGACAGTTTCCTCCCTCAAGGTAGATCATCAAAGTATGTATGGCCCACCGATTAATTAGTCAGGTGGTGATCACATACAGTTTTTAGAATATATTTCCCTTAGATTTTGTTCCTGGACACTATAATGAGTACAGAAGGATTATAAAAAGGTGTCCAAGGTGTTCAGAAACGCATGGAAACCGCATGGTGTCAGATGCGTTTTTTGTTCCATTGGAACCACCAGACTTATATCCATATGGGGATGAAAGGGTTTTTACATACTCAGCTGCAAAGCCAAATTAGAGCAGGCTTCTGTTTTATTGTGATTTTAAATTTTGAATGTCATTATTATAATATATCTTAAGATTAATTTAGCATATGTGTATATTTATATAGTAAAGTGATATTAGTAATTGAATATTGTGAGGATTTTGATAAATGGAAATAGATGCAAAGAGATAGAGTGGACCAAACAGTTGATCCACTCCAGGTTTTTGGAATACTTGATCCAGGTTTTGGGAATAGTTCATCCACTATATAAGAAAGGATTGTTTGGGGGACTGATAGCTACTGAGGAAGGGGTAATGCGATACCCCGAAACAAGTCTAGCCTAGACAGGACCCCAAATTTTGAACTACTTGGGAAGCTGGAGAATTGACTGGATTGTCACAAAGAAGGAATCGTCTGTCACACGAATGGTTTATTCGGAATAGAACTTGTAAGGCCCGATTCCATGGAGAAGGCCTGAATACACGTGCCAAACAATTGCCAGTGTGCGAATGTATGACGAACTATCGGTCTACATACTCAGAGGACCATAATATCATCTTTGTCGACTTATCAAGGGAGACGGTAAGACCGTTCGATTTTATCCAGCTATTTAAAACTCTTGTGACTGCTAGTCCAAGAGACTGTGCATTGATTGCGTATTGGGATTGTAGAATCTTTGGATACCCCTGTTATTATATCGAATGGGACAACATCAGAGGACACTGTTTTATCGCTACGTGACTTTCCCATACGAATATTCATACGATTATTTCATTATCGATTATTCCATTTTATTCCTCGAATTTTACCACATTTTAGATATCTATTTTCCATGTGTTTATAATGTTATACTGCATGTTGTGTATTATGGTATAGTTATAGATAGATGGTCCTCTATTATCACCGCCGGTATATACTGTTATTTATTAATATTTTATGATATTATATGCTAATAAATTTCAAATGGTCCAGATATCCTGAGAGTGCCCAGTTAATCTTATTCTTTTTAGATATTTGTTCACTTTTTCCTTTTCACTACATTTATTCAGTTAATACGTCTGATGCTCATGTTGGCAGGGGAGACGTGTTCCTCTCATGTAACCCATTTACAGACCACTGACATGATGCATCTCCAGGGCATACAATCCAAATGCAGAAGCAAAGACTTGTGCACTGGGGATTGGAGCAGCCAAGGGTTTTTTCTGGGAGGGAACACCCTTACATTCATATCTGGCATATACACTGCAGTCACTCCGTCATTTCCAGAGATCTCCTAAGGCTACTTTCACACTAGCATTTTTGCCTGATCCGGCAGGGCTTAACAAAAACGGTTCCGTTACTGATAATGCAACCGTCTGCATCCGTTACAACCGGATCCGTTTATATACTGCTCAAAAATATAAAGGGAACACTTAAACAACACCATGTAACTCCAAGTCAATCACACTTCTGTGAAATCAAACTGTCCACTTAGGAAGCAACACGGAGTGACAATCAATTCCACATGCTGTTGTGCAAATGGGATAGACAACAGGTGGAAATTATAGGCAATTGGCAAGACACCCCCAATAAAGGAGTGGTTCTGCAGGTGGTGACCTGACAACTTATCAGTTCCTATGCTTCCTGGCTGTTTTGGTCACTTTTGAATGCTGGCGGTGCTTTCACTCTAGGGGTAGCATGAGACGGAGTCTACAACCCACACAAGTGGCTCAGGTAGTGCAGCTTATCCAGGATGGCACATCAATGCGAGCTGTGGCAAGAAGTTTGCTGTGTCTGTCAGCGTAGTGTCCAGAGCTTGGAGACGCTACCAGGAGACAGGCCAGTACATCAGGAGATGTGGAGGAGGCCATAGGAGGGCAACAACCCAGCAGCAGGACCGCTACCTCCGCCTTTGTGCAAGGAGGAACAGGAGGAGCACTGCCAGAGCCCTGCAAAATGACCCCCAGCAGGCCACAAATGTGCATGTGTCTGCTGAAACGGTCATAAACAGACTCCATGAGGGTGATATGAGGGCCCGACGTCCACAGGTGGGGGTTGTGCTTACAGCCCAACGCCGTGCAGGACGTTTGGCATTTGCCAGAGAACACCAAGATTGGCAAATTCGCCACTGGCGCCATGTGCTCTTCACAGATGAAAGCAGGTTCACACTGAGCACATGTGACAGAGTCTGGAGACGCCGTGGAGAACGTTCTGCTGCCTGCAACATGACCGGTTTGGCATTGGATCAGTAATGGTGTGGGGTGGCATTTCTTTGGAGGGCCGCACAGCCCTCCGTGTGCTCGCCAGAGGTAGCATGACTGCCATTAGGTACCGAGATGAGATCCTCAGACCCCTTGTGAGACCATATGCTGGTGCGGTTGGCCCTGGGTTCCTCCTAATGCAAGACAATGCTAGACCTCATGTGGCTGGAGTGTGTCAGCAGTTCCTGCAAGACGAAGGCATTGATGCTATGGACTGGCCCGCCCGTTCCCCAGACCTGAATCCAATTGAGCACATCTGGGACATCATGTCTTGCTCTATCCACCAACGTCACGTTGCACCACAAACTGTCCAGGAGTTGGCAGATGCTTTAGTCCAGGTCTGGGAGGAGATCCCTCAGGAGACCGTCCGCCACCTCATCAGGAGCATGCACAGGCGTTGTAGGGAGGTCATACAGGCACGTGGAGGCCTCATTTTGACTTGTTTTAAGGACATTACATCAAAGTTGGATCTGCCTGTAGTGTGTTTTTTCACTTAAATTTTGAGTGTGACTCCAAATCCAGACCTCCATGGGTTGAAAAATTTGATTTCCATTTTTTTATTTTTGTGTGATTTTGTTGTCAGCACATTGAACTATGTAAAGAACAAAGTATTTCTGAAGAATATTTAATTAATTCTTATCTAGGATGTGTTATTTTTGTGTTCTTTATTTTTTTGAGCAGTGTATTATCTTTAACATAGCAATGACTGATCAGTCATGAGCACCATTGAAAGTCAATGGGGAACAGATCAGTTTTCTATTGTGTCTGAGAAAAACGGATCCGTCCCCATTGACTTGCATTGTGGGGTGGAACGGAACAGAATGGAGTGCACCAGAATGCATTCCGTTCTATTTTGCTCCGCATCCCATGACGGAAAGAAGACCACAGCATGCTGCGGTTTGCTCTCTGGTATGGGAATGCAACCAAACGGAATGCATTCTGGTGCACTCTGTTCTGTTCCATTTTGTCCCCATTGACAATGAATGGGGACAAAACAGAAGAGTTTTTCTCTGGTACTGAGATCCTATGTTGGAACTCAATACCGCAAGTGTGAAAATAGCCTTACATATCACTCTCCGATTGGACGACCCAGCACGTTGTCACAGACGAGGGGAATGACAGTAAATCAATCTTTGGCTTCAAGGGGAAACAAACCACGTGACCAACACATGCACAAAATGTAAAAATATATTTTATTTCTTCACCTTTTATACAAATTCAGTCATCCAGACTAGACTTCATCCAACCTTTAGCACAGTTTCATTTCACAAGCCATGGCCCAGCACACTGGGATTACAGCTGTACTAGGACTATTTCATTCAGTCTGTAAAGTCGCCATTAAATCGATGCAATGCCCCCCATATTCCAGCTTTAAGTAGAACGGTAGTGGTGCCATGTACATTGAAAAAGACTGTCTCAGGTGTAACAAATGCAAATAGTAGAAATATAGCACACGGGGTAAGCTGTATCTGCAGAACGCAGCACATGGAAAGCTCTGCATTCCACTGATGGTAGCACCATTCAGTATACCACACCTGCCCACTACTGGTCACACTTAGTATTGCACTATGCAATGTTTGTTCTTATTGATGCTTGATTGAGAACTGGTCAGATGAGATTCACAGCGCCTGAGGCCACGAGGGGGGATATTGTGCGATATCGGATAAGGTGCTGAGAGCCGACCTCCATGTCTATGGTGTATTCACTGTTGAAACATAAAAAGGTTTTAGAGGCATTATTGTAGATCAGGCATGCTCAACCTCCGGTCCGCCAGCTGTTGTAAAACTACAACTCCCACCATGCCCGGCTGATAGCTGTAGACTGCCCGGGAATGCTGGGAGTTGTCGTTTTGCTACAGCTGGAGGGCCGCAGGTTGAGCATGCCTGTTGTACATAATTTTTCCCATTGACATGATGGCTTTTTTAACTCCGCTATTGGTAGTGTTAATGATATTATACAGCAACATGGTGGAGAGAAAAATTATATCAACGGAGGAAAGCTGTGATGTAGTAAACACTAGGAATGAGGGTAATCACTGCAGTATACAGTGGTATTTTTTACATAATTTAAGGGCTCATGCACATGAAATGAACGTATTTTATAAAAAAGGAAGTTACTCCGTGTGTATTCAGGTTCCGTATTTCTGTTCCGAAAAAAATAAAATAAATACAGATAGAACATGTCCTATTAGGGGCCAGCAAAACATTGAATACACACGGATGTCATCCGTATTTTTTGCGGATCCGTTTTTTGCAGACCATAAAGTACATATGTTCGTGTGCATGAGCCCTAAGATGCATTATGGGCTTAAAAAAACATTTTTATGTCATAGCGGCACAATGGTTCAGATCAGTGGGGGGGTTCTAACTGCTGTGATGCCCACCATCTCTAGAACAAGCGAAGAGTCGCATGGCGCATAGAGCAGGGCAGCGAGGAGAGAGAACACTATGCAAGTGCTTCTTTCTCCTCGCTCTAGTGATCGGTAGGAGTGTCATCACTCAGATCCCCTGTCGCTATGACATATCAAAAATGTTTTGAAAGTTTAGTCACCCTTTAAAATGGCGTCCCTTGCATTTTGTTCGTTTGATAAAACTCAATAAAAAGATATCAGATTTAAAAAATAAAATGGCGTCCCTTGAAATCCCATCACCATTGGCTAAAGAATTAGACAATTTAAAATCAGACAGACATGTCAATGTCAGATTGGTCTAGTGTTGGATCTAAAGAAATGATCAAGTACATGTATATAAATTCACGGCCATTTTTTCCACTGAAAATTTAAACTGAGGATTAAAGGTTGAGGCTTGGTGGGCTATACAGCTGTCGTGCCACCACAAATCACGTGTTAGTGGTAAATTACAGAAAAACCATCAAAGCCTAGTTACAGGGCTCATCCAGTAATTACTATTATTGACCTATCCTTTGGTCAGGTCATCAATATCAGATTGATGGGGACCCGACTCTCAGGACCCCTGCCAATCAGCTCTTAAAAAGGCCAGGTGGTCCGTGAGCGCTGCAGCCTTTTCCTAGGCCATGTGTCGTCACCGTACATCAGTCACATGGCCTAGTTGCCGCTCACCCCAGGACTCAGACCCTTGCTGATATGATAATGATTACCTATCCTTAGGGTAGGTCATCATTATCTTTACCCAGATAACCCCTTGAACAATCAATTCAGCTTATCCTTACAAAGCAGCCTGCCAAGCATCCCACAGAGGACAAAACCACATCATGGCCACCTTTCAAGTGAATGGGACCATCTGCAGTTCGCAGTAAATCCAAGTGATCAGAAGCACCACCGTAGGGAGAGAAAACTGTGGCCCTTTAATTCATTGGATCAGTGCGGGTTCCAGAGGCTAGACCCCCACAATGATAAAGTGACAGCATGGTATGCCACTACTTGATAAGTTATGAAGACACCTTTAAATTCTTAAAGAGGTTGTCCAAGGTTTTGATGGCCTATCCTTAAGATAGGCCATCAAAATCAGATCGGCAGGGGTTTGACGCCCCACACCCCTGCTGATCAGCGGTTACTGGAAGTCGGTACTAGAACTACACAACTCTGTCCATTGTGTAATGGACCAAGCTAGTAACTTCAGAGGTAAAAGAAAACAACTGACTAGCGGAGGTGCTGAACCCCCACTGATCCGATACCGATGGCCTATTCTGAGGAGAAGCCATCAATGTCAACATCCTGGACAACCCCTTCAAAGATGTAGGTTTTTGGATCAAATTTCTGCAGACACAAATTTCACATTCAATTAAAAACGTCCTACTTCTTCCTCACCTCTGCTCATCGGTCTCTGGTTCCACTAGGATGCTCTCCTGGGCCTGTTTCACCTTCAGGAACACAAACGAGTCCAGGTTTGGTTTGGGGACTACAAGAAGAAGTTCATGTTACCCAGTGTATAGAAGTCATCTCATGTCTCTATAAATACTGATGACACTACCTACCACATTTCAGCAGGTCCACTGTCTGCAGATTTGGGGGCATGTGACGGAGGGCCACACTCTTAAGTAAAGTCTCTGTGCTTGTCATATACCTGCAACGAGAAGAAAGCGTTTTCTTGTTTGTTCATAGCAATGTCTGACATATTTCTCCAAAAGCCCATGCTGATCGATTTCAAAAAGGTCCAGTTCCAATCTCATTGTTTTTGGCACTGAATGTTGAATTGCATGAAATCTTCTAGGTTACTGTAAAGTGGTAATGCATCACTGTAAGAACATGAGGAATCGGCAACACTCACTCCTTGGCAAAGGCAAACTCCTCTGGAGACAGGTGTGGTGGCTCACCTTCCTCTCTAGACTTCTCCTTCTCCAGGACATGTGGAAAAAACTTCTCAATCTAACAAGACAGGGGGGGAGGGGGGAAGACAACCATAAATAGGAAAAATACAAGGGGCATGAAATAAATACTTAGAATACTGCTAATTCCCTACACTGTTGGGACAAAAAAAATCCATAATGTCCTTCTCAGCTGCTGGAGTCTGTATCTCAGTCAGAATGGTTTCTAAATTGTTTACGACTACAAACAGTATAAGTGTGTTCACACTGGACATTCTTGTGATGGTTAGTCAGAAGTGGCCTTTCATCCAAACACATTGGATAGCTGGTTTAGAGGACTTTGACACTGTTGATCACGCTCTCCCGTTGCAAATCCTCTCATTCCTCGGCATCAGAGACCTGGCCCTCTCCTGGATCTCCTCGTACCTCACCAACAGAACCTTTAGCGTTTCCCATCCATACACCACCTCCTTATCACACCCTCTCTCTGTTGGTGTCCCTCAAGGCTCTCTTATGGGTCTCCTACTTTTCTCCATTAATACATTTGGCCTCGGACAGCTCAGAGTCCTATGGTTTCCAATACCACCTTTATGCTGACGGCACTCACATCTACCTCTCTGGCCCTGATGTGACGTCCCTGCTATCGAGAAGCCCAGCTCGTCTGTCGGCAATATCTTCATTTTCCTCCTTCCACTTAAAACTTAGCAGGGAGAAAACTGAATTCATCATCTTTCCCCCATGTCACTGAGCCCCCCCTACCTGACCTGTGCGTTACAGTTATTAGCACAACGTTTTCTCCAGTCTCACAGGTCCGCTGCCTGGAGGTAACATGGGATTCTACCCTGTCCTTCAAGACAACACATAAACCCTCACCTCCACCTGCTGCTTTCAACTCAAGAACATCTCATATTCTCTCCTTTACCCGATTCAACTAAAATGCTAGTGCATGCCCTCGTCATCTCCCACCTGGACTACTGTAACATTCTCCTCTGTAGTCTCACTCCCCTACAATCTATTCTGAGCTCTACTGCCTGGTTAATCCCCTCGTTTCTCCTCTGCCTCTCCCTTCACTGCCTCCCCATTATCCAGCAAAACTCGCTTTAAAAATAGAAAAAAAAACTACATATAAGGCCGTCCACAACTAGTCTCCTCCATATAGTTCTGCCAGCTTTCTCAAAACATCCCCACATGTAATTTCAGATCCTTACAGGACCTCCTCCGCTGTTCTCCTCATCTCTTCTTCTCACAATAGACTACAAGATTTCTCACGTGCCTCTCCCATACTCTGGAACTCGCTGCCCCAGCACATCCCCCAACATCCAAACCTTCAAAAGAAACCTGAAAACCCATCTTTTCAGGAACGCCTACCACCTAGAATAAGCATGCTGCCACCAAACAGCCACAAGACCCGCCTATACCCTTCACCTACTGTGTTCTTCCCCTCTCCATGTAGATTGTAAGCTCTCATGGGGCAGGGTCATCTCCCCCTCTGAATGAGTCTGTTAAGGGTCCATTCACACGTCCGCAACTGTTTTGCGGATCCGAAAAACACGGACACTGGCCATGTGCATTCAACATTTTGCGGACCGCACATGGCCGGCACTATAATACAAATGCCGTTTCTTGTCCATGTCTGCGGACAAGAATAGGACGTGTACAATGTGTAAAATGCTGGATGGAACCTTTTTTTTTTTCCGGCCAACAGCCAGCATTTGCAGCAGAACAAGCAGCCAGATCTCCTTAACGGAGACGTGAATGAAGCCTTATGGAACCCCACCCCCTAACCCGAACCGGTCAGGCCATGAGCGCACAGGCAGGCTGTAAGACATTTGTGGATCTCCCCATCAACGGGAACCACATAGGTGAGACACTGGTGAGCTGGCGCCTCTACTTAGCTTTTGCCTGGAGTGTCATTTCTCTGTCTATACCAAACCGCTTACCTTGTGCAAGCGACTGCGCAAGTAGCTGCTGAGCATGAACCTGATCCTCTCTATCTCCATGTGATGGAAACTTATCTTCAGGTCACCCTGTCGAGCCCGCTGCAAATTTTGTTCCTGGGAAGATAAACAGGTACTGTAAGTACGATGACAAAGCAGTAATGTGGGTAAGCGGTAGTAACAAGGGTCCAGCCAGCTTACCATGTGATTCAGCTGCTCCATCACACACTCCACAATCTCAGATTTACTCTCAAGGAGCTCGGGAGCAAACTTCTCATTGAGCCAGGCCTGCGGTGGGAGGAAAAGGACAGTGCTTAGACTTGCTAAAATGAATACTACCACGGGACCAGTAAGTTGCAGAAATTGTATCTGACTAGAGCTTCCAGAAACAATCATATTGAGACATAAGGGATGGGACAGGGAATGGAGCAGCCGGATATGTGTTTGACCGCCATTTCAGTCAAGCCACAGTGAGGAGGAAACCCCTGCTCAGGACTCCTGGTCTAGTGAATAAGAGGTTACCAGCATTCAGATACTACTACTCCCCCCCCCCCCCCCCCACCCCCACCCCCTTTCCGTTCTCTTACTCTGTTATAGGGGCAGGAAAAACGGAAAGGACGGATTCGGCACATAACTGAGCTGAACGGAGCCTATGGACCCCATAGACTGCAATGGAGTCCGTTAGGTTTCCACCTAGAGGAAGATTTTTGAAGCGGAGATAAAAGTAGTGCATGCACTACTTTTGTCTTCGCTCCAAAATCATGTTCTGAGTGTAAACCTAACGGACCCCATTATAGTCTATGGGGTCCGTAGGCTCCATTCAGCTCAGTTATGTGCCGAATCCGTCCTTTCCGTTTTTGGAGTAGGAGAACAGAAAGGCTGAACGCTGATGTAAACAAAGTCAAAACAGAATTGGACCGATGCACAATACTCTCCGGGCATGCTTTGAATGCCGCAGAAACTACACCACCCAGCGTGCAAGAGCAGAACCCCATGCCGGAGGTGTAGGGACACTTTAAAGCTCAGTGCTACCCACCAAACACGTCCGCAATTTCCTTCCACATTTTGCGGGGCGGGGGGGCAGAATACATGGTTCGTTTTTCGAGCCTCTAGGTGCTGAATCTACGCCCACATAGCACCTAGAGACTCATTCGCATATTGTGAAAGTGTGTATTGTAGCGTAACGGCTGCAGGGACAAATGTAAAGAACACACTGTTATGTAGTGCTGACATTAGCACATCGCTATTATCAGTCAGCTACATAACACAAATTCTGATGGTAAAAAACCCTTTAAACAATATGGGTCCCAGAACAGATCCCTGAGGTACCCCACTGGTAACAAGACCTTGGTCTGAATATACTCCATTGACTACAACCCTCTGTTGTCTGTCCCTCAGCCACTGCCTAACCCATTCAACAATATGGGAGTCCAAGCCCAAAGACTGCAATTTATTGATAAGCCTTCTATGTGGAACAGTATCAAAAGCCTTACTAAGGTCCAGATAAGCGATGTCTACTGCACCTCCTCCACTTATTATTTTAGTCACCCAATCAAAAAAAAATAATCAATAAGATTAGTTTGACATGATCTCCCTGAAGTAAACCCATGCTGTTTTTCATCTTTCAATCCATGGGATTTTAGATGGTCCACAATCCTCTCCTTAAGTATGGTTTCCATTAATTTCCCCACTATTGATGTCAGGCTTACTGGCCTATAGTTGCCCGATTCCTCCCTACAACTTTTCTTGTGAATGGGCACAACATTTGCTAATTTCCAATCTTCTGGGACGACTCCTGTTGCCAGTGATTGGTTAAATAAATCTGTTAATGGTTTTTCTAGTTCACCGCTGAGCTTTTTTTAATAGCTTTGGGTGTATCCCATCAGGCCCCTGTGACTTATTTGTATTAATTTTAGACAGCTGACTTAGAACCTCTTCCTCTGTAAAGACACATGCATCAAAAGATTCATTAGTCTTCCTTCCTAACTGAGGTCATTTTCCTTCATAAAAACTGGACAGAAGTATTCATTGAGGCAGTCAGCTAGTTCTTTATCTTCTTCCATATACCTTCCTTCTTTAGTTTTTAATTTGGTAATTCCTTGTTTTAGTTTCCTTTTTTCATTTATGTATCTGAAGAATGTCTTATCACCTTTTTTACCTGTCTGAGCTAATTTCTCTTCTGCCTGTGCTTTAGAAGCTCTTATAACTTGTTTGGCCTCTCTCTGCCTAATCTTATAAATTTGCCTGTCATCCTCGTTTTTTTTTATAGTTACTGAATGCTATCTTTTTGTTTTTAATGATTTTGGCCACTTCTGCTGAGTACCACAGTGGTCTCTTCCTTTTTTTATGCTTTTACTGACAAGCCTAATGCAATTTTCTGTTGCCTTCAATAGTGCCACTTTTAAGTAGTCCCATTTCTCATGGACTCCATTGAAACCGTTCCAATCCGATAGGGACTCGTATACCACTAATCTAAATTTTAGAAAAGTCAGTTTTTCTAAAATCTAAAACTTTTGTTTTTGTGTGGTGTGACTCAGTCACTGTACTTATAGTAAACCACACTGACTGGTGATCACTAGATCCCAAGCTTTCCCCTACAGTAATATCAGATACCAAATTCCCATTTGTGAATACTAAATCTAAAATGGCCTCCTTCCGGGTTGGCTCCTCCACTACCTGCTGTAGAGATAATCCCAGTAGGGAATTTAGAATATCTGTACTCCTGGCAGTACTCGCTATCTTGGTTTTCCAGTTTACATCAGGAAGATGACATGGCAAAAACGTTTTTTTGTTTTTGTTTGTTTTTTATGGTGAAGCAACATGTGTATAACACATGGTGCCAGGATCGTAGATGACAACTGGAATGAATAGATAATATACATTTGGAGAAAAGATGGCAAACGGGCAACCTCACTACTGTATGGGTGTATCACAAACCAGTGCAAGGAATTGGTCTAATGATCTATATATTTATAACAAGAGGGGACCAGGTACATTTGGGAGAGATTTGTTCTTCATTCTTTACTGTAAGACAGCGAGTCGCCCATGTATTTGTCAGCAATGAAAGGGACTGAACAAAATGTTATACGTCTATACTTCCCATGTACATGTATACAGACAGTAGTTCGCAAGAAATGACTTCGCAGACTACACATCCGTCTGTAACCATGGAAACACATACACTAGATGAAGAGTATTGGGACACGCCTTGTAATCACCAATTCAGATATTTCATGTAGTGCGCCATTACCACAGGTGTATAAAATCCAGCACGCCATTACCACAGGTGTATAAAATCCAGCACCTTGTCATGCAGTCTCCTTTGCAGACATTTATTGGTCATAGTAAACAACTCCAGCCTGGTCCTGTAATAGGATGTCACCGCTGCCACAAGTCACTTCAGGAAATGTCTCCCACCATAAGGCCCCATTCACACG
This sequence comes from Bufo bufo, assembly GCF_905171765.1. Classification (NCBI taxonomy): domain Eukaryota; kingdom Metazoa; phylum Chordata; class Amphibia; order Anura; family Bufonidae; genus Bufo; species Bufo bufo. Next base: position 771,317,683 of record NC_053389.1, on the reverse strand, counting down.
TCCGTAACGTGTTTTGCGGATCTGCAAAACACGGACACCGGCAATGCGCGTTCCACATTTTGCGGACCGCACATTGCCGGCACTAATAGAATATGCCTATTCTTATCCGCAATTGCAGACAAGAATAGGACATATTCTATTTTTTTTTTTCGGGAACGGAAATGTGGACCCGGAAGTGCGGGCCCGCATTTTTTAGAGCCGGGCCGCACATCGTGTGACCCCATAGAAATGAAAATGCGGAACTAAATTGCGGACGTGGGAATGTGGCCCTAAGCTGTGAGTGGAGACCACGTAAAGCTACAGAGCGGGGTCACCGAGTGCTGAGGAGCATAAAAGTCACCCTCGCTCTGCTGACTCCATAACTGCAGAGTCCAAACCTCCTCCGATATTAACATCAGCAGAAAACCTGTGCTGTGCCGGCAGCTTCATGACATGGGTTTCCAAGGCTGATCAGCCGCATACAAGCGTCAGATGGAGGGTTGTAAAGCCCGTTACCATGTCTTCTGTGGAGTAATGGATCACAGTTCTCTATCTGCTGGTCTGATGGACAAGTCTGGGTGGAGAACGTTACCTGCCTGACTGCATTGTGCCCGCTGTAAGGTTTGGTTAAAGAGGGATAATGATACGGGGATGTTTTCAGGGGGTCGGCCGCGGCCCCTCAGTTCCAGTGAAGGGAAATCTTAATGCTTCAGCATAACAAGACATTTTGGAGAATTGTTGCTTCCATCTTTGTGGGAACAGTTTGGGGAAGGCCCTTTTCTGTTCCAGCATGACTGCGCCCCTGTGCACACAGCAAGGTCTATAAAGGCACGGTTAGGGGAGCCTGGGGTGGAAGAATCCCACATACTGGCACTGCCACCTATGTTTAACTAATGTTGTGCGGCTGCTATGTAGATGTACGTCTCTTCTAGGTACCGATGGTCAATGTAAATGTGTAATGAAGAAAACACAAGCGCTTGCACTAAAAAAGAAACTGCAAACTGCAGGAAAACTGACCCCATCTATAGGAGAGAACAGCCTCAAAGATGAGTATACAACGCCCGCAGTCCTTTCTGTAGCACTGCCGCTCCCAGCCTTGCAATTGTCCGAGCTGCAATGCTATGGTGTCCAAAATAACGTAAAGTATTTGTATCAGGGAAAGTTAGGTAGGTGGACAACAGTTAGTTATATGAGAACAGACGCTGATGGAACTTTTCTGCTACGAGCTTCCAGTGTGGCTTGGGAACAGTATTGGTCCCAGGAAAGTGCTCTTTTAAATCAAAGTGGAGGGCAGGCTACCCATTCCTGATGAAAGAGGACACTTTGCCTCCAGTTTTTTTTCTGCACCACTACTTGTAGCTGCAGTGACGTCACTCAAAGCAGCCAAGACTTCAATCTGGGAGATGCCAGCAGGGCCTCCATACAATTAAAGGGACCTGTTGTTTAAAGCACCATCTGGAATACAGAAAGCAGCAGGAGACACGTGCCAGCCTTGTATCCAGATCTTGGACACCACATCATTGCAATCAGGAACATCAAGATAAAGCTCTCCAGGTAGGACTGCGAGGATTGTACACCTAGTCTTGGACCTTAGTGGAGTCATCTCTGAGGTGTCCTCTACTGTAGGTAGGCCCAGTTATCCTGGAGTTAGTAAATTCATTTTCAGTGCAAGCTCTTGTATTTTCTTCAGTATACATTTACATTGGTGAAGAAGAACTTGACCGGCCGCACATAGCCCAGACTTCAAAACTTTAGGATGAACTAGGCCTTCTCCTCCAACATCACTGTCTGACCTCACTAATTTTCTTCTGGATGAATGGGCAAAAACTCCCACAGACACCCTCCAAAATCTTGTAGAAAGTCTTCCCAGAAGAGCAAAGGGAGAAGAATAGTGTTGAGCGAACTTCTGTTTTAAGTTCGGCGTCTAAAGTTCGGCTTCCGGTTAGCGGAGAATCCCGATATGGATTCCGAATTCCGTTGTGGTCCGTGGTAGCGGAATCAATAATGGCCGATTATTGATTCCGCTACCACGGACCACAACAAAATTCGGAATCCATATCGGGATTCTCCGCTAACCGGAAGCCGAACTTTAGACGCCGAACTTAAAACAGAAGTTCGCTCAACACTAGAGAAGAACCAACTCCATATGAATGCCTATGGATTTATAAAAGGAGGTCATAAAAGCTCCTGTAGGTGTAATGTGTTGGTGTCCTAACACGCGGTCCACGTCATGTATGTTTACACAGGGGCTGAATTCCTTCATGCACACAGATGCATTAGGGCTGCAGCTATCGATTATTTTTGTAATCAAGTATTCTACCGATTTATCCAACTATTAATCTAGTACTCTAATAAGAAAAAATTGAGAGAACGTTTTCCTTTATAAAAACTCACCAGTCACCCCAATGCCATCATCAGGCTCTCCACCCCCAGTGCCATCGGCTTTCCCCCCCCACCACCAGTGCCACGGCTTACACCCCACCACCACGGCTTACACCCCCCCCCCAATGCCACGGCTAACACCCCCCCCCCCCAATGCCACGGCTTACACCCCCCCCCCCAATGCCACCGCTTACACCCCCCCCCCAATGCCACCGCTTACCCCCCCCCCCCAATGCCACCGCTTACACCCCCCCCCCCAATGCCACCGCTTACACCCCCCCCCCAATGCCACCGCTTACACCCCCCCCCAATGCCACCGCTTACACCCCCCCCCCAATGCCACCGGCTTACACCCCCCCCCCAAATGCCACCGGCTTACACCCCCCCCCCAAATGCCACCGGCTTACACCCCCCCCCCCAATGCCACCGGCTTACACCCCCCCCCCCAAATGCCACGGCTTACACCCCCCCCCCCCAAATGCCACGGCTTACACCCCCCCCCCCAATGCCACCGGCTTACACCCCCCCGCCCCAATGCCACCGGCTTACACCCCCCCGCCCCAATGCCACCGGCTTACACCCCCCCCGCCCCAATGCCACGGCTTACAGCCCCCCCCCCAATGCCACGGCTTACAGCCCCCCCCCAATGCCACGGCTTACACCCGCCCCCCCCCCCAATGCCACCGGCTTACACCCCGCCCCCCCCCCCCCCCCAATGCCACCGGCTTACACCCCCCCCCCCCCCCCCCCAATGCAACCGGCCTACACCGCCCCAGTGCCACAAGTCCCCAGCGCCAGTGAAATAAAATACTTAACTTTCAAGAGATCATCTTCATCACGCGCCACACTGGGACCTGTCGTCACACTGTATCTCAGGTCATAGTGTGCACTACATCCTGAAGATGTGTGTACGTCAGGAGGACAGTGCAGCGTGGTGCAGGCCGGCAGGTGATCATGGAGCGCGTTTAATAGCAAGCGCGAAACTCACGCTCTGTGGTCACATGGCACAAACGAATCCTCAATGCAAAAAATTTGCATCGAGGATTTTTTTTGTATCGAGTAATCGTTGCAGCCCTAAGATGCATGGAAATACTAAAAAAAAAACAACCCACAAGATAGGTTGGCGAGCATCTGTCTGGCTTCCTAACCCTCATCTTCAGGAGTCTCCCTGCACGCTCACCTCCTCCAGCTTGCTGATGAGCTCCGCAGGCGTCAGGACCTCTTCACTCCCAGCATCCGAGCCCTGGTCTGACAGTCCCAGCTCGTCTTCCATGATGTGCAGCACCGCCTGTCACCTGAGGACATGAAAAATAATGTAGTCAGACACGAGGAGCCTGCTGGAGCATAGTCCACCATTCTAGTAGTGTGGGCTACTAAGACATTGGCTTAAAGTGGTTCTCCGTGAATACAGATTTCTCAGCAAGTACCTGCAGCCTACCCCTGTGGACAGAAGAGGCTCCCCGCCACTCCGGCCCTCCATGTTTCAGTCCCAGGCTTGTTTTCTTGCACCGCTACATGGCCAAGGTCTTATGCTCCTCTGCATGCTGTATCTGGCCATAACAGACGAGCAAGTGACCAGGTCCATGGATTGCTGGATGTGCACAGTGCTGGGACCGGGATATGGCAGGCTGCAGGAACTTGCGGAAAAATCTGTATTCCTGGTGAACCCTTTAAAGGGGTATTCCAACCTGCATCAATCAGCAGCAATCCACTAGACAGGAGATAAAAGGTTAGATCAATGGCGGTCCGACCGATCACAACAGCAAAACCCCGATTCCCACAGCTAGGAAAAGTCTTAAAGGGGTTGTCTAACCACCAAATACAATTTTAGGGATGGCCAGGAAATAAATGAGACCGCTCCAGCGCCTAGGTTCAGAACATGACATCCCATCTGTGGTCATGTGCACTGCTGCAGCCATTCACTGGCCGAAGTCTTAGTGGCAACACGTCCCCAAGCAGGACAGCCCGGGTTATACCAGGATAAAGCACTCACCCCTGTTGGCCGGCGTGGAGGAGGGGAGGGGAACCGCAGGGAGGACACAGACTCCTCTATAACTGTACATGACCCGCTGCTGTGCATGTTATCAATCCCTCCCCATCGATCAGAGCATACTTGGGCTCTGACATATTTTTTCCGGAAAAGAGGCGAGAGGATGATCACTAATCCCCCCGCCATCACTAGAGAGGAAGATCTGATAGATTTCTGACAGGTGGAGAAAGTTTCCGTTATCAGGAACCATCACCCTCTATTAGTACAGTACAAACCAGTATGACAAACTGGGCAATGGCATAGGGCCGCACAGCTCAGGGGCCACAGTAAAACAGGTGGAAGGGAGGGATCTTCTGGGCTTCCTGGTTGTTTGCTCCTCCATAAGAGCTCAGTCATGACACCTGTTCACACATCATGCTACATTTTAAAAATTAGAGGAGAGCAGTTTATAAATAACGCGGCCAAACTCAAACCAATGGTGTCAAATCATATCACCATCGTGTCAAGCCACGCCCCCTTCTACTCCTGTAAACCAAGCCAGTAATTATTTTGCTTGGAGGGGGGAAGCAACACCAGTCCCGGCCTGCTTATATATGGCCCTCTGCATACTGTACACCTACCTGCTAGACATTACACACCAGGACCAAGCACTTACCGGCACTGTCACACAGCTCCGCAGGCTGCAGCTCATTAACTCCGCTTGTTCCCGCCAACCTGCCGCATGACGTCGCTAAGGGGGCGGAGGCTCCTGCGCAGGAACAGCTCTACATTGGTAGAAATCCCGGCGCTTCGTAGGATTAGTTAAGATGCAATACCGAGTAACGGCCAGCAAGTGGCGTGCAAGAGACGCGCAGGCACACAGAACATCCGCACGGTGACGGTCTATCTAGCTTCCCTCTCTATGGATTTGCTGGACGGTGCCCGTGGAGGATCAAATCTCGTCTGACAGCTGAGTGCCGTGAGTTGTGCTTTGTTCTCCAGGTTACTTCCTATGTTATTATGTTCAGTGCTGCGTTTCTGTTACAGTGTGTGCTGCCTGACTGACACTGCTGAACTGTGTATGAGATAGGACACAGTCTGTGTTTACTTTGCTTCCACTTTCACTTCTACTGGTTATTGTCACCTAGAGGTATAATTATTGGGGATCATCTGTCTCATCATCATTTATAGGATTTATTATGATATAGGCGTAAAATATAACAGAGGACGTGGGATAGAATCCACTCCCCTCCATAGGCGGTGCGGTGCGCGAACACGGGGCTCAGTCCCAGGACAAACGCCTTGTCTGAAGCGTAGTCTGCTCAGGGGAAGCGTAAAATGCTTTAATTTCATCTCCGGATGTAAACAAGTTAAAAACATAGCGCCGAGCGGTTTCGGGCATAATACATGAAAGATCAAATGGGTTTAAATGGAGTCTGTCACCTACTGTGGGCGTTTTAGACCCCCCCCCCCCCCATTAAAATAGTACTTCTCTTGTGTCTGTCCCAAGTAGAGATCCTGAAAAAAGTCCTTTATCAGCCCACGGGCTGATTTACGGCCACGAGTGCCCAGGGGCGGAGTTACGGCCACGAGTGCCCAGGGGCGGAGTTACGGCCACGGGTGCCCAGGGGCGGAGTTACGGCCACGGGTGCCCAGGGGCGGAGTTACGGCCACGGGTGCCCAGGGGCTGAGTTACGGCCACGGGTGCCCAGGGGCTGAGTTACGGCCACGGGTGCCCAGGGGCTGAGTTACGGCCACGGGTGCCCAGGGGCTGAGTTACGGCCACGGGTGCCCAGGGGCTGAGTTACGGCCACGGGTGCCCAGGGGCTGAGTTACGGCCACGGGTGCCCAGGGGCTGAGTTACGGCCACGGGTGCCCAGGGGCTGAGTTACGGCCACGGGTGCCCAGGGGCTGAGTTACGGCCACGGGTGCCCAGGGGCTGAGTTACGGCCACGGGTGCCCAGGGGCCTTCATCGGGCTGTTCTCGGAACTGCCTGCTCCCGGTGACCGCATGTGTTTCAGAGCGGCTCGCGGCGCAGGCACAGGTAAGGACTTACCTCTGCATCGCTGGACTTGGGAATAAAGATGGCAGCCGCATGTGTTCGTCGGCAAACACTGCGAACTGGCCATCACTGCCTGTGGCTTCATTACAGATCAAAGAGCCGCCAGCTATTATTGGCTGAGAGCCGCGGTGTGACGTGTAATGAAGCCACGACAGGTTCCAGCATCGCGATCGCTGCACTGTGCGCAGCCAGTAGTGTGTAACATATAGACTGTATGTGCTGCTCTCTGTGCAGGCTGCGCTGATAGTATAAGTACCCCGGGCCGCCGATAGTTCACCCAGGTGGCTGCCGGACAGTTTCTGTTGCGTGTGGGAGGGGGTGCGCATCTACTCACTTTTTAGAATTTTGCAGTGACTAGACGCAGTGGCGTGCCTAGGGTATTCGGCACCCAGGGTGTATCCTCCCCTCCCGCTAATACAAAAAAAACAACACATATTTTACATTTACATGTCCCCCTGTGGCTCACACACAGTATAATGACCCCCAGCATTCCCCCATACAATATAATGAAGCCACACACAGTATATTGACCCTCCAGTGGTCTCCCACACAGTATATTGACCCACCCAGTGGCTCCCTCACATACCTATCATTGCTGGAGCCCGGGGGAGCTGGCGGTCCTTTCATTCACTAACCACAGCTCCTCTCCTTGTGTTCCTTCTCTCCTCCGGCCCGGAGCAGCAGTGTGACACACGTCATGATGTCACCGCTGGGTTCAGGTCTGGAGGAGAGAAGGAGCTGCGGTTAGTGAATGAAAGGACCACCATCTCCCCTGCGCTCCAGCAATGAGCGCTTTTTTCTGTATTGATGGAAGCGCTTGTAGCAGCCGGCCTGGCACCCCCCTGAGAGTTGGCACCCGTGGCAGACTGCCCTCCCTTGGCACGCCACTGTGCAGTGGGCCCCCACAGGAGCATTGGGCCCCGGCACTTGCCTGGGTATCCCGAGTGCTGATGCCGGCCCTATCTATCTATCTATCTATCTATCTATCTATCTATCTATCTATCTATCTATCTATCTATCTATCTCTTATATGACATATGATGTAGCTAGCACGGTGTAAACTACCTGCCACATAGATCAGAAGTAGCAGTAATATTTCCTCTGTATTTCAGGTCTACCCATTGATGTAGAGATACCATGGCCCCGGCTTTTCCCTCGGACTGGGATGACGATGAACGGATGTCCTTCTTGTTCTCTGCCTTCAAGCAGTCTCGTGATGTGGACAGTGCAGATTGGGACAGTAAAATGGCTTTCTGGACACCTCTGATTATAATGCACGCCAAGGCTCAAGGGCTACTCACAATTTCATTGTGCCATCTACAAAAAGGCTTTACCCGCAAGGGCATTTCTCCTTTAGGTCTGGGAACAGTCGTCCAGGAAATGCTAAGGTGAGGACTGGCTGATGAAGAGTCAGCTGTCAAAGGGGGATGGAGGATGATTCTCTCCAACTGTACAGTTTAGCAGAAGCACCAAGAAAGCAAACACATGGAAGCAAAATGATGAAAAGGGTAGTTTTAGGCTAGAAATACTGCAAATTACATTAAAACAGCTTAAAGAGCTTAAAACATCTTTCAGCATGATCAATCCTTTTAAACCAGGCATGTTGCCTGGTAGGGTTGATCATGCTGAATAAAACCATTATTTTCTTCTGTAGGGTAAATAGTTCTGGCGATATCTATCTAACTTTTTATATTTGTGCTAATGACCTATTTGGAGCACCAAGAGGATGGCTGTAGCTCTTGGAGCACGACTATACTATGCTGCTGTGCTCTTCTACTCCCCCTCACTTTTGATGGACAAGGCTAGTGGATCAGATGAGCGCTGCTTTCCGAGCTCAGCAGATCCACTGTGCAGGCACTGAGTTACTGAGCTGTCTCAGCTAGAGTTGCATCGGGTATCAAACTTTCGATACCCAATCGATATTTTTGTACCTGGATCGATCCCATACCGGGATTTGCTATTTTACTATACTGAGCTCAACTACTGCACAGCCTAGTATCTGTTAGAGAACATGGCAGGCGCTGCTCGCAGCAGCACAGGAGAGTCCCTCCCTCCCCACTGTGACGGGGCTGCTGCTGGGCATCAATGAGGAGATAGCACTGAGGAGGGGCTGTGGCCACTGCGCCACCAATATAGATAATTAACCCGTTAATACAAATGTAGGCGGCTTCGATCCCACGTCAGGTGTCGGGGTCAGGTGTCACACTGGCATTATTCTGATACTTGACAATAATATCTGACCATGTCCTAAAATGAACACTGTACGCCCCTCCGTCCTTCTGTCTTCTTAGCCGGAGACAGATGAGCCATAGCAAGTGTCTATTAAGGGAGCAGTGGAAAGGGACAGAGGACATTAATGAAAGCTGTTATAAGGTAATGACAGATCTTTTGAGAAATCATTGACAGACTAACTCAGGTATACAGGCCTAGCTCTAATAAACTAGCAAATAAAAAAATATGACCGTTACCCTTTAAGCTCCCTGCTGCTGCACAAAGCACAGTGTAAAGTCCTATTCATCTTAATAGATCTCTAAACACTAAAATATTAAAAGTTAAAATCACCCCCTTTCCCAATTTTACATATAAAATATATATATTTTGTACAATAATTTTGTACAAAATGTATTTGCCAATAATCTCATATTTACAAAATAAGTGTAGCATTAGCACCAGAATATTTTCTATAACTATGGCATTATATATATATATATATATATATATATATATATATATATATATATATATATATATAATATCTATAATAAAAAAATAAACATTTCTCATCCGTCTCATTGGGGGACACAGGCTTCGACCATGGGTACAGCTGTTGCCGCTAGGAGGCGGACACTAAGCACAAGGGTTAAGCTCCTCCCTCTTCAGCTATACCCTTCCTACAGGGACCAAGCTAAATCCGTTTTAGCTTAGTGTCTGTAGGAGGCAGACCTACCTGCGTTGCAGGTCTGCTAGTTACTAATTTTGTCTCTTCAGGCAGTCTCTTAAACAGCCTGCACTCCCAACCAGGAGACAGGAGACCAGGGGGGTCACCCAAATCCCCTGCTCGTTCCCGCTCTCCTTAAAAACCTCTGTCTCCCGCCAGCAATCGCATCACCACGGCCGCCCCAGCGAAAGTCCCCTCTGTTTCCGGTGTAGCGTCCCTCACCAAGGGGCCACACACCAAAGGTGGTGGTCCGGCTGGAGCCAGGGGGGCAGAAGATTTCGGACAGGTGAATAGAAGCAGTGCTCCCCTCCACCCTCCCTCCAGTAACCCCCTTCAGTACCACCTCCAGTGCCCCCCTCCGGGACCCCCTGCAGTACCCCAGCCAGTATCCCCTCTTCCCCACGTGTGGACTTGGGCAGCAATCTCCTTTATAGGGTTAATTTACCTGGGACGCTGCTGCAGCAAGGGAGTGGCTGCCTTCTTAGTACACGCCGCGCGTCTGCTGCGGCTTCCCGGGCTGACGGCGTTCTCTGGAGCGCAACGGGAGAGGAGGGGGCGGAGTTTACTTCCCTGAGCGCCGCTTCCAGGCGCATTGGTTCTGGGGCAGCCGGGGCCGTTGTTAATAGAGGCCCCGGCTTCTGTGCGGCTATCCATGCAGGGTTTTTCCCATGGCTTATTGTCCCTGGCCAGTATCTGAGACGGCCGGGGATACCGGCGTGGTTGCGGCGAGCGTGGGGAGTGCCCTGTTAGTGAGGGGGTGTGGCCTGAGAGGATGGACAGGTGCTTGAGCCAGCAGCATTTCGGGGGCGGTGCTTGTGTTCACCCCATGTCAGTGGCAGAGCAGTGGGACAGTTGGCTCTGCCCACTACTGGATTTTTAAGGCTCCTGGTGGGAAATGAGGGTCTGACTGGCGTTTGGAGGGACACAGGCTGGGTAAGTGTTGTTTGTCCCTTATTACAGGGCCTAAACTTACCATTTGCCTCATTGGGGTGACAGGGGTGTCATTATGTCTGAACCCATGCCCCAGGTCCCGAAGCAGGCGATCCCTTTGGTGCGTCATTTTGCCTGCGCATCATGTCGCACAAAATTTCCATTCCATCCGTCAGACTCACTCTGCTTTGCGTGTGCTGCGCCGCCATCAAGTGGCTCTGCTCCGGACCCATTGCTTCCTGCTGCCCAACCTACGGAAGAACCGGAATGGGTGTGTTCCCTGTCGAGAGTGGTACAGGATGTCTCCAATACCAACAAAGCTATTGTGGATATATTGGGGCGTTTGTCGGCAAGGCAGTCCTCTGACCGGTCCGACTCTGGGGATCATGGAGCTCGTGCCCATCGCGCCCGCCCCACAAAACGGGCCAGAACTTCCTCCCCCAAAAGGGTGTCTCCCGTTTACTCGGCCTCTCCTCCTCCTACTAGAGAGTCTCACTCCGACGTGTCCTCAGTTGAAGAGGCATGTTCCGAGGGTCAGATGAGGATGTTGTCTCACCGGAGGGTCAGTCGCCCAAACTATCCTCCATGGTGGACAATTTAATTACGGCAGTTATTGAGACATTGCAGGTTGAGGATCCTGCACCGTCATCTGCCAGCGCGGGTGTTTCCTTTAGAAAGTGCCGTCATTCGCACAAGTGTTTCCCCAGTCACCAGAAGTTTGATTCCTCTCTCTCCAAGGAGTGGAATTTCCCTGATAGACCTTTTATGTTGCCAAAACGCTTAAATATCCTTTTCCGGAGGATTTGACTAAGAAATGGTCGGCTCCACCTATAGTGGACCCGCCAGTTTCCCGCTACCTTGCCAAGGGCGAATGGGGCTTCTTTTTCTGATATCAAAGATAATAAGCTGGAAGCGTTTGCAAAATCTGCCTTTGAAGCAGTGGGCACAGCGCTGCAGCCGGCGTTTGCCTCTACATGGGTGAACAAGGCTGTGGGAGATTGGGCAAGTAATTTACGTCAGGGTCTCGACTCGGGAGTCCCCTCGGGGGAACTTGCAGATGTGGCCCTGCAGCTCTTGCATGCCAGTGCATATATTTGTGAAGCATCTTTGGTTGCGGCTAGGTTTATGACTCGCTCGTCAGCCCTGTTGGCGGCTATTCGCCCTACCCTATGGTTCTCATGCTGGGCGGCAGATAATGCTTCAAAAGCGGACCCTGACGGCTCTCCCCTTTACCGGTGGCAGACTTTTTGGTAAGCACCTGGATGAGATCATTTCGGATGCTGCAGGTAGTAAGAGCACCCATTTACCACAGAACAGGGGCGGTCTAATAAGTAAAAAAAGCAGAAGCTTTTTTTTTCCGTCCCTTTCGGAGATTTTTCCGGCCCTAAGTGAGCGCCCAATAAGTCGGCCGCAGGCCAGAAGCGCAAGCCTTCCTTTAAGCCGTGGCCTTCCTGGCATTCCCGTCAACACAGCTCCAAGTCCATTAACCCTAAGAGGCCTGCTGCATGACGGGCGGCTCCCGGCGCCCTCCATTTGGGTGGGCGGCCGGCTTCATCTGTTTCGGCATGTTTGGCTGGCTCACGTCTCAGATGCATTGGTGAGGGAGGTCATTGCAGATTTCAAGTCCTCCCCTCCATCCCTGTTTTTTTCGGTCGTCTCCTCCAGCCTCTCCCGCAGCCGCAGATTCTTTTTTTCTGGCAATTCGCACGCTGCTGCAGCAAGGTGTGATTGTTCCGGTTCCTGCCCAAGACCGTTTTCAGGGGTTCCCAAAAAAAAGGGACGGTCCTCGCCGTTCTGGACCTCAGGGCGCGCAACCGTTTCCTTCGCATCCGCAGATTCCGGATGGAGTCACTGAGGTCGGTCATTGCATCCATGGAACCGGGGTAGTACCTGTCCTCGATAGACATCAAGGACGCTTATTTTCACGTGCCCATATGCGTCCGTCATCAGAGGTTTCTCTGGTTCGCAGTGGGTCCATTTTACTACCAGTTTGTGGCCCTCCCGTTCGGCTTGGCCACGGCTCCCAGGGTCTTTACGAAGGTTCTGGAGGCAGTCATGGCCCTGCTCCATTCCAGGGGGATCGTGGCGATCTCTTACTTAGACGATATCACGGTGAAGGGTCCATTGTTCCAGGGGACACCGGACAGCTTGAGCATTGTTCTAGACCCCCTGGAGCACTTCGGATGGATCCTGAACAGGCAGAAGTCTTGTCTTTATACATCGCAGCGGTTTTGACTTATCTGGGCATGGTACTGGACACTTGTCAGGCCAAGGTGTTCTTGCCTCCAGAAAAACTATCCGCTCTTCGTCTGCAGATTCTTCCCTATGCTCAATTCCATACCAGAACGCTTCAGCCAGCCATTCTGTCCAGCTGGGATCGCTCCCCAGCCTCTTTGGATCGGCCAGTGCGTCTCCTTGCCCCAGTGCGCCGGGCATTCAGATGGTGGATGGTCTCTCTGCGACATTGGGCCGACCATCTCAGGGGTTGTCCGATGCGGGTGCAGTCCGACAACTCCACAGCGGTGGCGTACATCAATCACCAGGGCGGCACCTGGAGCCCGCAGTCATGGTGGAGACGGCGCTGATTCTCATGTTTCGGCACTGTCGGCAGTTCACATACCTGGCGTCCACAACTGGATTGCGGACTTCCTCAGCCAGGAGCGTCTCGATCCTGGCGAGTGGGCTCTTCACGGCAGGTCTTTCAGGCCATCTGCGAGAGGTGGAGTCAGCCGGATGTGGATCTCATGGCCTCACTCTTCAATAATAAGGTTGAGGACTTAGTCGCGCGGTCCAGGGACCCCATGGCCCTGGCATGCGACGCGCTGGTGATCCTGTGGAGACGGTTCACGTTTCCTTATGTGTTCCCGCCTCTTCCTCTCATTCCGCGTCTTCTCCGGAAGATCAGGTCCGAGGGACTGGCCGTCATTCTCGTGGCCCCAGATTGGCCGCGCAGGGTGTGGCACGTGTCCCTAGTCGCACTTCTCGCTGACTAACCTTGGCGTCTTCCGCTCCGGGACGACCTGCTGTCGCAGGGGCCGATCTTCCACCCGAATTTAGGGTCGCTACGTTTAACGGCATGGCGGAAAGCTCGTGGGTTTTCGGATGCGGTAGTCCAGACGATGATTTGGGCCAGAAAGTCTGTGTCTTCCAGAATCTACCACTGGAACTGGAAGTACTACTTTAGTTGGTGCGAGCGGCAACAGCTGGCTCCCGTTCGTTTTTCTTTGACACGACTTTTGGCTTTCCTGCAGTCGGGCATGGACTTGGGGCTGGCTCTCAGCTCCCTCAAAAGGCAAGGGTCGGCTCTCTCCATTCTTTTTCAGCGAAATTTAGCTTCACTTTGGACTTTTTGGTTTGGACTTTTCTGCAGGGGTTGGTGCATGCTGCGCCCCCTTTCCGTCCTCCGTCGGATCCTTGGGATCTTAATCTAGTGCTCAACGCTCTCCAATCTTCTCCGTTTAAGGTGGCTTTTTTGGTTGCAATTACGGCTCTGTCATGTCGGTCGCCCTTCCTGATCCTCCGTCAGGATAAGGTAGTCCTTCGCCCTGTGCGGTCCTTCCTGCCGAAGGTGGTGTTAGCATTTCATCTAAATGAGGAGATTATTCTTCCTTAATTTTGTCCGGACCCGTCTCATCCTCAAGAACAGTCGCTCCACACTCTGGATCTGGTGCGTGCAGTGTGTATCTATTTGTCCCAGACGGCATCTTTCAGGCGGACGGATTCTCTGTTCGTAATTCCAGAGGGGCCGAGACGAGGACTGGCAGCGTCAAAGACTTCCATTTCCAGATGCATTTGTTTGGCTATTGTGGAAGTGTACCACGTTAAGGACCGGGTTCCCGCCCTTACGGGTGACTGCTCATTCGGCTCGGGCAGTGAGGGCCTCTTGAGCGGTGCATCACGGGGCTTCGGCCCTTCAGGTGTGCAAGGCGGTCATCTTTGCATACTTTTTCCATGTTTTACAGAGTGCACACCTTTGCATCTTCTGACGCTTCTTTGGGGCGTAGAGTTTTGCAGATGGCGGTTCTCTGATTGGCAGGGGGGTTGAAGTTAAGCCCACCCTCAGGGACTGCTCTGTAACGCCCCATGGTCAAGGCCTGGGTCCCTCAATGAGATGGATGAGAAAACTAGATTTTTGTACTCTGTAAAATCCGTTCATTGAGGGACACAGCTCCCACCCATTCTTTTGTTTTTGGGCCTTTTCGGGCCTGTGTGGTTCTGGGTCTGCACATAATGTGATTTTCTTGTGTCTTGCTTCTCCTACTGTTTTTGCACTAACTGATTTAGCTTGGTCCCTGTAGGAAGGATATAGCTGAAGAGGGAGGAGCTTACACTTGTGTGCAAAGTGTCCGCCTCCTAGCGGCAACAGCTATACCCATGGTCAAGCATGTGTCCCCCAATGAACGGAAGTGAAATCTAGTTATTACATGTCGCCACGCCCGAAAAAGTTAGAACTATTAAAATATTTTAAAATATCCTCTATGCGGTCAACGCCGTAACAGAAAAAAATAAAAAAACATGGGATTCCTCCCCAAAAATAGCATAGGACTGTTCTATTACCGGCCGCACGTTCCATAAAAATGCGGAATGCACACGGCTTTTTTGGTGTTTTCTTTTTTCATGTGGTATCTAGTATCTCAATACTTTTTTATGATATTGAAACCGAATAAAAATTTTGATATCGTGACAAACCTATTCTCGGCGCCGGCACGAAAACACAGACTAGATGTCTAGCCCTATCAATCAAATGGGAGGGGGAAGTAGACAGGGCACAGCGGTGCTCTAAGAGCTACAGCCATCCCCTTGGTGCTTCAAATAAGTCATTCTTATTATTTACAAATGGTCCATCAGACCAGTAACGCCTTTTTGTTCCATGTGCTACTTCTACTTGTTAAAACGCAACGTTTATTACATTCATATTAATGTATCTACTGACTAGTCACGTCGTTTCTTTCTATCTGTATCTGCTATCACACACTGTTTGCGTTCACAGTGTGAATGACTAGCTAAGGGATATTGTGAGCCTTTCCAGCGCGCTAATATATAGGCTCGTTTGCCTTCTGTCTCTGCGCTATGTTCATTTGCTTATAAACCTTTTCTTAGATGGCGGCAGTGTTTGGTTATTATTTTTAAACAGCAGGTCCACATAGATATGAAAGTCTAACAAAGGGTTTATAAGCAAATGAACATAGCGCAGGAATAGAAGGCAGGTGAGCCTATATGTTAGCGCGCTGGAAAGGCTCACACTATCCCTTAGCTAGTCATTCACAGTGTGTGATAGCAGATACAGATAGAAAGAAATGATGTGACACAGCTGATACTTTTAATTCTTTTATTTAGTCAGTAGATACATTAATATGGATTTAATAAATGTTACGTTTTAACAAGTAGAGGTACCTTAACATGTGCTAGGGGTCAACTTTTGTTGAGTTTATCAAATAGATCATTAGCACAAATATAAAAAGTTATATATCTCCAGAACTATTCATCCTAGACCAGGCATGCTCAACCTGCGGCCCTCCAGCTGTTGCAAAATCTACAAGTCCCAGCATGCCCGAACACCCTACAGCAGGCATGCTCAACCTGCGGCCCTCCGGCTGTTGTAAAACTACAACTCCCACAATGCCCTGCTGTAGGCTGTTTGGGCATGCTGGGAGTTGTAGATTTTGCAACAGCTGGAGGGCCGCAGGTTGAGCATGTCTGGCCTACAGCAGGGCATTGTGGGAGTTGTAGTTTTACAACAGCTGGCGGACCGCAGGTTGAGCATGCCTGGCCTACAGCAGGGCATTGTGGGAGTTGTAGTTTTACAACAGCTGGAGGGCCGCAGGTTGAGCATGCCTAGTCTAGACAAAAGAAAAAAAGAAATATATCATTTTACTCAGCATGGTCAACTCTGCCAGGCAATATGATTGGGTTAATAGGGTTGTTCATGTTAACAGAGGCTCTTTAACAGCCTTTCAGTAATTTCTGGGAATAACCCCTTTTAAGGCATCACAACAGTTGCTGAGAGGAGAGCTGGACGTTTTCCAATATTACGTAACGAAACTGTTTGTTTTTGGCAGGCAAGGTTCCCTGCAGAGAGAGTCCGATTTTGTGGCAGGTGTCACCAGCGGCTGGGTCTCTTGGGGCGTGAGAGAGCTGGTCATCAAACCTCTACGCTGGACCATCAGCTCAGTCCTAGGTGGACAGTTAAACCCAGATGAGCCATTTGTGGTTCCTGAAGTAATAAAGGTTAGTCACCTAGCATGCTGGTTAGTTTTTCAATACTGCTGCGGGGAGGCTGGTGAGCACGGAGTCCAATAGAAGTTAGTAAGGTTCCCTTTACATGGGTGCAAATGTCCTGGGAAAGGGGCAGCTGTGACCGCAAAATTTACTGTGCAGTCCTGGGGATTAAATGTCTTAGGGAATATTCATACATACATTTGTTTGCCTGATCATTGCCCCTTGTAAATATGCTGCAGGCCACCCGACAAATTAGAAAAAGCTGGTTTGTTGGGTGATCACATCTTTTGTACGGCATTGAAAATGCTGGTTTAATGGCAGCACATCTCCCCGTGTGAACAGGGGACGGCAAATGCAAACTCTTCATCCCCATACAGTCACTAAGGATCATTGGTGCACATAAATACAGGTGAGCAAAATGTAAAAAGATGAGAGCGGAAGGCATAATATGGCGGGAGAATTTTAATTAAGAAACTTGCTTCTTTTTTTACTATTTAGATATATTTGCGGAATACAGCATTTGGGGATCAGCTGTTTGAGAAGGTACCGGTGCTCCTGCGAGCGTCGCGGCCTTCTCACTGCTCACCAAGCACCGTTCCGCATAATTCTCAGTGCAGAGTGATGATGGTGTTCACTGTGATCTAATACTGTGCACTGTGTTTCCTGCCCCAGGAACAGGCAGATGTGGTGTTACAGAAGTACCAGTCCTCTCCACTCTGCACCGTCCCCTTGCTGTGTGAGGATGATGTACATGGACTCTGCAAAGATCTGATCCCGACTAAGTCTGCATTTCAGTTGGTTCTGTTGCAGCTTCTGAGAGACAAGAAGGTCTGTCTTCTACAGAGAGACGGTGAGAGGGTAAGTGGGAGCGGAAAGGAGGTGTTGACTTATAGGTAATCCACCCTCGTAAGTACGACCTCACAGATCTCTTGTTGCGGCTCTCATGATCCGCATACAGGGTCAGACTGGCCCACCAAAATGCTAAAGTTTCCTTTGGTGGAGCAAAGATTCTGACACCATAGTGGGCTATAGAAGTCCAGAAGAAAAAGAGCCAGTCACTCTCCATAGGATCTGTTTCTTACGGATTATGTCTAGGGATGAGCAAACTTGTGTTTCAAGTTCGGCATACAAAGTTCAGGTTCGGGTTATCTAAGAAGTCTGTCACGGATTCCGCTACCACGGACCATAAGTTATGGTCCGTGGTAGCCAAATCCATAACATAATTCTGAACCTGAACTTTGTATGCCGAACTTGAAACACAAAGTTCTAGCAACACTAATTATGTTCATTGTGTGCAGTTAGAACAACAAAGATGTCAATGTAGTTAAGGTAAACCTATCATCGGTGAGGGTCCGGCTGCTGAGACCCCCAGTGATTGCTAAATGAAGGATCAGGGGACTGCTGTGCTCTATTGTTTTCAGTCGCTCTGTTGGACTCTTCTGTACGCTGATCTCTCTGTTCTCCAAGGAGAGCCGATAAAACAAGAAAGGGGTGCAGTGCTTGCCCCTTTATATTAGCAGTTAGTTGGGGTCTCAGCACCTGTTCAAAACTTCTGACAGGTCACTATTTTATAAAATGTCAGATACCCTTTAAAAGTGAACGAGCCCTTGTTCTGTATAGATGGTGAGTAGACCTAAAGAATCTAGTGGAGCGCTCTTATGTCCCCCAGCCCAAGCGGTTTCTATCTGTGTTTACTCACTGAAAATATTCCCGTGCCATTCCTAAGCCCCTAACCCTATACAGACCACCCTCTTCCCTCACAGCTCGTCAAGTTTGTCCCGGGAGGAAGTAATCAAGTGACCCCCATAAGAGACACCGATCTGGGCATTTATGACTTACAGAAAAGCGAGAAGCTGCTATCGGAGAGACTGCAGAGCGCGTGTGACGAATCTTCAAGGTGAGCAGCACAAGCTCTGGCCGCCTGCTTACACCGCTCCCCATTATACCTATAGTATCAGCCTTCTGCTGTCTGCTTTCCTGCCATGTCTGTTCTACTACATACTTGTATTCGCTATTCTGGAGCACCTCTACATTGTGCCATTCCATTGTTATTCCTCCTAAAACGTGACAAAATTGAAAACTTGATGCTACTATTCCTTCATTCAGCACTGATTGTATTGTCAGTAACCCCAAGTTGTAATTTTATTCACACATGTGCAGGAGGAGTAACAGAGGAACGGTGCACTGCGCAGAGTACTAGTATTGTTATTTCATAAAATGTCAGAAGAGCTATGGTCATTTTAGAATACCATATTTTTCCTTGTTAATTATGCACATTGCACAAGTTGCCACATTTTCCAGTCCCTCTCCATGCACATCCTTTACCAACCACCCTAATGGCATTTATCATGTAGAGAAAGTTACTACAAGGCTCTTACTAATGTATTGTGATCGTCCATATTGCCTCCTTTCCTGGCTGGATTCATTTTTCCATCACATTATACAATGCTCGTTTCCATGGTTATGACCACCCTGCGATCCAGCATCGGTGGTCGTGCTTGCACACTACAGCAAAAAGTGCTGGACTATGTGCACTCTCACGGCCCAAGCCACCAGAGAGGCAGGCGCGATAACGTAGGCACGTGACCACTTCATCGCGCTGCCTGTGACCGGTCGCAGGATGTCATCGCGACCACCAGCGCCAGAAAGCGTCAAATAAGGCCCTGTGGTCTGAAAATAGAGAAAACTTGTAGCCTGCGGGTGAGTATAAGGTTTGGTTTTTTAAATAGATCTATGTGTGGCACTACTGGTGGGAGGGAGAGCATTATATAGTGGGGGCATTATCCTACTGGGGGGGAAGCATTGTATATTGGGATCATTATACTAGAGGGGGAGACTATTATATATGGGGGCATTATACTAGAGGGGGAGACTATTATATATTGGGATCATTATACTAGAGGGTGGGAGAGCATTATATATGGTGGCATTGTACTACAGGGAGAGAGCATTATATATGGTGGCATTGTACTACAGGGAGAGAGCATTATATATGGTGGCATTGTACTACAGGGAGAGAGCATTATATATGGTGGCATTGTACTACAGGGAGAGGGCATTATATTTGGGGGCATTGTACTACAGGGAGAGAGCATTATATTTGGGGGCATTGTACTACAGGGAGAGAGCATTATATATGGTGGCATTGTACTACAGGGAGAGAGCATTATATATGGTGGCATTGTACTACAGGGAGAGAGCATTATATATGGTGGCATTGTACTACAGGGAGAGAGCATTATATATGGTGGCATTGTACTACAGGGAGAGAGCATTATATATGGTGGCATTGTACTACAGGGAGAGAGCATTATATATGGTGGCATTGTACTACAGGGAGAGAGCATTATATATGGTGGCATTGTACTACAGGGAGAGAGCATTATATATGGGGGCATTGTACTACAGGGAGAGAGCATTATATATGGGGGCATTGTACTACAGGGAGAGAGCATTATATATGGTGGCATTGTACTACAGGGAGAGAGCATTATATATGGTGGCATTGTACTACAGGGAGAGAGCATTATATATGGTGGCATTGTACTACAGGGAGAGAGCATTATATATGGGGGCATTGTACTACAGGGAGAGAGCATTATATATGGGGGCATTGTACTACAGGGAGAGAGCATTATATATGGTGGCATTGTACTACAGGGAGAGAGCATTATATATGGTGGCATTGTACTACAGGGAGAGAGCATTATATATGGTGGCATTGTACTACAGGGAGAGAGCATTATATATGGTGGCATTGTACTACAGGGAGAGAGCATTATATATGGTGGCATTGTACTACAGGGAAAGAGCATTATATATGGGGGCATTGTACTACAGGGAGAGAGCATTATATATGGTGGCATTGTACTACAGGGAGAGAGCATTATATATGGTGGCATTGTACTACAGGGAGAGAGCATTATATATGGTGGCATTGTACTACAGGGAGAGAGCATTATATATGGTGGCATTGTACTACAGGGAGAGAGCATTATATATGGGGGCATTGTACTACAGGGAGAGGGCATTATATATGGGGGCATTGTACTACAGGGAGAGAGCATTATATATGGTGGCATTGTACTACAGGGAGAGAGCATTATATATGGTGGCATTGTACTACAGGGAGAGAGCATTATATATGGTGGCATTGTACTACAGGGAGAGAGCATTATATATGGTGGCATTGTACTACAGGGAGAGAGCATTATATATGGGGGCATTGTACTACAGGGAGAGAGCATTATATATGGGGGCATTGTACTACAGGGAGAGAGCATTATATATGGGGGCATTGTACTACAGGGAGAGAGCATTATATATGGGGGCATTGTACTACAGGGAGAGAGCATTATATATGGGGGCATTGTACTACAGGGAGAGAGCATTATATATCGGGGCATTGTACTACAGGGAGAGAGCATTATATATGGTGGCATTGTACTACAGGGAGAGAGCATTATATATGGGGGCATTGTACTACAGGGAGAGAGCATTATATATGGTGGCATTGTACTACAGGGAGAGAGCATTATATATGGTGGCATTGTACTACAGGGAGAGAGCATTATATATGGTGGCATTGTACTACAGGGAGAGAGCATTATATATGGTGGCATTGTACTACAGGGAGAGAGCATTATATATGGTGGCATTGTACTACAGGGAGAGAGCATTATATATGGTGGCATTGTACTACAGGGAGAGAGCATTATATATGGTGGCATTGTACTACAGGGAGAGAGCATTATATAAATTGAGGCACTATAGGGGGCCTTAATATTGGGGTACTATGGGGCTGCCGAAAATAGCAGAGCACTGGCTTGGCTATTTCTGTCTGACTCATAGAAATGAATAGGAGCAGGGGCCGCGCGGTGCGCTCCCATTTACTTCTATGGGAGCAGCGCTTGGTGGTGGACGGACCCTGGGAAATCCGGGGTCCTCCAGCCACAGCTCTCCCCGCTCCGTTCTCGTTGTAGGTGCTGGTCCCAGAGGTGGGACCCGCACCTATCGGACAATGGGGGCATATCCTAGCGATATGCCCCCATTTGTCTGTGATGGGAACACCCCAACATATTTTCGTTCCGCATCCGATCCTCATTTTTTGCGGATTGAATGCAGACCCGTTCATTTCTAAATCTGTATGCCTGTGCCTTATTACGTGGTGTGGGGCAATGGGGCCACAAGGACATGACTATAATGTATGGGAGCAACACAGAGACATCTTACCGTATAAGCCCTATACAGTATAATGTCTCCTTGTGGCCCCCATACTAGCCATAATACTGAAAGTGAAAAATCTGAGAATATTAGTTGAGCCTTGGCATATCTCCCTATCTATGTGTGCACTGCTTTATTCATCCTGAACTGTTAAGTCTTCAAAAAACATGACGTGTGCAATGTAATTTTCTTTTCCTGCAGGCTGACAGAAGAGGCAAAAAGCTTTAATAAGGCCGGGAATAAGCAACAGGTCAGTATCCTCATGCACAATACTGTATCTGTTGTACGGTCCTCAAATCGTGGATCCGCCAAATATGGTTGTGATCCATGTGATGCCCGCAATTTTCGCCTGACCCACTGTAAAACAAAAAAGAAATCCTATTATTGTCCGCAAAACGGGCAGGAATAGGACAGGTTCTATCATTTGTGGCCTAGCCGCACAGATCACAGATGCAGACATTTCAGCTTTTTCATGAACCCGGGGGTTAGTTTTACATGACAAATCTGAGAAAGAAAATTTGTAATCTACTTACTGGTCTAAAGTTACATGGATCGGCCTCCTCGGGAACCCGGTCATGTGGCGCTCCCTTCTGAAAATCCAGCTGATGTCACATCCTTTACCAGGTTTCCGGCCTGGACGGGAAGTTACTTGCGCTGTGGATGAAGCGAGAACTATTCCTCTTCCTGGTACATGCGCAGACTCCTGCCTGCACCTCATATGGGAATGGGAGAGGAAAAGTTCTGGCCCCGTCCGCAGAGGAAGTGATGTCGCGTCCATAGTCCAAGCCGGAAACCTGGTGAAGGACGGAAGCAGGAGTTTCAGAAGAGGAGTGTCACGTGACTGGGTTCCCGAGAGGCCGATCCATGCAACTTCAGTATGGTATATGTAATTAAGGTGGGTTTCCGAGACTGGCTCCAAGAAGACCCTTCTATGGCCCATTACTTAAAGGGGTTGCCTGAGTTATATATAAAAACGCGGGTAACCCCTACAAATGGCCTAAAATAAAAAGTGAATGGCTAGTCGTCTGTTTTCTTCGCTGTTTCTTTGAGCTGCTGACGTCATCTTATTGGCTGCAGCAGTGACCTGTGTGCACAGAACGTCACTGCTGCAGCCAGAAAAACAAAGCACAGCTTTGAGGACCGGAGCGCATAACCACAAGAAACATAGGTGGAGTCCATTCATTTGTTATTTTAGGCCATTTACAGGGGTTGCCCAAGTTTTTTAATAAAACTTGGACAACCCCTTTAAGTGGGATGATCGTTAGGACTCTGTAGTAGAAGGAAGCTCAGTGAATTCTGTTTACTGGTGGATTGTATATTACTCAGTTCTTACCTTTGACTTTTTTTGGTTCCCCAGGCCCTGAGGTGCCTTCGTCGCAGGAAAGTGGCAGAAAAGCGGATATCTGCTCTGCAGAGCAAGTTGGACACAGTGCAGAGCATTCTGGAGAGAATATCAATGGCTGAGACTGACCGCAAGGTGACAGGATAGTGGCGGCACATTGATGACGGGGGGAGCGTCACTATATAATAACACACATGTCTTACCAAGAAACTCCAAAACTGTGCACACCTGAAAACGCAAAGGATACACGTTATATAGAAACACAATATATATATATTTTTTCTTCTCCTCTGTTGTTCCTCCTGGAACTAAAATAAAATTGACAGCTAAGTGCTATCATTCCCCTTCTGAGTAGGTTGTGTCCCTTCAGAGTCTGAAACTTTCCACTCTGATTAGTGTTTATCGATTTGACAAAAGAATGGTAAGATCCAGATGTTACTTTATTCCTACAATTCCAGGAGTAGTAACAGAGGACCAGCACAACACAGCATTCTAAAAAAACATAACAGTTGAACTGTTTGCTAAAACAGATGTGTCCGGAGAGGGGAAGGGTCCTCTTAATGCGCCTCTATAAACTACACTGCGCCCAGTGACTCTTTAGTGGTGACTAAGGTGGCGCCGGTGGGCACTTCCATTGGGCCGATACTTTGTGTGTGTGTGGTAATGCCATTATTTCTTCCTTTTAGGTGGTGTCTGCGTACCAGGCAGGAGTCTCTGCTCTGCGCTCAGCACTGAAGGATGTCAGTCTGGAGAAAACAGAGAGTTTAGTAGATCAGATACAAGAGGTAAGAAGAAGGTGTCCTATGTGGCCTTTATATAAAGTGTCCACGTTTAGTACAAGCCACGTGGGTAGTTGTCTGCCGTAGTCCTCAGATCTACGCACAGTCCAATATCAGCCGTAGTGCCCAAATATAGTGCTTGAAGCAACGGACTAGAGCAGGGGTGCACAACCTTTTTTGGTCTGAGGGTCGCATGTCACGTCTCTCTCTCTTTCAAGGTGCAGCAAAAAACAAACAAAAAAAAAAACAGTTGATCAGCACTCATTTGCATCGGCCTATGCAAAGTGAATGGGAAGGAATGATCACTGCCAGTCATTCCTCCCACAGTTCTCTCATCATCAGTAGCACCGCTGTGATTTCACAGGGAGATGTGCTATATTTTTCTCACATAATATGTCCCCCAAGAGGTCTTTTTTTAAAATTTGCATTTGTATTTTTATTATATTGTGATGTACAAATGAATCCAGCCAGGAAAGGAGGCAATATGGACAATCCCAATACATTAGTAAGAGCCTTGTAGTAACTTTGATAAATGCCATTCGCTGAAGGGTGATGACACCTTTAATACACAGCAGCCAATCAGAGGAGACCACACTGCAGGGAGAGGGAGACAACTGCAGGCTGGACCAATGAGGAGTCAGGAGGCGTGTCCCAAACTCCCTGTAGGCACTGAAGCTAACCTGTAGTCACAGAGTGGAAAGCAGCCAAGAAGTGAGATCTGAGGAGTTAAATATCAGGAAATCATTAACCTATATCCGGTTTAGGCTACATTCACACGTCAGTATTTTTCTACATCCCGATTTTCGGTCCGTTTTTTGCGGATCCGTTGTTCCTGAAAATGTTTCCGTATGTCATCCGTTTTTTGCGGATCCGCAAAAAACGGAAACATGTGAAAACTCAAATCCGACAGTATATTCTAACACAGAGGCGTTCCCATGGTGATGGGGACGCTTCTAGTTAGAATATACTGAGAACGGTGTACATGACTGCCCCCTGCTGCCTGGCAGCACCCGATCTCTTACAGGGGGCTGTGATTCGCACAATTATTGTGCGAATCATAGCCCCCTGTGAGAGATCAGGTGCTGCCAGGCAGGAGGGGGCAGACCCCCTCCCTTCCCTGTATTAAATGTGACTAGTGCGGCCCCCCCCCCTCTATATTCATTGGTGGCCAGTGCGGATGTGACCAGTGCGGCCTCACCTCTCCCCCCATCATTGGTGGCCAGTGCGGATTCCCAGTATTAATAAATGTGCCCAGTGCGGCCTCACCTCTCTCCCCCCCCCCCCCCCCAATCATTGGTGGCCAGTGCGGGTTCCCAGTATTAATAAATGTGCCCAGTGCGGCCTCACCTCTTCCCCCCCCCCCCCCCCCCCATCATCATTGGTGGCAACGGAGAGTTCCGATCGGAGTCCCAGTTTAAATCGCTGGGGCTCCGATCGGTTACCATGGCAGCCAAGACGCTATTGCAGTCTTGGCTGCCATGGTTACTTAGCAATAAATACAAGCATTATACTTACCTGCGACTGCGAGCTGCGATGTGTGTCCGGCCGGGCGCTCCTCCTACTGGTAAGTGAAAGGTCTGTGCGGCGCATTGCTTTTAGCACAGACCTGTCACTTACCAGTAGGAGGAGCTCCCGGCCGGACACACATCGCAGCTCGCAGTCGCAGGTAAGTATAATGCTTGTATTTATTTCTAAGTAACCATGGCAGCCAAGACTGCAATAGCGTCTTGGCTGCCATGGTAACCGATCGGAGCCCCAGCGATTAAACTGGGACTCCGATCGGAACTCTACGCTGCCACCAATGATGGGGGGGGGGGGGGAGAGGTGAGGCCGCACTGGGCACATTTATTAATACTGGGAATCCGCACTGGCCACCAATGATGGGGGGGGGGGGGGGGGGAAGAGGTGAGGCCGCACTGGGCACATTTATTAATACTGGGAATCCGCACTGGCCACCAATGATGGGGGGGGGGGGAGAGGTGAGGCCGCACTGGTCACATTTAATACTGGGGAGGGAGGGGGGTCTGCCCCCTGCTGCCTGGCAGCCCCTGATCTCTTATAGGGGGCTATGATATGCACAATTAACCCCTCAGGCGCAGCACCTGAGGGGTTAATTGTGCAGATCACAGCCCCCTGTAAGAGATCGGGTGCTGCCAGGGGGCAGTCATGTACACCGTTCTCAGTATATTCTAACTAGAAGCGTCCCCATCACCATGGGAACGCCTCTGTGTTAGAATATACTGTCGGATCTGAGTTTTTCACGAAGTGAAAAATCTGATCTGTAGAAAACTTACTGGGAATCCGCACTGCCGCACTGGCCACCAATGAATATAGAGGGAGGGGGGCCGCACTGGTCACATTTAATACTGGGGAGGAAGCCTAATTTCCAGGAACGGAATCCGCATAAAACGGATGACATACGTAATGACATACGAATGTCTTCCGTTTTTTGCGGATCCATTGACTTTGTATTGGTCCAGGATCCGATTTTTGCGGAAAAGAATAGGACATGTTTTATATTTTTTCGGACATGCGGAACGGAACAACGGAAACGGACAGCACACATTGTGCTGTCCGTTTTTTTCCAGGACCCATTGAAAATGAATGGGTCCAGATCTGGTCCAGATCTGTTCCAGAAAAAACAGAACAGATCAGGAAAGAAAAAACGGATGTGTGAATGGACCCTTAATATAAGTATCTATACATAATACATATAGTTTCTGATTGGACAGTGGTGCTAATCTGTATAGTTGTAGTCTTGGGGGTGCAGTGATATCATAGACCGGGGTCCTGTACTTGGGGATCACTGCTGCTCAGGGATTTTCATATATATATTTTTTTATGTTTTATCATTTTTAAAATACTTTGAGTCCATTTTTATTGAATATGAAAATGTGTTTGGATTATTGTCTTGCAGTTCTGCGACCTGCAGGATGACGTCAACCAGACCCTGTCCTCAGTGGGAACCAGCGATCTTGGTAAGTCACATGCACCTCTTGATACTGTGAGGGGTCGTTGGAGTTTTTTCGCAGTTGTTTCTTCTTGCTCGGAGGGGTTTTCGGAGCATCAGTGGTTAGACAGATGGATAGACCCCCTCTGTCAGCCCAGCAGGGGGCTGGGTGCCTAGTAGTGGCCCCCGGGTCTGCCGTATACATAAGCATGCAGGCTGGAAAAGGTTTACTCCTGCAATACAGAAAAATGTCAGACGCTCTGTAAACCAGGCACCTGTATTAGTTGACATGGTCAGGGCAGGTTTTTTAGGCTCTAGTTGTAAACAGGCATGTTTTCATTTACTGACTGCTAGCAGAGATCTTAAAGCTGATGAATTTGAAACCCCAAGTAGTAAATTGGGTAACTTTTCATTATAGAATGTATGACAATGATCTAGTATTGGAAAAAACCCTTTTAACTGTGACTGAATTTTTCCAGTGCTGTATGTGGGACCGTGGCTCCCGATGTGCTGTATGCGGGACCGTGGCTCCCGATGTGCTGTATGCGGGACCGTGGCTCCCGATGTGCTGTATGCGGGACCGTGGCTCCCGATGTGCTGTATGCAGGACCGTGGCTCCCGATGTGCTGTATGCAGGACCGTGGCTCCTGATGTGCTGTATGCGGGACCGTGGCTCCCGATGTGCTGTGTGCAGGACCGTGGCTCCCGATGTGCTGTATGCAGGACCGTGGCTCCCGATGTGCTGTATGCAGGACCGTGGCTCCCGATGTGCTGTATGCAGGACCGTGGCTCCCGGTGTGCTGTATGCAGGACCGTGGCTCCCGGTGTGCTGTATGCAGGACTATGGCTCCCGATGTGCTGTATACAGGACCGTGGCACTTGATGTGCTGTATACAGGACCGTGGCACCTGATGTTTTGTATACAGGACCGTGGCACTTGATGTGCTGTATGCAGGACCGTGGCACCTGATGTTTTGTATACAGGACAGTGGCTCCTGATGTCCTATATACAGGACCATTGCATCATATGTATATTTTGACTCAAGCTAATAGTGAAAGCTGTAGCAGATCTTTTCATAATTAATCTCCTAATAAAACTCTTGTGTTATCCCAGATGTGGACACAGATGAGCTGGAAAGAGAGCTGAATGAGATCCTTCAGAAGGAGGAGGTGGAGGTGGAGGTGGACCTTCCAGACGTTCCCACTGGTCCATTGATTGCCTCTCCACAGCACCCTCCTCTTAGCCATCATGGTGATAACGGAGGTGAGCTAATATTTTTTCTTACTGGTGTGCTGGTGCTAAAATAAGTATCCTGGTTCCAGCGTTGCAGCTCATATCCCCACAGCTTCTGAACCAAAAGTGTGATGTGCTGTCTACCTGCTTGTCACAGCTGCTGGCCGATCTATAGGCTGATGATGATGTGTGCAGGAGCACCACATGACCTGCAGACTGATGGAAGGGGGACAGTGCTGCTGCCCGTTGGAGAGGGGTGGGAATGGGGACAATGCTGCTGCCCATTGGGGAGAGGTGGGAATGGGGAAATAGCTGATGCCAGTGGTACTGCATGCATTGTGGTGGTTGGCACTACTGGAAAGGTATTTGGTGCCTGTCCTTGACCATTTGCTTAGTTGTTTCTATCTTCCACTTATATATGTAAACCACACAATCAATACAAGAAGAGGAATATAAAAGAGTGGGGAGAGGCATGACTAAGCAAAGCAAAATTCACCGCAGTATGCATTATTGCACATCTGTTGTTACACAATATGGGGGTGGCGATATTGTATGTGGTCTTGGGGGGGTTTATGTGCCAGGGCTGCCTTTTTCATCCCAGTCCTCCCATGCACGTGATATTACTGTTCTGGAGATATGCATGTTGTGCTCCTAGTGTTTTCCTACAGACTTCTCTCTCCCTTCCAGCTCTGGACATGAGCGGGATGCTGTCTGCCCTCCCAGATGTCCCTAGTGGTCCCCTCACTCGTTCTCCACTACGTCCTTCAGTGGGGCAGAGTAATCAAAGTGAGCATAGATTAGCTGTAGCTGAACGTGATAGATGTATGTGATGATGGTTTATTATTCGTGTGTAATGATCCTTCAGCTGCAATATTCTGCAGCACTTTACTGTGTAGAACTGGAAATGAATGGGGAGACTCCAGGGAGTCTGGGCTCCTATTTGTCTTCTAATCTAATTATTATAATGTATTTTATTTCTATTGCTTATACATATGGCGCTAACATATTCTGCAGTGCTGTACACAGAGTGCAATCATTCACATCAGTCACCAACATACAAACTCTGCGTGCATGGTCCTTTTCTTTACCTTATATGAACAGCGCAGAAAGCTACGTATATCGGGACTGGACTAGTCCCTTCCTCAGGCTTTTCACACACACAAAAAAAATAATCAAGGAGTGTGGGGACATCATAAAAAGTAACTTTTATTAGATATCCTAAAATAATGTAAATAGTCCTAAAAAGTAGGGGGCCCCAGATGAACAACAAAAACGTGAACACAAAAGAGTATGGCAGCACAACATTACTGATACAAACAATAAAACTGGGGAATAGGGATTATTCTGAATAAAAGTGGGATTATACCTACTGTACATGAAAAAATGGAAGCTCTTTGCGCACATTTTTGATCAAGCGTGTGTCGGACCCATCTACCAGGCGTCATGGTGGCTTCTGATTTTTCCTGGTTCAATTTAAACAAAATCTTCACTCACCATGGATTTTTAGATTGATCACAAGATCAAAAAGCCTAACACTAAGGCCCCTTTCACACGGGTGCAAAGCGTGAGGTGAACGTATTGCACCCGCACTGAATCCGGACCCATTCATTTCTATGGGGCTGTGCACACGAGCGGTGATTTTCACGCATCAATTGTGCGTTGCGTGAAAATTGCAGCATGCTCCTCTTTGTGCGTTTTTCACGTAACGCAGGCCCCATAGAAATGAATGGGGTTGCGTGAAAATCGCAAGCAAGTGCGGATGCGGTGCGATTTTCACCCACGGTTGCTAGGTGATGATCGGGATGGGGACCCGATCATTATTATTTCCCCTTATAACATGGTTATAAGGGAAAATAATAGCATTCTGAATACAGAATACATAGTACAATAGGGCTGGAGGGGTTAAAAATAAATAAATAAAATTTAACTCGCCTTAATCCACTTGTTCGCGCAGCCGGCATCTCTTCTGTCTTCATCTGTGAGCAATAGGACCTTTGATGACGTCACTACGCTCATCACCATGGTGATGGATCATGTGATGGACCATGTGATGAACGCAGTGACGTCATCAAAGGTCCTATTGCTCACAGATGAAGACAGAAGAGAAGCCGGCTGCGCGAACAAGTAGATTAAGGTGAGTTAAATTATAATTTATTTATTTTTTAACCCCTCCAGCCCTATTGTACTATGCATTCTGTATTCAGAATGCTATTATTTTCCCTTATAACCATGTTATAAGGGAAAATAATACAATCTACACTACAACTAACCCAAACCTGAACTTCTGTGAAGAAGTTCGGGTCTGGGTACCACAGGGCCCGACACACGTTTGATCAAAAATATGCGCAAAGAGCTTCTCTTTTTTTCATGTATAGTAGGTATAATCCCACTTTAACCCAGAATAATCCCTATTCCCCAGTTTTATTGTTTGTATGAGTAATGTTGTGCTGCCATACTTTTTTTTGTTTGCTTTCAGCATGCTAGCTTTATGGATGTGCACCTGCGACTATGGCCTCATGCACACGGCCGTATTGCGGCCCGCTAACGGTGGGTTGGCAATCCACGGCCACCAGCTGTGTGCACCACGCATCACGGATGCGGACCCATTTACTTGAATAGGTCCGCAAATGTGGAGATGCGGAACGGAGTCACGGAACGGAACACCGGAAGCACTACGGAGTGCTTCCGTGGTGTTTCTTTCCGTTGTTCCGCACCGCAAATAAATATGACATGTCAGGTCAAGTTGAATGGGTCCATCCCGCTGCGCGGATGTTGCCCGTGTATTGGGGACCGCAATTGCGGTCCCCAATGCACGGAACGGCCGCACAACGGTCGTGTGCATGAGGCCTATGAATGGGCTTGTCTAAATTTTCTTGTAGAACACAGAAGAGTAGGGCGAGGTGTCTTATCTTTTGCCGTATGTTTCGGATCGCTGACCCATTCACTGAGCACGGAGTTCACAGTGTTCTTTGTCTGCAAGATCCCTCCTAGACCGCTTATGGCAGCAGTTTTAGGGAACACCGTGTAGACGTAGCTGTGTATGCTCTATGGATTAGATTCATTGTATTTGTGTTATTTTTTTTTATTGGGTTTAGTGTCTCTTTAACAAAGCCCAAGTACATAGTAGCTTCTACACAGTAGTGGTGTGGGGCTATTTTCTACATGACAAGTTCTCTCTTGCATTCAGAAATGTGTCGGCCATATTTAATTGGCTTTTTGATCTGGTGATCAATGTAAAATTCCATGGTGAGTGAATATTTAGTTTAAATTGAACCAGGAAAAAATCTAGTGAAATAATAAAACGATCAAACAAAATATACATATGTGGTATCAAAGTAATTGTAACGAACATGTTATGTGAACAGACTAGTGAATGCATCGCAACACCAATGGAAGAATAAAGTTGTAGGTGCAGTGCAGAAATGGGAAAATACGCTTTGTGAAGGCCACATCCATAGTTAGTGTCCTGCTGTGCTTCACTGTGCCTCCGTACATGTGGTACCAGTATTACATCAGACACCCACCCGTAGTCAGGCCCTTAGACTATGAAAGGAGTGGCAGTGCTCGACCACCGCCACAATCAGATGTGGGAGAGATGAGTGGCTCCAAAAAATGGATTGTTCAAGCAGAATCTGCTTTGTCTGCCAGTCTCCATGGATTTTGAATTATTGGTGGACAGTGATGGCCAGTTCGCAGTGTTCGCCCGCGAACACATGCGGGCTGCCATCTTGACTCACAAGTCCGGCGAGGCACAAGTAAGCCCTTACCTGTGCCGGGAGCCGGTCTGAAACAAATGCGGTCACCGGGAGCAGGCAGTTCCGATGAAGGTGACCGCGTTTGTTTCAGACCAGCTCCCGGCACAGGTAAGGGCTTACCTGTGCATCGCCGGACTTGTGAGTCAAGATGGCAGCCCGCATGTGTTCGCGGGCGAACACTGCGAACTGGCCATCACTGTTGGTGGATATGAGGGTGTACAGCAGTATATGCGTGAGTACCGCAATAATACATCCTGCGTACACTGCGCTGTGGAAAATGTCGGTGCCATTTCATTCGTGAAATCAGTCAATTGCCAATATCTGTTTCCTCCTCATTAACCTCCTGTTTTGCTCTCCAGGCGCTGCTCTTCAAACCCATCGTGCACTTTTCCAATGATCGTGGGATGATTTGTAGAAAAAGTCGCCTCATATGGGACTCCTGTTAATTTATGTTTCATTGATGAGATGCTTCGAATTAAAGGGTTAAATCTGAAAAATCATAATCACTAAAATGGATTATCTAGGGTCATTGTGTACCAGGGCCGCTCGTTCTTTGACTAGATTCTCACAAAGGCAAGTTTCATATATAGGCGATAACAAGGGCCGTACAGGAAAAGCTACCAAAATGACGCCCCCCCCGCTCTGACGTCACTTCCTAAAAGAGTTGGTTCAGGTGCAGGGCCACCAAAGTTGTTCTCCTTCCCTAGGACATGGAAAAAATGGAGCGGCTAGCCACAACAACCGATGACATCACCTTCATTTTCTAGCGTGCCGTGGAAAACATGATCGCTGGAACGGTGGGCAGCTGCTTCAGTTTCCCTTTTCTCTATATCTAGATACAGTATTTTCGACACTATATATGTGTTATTGAAACCTCTTTGAGGCGCCCAAAGATTGCACGGTTTTCTAGAGGAATGTGTCGCTCAGACTGCTGTATAAAAACTGAAAATGTCTGATAAAAGGGCTCATATACAATAAAGAGTTGACTTGTCTTTCCAGAAGTAGTACCACTTATGTCTCAGCTGTGTCTGCTATAGCAACGTACGGTAGCTTTGTTTAATGGAAATATAACCTACAAAAAAGTTACCAGACGGCATGAAATACAAAAGATTTGTATTACTCGTGGAACAGCGGGGATATTACCAGCGTGTTCTCCCTCTGGGATGTCGCCTTGTCCCTGCACTTGTTTTTTGTTTTGTGATGTAATTTATTGTATATAATAAAAATCGGTATCGGTATTGGTATAGGTATTGGTATAGTTTTTGTTTAATGGAAGACTGTCAGTAGTTTTGACTCCTCACAACTGCTGACGACACTATGTAGGGGTGGGGGGCAGAACAGACATACCTACCATGATACTTAGCAAGAAATGCATTCACAAGTGCCCAGGAGGCAGTCTCTTGCCCCCTCTGCCCTGAACGCTGCCCCACCCCCGACAGTCTATTGGGAGTGATGACTATAGCGGGCAATCAGAAGACCACTAGAGCTGTTCTTCAGAGAGCTCAGGGCACTCGACACAATGGGGCCGCATCCAGGGCACTTGCCATTGTGGTGTCATGCTTATTAAAAGTTGGGTCTATGGATCATGATACCTGCATGACTACAACCTCAGGAATGCTTACACTACTCCTTCCTCACCTATAGAGTGCTGTCAGCAGTTTTCAGGAAAATGCCAACAGACTCCCTTAAAGGGGTTGTCCCACTTCATTAAATAGGTTTACCCTGATTTATTTTCCCCCATTGAACATTTATTCCTATATATGTCTTTTAAAAAAACGTTTCAATCTTCAGCAAACAGCTTCTAGTAGAATTGATTGTTTACACTGGTGTCCCATGGATACGGCCTCTTTTCGCCGGCCGCATCCTTTTGCCGCGCCTGCGCACTACAGGCTAAGAAATTCATCGGCCGGCCTCTCCACTACATGAACGCGCACGACCGCGCATGCGCAGTATATCCACCGCGTCTTAGATAGATCTGCGCATGTGCGGGCATCCGAACAGTTCGGGCGAGTCAGCGGAGTGAGCGGACGGACGTCGGAGGAACGGGATACTGTAAGTATAATATCTACTGGCCCACTAATCGACCAACGATTATTGAAAACTCTGCAATAAAGGGGGTTCATAGTGAATTCAATGGGGGCATTTTTATATACACTTTGGGGAACTATATTATATGGGTGGACACTGGGGGCAACTATATTATATGTATGGACACTGGGGGCAACTATATTATATCTATGCACACTGGGGGCAACTATATTATATGTATGGACACTGGGGGCAACTATATTATATGTATGGACACTGGGGGCAACTATATTATATGTTTGGACACTGGGGGCAACTATATTATATGTTTGGACACTGGGGGCAACTATATTATATGTTTGGACACTGGGGGCAACTATTTTATATGTTTGGACAGGGGGCAACTATATTATATGTATGGACACTGGGGGCAACTATATTATATGTAGGGACACTGGGGGCAACTATATCATATGTAGGGACACTGGGGGCAACTATATTATATGGATGGACACTGGGGGCAACTATATTATATGGATGGACACTGGGGGCAACTATATTATATGTATGGACACTGGGGGCAACTATATTATATGTAGGGACACTGGGGGCAACTATATTATATGTAGGGACACTGGGGGCAACTATATTATATGTATGGACACTGGGGGCAACTATATTATATGTAGGGACACTGGGGGCAACTATATTATATGTAGGGACACTGGGGGCAACTATATTATATGTAGGGACACTGGGGGCAACTATATTATATGTAGGGACACTGGGGGCAACTATATTATATGTATGAACACTGGGGGCAACTATATTATATGGATGCACACTGGGGGCAACTATACAGGGAGTGCAGAATTATTAGGCAAGTTGTATTTTTGAGGATTAATTTTATTATTGAACAACAACCATGTTCTCAATGAACCCAAAAAACTCATTAATATCAAAGCTGAATATTTTTGGAAGTAGTTTTTAGTTTGTTTTTAGTTTTAGCTATTTTAGGGGGATATCTGTGTGTGCAGGTGACTATTACTGTGCATAATTATTAGGCAACTTAACAAAAAACAAATATATACCCATTTCAATTATTTATTTTTACCAGTGAAACCAATATAACATCTCAACATTCACAAATATACATTTCTGACATTCAAAAAAAAAAAAAAAACAAATCAGTGACCAATATAGCCACCTTTCTTTGCAAGGACACTCAAAAGCCTGCCATCCATGGATTCTGTCAGTGTTTTGATCTGTTCACCATCAACATTGCGTGCAGCAGCAACCACAGCCTCCCAGACACTGTTCAGAGAGGTGTACTGTTTTCCCTCCTTGTAAATCTCACATTTGATGATGGACCACAGGTTCTCAATCGGGTTCAGATCAGGTGAACAAGGAGGCCATGTCATTAGATTTTCTTCTTTTATACCCTTTCTTGCCAGCCACGCTGTGGAGTACTTGGACGCGTGTGATGGAGCATTGTCCTGCATGAAAATCATGTTTTTCTTGAAGGATGCAGACTTCTTCCTGTACCACTGCTTGAAGAAGGTGTCTTCCAGAAACTGGCAGTAGGACTGGGAGTTGAGCTTGACTCCATCCTCAACCCGAAAAGGCCCCACAAGCTCATCTTTGATGATACCAGCCCAAACCAGTTCTCCACCTCCACCTTGCTGGCGTCTGAGTCGGACTGGAGCTCTCTGCCCTTTACCAATCCAGCCACGGGCCCATCCATCTGGCCCATCAAGACTCACTCTCATTTCATCAGTCCATAAAACCTTAGAAAAATCAGTCTTGAGATATTTCTTGGCCCAGTCTTGACGTTTCAGCTTGTGTGTCTTGTTCAGTGGTGGTCGTCTTTCAGCCTTTCTTACCTTGGCCATGTCTCTGAGTATTGCACACCTTGTGCTTTTGGGCACTCCAGTGATGTTGCAGCTCTGAAATATGGCCAAACTGGTGGCAAGTGGCATCTTGGCAGCTGCACGCTTGACTTTTCTCAGTTCATGGGCAGTTATTTTGCGCCTTGGTTTTTCCACACGCTTCTTGCGACCCTGTTGACTATTTTGAATGAAACGCTTGATTGTTCGATGATCACGCTTCAGAAGCTTTGCAATTTTAAGAGTGCTGCATCCCTCTGCAAGATATCTCACTATTTTTGACTTTTCTGAGCCTGTCAAGTCCTTCTTTTGACCCATTTTGCCAAAGGAAAGGAAGTTGCCTAATAATTATGCACACCTGATATAGGGTGTTGATGTCATTAGACCACACCCCTTCTCATTACAGAGATGCACATCACCTAATATGCTTAATTGGTAGTAGGCTTTCGAGCCTATACAGCTTGGAGTAAGACAACATGCATAAAGAGGATGATGTGGTCAAAATACTCATTTGCCTAATAATTCTGCACGCAGTGTATTATATGGATGGACACTGGGGGCAACTATATTATATGGATGGACACTGGGGGGCAACTATATGAATTTTATGGAAACTGGGGGCAAGTTTATGAATTGTATGGAAAACCATAAAATGTAGCAGAGCTAATCGTGTTGCAAGCATCCACAGGGATAGCAGGGGAGTGGATTAGCAAGGTATGACAGAGAAAAGTGGAAATCTAGATGACATGGGGGGAGGGGAATACACTGATATATAGAAAAGTTGGATATGAATATTATTACTCAAGTTAGTACAGCTATAATGGTAAGAATACAGCATCTGTGCTGTTCAGTGGTTGTTTTAGGGGAGTAAAAAACAAAAATCATATTTATACAAGGTGTCATGCATTTGTGCTGTAGTAAATTACAGTATTTGATGCACAGATATAGTGTTGAATATATTTCGAAAGTTTTATGTGTGGATAGTATTCAGGACATCAAAATGCAACTCTCTTAGATCATTTAGCATTGCTTGCTGAGTGATAGCAATCCACACCAGGAGAGATAAGCTTCACAGACACTGCCGGGAGCCAGTCAGCCTGATGAGTCATAGTCTTCACATGAACGAGCGTAGGAATCAGCTTTCAGAGTGATGTCATAAGGAGGCGTGGCCGGCCTTCACTCTAGCTGCCTAAGCCCGCCCAGCCTTAGCAGCAGAAAACCAGGAAGTTACCAGCAGAGCTGGCTGCAGGTGAAGCTGATTTAGCAAAGTGGGAAAACCCCTTTAAGGGTTTGTTCATCCCTGGGGACCTTTCCTGAAGAACCCCCCACCTCCAGTGTGGCCAGATCTGTGTTAGAAATCATATCTGGTTCATTGCGCCCCCCCCTGCCGCCAGCTCTGCTGGTCCTGGGTCTTCCTTCCTCTACATTCATTTTGATGTGGGTCACGTGGCCACTGCAGCCAATGACTGGCTGCAGCGTTGACATGTCACCCATGGTTTGAGCTGCAAAACTGGGCGCCACCCATGGAGAGGCGCTGTTTCTGGGGAAAAGGACAGATCCATTTCACCACCTCCCATGGAACCCATATACCCGTTAATTAGACTACATACACTATTTAATAGAAGACATTTGTTTTTGATGTCTGGTGTCATGAGTTATGTTTATGCTTCACACATGCTGTTATTGTTCAGTGTGCCCCAAAACAGCCGTGATCTGCCAAGATATGGCGTTATTAAAATAAAAAAAATATAATATAAAAAAAAAATTACCTTTTCAATGTCCTGCACCAACGATCCCTGCCGAGCCTGAGAAGGACCAACTGATTCTAGTTGCAGAGCTGTCTAGGGGCTGAGGAGACTTGCATATACTCCAAATTGGTGAGCGTTCCTGTCAGGCTGCTCAGCCATGATGACATATCGTAGGCAGGATCATGTCATTATCATCTATTGTAGAGTAGTGTAGTGTAGTGAGGTTTCGACCCCTCATTCCTCCAGGCAGTTCAGCAAGTGGGGGCAACCAGCCCCCCTCACATTCTGGATTAGTTTGCTTGCGTCCATTTTATATAATTTCCAGAGAATCCCTTTAATGTATATGGAACTGATGGACAGTTGAGTGCAGTACTTTGTTGTCTCTGTCTTTGCCATAGGATTTGGACGGACTAGCAGCGTGCATCCTTGACCACCACTCCATTCAAACGCTTCCTCACTGCAGTTCGTTGAGGAGGAATGGTGTGGTTTGGGACCTCCATTCTAGTGGTTAGTGGCGGCCACAGTGATGGTGTCTCTAGCAATGATATATTGAAGGGGTTGTCTCATTATCACAACATATCGCCTGTCCACACTGATCAGTGTGCGTCCAACTGCTGGGACCCCCCAATCACAACAACGAGGTCCCCAAGTGAACACATAGAGTACTGTACCTCCATTAATTCTGTGACTGCCTGAAAAAAGAGCACAAAGCTCGGCTATTATCAACAGTCCCATAGAGCTGAATGGAGTGGCGGCACCAGGGCTGGCGCAACCATATAGGCGAACTAGGCATTTGCCTAGGGTGCCGGCCTGCTGGGGGCGCCCTGGTGGGCTCCCCCTGACTGGGGCTGCAGCCCTGGGCGAGCAGCTCTTGAGCCGCTCCCAGCGCCGTTACAGGAGGTGGAGGTCCCTCTTTTTTTTTATTAATTATCTTTATTAATAAACATATCAAAACAATTACAATACAAAAAAGAGTTTTTCTTCATTTCCCCTTATCCCCATTCCCTACACCCACCCCCCTCCCCATACCTGTGATGCGCCTATAAAAAGATCCTTCTTAAATATGGCAGAGCAGGCATCTGCTTACCCTGATGGCAGGTGCCTGCTCTGCCAGTAAATTACCAGAGGAGAGGAGGCGGGCTGCAAGGGAGGCTGTTCTAGCAGCTCCCCACTCCTCCCTCGCGCGCCCTCTGTGATGCCGGAATATGACGTCATTCCGACACCGGCATACTAAACGGCGCGCAGGAGGACTGAGGAGCTGCACCACACTGGACCCCAGGGAGGTGAGTGTTTGACTGAGTGAGTGTCTGCCTGTGTATTTATGTCAGTGAGTGTATGTCTGTCTTTCTGTCAGTAAATGTATGTGTGTCTGTCATTGAGTGTCTGTGTGTGTATGTCAGTGAGTGAGTGTATGTCAGTGAGTGTGGATGTCTGTCGGTCAGTAAGTGTCTGTGTGTTTGTCAGTGAGTATGTGTATGTTTGTCTACCAGTGAGTGAGTTTCTGTGTGTGTGTGTGTTTCAGTGGGTAGGTGTATGTCTGTCAGTGAGTTTCTGTGTACGTCATTCAGTCAGTGTATGTGTGTCTGTCAGTCAGTGTATGTGTGTCTGTCAGTCAGTGTATGTGTGTCTGTCAGTAAGTTTGTGTACGTCATTCAGTGAGTGTATGTGTGTCTGTCAGTCAGTGTATGTGTGTCTGTCAGTCAGTGTATGTGTGTCTGTCAGTGAGTTTGTGTACGTCATTCAGTGAGTGTATGTGTGTCTGTCAGTCAGTGTATGTGTGTCTGTCAGTCAGTGTATGTGTGTCTGTCAGTGAGTTTGTGTACGTCATTCAGTGAGTGTATGTGTGTCTGTCAGTCAGTGTATGTGTGTCTGTCAGTGAGTGTATGTGTACGTCATTCAGTGAGTGTCTGAGTGCGTGTCTGTCTGTCAGTGTGTGTGTCTGTCAGTGAGTGAGTGACATGAGGGGGCGGCAAAATGGATCTTTGCCTAGGGCGACAAAAATCCTTGCACCGGCCCTGGGCGGCACTCATGTGTCTCGAGGAACCTAAGGCCCTCATTCTTGTGATGTCAGCAGTTGGATCTCCACCATTCAGATACTTATCACTTAGCCACGTTCAGATGTGACTAGTGGGCAAGTTCGCCTTCTCCTCTGCTCTTAGTATTAACACAATTCACTGCAAAAGATGCACCAAAATGATACGCAACTGCCAATACTAGCCAATTCCTCAGGCCGATGTTAAAAGCTGAGAACTTTGCCAATATCTTCCAGTCAGGAACATATCGGAGCCCCTCATGCACCACATCACGGTGTCTCAGCACGCATGAGGTCCTACCACTAAACTGCCCGTGGTGTGTGAACAGGGTCTGAATCAGTGCTAGAAACCAACTCACAGCCAGACTCTCACAGGCCTCCATAGTGGTGTCACCAATGCACTGTGAGGTAGGATAAAGCTGTGAGCCGCACCCACAACAGACCATGTGACACAGAAGCCGCACCCACAACAGACCATGTGACACAGAAGCTACAGGTGCAAAAGAATGTTACCAGCACAATGAAGTGGCACATTCCATACACATGAGGCATGCGGAGGAATTGCTCCCCCGGTTATAGACATGCTACAGTGTCTTTATGTGTATGGAATGTGCCACTTCATTGTGTTGGTAACATTCTTTTGCACCTGGTAGCTTCTTCTGTGTCACATGGTCTGTTGTGGGTGCGGCTCACAGCTTTATCCTACCTCACAATGCATTGGTGACACCACTATGGAGGCATGTGAGAGCCTGGCTGTGAGTTAATTGCACTGTTCAGACCCTGTTCACACACCACGGGCAGTTGAGTGGTAGGACCCCATGTGTGCTGAGACACCGTGACGTGGTGCATGAGGGGCTCCGATATGTTCCTGACTGGAAGATATTGGCAAAGTTCTCAGCTTTTAACATCGGCCTGAGGAATTCGCTAGTATTGGCAGTTGCGTATCATTTTGGTGCATCTTTTGCAGTGAATTGTGTATGTATATTTTTTTTCATCTGCACAATATATCATTTTGTGTAAGATGTTCTTGTGGTGCATGCGGTTCGCCCGGCATCCTCCATTGTACGCAATTTTTACT
Organism: Bufo bufo; assembly: GCF_905171765.1. Classification (NCBI taxonomy): domain Eukaryota; kingdom Metazoa; phylum Chordata; class Amphibia; order Anura; family Bufonidae; genus Bufo; species Bufo bufo. The sequence goes on along the minus strand of NC_053389.1, from coordinate 771,277,148 downwards.
GGGGATTGCCGTCGTCTGCGGACCGCATGCGGAGGAATTGCTCACCCGGTTATAGACGCGCTACAGTGTCTGGGTTTGGAGCATTTTCACCCGTTTAGGCCACTTTTTTCAGTGAGTTTTTGTTCTAAGTATTAACCCCTTAGTGACCAAGCCTGTTTGGGCCTTTATGACCAAGCGTTTTTCTTCCTCATTTCATCATCAAATTCCAAGAGCTATAACTTTTTTATGAGGGCTTGTTTTTGGACAAGTTGTAGTTTTTAATGGTTCCATAACTTTCTGATTAACTTATGCCTCAAAGCTACTTGAACATGTCCATTCTGAACTGTCCTCCCACCTCTCCTCCTGCTCCCTCTTTGACTGGCTACAATCTGGCTTCCGACCCCACCACTCGACTGAGACTGCCCTTACCAAAGTCACCAATGACCTGCTAACAGCCAGAACCAAAAAAAATTACTCTGTCCTCCTCCTCCTTAATCTGTCCTCTGCCTTTGACACTGTCGACCACTCCCTTCTGTTGCAAACTCTCTCATCTCTTGGCATCACTGACCTGGCCCTCTCCTGGACCACATCATACCTCACAGACCGGACGTTTAGCGTCTCCCACTCCCGCACCACCTCCTCATCTCATTTCCTCTTTGTTGGTTCTGTCCTAGGACCCCTGCTCTTCTTTATCTACACTTTTGGCCTGGGACATCTCATAGAGTCCCATGGCTTTCAGTATCACTCTTAGGCCTCTTTCACACGACCGTATGGCTTTTTCAGTGTTTTGCGGCCCGTTTTTCACGGATCCGTTGTTCCGTTTTTTTGTTTCCGTTGTGTTTCCATTTCTGCTCAGTTTTTCCGTATGGCATATACAGTAATTACATAGAAAAAATTGGGCTGGGCATAAAATTTTCAATAGATGGTTCCGCAAAAACGGAACGGATACGGAAGACATACGGATGCTCCTTTGTATGTGTTCCGTTTTTTTTGCGGACCCGTGGACTTGAATGGAGCCACGGAACGTGATTTGCGGGCAATAATAGGACATGTTCTCTCTTTCGGAAAAACGAGAGCGGAAGGCATACGGAGTACATTCAGTTTTTTTTGCGGAACCATTGAAATGAATGGTTCCGTATATGGACTGTATACGGAATGCTAAAAGCGGCCCGTAAATGAAAAAAAAAAAACTGTTGTGTGAAAGAGGCCTTATGCTGATGACACACAAATCTACCTCTCTGGTCCAGACATCACCACCTTATTATCCAGTACACTGGTATGGATTTATATAGTGTCTCACCAAAGAAATAAAATAAAAACAGGTGATCACAATTAAACCAAGCTATACCTTCATGCAAATAAAATACACAAAACCATTGTAGTGTAGTGTATTGAGTCAGTAGTGTAAAATCAGATCATGCCTACGATTGAGACCTTTAGGCCTCTTTCACACGGGCGTCATGGATTTAGGCCGGATAAGATGCGGGTGCGTTGTGGGAAAATGCGCAATTTTTCCGCGCGAGTGCAAAACATTTTAATGCATTTTGCACGCGCGTGAGAAAAATCGGCATGTTTGGTACCCGAACTTCTTCATAGAAGTTCAGGTTTGGGTTAGGTGTTGTGTAGATTGTATTATTTTCCCTTATAACATGGTTATAAGGGAAAATAATAGCATTCTTAATACAGAATGCATAGTACAATAGGGCTGGAGGGGTTAAAAAAGAATAAAAAATTATTTAACTCACCTTAATCCACTTGTTCGCGCAGCCCGGCTTCTCTTCTTTCTTCAGGACCTGGGTAAAGGATCTTTGATGACATCACTGCGCTCATCACATGGTCCATCACATGATCCATCACCATGGTGATGGATCATGTGACGGACCATGTGATGAGCGCAGTGACGTCACCACAAGTCCTTTACCTCCTGCACAGCAAAGAAGAAGAAAGAAGAGAAGCCGGGCTGCGCGAACAAGTGGATTAAGGTGAGTTAAATTATTTTTTATTCTTTTTTAACCCCTCCAGTCCATTCATTTCTACGGGGCCTGCGTTACGTGAAAAACGCACAAAGAGGAGCATGCTGCGATTTTCACGCAACGCACAATTGATGCGTGAAAATCACTGCTCGTGTGTTTTATATATAATTTTTATTCATTGCACCAGCACATTGTAATGTATCGACAAAAGATTACAAAATCAGAATATGGGTGATACAAATTTCCATTCACATTTTCTTTAACAAAGACATATCAATCAGATTACAAATCAATATGTTCATATATTTAAAGAGGACCTTTCACCGATTCTTACCCTATGAACTAACTATACAGATATGTGGAGCGGCGCCCGGGGATCTCACTGCACTTACTGTTATCCCCGGGTGCCGCTCCGTTCTCCCGCTATGCCCTCCGGTATCTCTGCTCACTAAGTTATAGTAGGCGGAGATTCCAGTCACTAAGTTATGGTAGGCGGAGTCTGCCCTAGCGCTGGCCAATCGCAGCGCAGAGCTCACAGCCTGGGAGGTTATTTTCTCCCAGGCTGTCAGCTCTGCAATGCGATTGGCCAGCACTACAGAAGAACAAGGGCAGACTCCGCCTACCATAACTTAGTGAACAGAGATACCGGAGGGCATAACGGGAGAACGGAGCGGCACCCGGGGATAATAGTAAGTGCAGAGAGATCCCCGGGCGCCGCTCTACATGTCTGTATACTTAGTTCATAGTGTAATAATCGGTGAAAGGTCCTCTTTAAACCCCTCTCTCCAACCCTATTCCCTAACATCCAATATCCCAGTCTGCCCTGACCAATCAGCTAATCATGTAATTTTAAGTTGAACATGTTGGTACCAGTGTGACCCAAGTACCTCCCATGAAGTTAATCAATACATAACTTCCCTAGGGTCCCTTTGAGAGCCTCTATATTATACCATTCTGTATTCCGGAAAGACTGCATAATTGTCTTGATCTCATTTTGGGTAAGATGCTTAACTACAAACGTTTTCCAACATTGGAAAAATCTCTTAGTTTTTTTTATCTTTGTTTAATTCGGTGTCTTGCTTGCGATTTTCACGCAGACCCATTCATTTCTATGGAAAAATGCACAATATAGAGCTTGCTGCGATTTTCACACAACGCACAAGTGATGCGTGAAAATCACCGCTCATGTGCACAGCCCCATAGAAATGAATGGGTCCGGATTCAGTGCGGGTGCAATGCGTTCAACTCACGCATTGCACCCGGGGCAGAAATCTCGCCCATGTGAAAGAGGCCTTAGGGATACGTGAATCCATACAAAAAATCCAGAAGGATTCCCTGTTTAGCAATTTCCTTCTGTGATCACCTCCCCTTGCTGGAGGGTTAACTCTCTCCAACCCCTGAACATGCATGCCTGTGATATCGCCTCCATGAACAGCCGCATAATGTAAACTGACCGCACTCCCGTTCCTCACCTTGGAATGTGGAATGTCAGAAACGTGCCTGAAGATCCTGGTTTTTAGGCTGTTTGTGGTACAACTTACGTATTGGAGGCGACACAAAGAGCAGGAAATACAATAAACTACAAAACTAGTGTTGCAGTTAATGTATTGTTTTAACTGAAACACCTTTTGGTTAGCAACAGAAGCAATGTGACACCCTGTGCTGATTGTTTTGCAGCAAGTGCAAACACGATGACCACATTTAAAGGTGCCCTTATGTTTCAACCAAGTGGGTTGATCCCGTTTCACAGCAGAAAAAAGGGAAGGACTCACCTTTTGTGCAAATGTAGGTGCCCGACGGGCTACACATTTAATGCCGGCACTAGCAATACCAGCCCACTGTTCATCACAGCTGAGGACAGGTAAATGCTTTCTAATTATTTGACAGATGCGTGAGTATTCCTGGCTATAGCTGGTGGAGAAAACTGGAAATGATGAATCAGTATTTTTCTGGGACTTGTTCACAGGGAAGACTAAGTCAGGCCGGGATTTACTGAGGGAAGACTCCTCCTCTGTGGCCTTCCATCGCACCCCTCCAATCTATCCTCAACTCTGCTGCCCGACTAATCTACCTCTCACCCCATTACTTCTCTGCCGATCCCTTCACTGGCTCCCCATTCCCCAGCGAATTCAGTTCAAAATACTAACAAATACATACAAGGCCGTGCTACTCTGAGCTACTTTCCCGATACATTCCCACACGCAATCTCCGATCCTCACAAGACCTCCTTCTCTCCTCTCTTCTTATCGCATCTTCCCACAATCGCCTCCAAGATTTTTTCCGTGCATCCCCCATTCTCTGGAACTCGCTACCCCAACATATCAGACTCTCACCTACAGTCGTGGCCAAAAGTTTTGATAATTACATAAATATTGGAAATTGGAAAAGTTGCTGCTTAAGTTTTTATAATAGCAATTTGCATATCCTCCAGAATGTTATGAAGAGTGATCAGATGAATTGCATAGTCCTTCTTTGCCATGAAAATTAACTTAATCCCAAAAAAACCTTTCCACTGCATTTCATTGCTGTCATTAACCACCTCAGCCCCTATGGCTTAAACACCCTGAAAGACCAGGCCACTTTTTACACTTCTGACCTACACTACTTTCACAGTTTATTGCTCAATCATGCAACTTACCACCCAAATGAATTTTACCTCCTTTTCTTCTCACTAATAGAGCTTTCATTTGGTGGTATTTCATTGCTGCTGACATTTTTACTTTTTTTGTTATTAATCGAAATTTAACGATTTGTTTGCAAAAAAATGACATTTTTCACTTTCAGTTGTAAAATTTTGCAAAAAAAACGACATCCATATATAAATTTTGCTCTAAATTTATTGTTCTACATGTCTTTGATAAAAAAAAAATGTTTGGGTAAAAAAAAAATGGTTTGGGTAAAAGTTATAGCGTTTACAAACTATGGTACAAAAATGTGAATTTCCGCTTTTTGAAGCAGCTCTGACTTTCTGAGCACCTGTGATGTTTCCTGAGGTTCTACAATGCCCAGACAGTACAAACACCCCACAAATGACCCCATTTCGGAAAGTAGACACCCTAAGGTATTCGCTGATGGGCATAGTGAGTTCATAGAACTTTTTACTTTTTGTCACAAGTTAGCGGAAAATTATGATTTTTTTTTTTTCTTACAAAGTCTCATATTCCACTAACTTGTGACAAAAAATAAAAAGTTCTATGAACTCACTATGCCCATCAGTGAATACCTTGGGGTGTCTTCTTTCCAAAATGGGGTCACTTGTGGGGTAGTTATACTGCCCTGGCATTCTAGGGGACCAAATGTGTGGTAAGGAGTTTGAAATCAAATTCTGTAAAAAATGGCCAGTGAAATCCGAAAGGTGCTCTTTGGAATGTGGGCCCCTTTGCCCACCTAGGCTGCAAAAAAGTGTCACACATATGGTATCTACGTATTCAGGAGAAGTTGGGGAATGTGTTTTGGGGTGTAATTTTACATATACCCATGCTGGGTGAGATAAATATCTTGGTCAAATGCCAACTTTGTATAAAAAAATGGGAAAAGTTGTCTTTTGCCAAGATATTTCTCTCACCCAGCATGGGTATATGTAAAATGACACCCCAAAACACATTCCCCAACTTCTCCTGAGTACGGAGATACCAGATGTGTGACACTTTTTTGCAGCCTAGGTGGGCAAAGGGGCCCACATTCCAAAGAGCACCTTTCAGATTTCACTGGCCATTTTTTACAGAATTTGATTTCAAACTCCTTACCACACATTTGGGCCCCTAGAATGCCAGGGCAGTATAACTACCCCACAAGTGACCCTATTTTGGAAAGAAGACACCCCAAGGTATTCGCTGATGGGCAAAGTGAGTTCATGGAAGTTTTTATTTTTTGTCACAAGTTAGTGGAATATGAGACTTTGTAAGAAAAAAAAAAAAAAAATCATCATTTTCCACTAACTTGTGACAAAAAATAAAAAATTCTATGAACTCGCTATGCCCATCAGCGAATACCTTGGGGTGTCTTATTTCCAAAATGGGGTCACTTGTGGGGTAGTTATACTGCCCTGGCATTCTAGGGGCCCAAATGTGTGGTAAGTAGGTAAATGACCTGTGAAATCCGAAAGGTGCTCTTTGGAATGTGGGCCCCTTTGCCCACCTAGGCTGCAAAAAAGTGTCACACATGTGGTATCTCCGTATTCAGGAGAAGTTGGGGAATGTGTTTTGGGGTGTCATTTTACATATACCCATGCTGCGTGAGAGAAATATCTTGGCAAAAGACAACTTTTCCCATTTTTTTTATACAAAGTTGGCATTTGACCAAGATATTTATCTCACCCAGCATGGGTATATGTAAAATGACACCCCAAAACACATTCCCCAACTTCTCCTGAATACGGATATACCACATGTGTGACACTTTTTTGCAGCCTAGGTGGGCAAAGGTGCCCAAATTCCTTTTAGGAGGGCATTTTTAGACATTTGGATACCAGACTTCTCACGCTTTGGGGCCCCTAAAATGCCAGGGTAGTATAAATACCCCACATGTGACCCCATTTTGGAAAGAAGACACCCCAAGGTATTTAATGAGGGGCATGGCGAGTTCATCGAAAAAAAAAATTTTGGCACAAGTTAGCGGAAATTGATTTTTTTTATTTTTTTCTCACAAAGTCTCCCTTTCCGCTAACTTGGGACAAAAATTTCAATCTTTCATGGACTCAATATGCCCTTTAGCGAATACCTTGGGGTGTCTTCTTTCCAAAATGGTGTTATTTGTGGGGTGTTTGTACTGCCCTGGCATTTGAGGGTCTCCGCAATCATTACATGTATGCCCAGCATTAGGAGTTTCTGCTATTCTCCTTATATTGAGCATACAGGTAATGAGATTTTTTTTTTTCCGTTCAGCCTCTGGGCTGAAAGAAAAAAATGAACGGCACAGATTTCTTCATTCGCATCGATCAATGTGGATGAAAAAATCTCTGCCAAAAAAAGAAAAAGGAGGGGAAAGGCGTCTGCCAGGACATAGGAGCTCCGCCCAACATCCATACCCACTTAGCTCGTATGCCCTGGCAAACCTGATTTCTCCATTCACATCAATCGATGTGGATGAATAAATCATTGCCGGGATTTTTTTTTTTTATATATATACAAAGTGTTTGCCAAAGTATATGAACACTGCCACCTCCTCAGCTCATATGCCTCGGCAAACGTATCTTTTACTGCAGAGGAGAAATCTCGTCTTGCAGCGCCGCATACACCGACTTGCGTGTAATCTGACAGCAGCGCAATGCTTCTGTCCGAATGCACATCAGTGCTGCAGCTAGTCGATCGGTTGGTCCACCTGGAAGGTAAAAAAAACAAAACAAAAAAGAAAAAACCAGGCCGCAACGCAATAAATTTATTAACTTTTGAACAGAACATATAAACTTTTTTACTTACCGGTATTTTTTTTTTTGTTTAGTTTTTTTTACCTTTATAGAACAAACCTGTCCTTCCCCATGGGACAATGTGCAAAGCACAAATCGCCCAGAGATGTGGCGAAGTACATTATGCACTTTATCCCAGGTGAAAGGAGAGGTTTGCAGCAGCTGTGAGTAAAAGGGCCCTAATAGCCCTGTGTGCCTGTCCTGTGAGATGCAATCCCTATGCTAAGTGTACCTGTGTGTGGTACTTCCGGAAACACTCTCCAAAGCATAGGGCAGGGTGGTCAGGACAGTCAGGACAGAAATAGCGGGTGTCACGCCTTATTCCACTCCTGCTACAGACACGACATCTTTTTCGGGGTGACGGTTGGGTTGAGGTACCAGGAACGACACTGGGGAAATGTCGCTCGTGTAGACGGCTCACTACACTGGTGGATGGGGCCACGGAACCTCCTGGATACAGGAGGTTCTCAATGATCTCTTCCTGGAATTTGAGGAAGGATCCTGTTCTCCCAGCCTTACTGTAGAGAACAAAACTATTATACAGCGCCAATTGAATTAAATATACAGACACCTTCTTATACCAGCGTCTGGTTCTGCGGGAAACTAAATACGGAGACGACATCTGGTCATTGAAGTCCACCCCTCCCATGAGCGCATTATAGTCGTGGACTGAGAGGGGCTTTTCAATGACACGGGTTGCTCGCTCAATTTGTATTGTCGTGTCTGCGTGAATGGAGGAGAGCATGTAAACGTCACGCTTGTCTCTCCATTTCACCGCGAGCAGTTCTTCGTTACACAAGGCAGCCCTCTCCCCCCTTGCAAGACGGGTGGTAATGAGCCGTTGGGGGAAGCCCACGCGACTAGTTCGCGCGGTGCCACAGGCGCAAATCCGTTCTAGAAACAAATGCCTAAAGAGGGCCACACTTGTGTAGAAATTGTCCACATAAAGATGGTACCCCTTGCCGAATAAGAATGACACCAAGTCCCAGACTGTCTTCCCACTGCTTCCCAGGTAGTCAGGGCAACCGACCGGCTCCAGGGTCTGATCTTTTCCCTCATAGATCCGAAATTTGTGGGTATAGCCTGTGGCCCTTTCACAGAGCTTATACAATTTGACCCCATACCGGGCACGCTTGCTTGGGATGTATTGTTTGAAGCCAAGGCGCCCGGTAAAATGTATTAGGGACTCATCTACGCAGATGTTTTGCTCTGGGGTGTACAAATCTGAAAATTTCTGGTTGAAGTGGTCTATGAGGGGCCGAATTTTGTGGAGCCGGTCAAAAGCTGGGTGGCCTCTGGGACGGGAGGTGGTGTTGTCGCTAAAATGCAGGAAACGGAGGATGGCCTCAAATCGTGCCCTGGACATAGCAGCAGAGAACATGGGCATGTGATGAATCGGGTTCGTGGACCAATATGACCGCAATTCATGCTTTTTAGTTAGACCCATGTTGAGGAGAAGGCCCAAAAAAATTTTAAGTTCGGAAACTTCGACTGGTTTCCACCGGAAAGGCTGGGCATAAAAGCTTCCCGGGTTGGCGGATATAAATTGTGTGGCATACCGGTTTGTCTCTGCCACGACTAAGTCCAAGAGCTCCGCAGTCAAGAACAGCTCAAAAAATCCCAGGGCCGAACCGAATTGAGCTGTCTCAACCCGAACTCCAGACTGGGCGGTGAAAGAGGGAACTAATGGTGCTGCTGAAGTTGGTGACTGCCAATCAGGGTTTGCCAGCACCTCAGGGATTCTAGGGGCTCTACGGGCCTGTCTGTGCGGTGGCTGCGACGGGGTAACTACTGCACGTGCCACCGTACCAGCTTCAGCTGCCCTTCTGGTGCTCGCCACGTCACCATGTTGTACGGCAGTGCTGGTACTAGGTCCAGGGAGGGCTGCGCTGCTGGTGTATGCCTCACCACGTGATCCGGCAGCGCCAGCCCCACTCTGCTGCTCTTGAAGCGGATCCTGCACAACCTGTGGTCTAGCGACACGGGGCCGGGTACGCCTGGTTCTATCAGGGACCTCCACCTCCTCGTCCGAACTTTGGGTCAGAGAGCCACTGCTTTCTACAGGTTCATATTCTGACCCGCTAGATTCGTCAGATGAGGGTTCCCATTCCTCATCCGACTGGGTCAGAATCCTGTAGGCCTCTTCAGAAGAATACCCCCTGTTTGACATTTTGGACTACTAAATTTAGGGGTATTCCCTGAGACAAGAAAAAAAGCAAGCCTGTCTGACAAAGGGGAGGCTAGCGAAGTACCGGAGGCCGCTGCGGTTGATAAAAAATATCAAAACTGATTTTTTTTATCGCCGCAGTGCGTGTAAAATGAATGTGCAGTGATCAAAAAAAAATATATTTTTTGTCACTGCGGTAGGGCGGGCGTGGGTGAACGCACGTGTGGGCGACCGATCAGGCCTGATCGGGCAAACACTGCGTTTTGGGTGGAGGGCGAGCTAAGGTGACACTAATACAATTATAGATCTGACTGTGATCAGTTTTGATCACTTACAGATACTATAAAAGTACAAATGCTGATTAGCGATACGCTAATCAGCGAATCAGTGACTGCGGTGCGGTGGGCTGGGCACTAACCGATCGCTAACTACCTAACCAAGGGGCCTAAACTATCCTAAAACCTAACAGCCAATACTAGTGAAAAAAAAAAGTGTCAGTTTACACTGATCACTTTTTGTCTTTCACTAAGTGATTGACAGGGGCGATCAAAGGGGTGATCAAAGGGTTAATTGGGGTGCAGGGGGGTGATCTGGGGCTAAAGTGTGGTGTTGGTGCTACTCACTGTGAAGTCTGCTCCTCTGCTGGATCCAACCGACGAAAAGGACCAGCAGAGGAGCAGACAAGCCATATAACAGATCATATTTACTAATATGATCTGTTATATGGCTTGTGATTGTTTTTTTTGAAAATCGCCAGCCTGCCAGCCAATGATCATTGCTGGAAGGCTGGTGACGAAATTGTTCTTTAACTTTTGCCGGCCCGCGATGTGCATGCGCGGGCCGGCTTTGAGCGAAATCTCGCGTCTCGCGAGATGACGCGTATATGCGTGACTGTGCGCAGCGCTGCCACCGCCGGACTGAGGCGGTGGCAAAGTCATATTCTCCGATGAAGCCTCTTTCCGATTGTTTGGGGCATCTGGAAAAAGGCTTGTCCGGAGAAGAAAAGGTGAGCGCTACCATCGGTCCTGTGTCATGCCAACAGTAAAGCATCCTGAGACCATTCATGTGTGGGGTTGCTTCTCATCCAAGGGAGTGGGCTCACTCACAATTTTGCCCAAAAACACAGGAATGAATAAAGAATGGTACCAAAACACCCTCCAACAGCAACTTCTTCCAACAATCCAACAACAGTTTGGTGAAGAACAATGCATTTTCCAGCACGATGGAGCACCGTGCCATAAGGCAAAAGTGATAACTAAGTGGCTCGGGGACCAAAACGTTGACATTTTGGGTCCATGGCCTGGAAACTCCCCAGATCTTAATCCCAATGAGAACTTGTGGTCAATTCTCAAGAGGCAGGTGGACAAACAAAAACCCACTAATTCTGACAAACTCCAAGAAGTGATTATGAAAGAATGGGTTGCTATCAGTCAGGAATTGGCCCAGAAGTTGATTGAGAGCATGCCCAGTCGAATTGCAGAGGTCCTGAAAAAGAAGGGCCAACACTGCAAATACTGACTCTTTGCATAAATGTCATGTAATTGTCGATAAAAGCCTTTGAAACGTATGAAGTGCGTGTAATTATATTTCACTACATCACAGAAACAACTGAAACAAAGATCTAAAAGCAGTTTAGCAGCAAACTTTGTGAAAACTAATATTTGTGTCATTCTCAAAACTTTTGGCCACGACTGTACAGTGGAATCCTTTAAAAGAAACCTAAAAACCCACCTCTTCAGGCAAGCCTACAACCAGTGATCCTGCTGCCTCTATACCGCCACCACCAGCTTCACCCGCACCTACTGTGTCCTTCTTCTATACCATGTAGATTGTAAGCCCTCAGGGGCAGGGCCCTCTCTCCTCTGGGTCAGTATGATTACAGTGATACCAAATACATATATTTTTTTTTAAGTTTTACTACTTTTTTGCAATAAAACCCCGTTTTTTTTAAAAGAAAAAATTGTTTTTGCATTGCTGCTTCCCAAGACCCATATCTTTTTTATATTTTTTTTCTATGGAGTTTTGTAAGGGCTTGATTTTTGCGGGACGACTTGTATTTTTCATTGGTATCATTTTCGAGTAAATGATGCTTTTTGATCGCTTGTTATTAAGTTTTTCGGTGGCAACTAAGAATAAATTAGAAATTCTGTCTTTTTTTTTATTACGGCGTTCACCGTAGGGGATAATTTATGTGATATTTATGTAGTCCGGGTCGTTATGGACGCGGCAATACCAAACATATGGGTGAGATTTTTATTTTTTTTTGCTATTTTTTTCATTGAATAGTGTATTTTCAATAGAAAAAAAGCATATATTTTTTTATGGAATTTTTTAAAAGGGGACTATAGCAGACAGTATTTTGATTTCTTTTAAAATGCAGTGCATTATCCCTATAGTGCATTGCATTTTAATGGTAATGCTATTCTAACATTGACCAGCAGGCTGCGCCAGAGATGCGCAGCCTGCTTGAATTGCTACAGCCGAAACCAGGGCCTACGACAGATGTCAGGTAGCCTTCAATCACATCGGCACCCTGCGATCGCATTTGCCGGGTGCCGATGGGAGACAGAGGGAGTCCGCTCCCTCTGTCAGCACTTTACATGCGGCAGGTGCCAATCCTTGCGGCATGTAAAGTGTTAAACAGTTCGGATCTGCACTCCTGCCGGTCCAGGTTGTTAGAGCGTCCCCTTTAAAATGATGTCTGATAGGTGTATCATGACCTCCTACTTTATACTGTACAATCCCTAGTTAGTGAATCAGAACATAAGAAATATATCTTCCCATGTAGCTCAACCAAACCTGATATTTTTTATTTAAACCTGCAAATGAGAAAAATATTCAGGTATAACAATGAATTTGGAATAATATGTATATGGCCTACCGCTGAGCCGCCAAGACGTGCTTCAGAGGGGGGGCGGAGCCAACGGAGCATGGTGGAGGACGCTTGAACCTTGAGCTCCTCGCCACACCACCTGGCTTATTAGCTACAACAGCGTTTATCACTGCCAAACCATGGGCAAACCCAGCAAGGAGAGAGGGAAGGAAGCGGAGGCTACCCCGAGGGTCAAGAAGTCGCATGGCGACATGAATAAATTCTTTCAGAAGAAGCTGTCCCTCACGGCCGAGCGCGGCAAAATGGCGCCGGCTGATTACAGTGACGCGGCGCATGAGGAGGAAGATTTGGACGGCGCGAGTTCATATGCTCATTCCGAGCCTCAAGACCGGGAGAACCCGATGCCTATAACCAGGTCCTTTTTGAAGCACACACTGGCGCAAGCCCTCTCACCAGTTGAGGAACTGGCCGATATAAAAACTGAAGTGACCCACGTGTGGCAAAGAGTTGAGGCCTTAGAGGAAGCGCAAGCTGTGGTCATCCAACACAGTAAAGGTATGCAATCTCAAATGCAAGTGCTACGCACACAAGTAAATAATGCATACCTGTACCTTGAGGACCAAGAAAATAGAGGTCGTCGGAAGAATGTGCGATTGAGAGGGATCCCGGAGACGGTCTCTTCTGAAGACCTGACGGAAACGGTCCGCAGTGTTTTTGCCATGTTGCTGGGACCAGATCGCGCAGCAGCCATTATAATAGAAAGGGCCCACAGAGCTCTGCGTCCAAAGCCTCCAGCAGGCGATCCTCCTCGGGACACCATATGCGCCTTACTTAATTTTCTGGACACTGCAGAAGTTCTAAGAGCGGCGAGAGAAAAGGAGGAAGTTCTTCTTGAAAACAACAAGATCCTGCTATTTCAGGACTTAGCAGCAAGCACCCTTGCTAAACGCAGGGCTCTGAAACCGCTGACGGCGGAATTGAGGGCGAGGAAGCACCCCTTGAGATGGCTGTTTCCATTCAGTCTCAGTACCACAATAAATGGTAAACAGTTTTTGGTGAAACATCCAGACGATTTGCAAAAGATCTGGGAAGCTTTGGATATCGCACCGATGGAAATAACACCCTGGCTGCCGGTGGCGGATGCTGACGAACTCCCCAAGTTAACAGCTCCCTCTCCATGGAACCGAACAGGGAAGTTCAAATCCCCTAAGAAGAGAGCGGGTCCTGCGGACTGAGATTCCTCACGTGAGACATTCACACCCTTGCCTAACCCTTTATTTTTTAGGGCTATATGAAGGGACTGGAAATCACAGTTATTTATTGTTTGATTGCTGATGCCTATGTATGCAGGTTTATGACAATGACATCCTGGGTCAGGGGATACAGCGCCATTACAAGATGAAATTGTCATCACAGTTGAGGGTTATTGTTCCATATATAGAGTGTTCAGAGTGATGGCTATGAGGATGATAATAATTGTATCACCCTGGCAGGGGATAAAGAACCCAGAAACAGACCCGCAGTTATATGTATACACTGGTATGGTTCCCTTCATGTACCCGGTTAACATAGGGCAGGTTATATTATACCCAAGCCGGGGAGGTGGTGCTCCGGATGAGATCGTGGCTCTCACCAATAAGTTACCTCCCCCCACATACATTCACATGTATGTCATCTCTGTTGCCTACGATAGTAGGTTTACGGCTTACCTCATCTTCTATGAGGAACTGATGTTAGTATTAGTTAACTATTTGTTTTCCCTCCGGTCAGTTCAGGAATGGATGTTAATGCTCCTTGTGTACTGGATCCGATTCACATATGGCTAAAGTCACGGTAGTGACTCTGAATGTGAATGGGATGAACACGCTGCAAAAACGCAGCCAGATATATCACATGCTCAGAAAAGAAAAAGCTGACATCACGTTTCTACAAGAAACACACTTCAGGCATTTACATGTCCCCAATATGGTGAACAAGCACTTTAACAATTGGTATCATGCTACCTATACGTCAGCAGCCAGAGTAGTTTCTATAGGGATCAACAGTGGTATACCCTTGGTAGTGCTAGATAAAAGAATAGATCCTGAAGGCAGATATTTGTTCATAAAAGGGAGAATTTTGAATTCCATGGTTACGCTCGCTACCTTGTATGCCCCTAATGTTAAACAGGTATCATGGGTGGTCCAGACATTAGAAGCTCTTAAGACATTTACCGAGGGGACCCTCATTGTAGGGGGGGATCTCAATCTAGCTTTAGATTTTTCAAAAGATTCCACTTCCAAACAGGCTTCTATCCCCAAGAAACAGATCCGAAGGATTCAAATTAGTCTTGCGGATTTGGGTATCTCTGACATCTGGAGGATACTCCACCCGAGTGAGAAAGATTATATGTATTTTTCCCAAGTTCACAGATCCTATCAACGATTGGATTATCTGTTTATATCTAATACGGCTTTATTATCAGTAACTAGCGCTCTGATTGGGAATATTACTGTTTCGGATCATGCCCCTGTCAGTTTTTGTTTTAGGCTTCAGGACATCCCACCTAAAGCTTGGTCTTGGAGGCTCAACACTACGCTTATAGATGATGTGGTTAATAGGGACCTCATTAAAGATAAAATACTAGATTATTTCAAAATTAATGATATTCCTGAAACATCAAAAACTATACTGTGGGAGGCCCATAAAACAGTTGTGAGAGGGGAATTGATTAGTATAGGAACTAGGGTAAAAAAAACTAAGAGCAAAAAAAGTAGAAGCACTTTTACTACAAATTTCTGAACTAGAAAGGAAACACAAGTCCAATATGTCAGAAGAGGCCCAAAATAAGTTGAATCTATTACGTTCTCAATTAAAAGATGTGCTCAATGTCAAATCTGCTAGAGCTTTACAAAAGTTAAGGTTTAAATATTATTCACATGGAGACAAGGGCTCTAAACTAGTGTCGGCTCTTTTGAAGGCCCAGAGAAATAAAACATTTATTAGTGTGGTAAAGACTAAAACGGGTAATAGAATGACTGCAACCCCTGCCATTGCAGAGGAATTTTGTAAATTCTATACCTCGCTGTACAACCTAGAGGATTCCCCTGGAAGTGCGCCTCACCACAGGCAGAACCACATTGATAAATTTCTTAAATCTATAAAAATGCCTACCCTCTCTGAAGCTGGGAAAGCCAACCTATTAATGCCTTTTACAATACAGGAGATAGAAACAACCCTCCACACTATCCCGTCGGGCAAAAGTCCGGGACCTGACGGATTCCCGATTGCATATTATAAAAAGTTCAAAGAAATATTATTGCCCCACTTCACTAATTTATGCAACTCTCTGATGTCGGGTTCTTCTCTCACTCCCCAGGCCCAACTGGCTCATATAACTATTTTGCATAAAGAAGGGAAAGACCCAGAGGAATGTGGTAGTTATCGACCCATTTCATTGCTCAACACGGATTTGAAGTGGTGGGCGAAGCTATTGAGTCAACGCATTTCCAAATTGCTTCCTGATCTAATAGGGGAAGAGCAGGTGGGATAAAGCATTTGTGCTATCTCACTCCCATGGATTCTCAAGGTGTGTGCGGGTCCAAGAGAATTCGGTGAAGATACTAACTAGGTGGTATCGTACGCCGGAATTTTTTCACAAAATTAACTTAATCCCCTCAAGTGAATGCTGGAGATGTTCCAACGGGATAGGTAACATCTCACACATTTGGTGGGCTTGTCAGTCACTGAGACATTTCTGGCATGAAATTGAAACTACTATTAATAAGGTATGCCATGTCAATATTGCTCTCACTGGCCCATTGATCTTATTATGGCGTCCAGAGAAAAACTTTAGACCAAATAAATCCTCGCTAGCTACCCACATGATTACAGCTGCAAAACTCCTTATTCCTATTAAATGGAGGGAGGTAGATCCACCAACCTTGGCAATGTGGTATGGGAAAATGAATCTAATATGTCGGATGGAAGAGTTGGCAGGGTGGGAAAATAATAATAGGAAATTGTTCCTTAGAACCTGGCAGCCCTGGCTCATACATATGGAAGAGAAATATGCTCAGGACAAAGGTTAGCACTATTCCCAACAGGGTGTATAATAGAGATTGCATGCTGCATCCATTCACATTCTTTATATTTCAGAGGAATAGGTACTGAGGTGATAACAAGCGGATTCAATACTTGACATCCTGACTGACTTGTTTTATATGTATTTGCTTTTATGCTGCCTGGAGTAGGTGGAGGCAATGACGAGGGGGATGCCTCGCCGGCCAATTCTATGTTTGTAGCCTCAAGATAAAACAGCATGAATGGTAGAGTCAGTTGACTCTGGCTTTATAGGCTATTATATGACTTTTCCTACTTGTGGCTGGAGAGGACTTATCCTACTGGTCGACCCTCGCTCTGCTTTGTATGAAGAACAAAATGATGTAACAATGTTTGATTTGTCGTCTTTAATATCTGATGCATTTCATTGAACATTGTATGTCTTTATGCGGAAAAATGTTATAAATAAAGATTTTCAAAAAAAAAAAGAAAGACGTGCTTCAGAGCGCTCTTTGCAGTGAATTGTATAATCCTTGGCCATCAGCGGCTACTCGCCTCGGATTTGGACCAAAATTTGACAGACCTGGTCCATTTAGACCCGACCGATCTGGAACGCTTTGTACCCTTATCGGCTGCCTCGCTGAAAAGGGTAACCCGTACAAGCTGTACTGGTAAGGACCCGACTGAACTGTGCACACTAGCAGGATACGGCAGGAGGCCTGGAGCCGTGTCAGGCGCATTGGCTGGCAGAAAGAGGCCTACACCTCACTGCACTCCTATAATACTACCCAATATAACGCCAGCTACACCGCAGATACTCCTAAGCGCTGACTCTGTAGATCGGGCTCTGGCCCGATTGAGACACCTTGAGGCCCTGGGAGGCGCATCACACCACGTGGTCCACGTGCGATTCTTACGGCCTGAACCCCCCTCCCCCATCATTATCAAACGTTTCAATATCCCCATTTGGAGCGTACCCGCACCCTCGCTGCTAAACCCACGGGAGTGTTGCTCCAATTTTTCTGGATTGTGCTTGGTATGCCAGGCTACATTCCAACCTGAGCGCACTACAAAACATCTGAAGACACAGTCCTAATTTTTAAGTGGTTATAACCCCTATAATCAACATCCCCTTCTCAGTTCTCTATATTTGTGGTCCCTGATGTAACTGGGACTTACTGTACTCAAAAGACCCAGCTACTTTATTGCTTTGAATCGACGCCATGGTCAAAATAAGGAATCCTACCCCCAAAAACCCTAAGGCCCCTTTCACACGAGCGAGTATTCCGCGCTGATGCGATGCGGGAGGTGAACGCATTGCACCCGCACTGAATACCGACCCATTCATTTCTATGGAGCTGTTCACATGAGCGGTGATTTTCACGCATCACTTGTGCGTTGCGTGAAAATCGCAGCATGCTCCTCTTTGTACGTTTTTCACGTAACGCAGGCCCCATAGAAATGAATGGGGTTGCGTGAAAATCGCAAGCATCTGCAAGCAAGTGCGGATGCGGTGCGATTTTCACGCACGGTTGCTAGGAGACGATCGGGATGGAGACCCGATCATTATTATTTCCCCTTATAACATGGTTATAAGGGAAAATAATAGCATTCTGAATACAGAATGCATAGTAAAATAGCGCTGGAGGGGTTAAAAAAAAATAAAAAATAATTTTAACTCACCTTAGTCCACTTGATCGCGGCCCGGCATCTCCTTCTGTCTCCTTTGCTGAACAGGACCTGTGGTGAGCATTTTACAGGTAAAGGACCTTTGGTGACATCACTCCGATCATCACATGATCTTTTACCATGGTGATGGATCATGTGATGACCGGAATGACGTCACCAAAGGTCCTGTTGCTGCACAGAGATCAGATGAAGACAGAAGGAGATGCCGGGTATGCGATCAAGTGGACTAAGGTGAGTTAGAAACATAGAAACATAGAATGTGTCGGCAGATAAGAACCATTTGGCCCATCTAGTCTGCCCAATATACTAAATACTATGGATAGCCCCCGGCCCTATCTTATATAAAGGATGGCCTTATGCCTATCCCATGCATGCTTAAACCCCTTCACTGTATTTGCAGCTACCACTTCTGCAGGAAGGCTATTCCATGCATCCACTACTCTCTCAGTAAAGTAATACTTCCTTATATTACTTTTAAACCTTTGCCCCTCTAATTTAAAACTGTGTCCTCTTGTGGTAGTTTTTCTTCTTTTAAATATGCTCTCTTCCTTTACCGAGTTGATTCCCTTTATGTATTTAAAAGTTTCTATCATATCCCCTCTGTCTCTTCTTTCTTCCAAGCTATACATATTAAGGTCCTTTAACCTTTCCTGGTAAGTTTTATCCTGCAATCCATGTACTAGTTTAGTAGCTCTTCTCTGAACTCTCTCTAGAGTATCTATATCCTTCTGGAGATATGGCCTCCAGTACTGCGCACAATACTCCAAGTGAGGTCTCACCAGTGTTCTGTACAGCGGCATAAGCACTTCACTCTTTCTACTGCTTATACCTCTCCCTATACATCCAAGCATTCTGCTGGCATTTCGTGCTGCTCTATTACATTGTCTTCCCACCTTTAAGTCTTCTGAAATAATTACTCCTAAATCCCTTTCCTCAGATACTGAGGTCAGGACTGTGTCAAATATTCTATATTCTGCCCTTGGGTTTTTATGCCCCAGGTGCATTATCTTGCACTTATCCACATTAAATTTCAGTTTTCAGAGTTCTGACCATTCTTCTAGTTTTCCTAAATCCTTTTCCATTTGGCGTTTCCCTCCAGGAACATCAACCCTGTTACATATCTTTGTGTCATCAGCAAAAAGACAAACCTTACCAGCGAGGCCTTTTGCAATATCACTTATGAAGATATTAAACAAAATCGGTCCCAGTACAGATCCCTGTGGAACCCCACTGGTAACATTACCTTGTTTTGAATGTTCTCCATTGACTACAACCCTCTGTTGTCTGTCACTCAGCCACTGCCTAATCCACTCAACAATATGGGAGTCCATGCTCAATGACTGCAGTTTATTGATAAGTCTTCTATGTGGGACAGTGTCAAAAGCCTTACTAAAATCTAGATATGCGATGTCTACTGCACCTCCACCGTCTATTATTTTATTCACCCAGTGAAAAAAATCTATAAGATTTGTTTGACATGATCTCCCTGAAGTAAACCCATGTTGTTTTTCATCTTGCAATCCATGGGATTTTAGATGTTCCACAATCCTATCCTTTAATAGGGTTTCCATTAATTTGCCTATTATTGATGTCAGACTCACTGGTCTATAGTTGCTCGATTCCTCCCTACTACCTTTCTTGTGAATGGGCACGACATTTGCCAATTTCCAATCTTCCGGGACGACTCCTGTTACTAATGATTGGTTAAATAAATCTGTTAACGGTTTTGCCAGCTCACCACTAAGCTCTTTTAATAATTTTGGGTGTATCTCATCAGGCCCCTGTGACTTATCTGTCTTCACCTTAGACAGCAAACTTAGAACATCTTCCTCTGTAAAGATACATGCATCAAACGATTTAATAGTCATCCTTTCTAGTGGAGGTCCTTCTCCTTTTTCTTTTGTAAAAACTGAACAGAAGTATTCATTAAGGCAGTCGGCTAGCCCTTTATTCTCTTCTACATACCTTCCGTCCTTTGTTTTTAATTTAGTTATTCCTTGTTTTAATTTCCTTTTTTCATTTATATATCTGAAGAATGTCTTATCCCCTTTTTTCATAGACTGAGCTAGTTTTTCTTCTGCCTGCGCTTTAGAAGTTCTTATAACTTGCTTGGCCTCTCTCTGCCTAATCTTGTAGATTTCCTTATCTTCATTGCTCTGGGTTTTTTTATAATTACAAAATGCTAGCTTTTTATTTTTAATGATTTGGGCCACTTCTGCTGAGTACCACATTGGTCTCCTCCTTTTTTTGCTTTTACTGACGAGTCTAATGCAATTTTCTGTTGCCTTCAATAATGCACCTTTTAAGTAGTCCCATTTCTCCTGGACTCCATGTAATCCGTTCCAGTCTGATCGGATCATTTATGACTAATTTCATTTTTGAAAAGTCTGTTTTTCTAAAATCTAAAACTTTTGTTTTTGTGTGGTGGGACTCTTTCACAGTTCTTATATTAAACCACACTGACTGGTGATCACTAGATCCCAAGGTTTCGCCTACAATGACATCATATACCGAATCCCCGTTTGTGAATACCAAATCCAAAATGGCCTCCCTCCGGGTTGGCTCCTCAACCACTTGTTGTAGAGATAACCCCAGTAGGGAATTTAGAATATCTGTACTCCTGGTAGAACTTGCTATTTTGGTTTTCCAGTTTATATCTGGAAGATTGAAATCTCCCATAATGATAACTTCTCCTTTCATTGTCATTTTAGCTATTTTTTCAACTAGTAGATCATCTAGTTCTTTAACTTGACCAGGTGGTCTATATATCACACCTACACGAGTTACTGCATGGTTAGCAAACTGCAACGTAACCCAAACTGACTCTATGTTGGCCTCACCAACTTGTATTAGGTTAGATTTAATGCTATCTTTCACATACAGGGCCACTCCTCCTCCTTTCTTGCCTTCTCTGTCTCTTCTGTATAAAGAGTACCCTGGTATGGTTATGTCCCAGTCATTTCTTTCATTAAACCATGTCTCCGTAACAGCCACTAAATCTACATTCTCAGATGCCATTATTGACCCAAGTTCATTGATTTTTTTACCTAAACTGCGAGCATTTGTAGACAGGACTCTGAGCTTATCATTTCTTAACCTCTGTGCTTCTGACCTGTTCTGGCATTGTTTCGGGGGGCAATTGGACTCTTTTATTTTCACTCTTTTGCCCCCCCTTCCTAGTTTAAATACACTTTCGCAAATTCTTGGAGCTGTTCACTAAGTACATTTGTTCCTTTGAGAGAAAGATGCAAACCATCTTTTTTGTACAGTTCCTTTCTATTCCAAGTAGAGCTATCATGAGAAACAAAGCCAAATCCTTGCTCTTGACACCATTTACCAAGTCATATGTTGAACTCCTTTATGCGCCTCTGCCTATCATTCTGAACATTATGCACAGGCAGAACTTCAGAAAATGAAATGGTGGATGCAAAATCCTGTACGTCATTACCAAGTGTGATAAAAGATTTTTTCACCTCTGACACTTCATTGCAAGCCAGGTCATTTGTCCCTAGATGGACAAGAACATCCACGTCCCCTTCCTGCTTTGCTTGCTTAACAATATTAATAATACGTCTTCTATCTCTTCTAGCAGTAGCCCCAGGGAGACATCTCACAAAACCATTTTCTTTAAGCTCCACACTTCTTATGATTGAATCACCCAGCAACAGCTGCATCCTTTGAGACTTCACTTTATCTTTTTTGTTGCATACATTAGACATAGGAGTCGATGGTTTCTCACCCTCTGTGCTTGAGTCCATATCCATGTTGTCCTTACATTCTGAGAGTGCTGCAAATGAATTATGGAGAACCACCGACTGTGGGACATGTCTTCTATCCACCACTCTAAGACTTCCAGAACCTACATTAACCCATCTGCCATTTCTGGGGGTCCTCTGTGGCAGTGGCATTGCAGCAGTCCTAGCTGGAGTTTGTTTAACAGATAATTTAAATATTTCAGCTTTCAAAAATGCAATTTCCTGCTGCAGTAAGGAGAACTGTCTACAGATCTGACAGCATCCGAATCTCCAAAGAGTGGAACATGAAATAAATGCACAACAATTCCTGCACTGAACCAAGTCTGCCATTTTAAAGAGGAGAAAAAAATAAAAAAATAAATTTGTAACTTTAAATCAAACAAATCTTACCTTTTTTTTTTTTGTATTGTTTCCACCTTCCAGCCTACCTCCTGACTATCTCCTGCAATATCTCTTTACTAGTACTTAATGTAGTACTTGAAGCTAGTACTTTCAGCTAATGAATTAGGCCAGCTAATGAGTCTGTCTCTATATATACACACACTCCTTCCCAAACTCCTCCCCCAGCAACAAACTCAACTACAAAGTGAAGGAGGAAATACTTCCCACATAGAATATGAATACCAGATCTTCTTCCCACATAGAATATGAAGATGCCCAACTACATATTTACCAAGATCTATCACCACAAACACTTCAGAAGAGAATAATTCTTAAACCTTTAAAGAGGACCTTTCATGGGTCCAGACATTATAAACTAAGTATCAGGCTACGTAGGGGATAGTGCAGGGATAGTGCAGAAATGAATGGGGTTGCGTGAAAATCGCAAGCATCTGCAAGCAAGTGCGGATGCGGTGCGATTTTCACGCACGGTTGCTAGGAGACGATCGGGATGGAGACCCGATCATTATTATTTTCCCTATTACTAATTTTTATTGGCGCGGCTCCTTTCGCCCGCTGTGGCCCCCGTTGTATTCTCCCGCTTGGTATGCTAATTAATAGCATCAGAGCAATGAGGAGGAGACGCAGTCTTTCTCCGTGGGCGTCTCCTTCTCCCTGGCTGTAGCTCTGTCCAATCACAGCGGAGAGCGTCACAGCCAGGGAGAAGGAGACGACAACGGAGAAAGACTGCATCTCCTCCTCATTGCTCCAATGCTTTTAATTAGCATACCAGGCGGGAGAATACAACAGGGGCCACAGCGGGCGAACTGAGCAGCCCCCAGAAAAAAATAGTAAGTGCAGTTAGATCCCTGCACTATGCCCTACGTATCCTGATACTTAGTTTATAATGTCTGGACCCATGAAAGGTCCTCTTTGACAGAAGCCCTCAGATCCAAGAACATTCAATATAGCTGGAAGTTCCCCTTCGGCCTAATGTTCTCACTGGGAGGCAAACAGTTTCTGGTTCGCTCAGTTACAGATCTTCCTGACATCTACACAGCACTGGGCAGCAGACCTGGCCAACTTACCTTATATCAAACCACCGACTCCTTGGGAAGAAGTTCCTCACGGTCGTAACACAAAATCCAAGAAAAAAGATGGACGACTGACACCAAAAAGTATCATCACAGACAACATCTGAGTCAGCTATTGGTAACAGAGAGACTTTGTGTAAAATACAGCTCCACATAGGAGGAATTTTCCTTCTTCAGTTGACTGTTGACTGTTTTTCTTGCTCACTTTTGTCAATTTGTTCCGCCCCCCGCCCCACCGATGTACATAGCTGTTGGTGGGATGGCGAGCTGACATATACCACAGTAGTTCTATAAATGTTCTATAAAAGTGTCACGGCTGAGGATGGGGGAAATCCTCAGCCGTGCGATGCCAGTTGATGTTTTGGCTGCTCGGCCAGGACAACAGGATTAGGGAGCAGGTCACCTCCTAAAGCGTCCCTAACCTGACCCTAACTCCTAGCTGCATGGGCCGACCTTGAAGGTAGGAGGACCCATGCTCCGGAACCTCGGATCCCTAACTCACCCTCCGACCGGTCCCTGGACTAGGAGTCAAGGTAAGACGGCCTGTTCCTACTGAACACTGAGGAACAGGGGTCTCACTGGCCAAGCTGCAGGAAAAAGGGGAACACAAACAAACTTACGGATATGGCAGGTGAACTATCCGAGTTCCACCTACCTGCCACAGCCCTGCTGACTGGATCCCTGAGCAGACAGGAATCCAGATCCATAAGCTCGGTCGGAGGGTGAGTTAGGGATCCGAGGTTCCGGAGCATGGGTCCTCCTACCTTCAAGGTCGGCCCATGCAGCTAGGAGTTAGGGTCAGGTTAGGGACGCTTTAGGAGGTGACCTGCTCCCTAATCCTGTTGTCCTGGCCGAGCAGCCAAAACATCAACTGGCATCGCACGGCTGAGGATTTCCCCCATCCTCAGCCGTGACAGTATGAACCACAAGGGTGGCTCTCACAGGCAGTTGGTGAACACAGGAGGTTGCTATCAGCAAGCATGCTGGAGCAACCTACAGAGCCCTGCCAAACACCAAGGCTATATAGGCCTAAGAGGCCACACCCAACAGTCAGACACACCCAGTGACATCACACACACTGGGAAGGGAGTTAACCCTTCCAGCACCAGGGAAGGGAAGACATCAACTAAAAGGAGACGTGCACACAATAACATAAAAAGCAAGTGCACACATACACACATCACACAAAACCGCATGCACAACGTAGAAAGCTGCAATGGCACAGCTCCGACTGCTACGCTGCCCATACACACTGTTGCCAGCGGCAACCACAGGTGAGGCAAATACCACAGCCCCAACCTGTGATTGAACACCAAAGAGAACCGCTGACAACCGCATGCGGTTCAGGAGTCACGGTCATAGCCATGGCCGTGACAAAAAGGCTGTTATGTTTGTTGTTTCCACATGCAGCAAATTTATCGCACTATTACACCTCAACCTTTCTCCCCTTCAAGACAATTCATTCCACCACAGCCTGCACAGATATAATTCCTCAACATCCCCCTCGATATTCTCAGACTATCTCTGAATTTCCACTACTCTCTTGTAGTATCTTTTATTCATCCCTTTCTATTCATTTTAAAATACCTTCCACTCTTTATTTTTCCTCTGTCCAGCCACTGATAACGTCAGATGAACACGAAATTTGAATCATCTGGGCCTCATGATTATGTCATAATTGTCTCGATTACAGGGATTATTATTCAATGTCAGCCATGTTCCCATATCAGCCATCAGCTGTCAGATAGCAGAGGTAGTGAACTCCACAGGGGGGCCCTGCTTCAAAGCCCAGCCAAATGGCAGAGAACTTCTTGCAGGCCACTTTTGTTTACAATTTCTCACCTCCAATCAGCCAGCCAGGAACCCAGCTAATGGAACAGGAAAAACCTCTCTGCAGGGGGTCTAGGCCATTCCCCAGTTCAATGAACATTATCAGACATCATGGAACTGGCGATTCATAAGGAATTATGAATCGCCCATCCATCACAGACATAAACTAGATGCATATTTGTGTCCCTGTGGCCACGATGAACAGGCCTGTGGTCATAGTTTGGTAGTGGGATGCCAGGGAGGGGAGATATACATATCTCCCCACAAAAAACAAATAACGGTACCATGCTTGGACTCTACTAGTAGGTTTTGTGGCTCATGTGCTGCCAACCCAGCAGAGGAGGAGTGGATGGGAGGGGCCGGCTACAGGTTAAAAGGCTTGTGCCAGCAAGCGGGTGTGTCTTTCTCTGAAGGGAGGTCACATCGTGCCATGTGTTTAGAGGGACCTGCAACCAGCTGACATCACTGCTTCCCATGTGACTACAGCTAAGAACTCATCACAACCCAAAGGACTCCTATACCTGGTAAACTGACTTTTGTTCTGCTTAACCATGTTTGTACCACGCCATCTGTATTTTTAACCTCAGACCACTGTATATTGTGTTATGTCCAGTGAGCCCTTAAGGCAATTAATATATAATTTAATCTTGTGCTGTTCTGGTATCTTGTTAACGAATCCCCATGTCCGTGTTTTGGCCTAGTAATACGCTACTGCGGGTTGGTTTCTTACCCTGTGTAATCCCGTTAGCGGACCGGGCTTATATAAAACAAGAAACTGGTGGCAGTATACCCGGGCTGAGAATGCGCTGTTTCACAGCTTGTTGCCTCTCTGTGCCCATGTGGACAGGAGGAGTCTGTGAGCACTGTACCAATCTGACCTTACCTGTTCCTCACGGTTGGCGTAACGTCACGCCTTGGTAACCAGTGACCATACTGTATCTTGCTGGCTCCATGTAGTTGACGTCCAACCTCAGTCAGGGTACGGTATTCGTCACACAGCCCTTACCTCCTTCTGATATTATCCTCTCAGACTATCTCTATTTATATCTCTACTCTCTTGTAGAACTTTCATTTCATTCTTCACTATTCCCTCAATATCTTCCACCCTTTCTCTCTATCTTGCATCACACGCTACCTAGATACAGTACCATGACCATAGGCTTGTTGGGTCTCCCAAACCATAACGCTACATACTGTACGTGACACCGATCTACCTGTGGGGCAAATAAGCTGCCCTAACCATCAGACCTCAAACTGTATTAGGAAAAATTGGAATACCGCAATATATGTTATAATCTGCATTATATGTTATACTCTTGAACCCCGATCTTTCCCTTCCCCTTTTCCCTCGCCTTCCGTTCCTCTTCCCCGTTGTTGGCTATCATGTGATAAATCATTCATCTATATATCCATACAGATCCAAGAAGGGAGGTCACATCGTGCCATGTGTTTAGAGGGACCTGCAACCAGCTGACATCACTGCTTCCCATGTGACTACAGCTAAGAACTCATCACAACCCAAAGGACTCCTATACCTGGTAAACTGACTTTTGTTCTGCTTAACCATGTTTGTACCACGCCATCTGTATTTGTAACCTCAGACCACTGTATATTGTGTTATGTCCAGTGAGCCCTTAAGGCAATTAATATATAATTTAATCTTGTGCTGTTCTGGTATCTTGTTAACGAATCCCCATGTCCGTGTTTTGGCCTAGTAATACGCTACTGCGGGTTGGTTTCTTACCCTGTGTAATCCCGTTAGCGGACCGGGCTTATATCAAACAAGAAACTGGTGGCAGTATACCCGGGCCTTAAAGGGCTTCTGTCACCCCCCCATTGTGCAATTTTCATTAGCAGACATTAGCTATTTGCTAATGTCAGCTGAGTGCAATCATACATGTCCAACCTTTGTCTGTGGCTTATTTCTTGTAAAAATCATACTTTTATCATATGTAAATTTCTTCACTACCAGCAAGTTGAAGAAACAATGATTTCAAGCATCACCCTCCTTTTAACATGTCAAGTCTGCCATTTTAACCCAATCAGCCTGACATAATGATCTCCAGCCTTGTGCTCGTCAACATTCTCACCTTAGTTAACAGGACGATTACTGAAATGATCTCAGCAGGTCCTTTAATGACAGCAATGAAATGCAGTGGAAAGGTTTTTTTGGGATTAAGTTAATTTTCATGGCAAAGAAGGACTATGCAATTCATCTGATCACTCTTCATAACATTCTGGAGTATATGCAAATTGCTATTATAAAAACTTAAGCAGCAACTTTTCCAATTTCCAATATTTATCTAATTCTCAAAACTTTTGGCCACGACTGTACAAGTCAGAGATTTACTATATAGCTCCGATCGTGCGCATAACAATAGAATACCGAACGGGATTAAAAATAACAACACCACCATCTTCCTCCTAATTTCAGATGGCACAATCCCTCCCCTCACTACACTTACCAAACTACTTAACTGCCCATCTCTTTCACCACTACTATATAACAAGTTAATTCTCTCCTTCAAACAGCTACTATTATCTAAAGACCTACGCAGACCTGCAACACAGGAGGAAAGATGATGACAGTGGATGGTGGCTCCACGTTACGTGAGGCTTACAGAGAACTTCACAGGCCTGGTTGTCCTAGAACTTTTACAAGGAGTGATGGAGATAATGTGAGAAGTTTCTCACCCAATTAAAAACACCTAGAAAGGTAGTCTCGACCCTCTGCAAGCTACTTCTTGTCTCCACCTGGAGATACCGAGCACTCTTTCATCCAAGCCTGGGAGTGCGACCTTAAGAGAAAGTTCTCAAAACAAGATCTACAAAAAATATTTCTCGCACCCAAACTGACCTCTAAATGTGTCAGAATGCAAGAGAGCGGTTACAAAATATTGACCAGATGGCACCTCTCTCCAGTGCTATTACACAAATATAATCCTAACTATAACCCTAACTGCTGGAGATGTGACCAGCACTTGGTCACGTATTTCCACTTATGGTGGACCTGCCCTCTCATCACCTCATACTGGAGGTCTGTTCTATCACAGAGCAATTCAATCACTGGTTTAAATCTACCTCTGCTCCCTGAGATCTGCCTATTACACCTCTTCCCAAACAATACCCCTAAGGGTAAGCTAAGATTAACTAGACACCTTCTAGCCGCTGCTAGAATTATGATTCCAACACTGTGGAAGTCGGACTCACCGCTTACACTTTCGCAGTGGTTAGGAAAGGTTGACTCCTTATATCATCTAAAAGAATTGGCAGGATGGGATCCAGATTGCATATTCTGTTTAAGAACACCTGGACTCCTTGGGCTAAATACAGGCACTTTGGGCCAGATTTATCATTACTCTGACAGCTCACTCCACTTTCACATATGGCTAAAGTCAGTTTTAGCCAAGTCAGATTTATGATCGGCCCTTTAAGACTGTAATAAATGTGGTTTGATGGTAGCAGTTTATTTGTCAGTAAGCAGCTTTACAAAAGTCGCACATCTTTACGAAAAAGTCGCACGTTTTTATGAAAAAGTCGCATGTTCTATTAAAAAGTCTCAGAAGATAAGCATGGTCCTCACTGGAGTGAAATTGGGACTTTTTTGCGACTTTTTTGCGACTTTTTTAAATAGTCCCAATAGTAAATCTGTCTAGAGATTCATTTACATAAGAAAACACGCCCACTTTCAGAAAACTGGCGAGCATAGTGCAGAGCAGAAAAAAGTCGCAAATTTGTGCGCAGTTTTAGCGTTTGGGACTTTTTTGGGACTTTTTCACTCCATTATTCTGACTTGAGCTAATGATAAATCTGGCCCTTTGAGTCCTAGAGTATCTATAGGGTAGACTTTTCATTTGGTACACACTTATAACCCCCCCCCTCCCATCACTATTAGTTGTTGTATTGCCCTCTCACTCTCTTTTCTTCATCGGATCACGGAACTGAGCCTTGCCATTAAAAAACGGCTTTAATGAGATATTGATAGGTGACTGTAGATAAACTATTGGTTAAATTGTAACTTTACAGCATTGTTCCTTTATGACTTGAGTTTAGTCTTTATCCACCTATATGCACTAAATAGGATTGGCTAAGTCCTTATAGCCTTTGCTCAAAGATGTCTTGATGCCACTAGCCGTAATGTCTATCCTTGTATCTTACCACTGCAATTTCATTTGGTAACCCGTTTACTGATTATGTTGTTACTCTATAAACTTAAAATGACAATAAAAAGAATATTAAAAAGAAAAAGGAATAATATGCATATAACTGACTTAGACTTGATCAAATGTGACTTTACTAAAGTGACCGAATAGTAAAATGCACTTTGTTACTCTCTCTAGATAGATATTAGATATTAGATAGATAGATAGATAGATAATAGATAGATAGATAGATAGATAGATAGATATTAGATAGATAGATAGATAGATATTAGATAGACAGACAGACAGACGGCTTCATGTGTATAGGCTCTTACACTGAGCTTTACATCTCTGGAATGTTCCTAAACAATAACAAGACATCGGAAACCTCTCCCATAGAAGTCAATAGGGTCCCCTCCTGACAAGGCTCGGACTGGCTCACAGGGAAACAGGTGAATCCCCGGTGGGCCCCTGAGCAACGATGGGCCCCTCGTCTCCCACCCCCCTCCCACATGATAGAGTAGACTAACTGCACGTCATATGCACACAGCTCCTCACACAGTCTACGGTCATATGAAAACTGGGTGGATTATTAAGCAAAGTATTATCGTAAATACCTGGGGTCACTGAGAAGACTAGGGACAGAGGTAGTCCAACCAGTATCCTGTTTCCCTCTGTAGGGACCCCCATAATCAATAATCTTGAGCGTCTTGCTGCTGTGTGAGCAGGTAATGTTTGCATTTAGCTGTATAATGGACGCCCAGAATGAATTTTACTAGAGGGCCCAGGGCATCCCAGTCCGACATTGCTCCAGACCATTGTGTCTATGGCCCATGGGGCTGCCGTAAAGCAATTTTTTTTAATGCTTTGTAAATGGTGTTAAGAACAGCTCAGGCAAGATGGCCGCCCCCATAAACAAGTTCAGAAAACAGAATAAAAAATACTGCCCCAGCAGAACCAAATACCACAGTGCAGCACAATATACTGCCCCAGCAGAACCAAATACCACAGTGCAGCACAATATACTGCCCCAGCAGAGCCAAATACCACAGTGCAGCACAATATACTGCCCCAGCAGAAACCAATACCACAGTGCAGCACAATATACTACCCCAGCAGAGCCAAATACCACAGTGCAGCACAATATACTGCATCAGAACCAAACACCACAGTGCAGCACAATATACTGCCCCAGCAGAACCAAATACCACAGTGCAGCACAATATACTGCCCCAGCAGAACCAAATACCACAGTGCAGCACAATATACTGCCCCAGCAGAACCAAATACCACAGTGCAGCACAATATACTGCCCCAGCAGAACCACATACCACAGTGCAGCACAATATACTGCCCCAGCAGAGCCAAATACCACAGTGCAGCACAATATACTGCATCAGAACCAAACACCACAGTGCAGCACAATATACCGCCCCAGCAGAACCAAATACCACAGTGCAGCACAATATACTGCCCCAGCAGAACCAGATACCACAGTGCAGCACAATATACTGCCCCAGCAGAACCAAATACCACAGTGCAGCACAATATACTGCCCAGCAGAACCAAATACCACAGTGCAGCACAATATACTGCCCCATCAGAACCAAATACCACAGTGCAGCACAATATACTGCCCCAGCAGAACCAGATACCACAGTGCAGCACAATATACTGCCCCAGCAGAACCAGATACCACAGTGCAGCACAATATACTGCCCCAGCAGAACCACATACCACAGTGCAGCACAATATACTGCCCCAGCAGAACCAAATACCACAGTGCAGCACAATATACTGCCCCATCAGAACCAGATACCACAGTGCAGCACAATATACTGCCCCAGCAGAACCAAATACCACAGTGCAGCACAATATACTGCCCCAGCAGAACCAAATACCACAGTGCAGCACAATATACTGCCCCAGCAGAACCAAATACCACAGTGCAGCACAATATACTGCCCCAGCAGAACCAAATACCACAGTGCAGCACAATATACTGCCCCATCAGAACCAGATACCACAGTGCAGCACAATATACTGCCCCAGCAGAACCAAATACCACAGTGCAGCACAATATACTGCCCCAGCAGAACCAAATACCACAGTGCAGCACAATATACTGCCCCAGCAGAACCAAATACCACAGTGCAGCACAATATACCACCCCAGGAGAACCAAATACCACAGTGCAGCACAATATACTGCACCAGCAGAACCAGATACCACAGTGCAGCACAATATACTGCCCCATCAGAACCAAATACCACAGTGCAGCACAATATACTGCCCCAGCAGAACCAAATACCACAGTGCAGCACAATATACTGCCCCAGCAGAGCCAAATACCACAGTGCAGCACAATATACTCAATGGAGGTTATAGAGCTAGTCGGAGTGGCACTGCAATAACTGAATAATCTTCGTCGGGCCTGTAATCAAGCGGTGAATTTCACCTGCTTTTAAAAGCCTGCTATGACGCGCTTCTCTCTGCGCCGCCCAGGCATTGCGCTCACCTGGCAGGTGTGCTGCAGGTGAAATTCACCGCTTGTATACAGGCCCGACAAAGCACCTAGGTGCGAAATGGCCGTCGCCTTGTCCTGCTGATGCACACATGTATGTAAGGGCTCATTCAGATGGCCGTATGCTGTCCGCAAAAATACTGAATGCTATCCGTTTTTTTGCGGATCCGCAAAAAAAATGAAACATGTCCTATACTTGTCCGTGAAAATCAGGACATGGCCCCATTGAAGTCTATGGGTCCGCAAAAATACTGAATGCTATCCGTTTTTTTGCAGATCCGTTTTTTTGCGGATCGCACATTGCGCATTGCGCATTTTGCGGACCGCACATTGCCGACATAATAGAATATGCCTGTTCTTGTCCGCAATTGCGGACAAGAATAGGACATGTTCTATTTTTTTGCGGAAACGGAAGCACGGATGCGGAAGTGCGGATCCGCAAATGTGGATGCGGACAGCACATTCCGTCCCCATAGAGAATGAATGGGTCCGCACCCTTTCCGCAAAATTGCGGAAAGGATGCGGACACATTTTGCGGACGTGTGAATGGAGCCTAAGTCTGCTCCGTACCTTTTACTACGTTGGAATAAAGTAACCACTCTGCAAATACCGGTGAGTGCCGCCCTCGTCTTCTATTATTCAAGTGTATTGCAATAGTAACAATTTGGTTACATGTTGGGCTGAGCACCACTGATAGCAGTATATGTATGTATAAAACCTTGCCAAGCACTCCGGTGAACGATTCTTTCAGAAGGGACTTATTCAGTTTTTGTAGTGCCACTCCGACTAGCTCTATAACCTCCACTGATTACATGAACTTTGCTCACAATTGTATGTTTACGGAGTAGAGCACGCAATTCTTTGGTCCTGTTAAAAATGGAAGTCACTACAGAGGAGGAACAAGCGGGTTTGTCCGCAGCTAGAGAAGGAGCAGACACATACTTTACAGAGTGCAATCAGAAAGATATTATTGCAACAATGAGCACCAAAGCATTAGAAATCAAAGTATCACAATTGGCAGAAAAAGAAGTACGCCTCTATTGGACTGTCGGCTCTCTTAAGTCCCATCAAGAAAGCAAACGCGTCCCCCGGGGACTTAGACTGTATAAGGAAATGTCGCAATTCCAAGATGATGCGGATTTCTCTCACTAGTGGCAACAAATGCACTTGAACTTTTCCTTAAAAATATTGGAGACGGTTTTAAAAAGAAACAAAAAAGAATACCTAAACATAAAAGAAGAACGGGAAAGAACGAAAACAGTACTACAAACACGCCTAGCAGAAAAACAGTTTCTCACCTTCAATAAACGCCTTGAATCAAGATTATTCATTATCCAAGGAGACATAAAAGAAAAAAAGAGACAAATTTCTCAGGGATAAACAAGATTTCGATGGAGATAGAGTTTTCAATTGGAACCCAAGAAACCGCATGAAGAAACGCAGACAGCAGCGTAAAAAAAGCGATTACTGGACTACCGTGTCTCTGATGATGCCATGGCCCAGCAACCAGCATAGCCCAAACCCTTTAGGAAACACATCAGAAGGGGGAGGAGTGAAAGGAAAAACAAACACAAAAGGAAACAAGTGTCTTGGAGACGATAGCGGAGGGAGTACCTCAAAGCCCCTCACATAATTTGGTTATCAACCTGACCAGCTCCGTGCTACCACCAGACTGTATGAGGGTCCTCAGCAGGGGGCTCAACTACAGCCTGGTGGAGCAGTTTGACCCGGTCGGGTTTGAAATAGACCTGTTCAAGGCTACCAGGAAATTAACATTAACCCTTTCATGACCAAGGGTCATTGATGCCCTAATGTCCAGGTCAAAATTTACAAATCTGACATGCGTCACTTTATGTGGTAATAGCTTTGGAACACTTTTACTTATCCAAACCATTCTGAGATTGTTTTCTCGCGACATATTGTACTTCATGATAGTCATATATTTGAGTCAATATATTTCACCTTTATTTATGAAAAGATCCAAAATGTACCCAAAATTTTGAAAAATTCACAATTTTCCAAATTTCTATTTCTCTGCTTCTAAAACAGAAAGTCATACCTAATAAAATATTTATTACTTAACATTCCCCATATGTCTACTTTATGTTGGCATCATTTTGGAAATGTCATTTTATTTTTTTAGGACGTTAGAAGGCTTAGAAGTTTAGAAGCAATTCTTAAAATTTTTAAGAAAATTTCCAAAACCCACTTTATAAGGACCAGTTCAGGTCTGAAGTCACTTTGTGGGGCCTACATAGTGGATACCCCCATAAATGACCCCATTGCAGAAACTACACCCCTCAAGTTACTCAAAACTGATTTTACAAACTTTTTTAACCCTTTAGGTGTTCCACAAGAATTAAAGGAAAATGGAGATGAAATTTCTAAATTTCAAATTTTTGGCAGATTTTCCATTTTATTGCATTTTTTTATTTAACACATTGAGGGTTAACAGCCAAACAAAACTCAATATTTATTACCCTGATTCCGCGGTTTACAGAAACACCCCACATGTGGACGTAAACTGCTGTACGGGCACACGGCAGAAGGAAAGGAATGCCATACGGTTTTTGGAAGGCAGATTTTGCTGGATTGGTTTTCTGAACGCCATATGTTTTTTATTTTTCTGCCGATCGTCTTGTGCAGGGGCTCGTTTTTTGCAGAAAGTGTTGAGGTTTTAATTGGTACCATTTTTGGGTACATAGGATTTTTTGATCATTCATTATTACACTTTATAGGGCAAGGTGACCAAAAAATTGGCTGTTTTGGAACAGCTTTCATTTATTTATTTTTACAGCGTTCATCTGAGGAGTTAGGTCATGTGATAGTTTTATAGAGAAGATCGTTACGGACGTGGCAATACCTAATATGTATACTTTTTCTTATTTATTTAAGTTTTACACAATAATAGCATTTCTGAAACCAAAAAAATTATGTTTTAGTGTCTCCATAGTCTGAGAGCCATAGCTTTTATATTTTTGGGGCGATTGTCTTAAATAGGGTATCATGTTTTGCGGGATGAGGTGACGGTTTAATTGGTACTATTTTGGGGGTCATAAGCCTTTTTTATCGCTTGCTGTTGCACTATTTGTGATGTAAGGTGACAAAAATTGCTTTTTTGGCACAGTTTTTTTTTTTTTTTTAATAGTGTTTATCGGACTGGGTCTATCATGTGATATATTTATAGAGATGGTCGTTACGGACGCGGTGACACCTAATATGTGTATTTTATTTTATTTTTTCATTTTTTTATAGGAAAAGGCAATTTCTTTTTTTAATTTACATTTTTATTTATTTATTTTTCATTTTTATTATTTTCACTTTCTTTTTTTATCAAGTCCCACTTGGATCATGAAGATCCAATGGGGCTGATGGCTGTACTATACTTTGCAATGCTCTTGCATTGCAAAGTATAATACTATTAGATGCCCTGTAGGTGGCAGCACCGGATGCCTTTGCCATGGCAACCGGACGCCTTTGCAAAGCGTCCGGTTGCCATGGCAACCATCGGGCGCTGCTATCAGCGCTGCAGCCCCGATGGTTGAGAGAGGGAGCTCCCTCCCTCTATTAACCCCATGGATGCTGCAACCGCGGCATCTATGGGGTTACAGCAGAGTGTCAGCATAGAGCTGACACTCGCTGCTGATGGCGGCGGCTCAGGAATGGAGCCGCCGCCATCACACACAGCGGGGGCACAGGATCGGGGGCAGCGCTGGAATGGGGGGGGTATTGGGGTACGGCGGCTAACATTGAGGGTGAGGGAGGCTGGGGCAGGAGGGGCGGGGAGACAGCATGGGGCGGACCGCATCAGGGAGGGACTACATGAATATGGATCGGGCGGGGGAACTACTTCATCAGGGGCAAGCGCGGACAGGGGGGTGTTGGAGGCAGATCGGGGGGCACAGATTGGGGGCCACAGAGACACTACCTGATTTCAGGCTGTGATTTGCAGAGCGCAGATCAGAGCCTGAAACTGGCATTTTTTCCACTGCCGCGATCCGATTGGTTAGTCTGCACAGACTAACCAATCGGATCGATTGTCGGCAAGGGGCCACTCTGATTGGTCCTTTGCCGGCATTACTGAACTGTATGCTGTCCGTGACAGCAGCAGGGCAGGGGCAGAAGCTTTAATCCAAGCGTTTTGCAGAGCTTGGATTAAAGAACTGTCTTGACGTTTATAGACGTGATAGCTGCACGCGGCATGTGCAGCTATCACGTTTATATACAGATTGCAGTCGGGAAGGGGTTAAACAAGTTATTCAATAGAATCCAGTCCACAACAGAAAAAGAGGAATAAGAAGGTGAAACACCGGCACTTATAGGTCCTTTAGGGTTCAGTGTCACAGCCAACTTTGATCACATGGAAATAGCATGTCTCCAGTGGATGACTGGGTCGTCATTAGACCCCCCCCCCCCAGCCAGCAATTAGCTGGTGCTGACTTTCACGGAGGTGTTAGGTCCACGGTTAATCCTCCCTTGCCTGCCGGCAGTTCCATTGACATATTT
Source organism: Bufo bufo (assembly GCF_905171765.1). Lineage (NCBI taxonomy): Eukaryota > Metazoa > Chordata > Amphibia > Anura > Bufonidae > Bufo > Bufo bufo. The sequence continues at coordinate 771,240,830 of NC_053389.1, read as the reverse complement.
CAACAGAAAGTGCTAGAGGGGGTAAAAGCCCTAGTGTACCGCGTAGCAAATAAAAATTTTGATATCCGGGAAGAAAAGGTCCTGAAATGGTTACAAACCGGCACACAAGGGAGGTAATGTGGTCCTAATGACCAAGGAGTATTACGTGGCAGAGGCTCATCGACAGCTTCATAACTAAGAAGTATATGAAATATTACAGGCAGATCTTACATATTATATGCAGAGCCTGTTACGGAGATTACTCCATAGATACTCCGAGCTTAATCTACTGTCGCGAAAGACTGCAGAAAAACTGTTACCATTATTTCCCTTAAAACCCTCATGGTACTTTGTACCCAAAATACATAAGTCACTGACCCAACCCCCTGGCAGACCTATAGTGTCTGGGGTCGGGTCAGTGACTGATCCCCTATCCCGTTATGTCGACTGGCTGCTCAGACCTATGGTTAGGTTTGCCCGTTCATACTTAAAAGACACATCGGACCTCTTGCTGGCACTGGATGCTATACAGTGGCAGGAGAGCTTCAAACTAGTGTCACTTGATGTTGAAAACCTGTACACACGTATTCCCCAAGATAAAGGCATTAAAGTGGTGACAGACATCTTGGCCAGCACTGGCAAAAGTGTGGTATTCTCCAACTTCATCCATGATGCATTGGAATTCACCCTTAAAAAAAATAGTGCCTTTACATTCGGGGATACCTGCTACAGGCAGAAGTTTGGCACAGCAATGGGCACACCAGTCGCATGCACTTTTGCTAATCTGTATTTAGCTAATTTCGAGGACAAATATATTTATGAGCTTTCAAACCTCTTCCTACCTTTCATACACACCTATTTAAGGTATGTCGATGATGTGTTCATAGTATGGACAGGTACAGAAGTTGATTTCATGCGCTTTGTACAGCATCTTAATACATCCAATGACATGAATATAATATTCACACACAAATTCGGAGGCTTACACCTCGAATTCTTGGATGTGGCCATTTCAGTGAGGCAAGGGGAGTTGGTGACTGAGGGATACCGCAAGCCCACGGCCACCAACTCCCTACTCCATTACTCAAGCTATCATGCCCCCAGCGTCAAAAAGGCTGTGCCTTATGGACAGTTTGTCAGACTCAAACGCATCAACAAGTTAGAGGAAGATCACAACTAACAGGCTTTAGACCTGAAGAGCAGGCTTCTGGCTAGGGGTTACCCCATAAAATGACTCAATGATGCAATGAAAAAGGCTGCACATCCAAGACAATTAAAACCTCCAAGAGTGACCCTTGTTGATAAAGAAAGAGAGGACACACAAAACTCCAGATTAGACCCCTTTGTGTTTTCCTTCAAGTATGGACCAATGGCCTATCAGATCAAAACGGTTATAAAAGAAAATTGGGGCATCCTAGAAAGAGATGAATCCTTGACAGGGATAAAAAAAATATTGCACCCATTGTCGCATTTAGAAAATGCCACACTCTAAAGGACAGATTGGTCCGCAGTAGATTTCAGGAAAAAAAAAACCTGAGACATGGCTACAGAGTTGGGGCCCCAAGGGTAACCGCAGATGTGGCCATTGCTCATGTTGTAAACTGAACCCGCAGTGGGACACCCTAAACTTTGGAGGGATCCAGCATAGGGTTAACACCCTTATAACCTGCAAAAGTAAATACGTTGTCTACTTGCTAAAATGTATATGCGGCAGGTTTTATATAGGGAAAACAATTAGATGTATCCAAGAAAGGATTAGGGAACATATCAATTCACTTACCAGTGGCAAGGGTTGCCCACGTCCAGGGCCGGTGCAAGGATTTTTGCCGCCGCCCCCCCCCCTTCCCTTTATCAGATGATCTGCCCATATCATGACATCACATATGTTCCACCCCTTTCTCAGCATTTAAATTAAAAGAACTGCTATGTTTCCCTTAGGCCTCTTTCACACTTGCGTTGTCCGGATCCGGCGTGTACTCCACTTGCCGGAATTACACTCCGGATCCGGAAAAACGCAAGTGTACTGAAAGCATTTGAAGACGGAACCGTCTTCCAAATGCTTTCAGTGTTACTATGGCACCCAGGACGCTATTAAAGTCCTGGTTGCCATAGTAGGAGCGGGGAGCGGGGGAGCGGTATACTTACAGTCCGTGCGGCTCCCGGGGCGCTCCAGAATGACGTCAGAGCGCCCCATGCGCATGGATGACGTGATCCATGCGATCACGTGATCCATGCGCTTGGGGCGCCCTGACGTCACTCTGGAGCGCCCGGGGAGCCGCACGGACGGTAAGTATGCTGCTCCCCCGATCCCCGCTACACTTTACCATGGCTGTCAGGACTTTAGCGTCCCGGCAGCCATGGTAACCACTCTGAAAAAGCTAAATGTCGGCTCCGGCAATGCGCCGAAACGACGTTTAGCTTAAGGCCGGATCCGGATCAATGCCTTCCAATGGGCATTAATTCCGGATCCGGCCTTGCGGCAAGTGTTCCGGATTTTTGGCCGGAGCAAAAAGCGCAGCATGCTGCGGTATTTTCTCCGGCCAACAAACGTTCCGTACCGGAACTGAAGACATCCTGATGCATCCTGAACGGATTACTCTCCATTCAGAATGCATTAGGATAATCCTGATCAGGATTCTTCCGGCATAGAGCCCCGACGACGGAACTCTATGCCGGAAGACAATAACGCAGGTGTGAAAGAGCCCTTAGGGTTAATCCAGCTTCTTGTAGCCGTCTCCCTGACAGCCGCTAGAGGCGCTTCCGCGATTCTCACTGTGAAAATTACAATGGGAAGATGCGGAACATAGTTTTGAATGAGTGCGCATGTGCATTCACAGCTGAGAGGAGGATCAGGGAGAAGAGTTCCCAGTGCCGGCGCTGGAGAAAGGTAAGTGGCTGAAGGGGTTTTAACCCCTTCAGCCCAGTGGGAGGGGGACACGAGGGTGCCCCACTCCTAACAACTATATAGTGCCAGGAAAATGAGTTAGTTTACCTGGCACTATAGTGCTCCTTCACCACCAGTACTGCACAGTGTCTGTTCTCTGCAGGAACAGGCTATAGACACCAGTACCACTACATTAACTGTACTGGTTCTGGGACTATAGTGTCCTTTTAATGTGAGGTAAATTAGTTTCCAATGTAGTATTAATAACTAAACAATTAAATAATAAACATATTGCATTGTCTACTTACCACCAGGACAATAAGATGATCTGGTCTCTGGCTGCAGTCTGGCTTTGGGGACTCCCTTGTCACTCTCTTCTACCCCCCTCCCTTGTCACTCTCTTCTCCCCCCCTCCCTTGTCACTCTCTTCTCTCCCCCTCCCTTGTCACTCTCTTCTCCCCCCCTCCCTTGTCACTCTCTTCTCCCCCTCCCTTGTCACTCTCTTCTACCCCCCTCCCTTGTCACTCTCTTCTCCCCCCCTCCCTTGTCACTCTCTTCTCTCCCCCTCCCTTGTCACTCTCTTCTCCCCCCCTCCCTTGTCACTCTCTTCTCCCCCTCCCTCGTCACTCTCTTCTCCCCCCCTCCCTCTCTTGTCATTCTCTTCTCCCCCTCCCTCGTCACTCTCTTCTCCCCCCTCCCTCCCTTGTCACTTTCTTCTCCCCCCTCCCTTGTTGTCACTCTCTTCTCCCCCCTCCCTCCCTTGTCACTTTCTTCTCCCCCCTCCCTTGTCACTCTCTTTCTCCCCCCTCCCCTGTCACTCTCTTTCTCCCCCCTCCCTTGTCACTCTCATTCCCCCCCACTCTCTTTCTCCCCCTCCCTTGTCACTCTCATTCCCCCCCCACTCTCTTTCTCCCCCTCCCTTGTCACTCTCATTCCCCCCCCCACTCTCTTCCCCCCACTCCCTTGTCACTCTCATTCCCCCCCCCCCCCCACTATATAGTGCCAGGAAAATGAGTTAGTTTACCTGGCACTATAGTGCTCCTTCACCACCAGTACTGCACAGTGTCTGTTCTCTGCGGGAACAGGCTATAGACACCAGTACCACTACATTAAACTGTACTGGTTCTGGGACTATAGTGTCCTTTTAATGTGAGGTAAATTAGTTTCCAATGTAGTATTAATAACTAAACACATAAATAATAAACATATTGCATTGTCTACTTACCACCAGGACAATAAGATGATCTGGTCTCTGGCTGCAGTCTGGCTCTGGGGACTCCCTTGTCACTCTCTTCTCCCCCCCTCCCTTGTCACTCTCTTCTCCCCCCCTCCCTTGTCACTCTCTTCTCCTCCCCTCCCTTGTCACTCTCTTCTCCCCCTCCCTCGTCACTCTCTTCTCTCCCCCTCCCTCGTCACTCTCTTCTCCCCCCCTCCCTCCCTTGTCATTCTCTTCTCCCACTCCCTCGTCACTCTCTTCTCCCCCCTCCCTCCCTTGTCACTTTCTTCTCCCCCCTCCCTTGTCACTCTCTTCTCCCCCCTCCCTCCCTTGTCACTTTCTTCTCCCCCCCTCCCTTGTCACTCTCTTTCTCCCCCTCCCTTGTCACTCTCATTCCCCCCCACTCTCTTTCTCCCCCTCCCTTGTCACTCTCATTCCCCCCCCCCCACTCTCTTTCCCCCCCTCCCTTGTCACTCTCATCCCCCCCCTCCCTTGTCACTCTCATTCCCCCCCACTCCCTTGTCACTCTTATTCCCCCCCCCCACTCCCTTGTCACTCTCATTCCCCCCTCCCTTGTCACTCTCATTCCCCCCCTCCCTTGTCACTCTCATTCCCCCCCTCCCTTGTCACTCTCTCCCCCCCCCTCCCTTGTCACTCTCATTCCCCCCTCCCTTGTCACTCTCATTCCCCCCCTCCCTTGTCACTCTCATTCCCCCCTCCCTTGTCACTCTCATTCCCCCCCTCCCTTGTCACTCTCATTCCCCCCTCCCTTGTCACTCTCATTCCCCCCCTCCCTTGTCACTCTCATTCCCCCCTCCCTTGTCACTCTCTCTCCCCCCCTCACTTGTCACTCTCTTCTCCCCCCCCTTTGTCATTCTCATTTCCCCCCCCACACACTCCCTTGTCACTCTCATTCCCCCCCCCCACACTCCCTTGTCACTCTCATTCCCCCCCACACACACACTCCCTTGTCACTCTCATTCCCCCCCACTCCCTTTCCCCCCCTCCCTTGTCACTCTCATTCCCCCCCACTCCCTTGTCACTCTCATTCCCCCCCACTCCCTTGTCACTCTCATTCCCCCCCACTCCCTTGTCACTCTCTTCTCCCCCCCTCACTTGTCATTCTCTTCCCCCCCCTCCCTTGTCACTCTCTTCTCCCCCCCTCCCTTGTCACTCTCTTCTCCCCCCCTCCCTTGTCACTCTCTTCTCCCCCTCCCTCGTCACTCTCTTCTCCCCCCCCCTCCCTCCCTTGTCACTCTCTTCTCCCCCCCCTCCCTCCCTTGTCACTCTCTTCTCCCCCTCCCTCGTCACTCTCTTCTCCCCCTCCCTCGTCACTCTCTTCTCCCCCCTCCCTCCTTTGTCACTTTCTTCTCCCCCCTCCCTTGTCACTCTCTTCTCCCCCCTCCCTTGTCACTCTCTTTCTCCCCACTCCCTTGTCACTCTCTTTCTCCCCCCTCCCTTGTCACTCTCTTTCCCCCCCTCCCTTGTCACTCTCATTCCCCCCCTCCCTTGTCACTCTCATTCCCCCCTCCCTTGTCACTCTCATTCCCCCCTCCCTTGTCACTCTCTCTCCCCCCCTCACTTGTCACTCTCTTCTCCCCCCCTTTGTCATTCTCATTTCCCCCCCCACACACTCCCTTGTCACTCTCATTCCCCCCCCCACACTCCCTTGTCACTCTCATTCCCCTCCCCACACACACTCCCTTGTCACTCTCATTCCCCCCCACTCCCTTTCCCCCCCTCCCTTGTCACTCTCATTCCCCCCCCCACTCCCTTGTCACTCTCTTCTCCCCCCCTCCCTTGTCACTCTCTTCTCCCCCCCTCCCTTGTCACTCTCTTCTCCCCCCCTCCCTTGTCACTCTCTTCTCCCCCCTCCCTTGTCACTCTCTTCTCCCCCTCCCTCGTCACTCTCTTCTCCCCCCCCTCCCTCCCTTGTCACTCTCTTCTCCCCCTCCCTCGTCACTCTCTTCTCCCCCTCCCTCGTCACTCTCTTCTCCCCCCTCCCTCCTTTGTCACTTTCTTCTCCCCCCTCCCTTGTCACTCTCTTCTCCCCCCTCCCTCCTTTGTCACTTTCTTCTCCCCCCTCCCTTGTCACTCTCTTCTCCCCCCTCCCTCCCTTGTCACTTTCTTCTCCCCCCTCCCTTGTCACTCTCTTTCTCCCCCCTCCCTTGTCACTCTCTTTCTCCCCCCTCCCTTGTCACTCTCTTTCTCCCCCTCCCTTGTCACTCTCATTCCCCCCCACTCTCTTTCTCCCCCTCCCTTGTCACTCTCATTCCCCCCCACTCTCTTTCCCCCCTCCCTTGTCACTCTCATTCCCCCCCCCACTCCCTTGTCACTCTCATTCCCCCCCCCACTCCCTTGTCACTCTCATTCCCCCCCACTCCCTTGTCACTCTCATTCCCCCCCCACTCCCTTGTCACTCTCATTCCCCCCCCCCCACTCCCTTGTCACTCTCATTCCCCCCCCCCACTCCCTTGTCACTCTCATTCCCCCCCACTCCCTTGTCACTCTCATTCCCCCCCACTCCCTTGTCACTCTCATCCCCCCCACTCCCTTGTCACTCTCATTCCCCCCCCACTCCCTTGTCACTCTTATTCCCCCCCCCACTCCCTTGTCACTCTCATTACCCCCCTCCCTTGTCACTCCCTTGTCACTCTCATTCCCCCCACCACTGCGCCTTACAGGTGGCGCCGGCCCTGCCCACGTCTCATTGAACATATAAGACAGGAACATGGAGGGAGCGACCAAACACTAAGTTTTGCAGGCATTGAGGTAATACGCAGCCTACCACAAGGGGGAGATAGACATAAAGAACTACTAAGGAGGGAGAGTAAGTGGATCTTGTGCGCAGGCGCAATGGGTCCGTTGGGACTCAATGAAAAGATCGACATGGGAGTATTTTTGTAAATGCCGTTGATTAGGCTCTACTCATTGCAAGTTTATTTGTATTATTATTTTAATGTAATATGTCTTTCACACAGTGATGTAGCTCCCCCTCTGTGACACACAGGTAGGCGCCAGGTGAGCGCAATGCCTGGGCGGTGCAGAGAGAAGCGCGTCATAGCAGGCTTTTAAAAGCAGGTGAAATTCACCACTTGATTACAAGCCCGACGAAGCACCTAGGTGTGAAACGGCCGTCGCCTTGTCCTGCTGATGCACACATGTATGTAAGTCTGCTCCGTACCTTTTACTACGTTGGAATAAAGTAACCACTCTGCAAATACCGGTGAGTGCCGCCCTCGTCTTCTATTATTCAAGTGCAGCACAATATACTGCCTCAGCAGAACCAAATACCACAGTGCAGCACAATATACTGCCTCAGCAGAACCAAATACCACAGTGCAGCATAATATACTGCCCCAGCAGAACCAAATACCCCAGTGCAGCACAATATACTGCCCCAGCAGAACCAAATACCACAGTGCAGCACAATATACTGCCCCAGCAGAACCAAATACCACAGTGCAGCACAATATACTGCCCCAGCAGAACCAAATACCACAGTGCAGCACAATATACTGCCCCAGCAGAACCAAATACCACAGTGCAGCACAATATACTGCCTGCAGAACCAAATACCACAGTGCAGCACAATATACTGACTCAGCAGAACCAAATACCACAGTGCAGCACAATATATGTTGTGCCTTTTCATAGGTAAATATATTCATATCCAATTCATTATTGTCAAGATGGATGTTCATTGCCTTTAAGAGCCATGCTCGATTATATTTATAATTTTGTATGTCTTGAGTAGGCCAAAGTAAGGTCGTACAAAGATTTCTACTTTTTTAGTGTTATTCTGCTCATGAATGTACCAGTCTGAGAAGAATCCTCCTTGTCTACTTGTAAATTTATGACGGGAGATAAAGATGAGCTCTATGCAGCTGGTAATAATTACCTATACAATTAGGCATTTATTAATGAAGCTAAATATATAATATGTATGTATTCATTTAATGAGCCTTAGTTAGTCCTTAGCATAAGACAATCAGTAGGACATATATATATATATATTTGTTTATATTATATTGTTATATGTTACGAAGACAACATGTATCCAGTATATTATATATATATTTCTCATTAGGAGAATATCTGTCTCAAAAAAAGTATCTCTAAAGATGTGTGTCTTGTAACAATTATTCACATCTTTGGCATGACAGGAGGTACTGATATCTCTGTGAGAAAACAAAGCCATTCAAGTTATTTATGATCCATAAATCAACAGTGTGAGAAACATTCAGAGAGACACCTAGAGGTCCGTCTCTGATTGCTACAAGTGTCAGAATTAATCCCTATGGCTTTGAATTAAAGCTTTTAAGGTCAAATGTATATTTAGACTTACATAAGTTAACCCTTTATACTATGATGCAAATAGCTTATACAGCAGTGCCACCTAGGTATCAGTAGGTGACAATACAACAGTAGCAAAAGTGCATTCTGGGTAAGGTTATGATGTCAAATTTTTTATCAATGGTCACGCCCATCCGACAACGATTGGAAAGTTCCAAACTAGGAAGGTGTGTCTAACTGATAGGTTTGTGATCGTAAGCCATACACAGAAGGTAGAAAAGGGGGAGAAAGGAGAAAGAAAAAGGAGGAAAAGAGGAAAGACAAGTAAAGTTTTCTAGAGGGGTCTATCAAGATGAAAGCCCTGGTGAGATGTGCTATGATGGACCACCCAGCTTTCCTAGGAGCAGAAGTGAGATTCCTACTAGGACTTGGTAAGAGACACAGAAAATGATATTTCATTTTATTAAGACTAATTTGATAGTGTGGGTGAAATTATACCATCTAGATTGGCAAATAAATAATTAAATTAATTGATCATCTCCATATTGAGATGTAGTCTTAGGATATTGTGAGGCTTCATTCTACCTGCAGAAGAATCTAGACTCATAATCTAGCAAAGCATTAAATAATTGCTTTTATATATATATATATATATATGTAACGGACCGTTTCAGCAGACAAGGGGTTAAAATCCGTTTAGGCGATAAGCCCCTTTCTGAGAGACAGGCACAGCTACTTGCAGAACACCAACCTCCCGAACTGGATACAAAGTAGCACTCCAAACTGGAACCTCACGAATAGCTGCTAGCAGGCGGACAGGGATCAGCTTACACCTCTGGCAATCGGTCCTCTAACAGCATACAGTGAATCCCCCCAATAACGAGACAAGGCTCCGTGTTGAGGGTCAAACAGTGGTCTGACTGTACTTGAAGTACAGCCTCTTTTATTCACAAAAAACAAACAGAGTACTGCCCACAGGGGTTTGAAATACAACCAATCAGTATATTACAAGACATACAATGTAACTACAGCAACCAATCGTTCACGCCCCCAGAGGACCAGAATGAAGACTGTAACATAGGACAACATATCCCCACAATGCATCATGGTTTCCTCCTCTCTGTCCAGACAACCTGAAGAGCAATCCAATTATCTCTGAGGACAAAAGGAGATCGCCAATACACATGTGAGGACAACAGAACAGACATCACCATTTTAAACACACAATGGGACAATAGAAACACACCCAGCATATTCCCTCCCCTTATCCTGAGAGGAGACTCAATTATACATACAGTTAAACATACTTTCTACCCAACTTTCATAACTCTAAAACCATACCTCACATTCACATAAAAATTACATTTTCGCAATCAATCCATTCAGGGGAACAACATATTAAAAAATGGCATGAATCAGACCAGGGGTTCAAAAGTTAGTAAAATATCTTTTGGGCCCTGGCTGGCACATGGCTATCTGGCTCAAACCAGTTTTACAGAGCCCTCTTTCTTGGAGACAATGGGAAAATAATCAAATTATATCCAGGGATAGAGGCAGACTCCATTGAGCACATGGTTGCAAAAAGACATAAAATACAATAAAATACACAAGGTTACATTTACTACATAAAATAAAGACATGCAACATATCCCCAGATAGCTTAGGTTTGAGCGCATATTATTGAATGGCGCTCAGACCACACACATACAGTTCAATTGCCATGGAGCTTAAGTTTTGCATGGGCTGATGATAGGGCCCATAATCCAGGGGCAAGAGGCCAGCAGCCAGTCCTCTCCAAAACCCAGTGGCGAGGTTGGTTTCGCCACAATATATATATATATATATATATATTGATAGAACATTCTTCGCCAAGCTAAGTGATGGATTCCCACAGGAAAGACTTGTTTCAAGTCCTTCCCATTTAAGATCCTAGATCCCTGTTATTTGTCTTAATAGTCTTACCAAAGTTATATATGTGAAAATAGTCCAGGATGGGGCGGAAGGATACAGTTATCTCTTCTAAGTTATATCCTTGGATGGATTTGCCCATGCATGTGATATGTAGTTGGTTAGAAGGGGGCAGAATGTATTTAGCATTCCATATTGATGTCTAGGATTAGACATGCCCATCCTGATATCATGAGGTTTTTTCTGAACAGAAGTAATGTTATAACTTATGTTCATATTTTGATATCCTAACCTAATAATGGCTTGGTTATAATGTGACAAGTTATTTCCACTCACATGTATTGTTAAGCTTGTAATGCTTTATATTAACGCTATATATATTCATTTGCATGTATCGTTGTGTTTATTTACTTATATATGTTTATAACCTTGTAACCAATAAATCTGCATATTTTTATAATACCTGTGTATTATTGTATAATACAGACCTACATTTTATCATTAACGTCATCCCACGTCAAAAAGAACTTATTTATCTGAGGAAATAGTCGGACTCAGATGTGAATTGTATCAATTAGGTTGTCTACAATTCACCAGGTCATGATTTTAAGAATTTATGACAAATTTAATAAATTTTATTTTTTTATGGTTAATTATTTTTATGACTATAATTAATAATTCTTAATTGAATTATTACCCCCCGACATATACTGCCTCAGCAGAACCAAATACCACAGTGCAGCACAATATACCGCCTCAGCAGAACCAGATACCACAGTGCAGCACAATATACTGCCTCAGCAGAACCAAATACCACAGTGCAGCACAATATACTGCCCCAGCAGAACCAAATACCACAGTGTAGCACAATATACTGCCCCAGCAGAACCAAATACCACAGTGCAGCACAATATACTGCCCCAGCAGAACCAAATACCACAGTGCAGCACAATATACTGCCCCAGCAGAACCAAATACCACAGTGCAGCGCAATATACTGCCTCAGCAGAACCAGATACCACAGTGCAGCACAATATACTGCCCCAGCAGAACCAAATACCACAGTGCAGCACAATATACTGCCCCAGCAGAACCAAATACCACAGTGTAGCACAATATACTGCCCCAGCAGAACCAAATACCACAGTGCAGCACAATATACTGCCCCAGCAGAACCAAATACCACAGTGCAGCACAATATACTGCCCCAGCAGAACCAAATACCACAGTGCAGCACAATATACTGCCCCAGCAGAACCAAATACCACAGTGCAGCACAATATACTGCCCCAGCAGAACCAAATACCACAGTGCAGCACAATATACTGCCCCAGCAGAACCAAATACCACAGTGCAGCACAATATACTGCCCCAGCAGAACCAAATACCACAGTGCAGCACAATATACTGCCCCAGCAGAACCAAATACCACAGTGCAGCACAATATACTGCCCCAGCAGAACCAAATACCACAGTGCAGCACAATATACTGCCCCAGCAGAACCAAATACCACAGTGCAGCACAATATACATATTCCACACTCTGGAACTCGGTACCCCAACATATCGTATACTATACCGCCACGACCAGCTTCACCCTCACCTACTGTGTCCTTCTCCCATACCATGTAGACTGTAAGCCCTCATGGGCAGGACCCTCTCTCCTTCTGTACCAGTCTGTAACTCGTCTTGTTCATGCTTAGTGCAATTGTCTGTATTATGTATGTGCACCCCTTATCATATGTACATCGATGTAGAATGAATGACGCTTTAATAATAAATAATAATAATAATAATACTGCCCCAGTAGAACCAGATACCACAGTGCAGCACAGTATACTGCCCCAGCAGAACCAAATACCATAGTGCAGTACAATATACTGCATCAGGAGAACCAAATCCTACAGTGCAACACAATACATTGCCCCAGCAGAACCAAATACCACACTGCAACACAAAGTACTGCAAATTCAAATACCTCCCCAGAAGCTGTCCTTCTGTGGTGGCCATCAACAGCTGCCATGTTCTGTCCTTCTTGGGAGGTGAAATGTGGGCCACAGCTCTGGGCCATCCTTACTTTCAGCATGCTGCCTGGACTTCCCTTAGTAATGACCCCTATAGTGCCCATCTTTATATTTATATGTTGGTAAGGCTGATTAGTCAGCCTGCATTTGTGGGAGGGGCGGAGGCTCTTCATATACGAGCCACAGCCTCACTCATAGGCGTGTGTTCTCAGGTGCACAGGCCGCATGTTACCTTGTCCGTCCAGGTTCAGCCACGGCTGATACTATATGTTTTTGTCTTGTTACCTGGATCGCCCAGGCCGAGTTAAATGTTGTATGTCACCTGGATCGTCCAGGTTCAGCCACGGCAGATCACGGCTATGTCATTTGTCTTGTTACCTGGATCGCCCAGGCCACGTTAAATGTTTTATGTCACCTGGATCGTCCAGGCCACGTTAAATGTCGTATGTCGGGGGGGCGTGGCTGACTGCCGGCATGAGCGCACGCACTTGAGAGAGGCTCCGTTCCCTGTACTAAATCCTACTTAATCTTGCCAAGCTGTCTACGCTAAATTCCGAGTGGCAAGTGCAGAGGAGAAGGAGAAAGCCCAGGCAGCTCGACATGGGTCCCAGCAAGGCGCAATCGGCAGCTGAGAAGCTTAAGGAGTACGCCCGCCAGGACAACCAACATGGCGCCGCTCTTCCCGCCACTCCACGTGCGGCGACTCACGGACAGGCTGCGCAACAGTTAGAGCCTGATGATGCTGGGGAACCAGAAATCACCCTAAAAGCAGTGTCGGAGCAGCTTCTAACGGCAATCTCCTCCTGCCAGTCCTCCCTCACGTGCAAAATCGAGGAGGTACGGGTGGACCTGGGCCTGTTAAGGCAGGATGTACAGCAGCTGAGGGAAAGGGTGAAGCAGACGGAAGATCGAGTGTCGGCACTGGAGGATTATACTAGGCCTCTGGACACAAGACTGCAGGAGGTGGAGAGATCTGTGGGATTATGGCGGCAGAAGTGTGACGACCTGGAGAATCGGTCTCGCCGCAACAATGTGCGGATTTTGGGTATGCCGGAGAGAGCGGAGGGACGGGATCCTGCCAATTTCCTGGAGGCATGGTTCAAGGCCCAGTTTCCCGGTGCTGCGTTCTCGACCGCATACGCGGTTGAAAGGGCGCATAGAATCCCTGCCAGACCATCTCCACCGGGAGCCCCGCCGAGACCTCTGTTGGCCCGTATGCTCAACTGGAAAGACCGGGACTTAATCCTCAGCCAGGCAAGGAGCAAGGGAGCGCTGATGTACGACAACGCTAATGTTTCATTACTCCCGGACTTCTCTGCGGAATTGCAGAAGAAGAGGGCCACTTTTGTCTCGGTCAAGAGACGACTCCACAAATTAAACCTGCAATATTCGATGGCCTACCCAGCACGTCTCCGGGTGATCGATGGGGACAGACCACTTTTCTTCACCGACCCAAAGGAAGCAGAGGACTGGCTATCCAGACGCCCGAGACCGCGCTAACCAGGACACTGTGACTGCGCCGCAAGTATAAAGGGGTACCGCACTGAGCAATACAGTACCTTATAGCAGGGTTCAAGTGTCTGTGATGCTATGTTTTTTTTTCCTTCTCACTTATGTGTTGCGGGACACTTTCAGATGCTGGGCCTCTGAGAATTGCAATACTGGCTATAGTTGCTCGTCTTATAGCTGATATGGGGCCTGTTGATATATTATATGTTATTACCTGCTGCTCCTCTTAATAATTACAGCTGTACTACAACATGTACAGGGAACGCTCGGCCACCGGTAAGGGCCTGAACAACTTCTTTGCCTTACCGGTCCCCGAATAAGTTGCCACGAAACTAACGTATTAATGTTTGCACTGGATGCATATCTAGAGCTGTTGGTTTATCATATGTTATGTTCTATGTTTCTACTGTTGACTAAGGCATGGGCATCTGCGCGTTTATTATGGGCTGGAGAAGTGAAGCGATCACTTGGGGAAAGGTGGCAATATGTTGGATCTGACGGGGTGACCCTCATTTGTGTGGAAGATGCTTTGATAACTGAGCCATGGGGTCTTTAACAATGATGTCCTGGAATGTGAGAGGTTTGGGCGCACCGAATAAGAGAATTGCGGTATTTTCGCATGTCAGGAGATATTGCCCTCACATTCTAGGACTTCAGGAAACTCATTTGACGGCAGACACTGAGCACAGAATAGTTAAATCATGGGTGCAATGGTCTTCGCAGGCGCACGGCACCTCGCACTCTAGGGGAGTGGCAATACTGGTTCGTAAGGGCCTCATATGGGAGCTGCAGCAGACTGCTGTGGACCCTGAGGGGCAATATCTAATGGTGTATGGGTTTATTAATCATGTGCCTTATGTTATTGTTAACCTATATAATCCTCCTCCGGCCAGGGTCTCACTCTTACAGACGACATTGGGGTTTGCAGCACAATACCCCTCGGCCCGTTTGATCTGCATGGGTGACTTTAACATGGTCATGGGAGAAGAGTTAGATAGGCACCGCCCACCAGGTATGCGGATAGATGAGTCTCACTCCGTCACTGCGTTATCTAGAGTTGCTGCAGAGTTAGGCTGGCTGGATCTCTGGAGACTTAGGAACCCGCTGCTGAGAGAGTACTCCTGCTTCACCCCTGCTAGAGGTGCGCTGTCTAGAATCGACTATGTTTTGGGCAATGCTACGGTGTACACGGACTTGATCGATATATCCTTTGTGCCACAAGGTCCTTCAGATCATGCTCCGATAGTAACATGTTTGAATGTTCCTGGCGCAGCCTCTAGGGGAGGTAAAGTGAGGATTCATCCTTTCTGGCTCACGCTCTTTACCCAGAATGACAGGATTCCTGACCAGCTGGAGGTGTTCTTGGAGATGCAGGGGGATGAAACGGAAGGTTTGCTATTATGGGACACCCTGAAGGCCTATCTGAGGGGCTGCCTGAAGTCCTCCATTTCTTATGTGAAAAAGTGTACTGCTCGCCAGGAGCTTGAACTGCACACCAAATGTAGGGAGGCAGAAGCCGCTTTCTGTTTAGATCCCACAGAAGTGAATAGAATTGAATGGATGGCGAGGGGTCGATCCTATATGCTGCACATTAAAGAGAAAAGCGAGCGCAGGATGTTTTTCATGAAGCAGCAGTCGTTTGAATCTGGGGATAGAGCGGGCAAACTCCTCGCCCAGATTGCAAGAACCAATCAGATGTCCCCCCCGGTTCTGCGTATACTGAATTCTGAGGGGCAGCTGATGGAATCAGTGGAAGGTATTCTTGATACTTTCAGATGCTTTTATCAGTCGCTTTACAGCTCTTCAGCTCAATATACTGCTGGGGAACTGTGTGACTATATTGCTGAGGTGTCCCACCCTAAGCTTAGCATGGAGGACAGGCGCTTGCTGGAAGCGGACATATCACTAGAGGAAATTCAATTGGCCATACAGGATCTACCTAAGGGGAAGGCACCGGGCCCGGATGGGATCCCTGTAGAAGTATATGCTAAATACAACAAGATCCTAGGACCCCAACTCCTTAAACTGTATTCAGAGTCACTCCGGCAGCGTTCATTGCCTGACTCCCTGTATGATGCCACCATTGTAGTAATTTTGAAACCAGACAAGGACCCCAATGAGTGTGGGTCTTATAGACCAATCTCATTATTAAATTTAGATTACAAAATATTAACTAGGCTCCTGGCTTCTCGCCTAAATAAAGTGGTGACATCCATAATACATAAGGATCAGGCCGGATTCATGCCGGGCAGGACGACTTCTGACAATATTAGAAGGGTGCAGGTAATAGCGCAGATTGGGGCAGCGGAAGAAAGGAGGTGGGCCCTGGCTTCCCTAGACACTGCTAAGGCCTTTGATTCAGTGGAATGGCCCTTTCTGCTGCAGATCCTGAGAGACTTCGGCTTTGGCCCTCAGTTTGTAAGCTGGATTGAAATACTGTATCAGAGACCTAAAGCAAACATACTAGTGAATGGCACTCAATCTGATTCCTTTGCGCTTCACAGGGGTACAAGGCAGGGATGTCCCCTTTCCCCGTTGCTGTTTGCTGTAGTGATAGAGCATCTTGCGCTGCGCATTAGACAGGACGAGGCCTTTCTGGGGATCTCCAGGGGGAATAGAGCAGAGAAAATAGGGCTCTATGCTGATGATTTGCTCCTGTTTATGGATGAGCCCGAGAGGACCCTCCAGAGTGCGATGGAAGTGATAGAGAGGTTTGGTACTTATTCGGGCTTGCACATAAATTGGACCAAATCTGCTATCATGCCTCTCTTGACACATGACTGGCCCGAAAGGATGCTTAACCTACCAGTGGTGGATCAGTTTAAATACCTTGGTATTGTGATCACTAAGGATCCCCACGTGTCAGTGGCAAGAAATATAGACCCCATAGAATCTTTATTCATTGACAAATTTAAAACATGGAAGTCGCTGCCGTTATCGGTAATGGGTAGATTGAACCTGGTCAAAATGGTATTACTTCCAAAGGGTCTCTATCTCCTGTCACACGCATGCGCCCCAATCTCTAAAACCTTCTTTGACAGACTGCACACGATGACGGCGGCTTTTGTCTGGGGGGGAGCCAGGAGAAAGCTTTCTCTGTTAGTCCTACAGAGGTCCAAACTTAACGGCGGAGTAGCGCTGCCCGACTTCTTTCTGTATTACCTAGCTAGTCAGCTGAAGTACGTAGCGGCATGGGTGGGACAGGGGGAGCTGCCGGGACCGGAATACTGGCTGAAGGAATATCTTAATCTTGACACCCTGTGGCCCGTGTTGGAGTCCCCTGGTCGGGTGACTGGTAGGCTTCTCCCTGCTCATAAATTAGCCAACCAGGTCTGGAAGGCGGCCAAACTCAACTCGTATAAGGATTTGCCTGATACTGTCCCTGTTTGGGATAATCCCATGTTTCCTCACTTGGTAAATTTGGAGGGAGGGACAGTCTGGAAAGGGCAAGGGGTCAGGACTTTGGAGGACTTATATATAGGAGGTGTTTTGCGGTCTCTACAGCAATTGCAAGAGAAGTTTGAGATCCCCCACACACACTTCTATAGATATCTCCAGCTGCGACATGCCCTAACTGCTCAATTTAGTGATGAGAGTAGGAACATATCTAAATATCCCTTGATAGGGGTGTTGAGGTCACAGGGTCCCAAGGGTGTAATTTCTGTGTTATATACTCACCTGTTGGGAGAACGCATGGCACTCCAACCTTTGGAGGTATAGGCAAAGTGGAGAGATTCCATTACTACACTTGATGCCGAGGACTGGGAGGAGGCTCTGCTGGTGCCCACTAAGGTCTCCCCTTCGGTGAACAATAGACTAACCCAACTGTTTATACTTCATAGAAGCTACTTATCTCCTCTAAGATTACACAGAATGGGAAGATCTCCCAGCAGTAGATGTCATAGATGTCAGGAGGAGAGGGCTGATTTATGGCATTTGATTTGGGGATGCAGCTACATTCAGGCCTTCTGGGATGGGGTTGTGGACGTTCTTTCAACAATGATCCCTGCTCAGCTAGTTATTTGCCCTAAAGTTTGTATTCTAGGAGTTTTGGATGAAGAGCAGTGGACACATCACCAGAGAGTATTTTTAGGAGAGGCCCTATTCTTGGCTAGGAAAGCTATAGCGCTAAGATGGATGGCTGATAGGCCTCCCACTGTCAATCAATGGAAAGCATTGGTAAATCATGCCATGTCTATGGAAAAAGTAGTATATGCTCATAGAAGATGCCCGCAAAAGTTTCAGAAGGTATGGGGAGAGTGGTGTTCCTCACCCTTGACCCTGCAACCCATGCACATGCACTCTGTATAAACAAGATCTACATGAAGCACCATTTTCATTGATATTATGTAATGATATATTCAATGCCCGCTCAGTGTATTATGTACTACAATGATGTGCTTACTCGAATGTAATTGCTCCTGTTGTACGATACTTTTCTTGCCCATATGTGTTCGTCGTACAAAACACCACGTTGCCTGGAACTCCCCTGCGCGGGTTGTACCGACGTTTTCATGCCTACTGTATGCCTTTTATTAAACTTCAATAAAACGAGTTTAAAAAAAAAAAAAAGTCGTATGTCGCCTGGATCGCCCAAGCCGAGTTAAATGTTTTATGTCACCTGGATCGTCCAGGCCACGTTAAATGTTGTATGTCACCTGGATCGTCCAGGCCACGTTAAATGTTTTATGTCACCTGGATCGTCCAGGCCGAGTTAAATGTATGTCACCTGGATCGCCCAGGTTCAGCTACTGCAGATACCATGCTATGTCATTTGTCTTGTTACCTGGATTGCCCAGGACAAGCTAAATGTTGGGTGACAACTGGACCGTCAGGTTCAGCCGCTGCTGATACTACGCTATATGTCATGTTTTGTTGTTAGAATAAGTCTCTGCCATACTCCACTCTATCGGTATATCGGGTTTACTCTACTCGCACCCAGAGCTGCGTTCACACGTCCTATACTACTACAGGTTCTTTCCCAGGCCCATTTCAAGAACTGCATTCATGTTGCTGTTGCATCTATGTTATGCTCCGTTCACAACCAGAGCTGCTGTTATACCAAATTTCATGCTCTGCTTATACCCAGAGTTGTGTTCACACTTATACTGCTACACCAGGTCGTATACCCCATTCACCAAAGCCGCTTTCCATGTCTGCTGTCACATCAAGTTAATATTCCGTGCACATCCAAAGCTGCGTCCGCATGTCTGCTTTTACATCTTGTCCTATACTCCATTCACTACTAGAGCTGCGTTCACGTGTCTGCTTTCGCATCACGTCAATACTCTGCTCACTTTCAAATTGCATTCATATGTCTGCTTATACCATGCTTTTCATGCGCTACCCATACTCGGAGCTGCGCCCATACCATGTTTTTTAGGTACCACTCACATTCAAAGCTCCATTCACCCATTTGTTGTTACATCATGTGTTGTACTCTGCTTCCACTCAAAGCTGCATTCTCCTGTTCATTGCTACGTCATGGTTTTACTCAATAGTCTCATCGGGGCAGTCTGCACCCACCGCTCTGGTTCTTTAATCCTGGTTCATATTCACTCAGACTGGTCTCCTTTTACTTCTGGTTCGTATTTACTTAGATTGGTCTCCTGCCCCAGTTCACCAAACAGCTCCTCAGCGGAGGTCAGTCGGCCAATAGGAGTTTCCTGCTATGTTTTCACAAGCTGTTCATTTGTTTGTCACGATAAGAGACTTCTCTTAGCGAACTTGCAATGACTCAGGCTTTTGTTTTTCTCCCATCTCTGTTTCAATTTCATGTTTACGTTTATGGTTCGCGGTGGTTAGTGTTATGTATGCACGTGCTTCGGATTTCTAATGTCTATATTTTCAACGCCTGTTGGCAGTTATGTTCCTTAGGCCACCTTCTAGCCAATCCAATTGCAGCACGCCAGACCTGCAGGGTATAGCGAAGTGAGTGTCACAACCAGACAGCTGAGAAGCTCTGACAGGAGCCGTCCAGAACCTCCTCCTTGAGTTTCTTTGTTTTGGTTTTCAGTTCCTCATCTCGTTAGCCTATCTCAGCTGTCATGCAGTTGGACTGATTGCTTCCCTTTAAGTTCCTCCCCATAATGCATTAGGTTGCGGCTTATACAACTTCCTGGAATGTGTGTGCATGCTGCTCCTAGTTCCCAGTTCCCAGTCGTCTGCAAGATAAGTGCTGTTTATGTATTTGTGATTTTCTGTTTTCTGGATCCAGGTGACCCTGACTCCCTCCGTGTCTGTGTAGGGAGCCGGTGGTCGTGTCCCCTCACTATTGTAGGGTCTTCAGGTGTAAGATAGTCGAGGTACGTGGATATGCGCCCATCCACCTTTGGGGTGTTCGCATAGGCTGAGCAGTAAGGGAGAGTGGCAGGTCTCATGCAGGGGTCTCCCTTTTGTTCCTTAGTTGTGGATCCAGTGAGTCATAGATTATATTGTATTGTCTTGTTTCCCTGTACACCATCCGTGACATTATA
The DNA here is from genome assembly GCF_905171765.1 of Bufo bufo. Taxonomy (NCBI): domain Eukaryota; kingdom Metazoa; phylum Chordata; class Amphibia; order Anura; family Bufonidae; genus Bufo; species Bufo bufo. The sequence continues at coordinate 771,220,538 of NC_053389.1, read as the reverse complement.
AGCTGCCAAAACCGTCTCAAGCATGGATCCGGTTTCACTTTTGGCTGAACGTTTCCAGGGTCTTTCATTGGAGGTAGCTGATCTCCGTAAGACTTTTTCTCAGTTTCAAGTGACCGGTTCAGCTTGCGTTCATGGAGTTTGTTCTGAGCCTAAGATCTCGCTCCCGGATACGTTCTCCGGGGGTAGTGAGTATTTTGTGCGTTTTAGAGAGGCTTGCAAACTCCATTTTCGCCTTCTTCCCCATTCTTCTGGTGATGAGGAACGGAGGGTGGGGATCATTATATCGCTGCTCAGGGGTAACGCTCAGTCCTGGGCCTTTTCGCTGCCGGAGGGGGCACGGCCCCTCCGTTCAGTGGATGAATTCTTTTTAGCCCTGGGTCAGATATATGATGATCCGGATCGTATTGCTCTGGCTGAGTCTAGACTACGTCTGTTATGCCAGGGTAAACAATCCGCAGAGATATACTGCTCAGAATTTCGGAGATGGGCAGCTGATACTGGTTGGAATGATGCTGCACTCCGAAGTCAATTTTGCCATGGTCTTTCAGAGGGATTGAAAGATGCATTTGCCTTTCATGAGAGACCTACCTCCTTGGATTCTGCTATGTCTCAGGCCGTTCGTATTGACAGGCGTCTTAGAGAGAGAGAGGAGAGATCTCTCCTTCCTGTCATACTCAGTCCCGGGACAATGCAGCGGTCTCATTCTGTGCGCAGGGGTCTCAGTCGCTGTCAGTCCCTTCTGAGCAGGAGCCCATGCAGCTGGGGTTGATTGCCTCAGACAATAGAAGATTCAGCCCGCATGGGAGGGTTTGTTTTTGTTGTGGAGGTATAAATCATTTGGCAAATGTTTGTCCCTCTAGGAGATTCAAGCAGTTTTCTGAGAGTAATAAAGAAACAAAAAGAAAAAAATCTTTTAAAAATGTTCCGTCTGTTACTATTGGCAGGGTTGAGGCGGAAATTGAAGGTTTTCCGTTTGCTTGTAGTTCCCGTTTTGTCCTGCCTGCTAGGGTGGCGCTAGAGAGCAAGAGCATTTTTTGTGAGATTTTTGTGGATAGTGGAGCAGCTGTCAATCTCATTGATAATCAATTTGCAATAACTCATGGTTTCCAGGTATGCACTTTGGGAAAGGATAATCCTGTTTTTGCTATTGATTCCGCTCCACTTTCTCAGAAATCATTAAAGGGCATAGTTCACAATATCCGTTTAATTGTGAGTGATGCTCATGTTGAGGATGTGTCATGTTTCGTCCTTAGCGGTTTGCCTACTCCTCTAGTGTTGGGGCTACCCTGGCTTACTAAACATAACCCCACCATTGAGTGGCAAGCGAGGCAAATAAATGGTTGGAGTGACTTTTGCAGAGAGAATTGCCTCATGACATCTGTTTCTGAGGTTTCTACTAAAACTGTACCACCTTTCCTCTCTGAATTTTCGGATGTCTTCTCTGAGAGTGGAGTTCAGGATTTGCCTCCGCACAGGGAGTACGATTGCCCTATTAATCTCATCCCAGGCGCCAAGCTGCCTAAATCTCGTTTATACAATCTTTCCCAACCTGAGAGGGTCGCTATGCGTGCTTATATCTCTGAGAGTCTGAGAAAAGGACACATACGACCCTCGAAGTCACCTGTTGCCTCTGGTTTTTTCTTTGTTAAGGCCTCCTGCACACGACCGTTGTGTGCACCCGTGGCCGTTGTGCCGTTTTCCGTTTTTTTTTCGCGGACCCATTGACTTTCAATGGGTTTGTGGAAAAAACGGAAAATGCACCGTTTTGCAGCCGCATCCGTGATCCGTGTTTCCTGGCCGTGAAAAAAATATGACCTGTCCTATTTTTTTCACGGCCAACGGTTCACGGACCCATTCAAGTCAATGGGTCCGTGAAAGAACACGGATGCACACAAGATTGGCATCCGTGTCCGTGATCCGTGGCCGTAGGTTACTTTTTATACAGACTGATCCGAAGATCCGTCTGCATAAAAGCTTTTTCATAGCTGAGTTTTCACTTTGTGAAACTCAGAACCGACAGTATATTCTAACACAGAGGCGTCCCCATGGTGATGGGGACGCTTCAGGTTAGAATATACTAAAAGTACTGTGTACATGACTGCTGCCTGGCAGGTGCTGCCAGGCAGCAGGGGGCAGCCCCCCTCCCCCCTGTAGTTAACACATTGGTGGCCAGTGCGGCCGGCCCCCCCCCCCTCCCTCCCTTGTAGTTAACACATTAGTGGCCAGTAGGAGGAGCTCCCGGCCGGACCTGTCACTTACCAGTAGGAGGAGCTCCCGGCCGGACGCAGAGATCGCAGCTCGCAGGTAAGTATAATGGTTCTACAAATTGCTAAGTAACCATGGCAACCGGGACTGCAGTAGCGTCCTGGTTGCCATGGTTACCGATCGGAGCCCCAGCGATTAAACTGGGACTCCGATCAGTACACTCCGCTGCCACCAATGATAGGGGGGGAGATTTTAATTAGGAGGGGGAGGGAGGGGAGAGGGCCCACTGGCCACCAACGAGTTAACTACAGGGGAGGGAGGGGGGCCCACTGGCCACCAACGAGTTAACTACAGGGGAGGGAGGGGGGCCCACTGGCCACCAACGAGTTAACTACAGGGGAGGGAGGGGGGCCGGCCGCACTGGCCACCAATGAGTTAACTACAGGGGAGGGAGGGGGGGGCCGGCCACACTGGCCACCAATGTGTTAACTACAGGGGGGGGGGGCGGGGGGGGTCTGCCCCCTGCTGCCTGGCAGCACCTGCCAGGCAGCAGGGGGCAGTCATGTACACAGTTCTCAGTATATTCTAACTAGAAGCGTCCCCATCACCATGGGAACGCCTCTGTGTTAGAATATACTGTCGGATTTGAGTTTCACGATGTAACTCAAATCCGACGGTATATTCTAACATAGAGGCTTTCCCATGGTGATGGGGAGTTTCAAGTTAAAATATACCATCGGATTGGAGAAAACTCCGATCCGATGGTATATTAACTCCTGACTTCACATTGAAAGTCAATGGGGGACGGATCTGTTTGAAATTGCACCATATTGTGTCAACGTCAAACGGATCCGTCCCCATTGACTTGCATTGTAATTCAGGACGGATCCGTTTGAAGGTCCGCGCTGTGCTTGAGTGGGAGCTTCCTGAGAATCCGAAGGCGCTGATGCGTTTTTTGGGGTTTGCCAATTATTACAGGAAATTTATTTTTAATTATTCCTCTGTTGTTAAACCACTCACTGATATGACCAGAAAGGGGGTAGATTTTTCTTCCTGGTCGGTAGAGGCGTGTAAGGCCTTTTCTAATATCAAGGAGAGTTTTGCTTCCGCTCCCATCCTGGTACAACCTGATATTTCTTTACCCTTCATAGTTGAGGTTGATGCTTCTGAGGTGGGTGTGGGTGCGGTCTTGTCTCAGGGTTCCTCTCCTGCCAAATGGCGACCGTGTGCCTTTTTCTTGAAGAAACTCTCCTCCGCAGAGAGAAATTACGATGTGGGAGATAGGGAGTTGTTGGCCATCAAGTTAGCTTTTGAGGAATGGCGCCATTGGCTAGAGGGAGCCAGACACCCTATTACCGTGTTTACTGACCATAAGAATCTGGCCTACTTGGAGTCAGCCAAGCATCTAAACCCGAGACAGGCCAGATGGTCTTTGTTCTTTTCAAGGTTTAATTTTGTTGTCACGTTCCGCCCTGGGGTTAAGAATGTGAAGGCAGATGCCCTGTCACGTTGTTTTCCGGGAGGTGGGAATTTTGAAGACCCGGGTCCCATTTTGGCTGAAGGTGTGGTGGTCTCTGCTCTTTTTCCTGAATTGGAGGCAGAGGTGCAGGCAGCCCAGTCGGAGGCTCCTGATCTTTGTCCTCCTGGGAGGTTGTTTGTGCCTCTCACTTTAAGACACAAGATTTTTAAGGAACACCACGATACGGTTCTTGCTGGGCACCCGGGGGCAAGAGCCACAGTGGATCTCATCGCTCGGAGATTCTGGTGGCCTGCGCTTCGTAAGTCGGTTGAGGGTTTTGTGGCAGCCTGCGAGACTTGCGCTCGTGCCAAAGTCCCTCATTCACGGCCATCAGGTCCTCTCCTTCCCTTACCCATTCCTTCCCGTCCATGGACACATCTGTCCATGGACTTCATAACGGACCTGCCTCGTTCCTCGGGGAAGACTGTGATTCTGGTGGTGGTGGACCGTTTTAGCAAAATGGTGCATTTCATCCCTTTTCCTGGTTTGCCCAATGCTAAGACGCTGGCACAGGCATTTATTGACCACATTGTCAAATTGCATGGTATCCCTTCAGACATAGTCTCTGATAGGGGCACGCAGTTTGTTTCCAGATTCTGGAAGGCTTTCTGTTCTCGCTTGGGGGTTCGGTTGTCATTCTCTTCTGCTTTCCACCCGCAGTTGAATGGCCAGACAGAGCGCGTCAATCAGAATCTGGAGACATATCTGCGCTGTTTTGTGGTGGAGAATCAGGAGGATTGGTGTTCGTTTTTGTCCCTTGCTGAGTTTGCTTTAAATAACCGTCGTCAGGAGTCCTCTGATAAGTCACCATTTTTTGGTGCATATGGGTTTCATCCGCTGTTTGGGACTTTCTCGGGAGAGGGGTCTTCTGGTTTACCTGATGAGGACAGATTCTCCTTGTCTTTGTCATCTATTTGGCAAAAGATTCAGGATAATCTAAAGAGCATGAGTGAGAGATATAAGCTTGTGGCGGATAAGAGACGTGTGCCTGGTCCGGACCTGAATGTTGGTGATCTGGTGTGGTTGTCTACCAAGAATATCAAATTGAAGGTTCCCTCCTGGAAGTTGGGTCCTAGGTTTATTGGGCCTTACAAGATCCTGTCTGTCATCAATCCTGTTGCCTACCGTCTTGATCTTCCTCAGACTTGGAAGATCCATAATGTTTTTCATAAGTCCTTATTGAAACCTTATGTTCAACCTATTGTACCCTCTCCTTTGCCTCCTCCTCCGATTATGGTTGATGGAAATCTTGAATTTCAGGTCTCTAGGATTGTGGATTCTCGTCTTGTTCGCGGTTCCCTCCAGTACCTCGTTCATTGGGAGGGTTATGGTCCTGAGGAGAGGATGTGGGTCCCAGTGACGGACATTAAGGTCACTCGTCTCATCAGGGCTTTCCATAGGTCCCATCCTGAGAAGGTGGGCTCTGAGTGTCCGGAGTCCACTCGTAGAGGGAGGGGTACTGTCACAACCAGACAGCTGAGAAGCTCTGACAGGAGCCGTCCAGAACCTCCTCCTTGAGTTTCTTTGTTTTGGTTTTCAGTTCCTCATCTCGTTAGCCTATCTCAGCTGTCATGCAGTTGGACTGATTGCTTCCCTTTAAGTTCCTTCCCATAATGCATTAGGTTGCGGCTTATACAACTTCCTGGAATGTGTGTGCATGCTGTTCCTAGTTCCCAGTTCCCAGTTCCCAGTCGTCTGCAAGATAAGTGCTGTTTATGTATTTGTGATTTTCTGTTTTCTGGATCCAGGTGACCCTGACTCCCTCCGTGTCTGTGTAGGGAGCCGGTGGTCGTGTCCCCTCACTATTGTAGGGTCTTCAGGTGTAAGATAGTCGAGGTACGTGGATATGCGCCCATCCACCTTTGGGGTGTTCGCATAAGCTGAGTAGTAAGGGAGAGTGGCAGGTCTCATGCAGGGGTCTCCCTTTTGTTCCTTAGTTGTGGATCCAGTGTTTCATAGATTATATTGTATTGTCTTGTTTCCCTGTACACCATCCGTGACAGTGAGGTCACGGTTATGGGCAATTGAGGGTTGCTCACTGTATTGGAGAACCCTGGGCAGGCATGCGGCAGTGAAGGAGAGGTAGACACAGTTCCTCTGGGGCACACTCGGTTTGTAGGGACCAGGCCTGATGGTGGATGAGGTGCCCTGGATGTTACAGGTATTTTGAATGCCTGAAGCAAGGTCCCTTTTGGATTCGTGACTCCAGTGCCTGTAACGGTGGCACACCGATTTATAGTTGGAATAAGTGAGGTACACAGGTGGTATAGTGAACCAAACGTTGCTTTACTTAACAGTCCAACTTTGTACATCAAGATAATAATGCAGTCCTTTATATCACAAGCTTCACAAGCAGGCTTATTGCACAAGATGGCAGGTATGGATCATGCAAGATACTCAGAGGGTAAATCCACAACACACTCAGAATCAGGTTGTACCTTTCCTCAGAAATAGTGTACACTGTTCTTTTAGAACTCCTGTCTGGTTTCAATCCCAAGGCCCGGATGCCTAAATGCTGGCTTAAATCCTTGGTGAATATATATATATCTTCCTCCTGTATTAAATCCTTGCTTTGCTTTATATGTTCCTCTGCCTATTAGTGTACTTATCTTGGCTGGAAATATCCTTACTTGACTTGAGAATGACTGCAGGGTTCTCCCAGGAGGTCCTGTCCTGCTACTGGGGTGTCTTCTGAGCTAACTGAGGCTCTCTTGGACTACAGGCAGGCTAGGGTTCCTCACTAGCCTCCTGGTCATAGCTAGCAGCCAGGGCTATCAAGCTGCATGTCAGGAGGAGGCCCTCAGCATATTTCTGGCTGGTGCCTTCTGACTTCTGTCTTCACAGACTCCTGACTCTGAACTCCCTCTCCCTGTCTGGGCCTGGACATTTATACTAGGGGCTCCCTATCTCCCTCTAGTGTCTGGGATGTCTAACTACACCCAACTAGGCCTGCTAAGCATTTACACAGGGGAACATTGCATATAAAAACACATTAGAAAATACATTAAATGCATAATTAAATATAACATTTCTGTCCCTTGTGAGTAGGAGTAACACGCACACCAATTGACCCTTGTGTAGTGCCCACCTTTACTTAGTGGGACACTACATACCACCACGCTATAACGTTGCCCGTCCTCGGCGCAACATGGAGGGGCCCTGCCCAGCTGGATACTGCATCTGAAAAAGAGAAAATAATGCAAAGCAGGAAAAATACATCTACATTTGCAAAATACATTATATGTATACATCAGGCAGTTCCACTGGCTTAGGAGCAAGTTCGGTGAAAAGGGGCATCGTTCTCTTCTCTCAGGATAGTGTAAGGGAAAAGGGGCGCTGACCTGGTGCAGCGTATCAGTGATACCAGGATAGTCCATAAGTGCAAATTGTCCATAATAGAACAGTAGAAAAAGATAAAACAATTAAAAGTTCTTGGAGGCTCAAGGAACAAATATGAGTCCGTACCCAGGTTTCTTTCTTATTTTTAGAGCAGTGTTACCAACAAGCCAGCAGAGGTAGAAGATCACAGAGGCTCGCATACAGTGGAGTCCATCTCTGGGCACATTTCTTTTAAAGTAGCAATATCTCAGAGGCTCAGGTACTTTTGAGTCTATCTCCGGGCACGTTTCCTTGAAATTTAATGTTGCACAATAAAAAGACAGCACACAAAAATAGCCCACATTATTCCATTGGCATATATATATATAAAAACAAGTGCTGCAATACCCTTAATCAACCTGAAAAGGGGGTTAAAGGTGCAACATAAAAATAGGCACAACTTGGTGAGATAATGTAGAAGCAGGCAGGAGGTCCTGTAAACAAGATGGCTTTGCTGACATTGGTATTTTCAGTGGGTGACCACCACCACTGAGCCGTGGGTAACTGGCAGCAGCAACAAAGGACCAAAACAAAGGACTCCTGTCCTGGAAGGGTTAAATCCTGTTGAAGTAATCCCTGGGCAAAGAAAAACAAATCAAGGGCCTAGCAGGCCAATTCACAGGGGCATGTCATAATCACTTTGCATCTCAGTGGTGCTCCCTGGCTCTGCTTGTAGATGAGGCCTGTAGTAAGCATCCACAGGCGGATGTGCCCACAACACGGTATTGGGGGGCAACTGCAACATAAATGGACCCCTAATAGGTATGGGCCCCATAGGCCTAGGGGTAATCACAGTTGGGGACCGCATCGGTCCAGGCATAACTATTGTAGGTTGCGCTGGCCTAGATACCGCCGCCGCAAGCGGTCCGGTGGGCTCTGGAATAACTGGCTCTGCGCAGCAAGTCACAGTGTGAGAGGGCCTCCTTGGGGGCCTCAACGTAGCTGCAGTAGCAGTAGGTGGCCGGCTGGTAGGGACAGGTACCCTTACCTCTGAACCAGCAACGTCCGAGTGCTGAAAGCGGACCTCTTCCTTCCTCGGTGGTGTCCGGATTCTGGCGGTGGCAATTCGGCGCAACTCCCGCAGCTTTTCCTCCAGGCGGACGATCTGGTCATCTAGGCTCTCGGTCTCAGGATCGCTGTCCTCCGATGTCGCCGCCGGCACTTGAATCATAGAGGGTGCATCCTGCGCAGCCGCTGCAGGCTCAGGTGGCGCATCTGGTCTTTTACCCTTCCGGATATTGTCCAGGATCACGTGGAGTCTTTCCAGGTTCTCCATCTCCTTTATAGTCTTCTCCCGGCGAGGCAGCTCAGGGGATGGATAGGGGCTCACCCATTTCTCTAATACAGTTGGCTGCCAGAATACATTTGGGCCAATGAAAGAGCCCCGCTCTTGAAACGCATGATGGGCCGGTTCTGGAGAGCGCGCTGGTTCGCGCTCGCAGCCAGTATAGTCCTCATCAGCTTCCCAGTCCTCCGGTTCTTTCTTGGGACGGGTCACGGCAGTGGCATATGGGCCTCGCAGGCCCTCGGCAGGGGTGAACTCCACCTCTTCTCCCTCGCGGAGGTTGTGCATATATTCGGAGAGGTAACTCTGCTTGACGGACCTCCGATTTACATATAAGTCTCTGCCGGTGGTATAGTCCTGGATGAAACCGTAGTCACGGTTCTTGTCAAAGGCCACAACCAACCCCTTTCTCCTTTCCAGGCGGGGTTGGGTGTCAGTGTGGCGCTCATGAACGGTCTTTGCCAGTTCCTCGTAGTATATCTTGGTCTTGGTATTTTTCTTTATGGCGGGATCTCTGCCATCAATGCTGACCACTTGAATGAGGGCTGGAAAAAGTCTCTCCAGGAGCCGTAATAGGTCTCCGGTTGCGTCCTCGGTGGCGGGCAGGCGGGTCTCTCCGGTCCCGGAGAGTAGGCCGGTGGAGCGTCCTCTCGCTCTACACCAATATCATCCATCTTTAACAGATAAGGCGCGGACATCCCAGCAGAGCAGTCTTCACTCTTCAACATGCTCGATCCTTCTCTGGAGAGCGACAGGGTGGCGCCAATAAGTTCAGACAGATCCTCTCATTGCTCTGGGAGGCCGCCCCCCAGGTACTCCAGTATGGGGGAGGTGGAGTCCATTTCTGCAGACATGCAAATGTCCAGACAGGGCGTTGGCGCCGACAGATAGCCTTTTCCCGCTCTTTTCAGCAAAAAGGCGCCAATTTTTACCGCCAATTCAGCATGAAGATGACGCAGCAGTAAATTCAAGCAAGCTAAGTGGCCATCTTTAGCAAAACGCTGTCTATTCACTGACAGCAAGCGGTGGCTCAAATAAGCAGCAAACAGTCCAGGAAATATTATCTTCACACCGCTAATTATGACAGTTCTTTGGCCCAGCAATTTTTCAATAAAGCAATAGGGCTTAGTCACTTTAAGGCAATTTTCAGCACACAGTTTTATATCCGCAATGGCGCAGGAATGTTCCGTAAATCCTGTTCGTGACGCCAAATTATGCAGCACGCCAGACCTGCAGGGTATAGCGAAGTGAGGTCACGGTTATGGGCAATCGAGGGTGGCTCACTGTATTGGAGAACCCTGGGCAGGCATGCGGCAGTGAAGGAGAGGTAGACACAGTTCCTCTGGGGCACACTCGGTTTGTAGGGAACAGGCCTGATGGTGGATGAGGTGCCCTGGATGTTACAGGTATTTTGAGTGCCTGAAGCAAGGTCCCTTTTGGATTCGTGACGCCAGTGCCTGTAACGGTGGCACACCGATTTATAGTTGGAATAAGTGAGGTACACAGGTGGTATAGTGAACCAAACGTTGCTTTACTTAACAGTCCAACTTTGTACATCAAGATAATAATGCAGTCCTTTATATCCAAAGCTTCACAAGCAGGCTTATTGCACAAGATGGCAGGTATGGATCATGCAAGATACTCAGAGGGTAAATCCACAACACACTCAGAATCAGGTTGTACCTTTCCTCAGAAATAGTGTGCACTGTTCTTTTAGAACTCCTGTCTGGTTTCAATCCCAAGGCCCGGATGCCTAAATGCTGGCTTAAATCCTTGGTGAATATATATATATCTTCCTCCCGTATTAAATCCTTGCTTTGCTTTATATGTTCCTCTGCCTATTAGTGTACTTATCTTGGCTGGAAATATCCTTACTTGACTTGAGAATGACTGCAGGGTTCTCCCAGGAGGTCCTGTCCTGCTACTGGGGTGTCTTCTGAGCTAACTGAGGCTCTCTTGGACTACAGGCAGGCTAGGGTTCTTCACTAGCCTCCTGGTCATAGCTAGCAGCCAGGGCTATCAAGCTGCATGTCAGGAGGAGGCCCTCGGCATATCTCTGGCTGGTGCCTTCTGACTTCTGTCTCTGCAGACTCCTGACTCTGAACTCACTCCTCCCTGTCTGGGCCTGGACATTTATACTAGGGGCTCCCTATCTCCCTCTAGTGTCTGGGATGTCTAACTACACCCAACTAGGCCTGCTAAGCATTTACACAGGGGAACATTGCATATAAAAACACATTAGAAAATACATTAAATGCATAATTAAATATAACATTTCTGTCCCTTGTGAGTAGGAGTAACACGCACACCAATTGACCCTTGTGTAGTGCCCACCTTTACCTAGTGGGACACTACACAATCATTCCAGCCTCTGCATATCCTATCAGGTCCGGCTTATGTTTTAATTACTTATCGTCACCGCAACGTCATCCCTCTGGCTTCGGGGGCCTCTGGCTTCGGGGGCCTCTGGCTTCGGGGGCCCTATGATTGATCCGGCCTCATGGCTTCGGGGGCCCCTTGACCGTTTTTCATGTTTTGTTTTGTTTTTTAGGGGTACGACATGGTTGTAGGCTGGTTAGTGTCCCAGGTTTGCTGTTGGAGGGGGTCATGGTTATGCGAGTCCCCAAGGCATTCTGGTGCTGCATAAGTGGTTTAAAAAAGCACAAAAAAAAACATAAGAGGCTCGCCCGAGTGGCTGTTCGCTTATAGGACCTCACGATTGGCACCGACACTTGTAGTTCGCACGGCCATCTGATACTTTTTTCCGCCATAAGAGTCTCGCACGCATGTCTCCCGCCATAAGAGTCTCGCACGCATGTCTCCCGCCATAAGGGGCTCGCACGCATGGCTCCCGCCATAAGGGGCTCGCACGCATGGCTCCCGCCATAAGAGTCTCGCACGCATGTCTTCCGCCATAAGAGACTCGCACGCATGTCTCCCGCCATAAGGGACTCGCAGGCATGGCTCCCGCCATAAGGGACTCGCACGCATGTCTCCCGCCATAAGGGACTCGCATGCATGTCTCCCGCCATAAGGGACTCGCACGCATGTCCCCCGCCATAAGGGACTCGCACGCATGGCTCCCGCCATAAGGGACTCGCACGCATGGCTCCCGCCATAAGGGACTCGCACGCATGGCTCCCGCCATAAGGGACTCACTGGAGTGGCTCTTGGCTTAGAGGATTTCACAATTGTCATCGACATTGGTAGGTCATACGGCCATCTGATACTATTTTCCATGGCACACCTTTGAGAAGTTTTCTTTTGTTCATTTATATTTTACAGATTAGTAGTTGCGGTTCATTTCAGCCTCATTTCAGTAAGGCCTCTTTCACACTTGCGTTGTCCGGATCCGGCATGTACTCCACTTGCCGGAATTACACTCCGGATCCGGAAAAACGCAAGTGTACTGAAAGCATTTGAAGACGGAACCGTCTTCCAAATGCGTTCAGTGTTACTATGGCACCCAGGACGCTATTAAAGTCCTGGTTGCCATAGTAGTAGTGGGGAGCGGGGGAGCAGTATACTTACAGTCCGTGCGGCTCCCGGGGCGCTCCAGAGGGACGTCAGAGCGCCCCATGCGCATGGATGACGTGATCCATGTGATCACGTGATCCATGCGCTTGGGGCGCCCTGACGTCACTCTGGAGCGCCCGGGGAGCCGCACGGACGGTAAGTATACTGCTCCCCGCTCCCCACTACACTTTACCATGGCTGCCAGGACTTTAGCGTCCCGGCAGCCATGGTAACCACTCTGAAAAAGCTAAATGTCGGATGCGGCAATGCGTCGAAACGACGTTTAGCTTAAGGCCGGATCCGGATTGATGCCTTTCAATGGGCATTAATTCCGGATCCGGCCTTGCGGCAAGTGTTCCGGATTTTTGGCCGGAGCAAAAAGCGCAGCATGCTGCGGTATTTTCTCCGGCCAAAAAACGTTCCGTTCCGGAACTGAAGACATCCTGATGCATTCTGAACGGATTTCTCTCCATTCAGAATGCATTAGGATAATCCTGATCAGGATTCTTCCGGCATAGAGCCCCGACGACGGAACTCTATGCCGGAAGACAACAACGCAGGTGTGAAAGAGCCCTAAGAAGCTTTACCCCATGTCTTTGTCTTTCTAGGTTATCGAGTCCCGGTTGATTACTAAACCCGTCGGGTTAAGCCCCAATATTTTCCCCAGCCGTCCTCAATTCTAAGGTTCACACCCCGGCGGCTGCCCGGCCCCATGGGCCCCTGGTGGTTGCTTCGGCCCCATGGCTTCAGGGGTCCGACCAATGGTTGTCTGTCCACCTGTGCAGCTATGCTTTTGGTTTTGAATGACTCACATCTTTATCTGCTTGCCAACTTATGTTATTTAGGTTTCATTTTAGTTAATGTCCATTATTATCTCCATTTTCTGTCACGTTTCCCTTCGTCTTTTCAGTTCATGCAGTTGAATTCATGTTGGGGATCACCTTCCACGTCGGTCATGTCTCATTCCTAACGATATTTCGCCTTGCATGTTATTCAGGCCACGTAGTTTATCTTAGGTATCGCCTGCCACATCGGTCAGGCTCATGGTTTAATTTCACCTGCACCTTATTCAGGTCACTTATTATAGTCATAATTTCTTGATTTAAAAAAAAAAAAAAAAAACTCTGCCCCATGGCTTCGGGGGCCCGATGACTGCTTCGGCCCCATGGCTTCGGGGGCCCGATGACTGCTTCGGCCCCATGGCTTCGAGGGCCCGACGACTGCTTCGGCCCCATGGCTTCGGGGGCCCGACGACGGCTTCGGCCCCATGGCTTCGGGGGCCCGACGATGGCTTCGGCCCCATGGCTTCGGGGGGCCCGATGATGGCTTCGGCCCCATGGCTTTGGGGGTCCGATGTCGGCTTCGGCCACATGGCTTCGGGGGCCCGATGACGGCTTCGGCCCCATGGCTTCGGGGGCCCGATGACTGCTTCGGCCCCATGGCTTCGGGGGCCCGATGACTGTTTTCAGTCCTGCTGGGCTGATTGCCTGGTTGGTTGTCCATCTGGGCTGATTTGGCCCGTATGTATCACATACATACCTGCTTCCCTAATTTCCTAATAATCCATGTTGATCGCTCACTTTATGTTTTGACCGCAAACTGGTCCGGTTCGCCCTACAGCATCATTGTCATGTCTTACGCAGATATTTCGTCTTGCTTTAATTGTTCATGCTTTCGTTCAGGTCCTGCCAGAGGAGGAACAAGTAGGGTAATTCCCTCTAGCATTTCAGTCTCCGATCGTAGTCGACCATATCTTGTCAACCAGGTCCCCGCGCAAAGTCTTTGCCTTTTTACCACGACTAGGAATTCATTTTCGCCGGTAGCTTCATTGCAATTGCATTCCCTCACTCATGGGAGGTCATAGACAGAATCTTGTATATTATGGCTTTGTAGCTTCTTTCCGCACTAACCTCAGACTCTCTACAACCACGTTAAATCGTGTTTTGGACAAGGTTCAGCATTTCCTCACAGTAGAAGATTCAGATAGTAGGTCGGTCTTCACGTCTCAAGCGTTAAAACAATTCTCAGGGGCACACAGTAGAACAATGCGCGGACCACGGCTAGCAGATAGCTGTTGTCTGGGGAACTATTCAAGGATTCTCTTCCTATCTACATAGTTCTTTTTGGCCCTCATTCCTGCATAGTCTAGGCAGTTAGGTTTCGGTCCCACGATCTCCTGAGGCTAGGGCATTGCCAGTACTCCCTAGAACCAAAACTTTACAAGGTTCAGTTGGTTTTCATGATCCATTTCACAACGTATTCCCGGTCCTCCATTCCGCTTTGGGGCAGTATCCGCAATATTGAGCATCATGTCTCTGGCCTTGTCATCCACAAGATGGGTTGTAGGTCTCCTTCTGGCCTTGCCTCATACACCCTGAATTTTTTCGCTCTAGATCCCTGACGCCTTGCAGTTGGCTTGGGGATTAGTTTGCACATGCCATTAGAGTTCCTTTTCTACCCTACTTGGCTTGGTTTTTGCCCACTTATAGGCCTACCCACGATCATGGCTTAGGGCACACAACAAGCCATTTAGTCAGGTTAGCTAAGACACGCCTAGCTCGGTTAGGTTGTTCCCGTTGTTTCTTTCCCTAGGGTTCTTCGGATATCTCTTGGCCGTAACCATGACCACAAATATATATATATATCTCATTTAGTGGCATGTGGCCTATGAGGGTGAACAGCAGGGAGCCACGGGCTCCCATGCCCAATCCCATTATTCAACTGTATCACCATCCTGAGGTCAGCCATACAACTGAATTCAGGAGGGCACCTACGGCCCTAATACAAGTACCTGATTCCCCCACCGCAAGTATCAGATTATTATCTACCCGGCAGCGGCAGTGAGGAGGGCTCAGACACCCCCTTGGATATTGGCGCACTGTAGGGTATATAGCCAGACTGCCCCTGGAAGTAGAGGGTTTGTAGCTCTATCAGACCCATTGGGATGTCCACAAAGATATATTATGAAGCTATGGTGGACAACCGTTATGAGTCTTGCTATGGGGCTCTACAGTGTTTGTGTATTCTCCTGTCCGCAATGGTCCTTGTCCCTAGACAGGATGAATTTTCAGACGTCTGGAGGCAGTTACCGTAATGGGGTTGGCTGCATTAGTCTTATATGTTCTAATGGGACACTTGTGCACCACCAATGAGGCCGGGTGAGGCGATCGCCTCAGGCAGCACCAGGTACGGGCAGTGGAAAAGCTATGGGTAATGAGCGCTTTCATTGTGGAAAAGACGTTAGGTTAAGAAATTGGCATGGGGGGGGGCGCCGTTTCAGTTTTCACCTCAGGCAGCAGAAAGACTAGGTGCAACCCTGCCTTCTGTTAGTTATGGACATAAGTCTTTACCCTGGACTTCTACAGAGATGAGGACACCAACTCAGTGGTGCACCACCAATGAGGCGAGGTGAGGCGAGTGCCTCAGGCAGCACCAGGTAGGGGCATTTCATTGTGGAAACGCTCATCTCTACATACTCAACTGCATCTCTGTACTCAGGACAGCAAGAATGCTGCAATGGGGCACTGGAGCAATGTCTCCCTGGACCACCATTGGCTCTAATAGACTCTAGTCCTAGTTCCTGGAGCATATCAGAGGCAGGTTTTAGATTGGAGGACACGTCACTGGATGTAAGAGGTATGTGGCGCTGTATTACCCTGTATGTTTTGTAGCTCTGTAAGTAATGTTTTCCAAGTATGTCTTTAACAATATGGCTGGAGGGAAGGGATTATGTTAAGAAATTTCTATGGGGAGGCGCCATTTCAGTTTTCGCCTCAGGCAGCAGAAAGGCTAGGTGCACCCCTGCACCAACTGATACTGCCCAACACAAAGTCCAGTTTTAATTGGTTGTCCAGAATTTTAAAAAAATAATGCTTTCAATAAACAGCGCCCCTTTTACACACTAGCTGTATCTGGTATTGCACACATTGTATTAACTTGAATAGAAATGAGCTGCAATACCAGATACAGCCTATGAACAAGAGGGGTGCTGCTTCTTTAAAAAAAAACTTCTAATCTTGGACGTGACATTGATACTTGAGATGGCCTTGCAGTCTTTGTCTCTATGTCTATTCATGCTGTGCTGTCATTCCTCATCCTTGTTGTTGCTAGGGGAAGGCTGGTTTACGGGAAGCAGACCTCTGGCAAAGTATCAGACATTGCCTAACAAATCACCTGATCCGAGTGACAGCGGTTACATTAGGGAAGCAAACATGAGCTTTGCAGTGTTTATGGCCGGTAAGTGCTGGCATGTAGTAAGTGAAGAACATGCACGCCCTCCAGTGCAAAAGTCCACACACCCAAGTCTTCCACTGAGCAAACACAATGACATGATATGCAAGACAAAAAAAAAAAAAAAGCGCACACACGGGTGGACTAGCCAGGGAAATTTCCTGGCGGGCCAACACCCAGAGGGTTGCCCAAGTCCCCCTCATGACTTCTGGCCAGGCGCATAACGATCTGATGCTCTCAGCATTAGGGCTCATGCACACGACAGTATTTTGCGTTCAGTATACTGGCCGTTTTTTTGAGTTCAGTATGCGGTACATATACTGAACCATTCATTTCAATGGTTCAGCAAAAAAAACTGAAGTGTCTCCGTGCGCATTCCGTTTCAGTATTTCCGTACCGTGAAAAGATAGAACATGTCCTATTCTTGTCCGCAAATCACGGTGCTTGGCTCCATTCAAGTCAATGGGTCCGCAAAAAAAACGGAACACATGCGGAAATGCATCCGTATGTCCAGGCTCGGACTGGCCCACAGGGTTACAGGTGAATCCCCCGGTGGGCCCCTGAGCAAGGTGGCCCCTAGTTTCCCATTCCCTGCACAAGTGGCACATAACACAGTAGACTTACTGCACTACACACATATATTCAATGTACAGCACCTTAACCAGCCGATGTTCATATAAAACACTTGATAGATTATTAAAGAAACTCCCCAGTTTATTATTATAGACCCGATCAGAGCTGAGATGTCTTCTAGGTATAGAGGAAAGCTGCCAGTGTCCTCTTCTCCCCAGGACCTACCTTCTCAAAGTTGCTGCAGGGACCCCCATATTTAATCATCTGGTAGCATCTTGCTGCTGTACGCTGCTGTGTGAGCAGGTAATATTTGAATGTATCCATACATTGGGCCCCCGAAATACATTTTATTGGTGGGCCCTAGTCCAACACTGTATAGTCCTGTATATTACACTGCCTCCCATGTATAGTCCTGTATATTACACTGCCTCCCATGTATAGTCCTGTATATTACACTGCCTCCCATGTATAGTCCTGTATATTACACTGCCTCCCATGTATAGTCCTGTATATTACACTGCACCCCATGTATAGTTCTGTATATTACACTGCACCCCGTGTATAGTCCTGTATATTACACTGCACCCTATTTATAGTCCTGTATATTACACTACATACCATGAATAGTCCTATATATTACACTATAACCCATGTATGGTCCTGTATATAGCACAATAATCCACTGTAAACTATCGGAAATATCTTTAAAATGTTTTATTGTGAAAATGTAACATTATAGATAACTATCTGTAAGCACTCCAATCATCTCACAGTTTATTAGGCTACTTTCACACTAGCGTTCGGGGCTCCGCTTGTGAGATCCGTTTAAAGGCTCTCACAAGCGGCCCCGAACGGATCCGTCCAGCCCTAATGCATTCTGAGTGGATGCGGATCCGCTCAGAATGCATCAGTCTGGCAGCGCTCAGCCTCCGCTCCGCTCAGCAGGCGGACACCTGAACGCAGCTTGCAGCGTTCGGGTGTCCGCCTGGCCGTGCGGAGGCAAACGGATCCGTCCAGACTTACAATGTAAGTCAATGGGGACGGATCAGTTTGAAGATGACACAGTATGGCTCAATTTTCAAACGGATCCGTCCCCCATTGACTTTCAATGTAAAGTCAAAACGGATCCGTTTGCATTATCATGAACAAAAAAAAAAAAAAAAAAAAAAATTTTTTTTGTTCATGGTTATGCAAACGGATCCATTCTGAACGGATGCAAGCATTTGCATTATAGGAGCGGATCCGTCTGTGCAGACACCAGACGGATCCGCTCCTAACGCAAGTGTGAAAGTAGCCTTACTCCCATCATGTCACACACAATGCATCTCTTCCATCTTATACATAATTTGTCACTCCCACCATCTCCATCTCCATCTCATACACAATATATTAGAAACCATCATTGCACAATGTATTTCTCCCATCATCTCGCACATTGGGTCAGATCAACAGTAAAACTGTCCTTGTTGCCCCTAGCAACCAATCACAGAACTGCTTTTATTTTTCCAAAGCAATTTTAAAAATGAAAACTGAGAGGTTGAGAGATTTAGATACAGTCCTGATCAAAAGTTTAAGACCACTTGAAAAATGGCAAAAAATCATATTTAGCATGGTTGGATCTTAACAAGGTTCCAAGTAGAGCTTCAACATGCAACAAGAAGAAATGGGAGTGAGACAAAAAAAAATTTGAGCATTCAATTTAATGAAAACAACGAATTAACGAAAACAGGCTGTTTTTCAGCTGATCAAAAGTTTAGGACCACACCTCCAAAAAAAATAAATAAACCCCCCCCCAAAACAGAAATCCAACTTCCAAACATGAACTCAGTAGCTCTGCCGTTATTGTTTATCACTTCAAAAATTTGTTTCGGCATGCTTGCTGCAAGCGTTTCCATGAGGTGAGTGGGAACTGTAACGATCGCCTGGCACCCCGACTGGGTACCTCCGTTGACGATGCGCCTAGCGTTTTCCTGAGGGTTCCAAGCACTCTGGCAGACACCACAATCACCGAACCGAAGAAGCATATATATCCTCTTCAAGCATATGAATGCTGTAGACAGTTGAATAGGAACCATACGAATAGGTTTTCACTCCTAGCAGTCAAACTGGGACAGCATACCATAAATCCTCCCCCCAAGAATGAGACGACACTTCACCTTGAGGGTTAAAACAGGAACTGACTGTACTTCACGTACAGCCTCTTTTATTCACAAACCAAAAACATAGTACTGCCCACAGGGGTTAGAAATACAACAAATCAATATATTACAACACATCCCCACAAAATCCTCCCCTCTGTCCGTGATAGAATTACCTCACACTGTGTTGATGCAATCATCGCAGACAGACGAATACACAATATCCTCTGTCCTGGAGACAACCGAGAAGTAATTCAATTATCTCTCAGGACAAAGGACATCGCCAATACACACAGAGAGACAATGGAACAGACATCACTTACTCAAACATACAATGTCCCACCCTTTACATTACACATAGACATTTAACACATTCCCAGACAGCTCAAGTCTGAGTGCATATTATTAGGTGAATGGCACTCAGACAACATGAATACAATAAAATGAGCTAACTGGGTGCCCTCACATATCATACAATACAAGTACACAGACAGATGGTTCTGTCACACATCTCAAAACCACACATGTCCCCATATGGCTTGGATCTGAGCGCTCAGATGCCACAAACACAGTCAAATCGCCATGGGGTTTAAGTTTTGCATGGGCTGATGAGAGGGCCCATAATCCTGGGGCAAGAGGCTAGTACCCAGTCCCCTCCAAAACCCAGTGGCGAGGTTGGTTTCGCTACAGGAACATTTCTCCAAGTGGTCAATATGGCCGCACGAAGGCCATCTACTGTCTGGAACTGTTGTCCATTTTTGTAAACTTCCCTTGCCATCCATCCCCAAAGGTTCTCACTTGGATTTAGATCAGGGGAACACGCAGGATGGGCCAAAAGAGTGATGTTATTCTCCTGGAAGAAGTCCCTTGTCCTGCGGGCATTGTGTACTGTAGCGTTGTCCTGTTGAAAAACCCAGTCGTTACCACACAGACGAGGGCCCTCAGTCATGAGGAATGCTCTCTGCAACATCTGGACATAGCCAGCGGCCGTTTGACGCCCCTGCACTTCCTGAAGCTCCATTGTTCCACTGAAGGAAAAAGCACCCCAGACCATTATGGCGCCCCCTCCACTGTGGCACGTAGAAAACATCTCAGGTGGGATCTGCTTGTCATGCCAGTAACGTTGGAAACGATCAGGACCATCAAGGTTAAATTTTTTCTCAGAGAATAAAACTTTCTTCCACCTTTGAATGTCCCATGTTTGGTGCTCTCTTGCAAAGTCCAAACGAGCAGTTCTGTGGCGTTCAAGGAGACGAGGTCTTTGAAGATGTTTTTTGTTTTGAAGCCTCAGATGCCGTCTGATGGCTATGGGGCTGCAGTCAGCACCAGTAAGGGCCTTAATTTGGGTCGAGGATCGTCCAGTGTCTTAACGGACAGCCAATTGGATCCTCCAGCTCAGTGCTGATGAAATTTTTTTGGGTCTTCCACTTGACTTTTTTGTTCCATAACCCTCAGGATCATTTAAGAAATTCCAAATGACTGTCTTACTGCGTCCCACCTCAGCAGCGATGGCGCGCTGTGAGAGACCCTGCTTATGCAGTTCAACAACCCGACCACGTCCAAAAAGGGAGAGTTTTTTTGCCTTTGCCATCACAACGTGTGACTACCTGACAGAAAATGACAATGAATCCACATCTTTGCACAGATTTTGTCTTTTAAAGGCATGTGGTCCTAAAATTTTGATCAGCTGAAAAACAGCCTGTTTCAGTTTAATCGTTATTTTCAATTAATTGAATGCTCAAAAAATGTTTTGTCTCACTCATTTCTTCTTGCTGCATGTTGAAGCTCTACTTGGAACCTTGTTAAGATCCAACAATGTAAAATAAGATTTTTTGCCATTTTTCAAGTGGTCTTAAACTTTTGATCAGGACTGTAGCAATGGGGCAGATGTGGTGAAGTGGGCAAAAATAAAAAAAGTTTTATGTTGCAACCAATGGCAGCACAGATTTTATCTTCCAAGAGCAGAATATGAAATGAAACCTGCGCTGTTATTGGCTGCTACAAGGACCAAAGTTCTACTTTTAGACATGTATATAGATGCTGTGTTATTAAAAAATTATCCCAAGAACACCCCTCAGTGCAAAGTGTGACCCCATTACATTCAATAGGGCCACTCTCATGCTAAGGTACTTCTTGTGATGTCATCA
This sequence comes from Bufo bufo, assembly GCF_905171765.1. NCBI lineage: Eukaryota > Metazoa > Chordata > Amphibia > Anura > Bufonidae > Bufo > Bufo bufo. The sequence continues at coordinate 771,199,547 of NC_053389.1, read as the reverse complement.
TTAGAATGGCATGGGCGTGCTTAATCCCCCCACTTGCTATGACCCCTTTACTTGTGATGTCATAATAGGGCCATGACTCACCTACTTATGACATAATAATCAGGGGGTGTGGTCTAATCCTATAAATCGGGGTCACACCCTGACAGCAGTGTCAGTTTCTCTAGCTGTCTGTCACCATGGGGAAATCTAGGAAGAGGAGGAGGTTGGTTCCAAAGACCGTTCCTGTGGTGAATGCTGTAGAGAGCATGGATGTCGGCCCTCGCCAGTATCCAGATGATGAAGAAATGAAATCTGTTCCCAGCGATGACGACAAGATGGATATTGGCCCTCGCCAGTATCCTGATGATGTCGAGATGGAGGATCTTCAGGGGGTCACCACCAACATCAGGGCCTCTTACCCCCGGAAGAGAAAGCGGCCATCTTGTTCCTTATGCCGCCGGCTATAACATCTGCCGATAGGCCCTCCGAATAACATCTGCCCCAGGGCCATCAAAATAACATCTGCTGCTTGGTTCCCATTTACTAACTGCCGCCTAGGGCCATTTACCATCTGCGGCTTGGGGCCATTTACCATCTGCAGCTTGTGGCCCATTTACCATCTACCCCTTGGGGCCCACTTACCATCTACAGATGTGTTTTACCATCCAAACCATCTGAAATTCCCATGAAGATGAGAAGAGCACCACCAGGCCTGGTAAGTTTGGCCCCTTCCCTCCGTCTTCTCCTTGTTTTTTTGCAAACTGTTTTTCTTATTTGGATATTTTCTCTTCTAAGATCTGACTACAAAACAACATGAGGAACCTCTCGTGACACTATTTCGTCCCTGAAAATCTGCCAGAAGTTCGACCCCTAACCTCCTTTCTACAATTAGCGGACCTGAATCCAGCCAATTCTGGTGACGGAGCTACTGCCTCCCTTAAAGAGCGCCTCAGAAAATGCGCTGAAAACCTAAACTGTTTTATAATAAACATAGATTCTTTTAAAAGAAAAAATGTTTTTTTATTTATCTTAATTATCAAATTGCACAAATTGTACTCAGCCCTATTTTCTATGGGTATCCTAAGGGCATTGGTTCAGTGCTGGAGCCTGAAGGGATGAGTTAAGAATTTTCAAAAGTGCATTATGTAAGCTCACAAATTTTTGTTTGTGCCTTATACTATGCCAGAAAACTAACACAAGTTTCAAAATAAATTATCCCCCCAGGTAATACTTTATGCACTAGTGATATCTCCCTTAACGGTATGTTCACAAAGTGTGAGCCCAGTACATTCAATATGGCCGCTCTCATGCTAAGGCACCATTTGTGATGTCATCATTAGAATCCTAACATGGTGTCACGGCCACGGTTATGGTCGTGACTCCTTGGGAGTCGCATACAGTTGCCCGCGGTTTTGGTTGTTGTGTCAACCGCAGCTGAGGCATTATGTAGTTGGCCTCGGTGCGGTTGCCGCGGACAACAGCCTTGTGTGCGGTTCCCGGGGAGTTGTTTTGGATGTTCTGTTGGGACCTTCCTTGTCACTTTTGTGCAGTTTACGGTTCTGGATTCCTGTTGCTCAGGGATCCAGTCAGCAAGTCTGTGGCAGGGCTCAGGAGGTTGCTTCGTCTGCGGAAGGGGTGCATCCAAAACAACTCCCCGGGAACCGCACACAAGGCTGTTGTCCGCGGCAACCGCACCGAGGCCAACTACATAATGCCTCAGCTGCGGTTGACACAACAACCAAAACCGCGGGCAACTGTATGCGACTCCCAAGGAGTCACGACCATAACCGTGGCCGTGACACATGGTTACACTTCTTGTGGTGTCATCATTAGAATTCTGGCACGGTCACTTTTGTTTCCTTAGAAACACTATTTGTGATGTCATCTGCTAGAGAATATGAGGCTACATGCACATGACAGTGAAAGAAAAAAAAAAACGCCATTAAAACACACTCCATTTTTCATGGCCATTTTTCAACCATTTTTGCATCCTGGTCATCAGTCTTTTTTTAATGGCCGTTTTGCATCCGTTTTTCATAGTCTTTCAAAATGTCCATTAAAAACAGATGAATGTGATTGGCTTTTATTTTATAAAAATATCAACTCCTGCAGTGCCCTGAGTATACATAATGGCCCCAAACAGTAATAATGCCCCCCCATAGTGGCTCCAGAAGTAATAATGTCCCCTATGGAGACCCATAATGTCCCCCATAGTGGCTCCAGCAGTAATAATGTCCCGTATGAAGGCCCAAAATGTCCCCCATAGTGTCCCCATCACTAATAATGTCCCCCATAGTGGCCTATAATGACCCCCATAGTGTCCCCAGCAGTAATAATGTCCGCCATAGTGTCCCCCAGCTGTAATGTTTCTTTTTAGCAAATAAAAATAATCACTCACCTCACTCCATTTGCATACGCAGAGGTAGTTGCTCCTCTCTGGATTGTGAAGGACCTGCACTAAGTGTGGTCACATCAATGCACCCTCGCAGAATGATCACGTTGTGACGTCTAGCGCTGAGCACATGATCCTTCGGCAGGTCCTTTTCAATCAAGAGAAGAGCGACTGCCTCTGTGAGTGCAAATGGATGAGGTGAGTGATTATTATTTTTTAATCCATAACCATATTGCACTAAAGTACCCATTTCTAACGGCCATTAGACAGGTGCACTCTTGTCTAAGCAACAATTGAAAACGGTCCCATTGAGAAGCGTTAAGTGTAAAATGACAAATTTTCGCATAAATCCTGCTTGCGTCAAAGTTTGTGACTCTTAGTATGCCAGAAAACTAGTACAAGTCTCAAAATAAATCCTCCAATTAGGTAGTTATCCATCCACTAGTGATATCTCCCAACCCTTAAGGATATGTGCACACGGCCTTTTTTACACATAAAGCATATATTTGGCATGTATTACGTTGCAAAATCCAACTGAAATCCACCTTCCAAAGTTTTCAATGGGAACTCATGCTGCCGAATTGCATGGGGCACAAAGGAGGACATTATTATTGTATGGGGGCACTAAGGAGGAAATTATTATTGTGCATGAAGGGGGTATTATTCCTGCATAAAGGGACAAAAGGGACGTAATTTTTGCTTTTGTGTACAAAAGGAGACATCATTATTTCGTTGTGCACAAGGGTGGATTATTATTGCATACCTCCCGACTTTTATAAAGCCCAAGCAGGGAGAATATTAGCGGCACGCAAAGCGTGGCATGAGAAATTTGTTTTACACTAAGTCTTACCTCTAACTGCGCCCAATGCCTATATTTACACCTACACAGTATAATGCACCCTTAGTGCCCCCCACATTGTTTTTATGCCTCCTTAGTGCCCCCACACAGTAGAACGTCTTATTGACCCTACACAGTATAATTCCCCCTTAATGCCCCCCATAGTATTTATGCCTTCTTAGTGTCCCCATATTAGTGTGACAATCTGCAACAGTCCTATATATTACACTGCACCCCATGCATAGTCCTGTATATTATACTGCACCCCATGTACAGTCCTGTATATTTCACTGCACCCCATGTATAGTCCTGTATATTACACTGCACCCCATGTTCAGTCCTGTATATTACACTGCATCCCATGTATAGTCCTGTATATTACACTGCGCCCCATGTATAGTCCTGTATATTACACTGCACCCCATGTATAGTACTGTATATTACACTGCACCCCTTGTATAGTCCCATATATTATACTGCATCCCTTGTATAGTCCTGTATATTACACTGCCCCATGTATAGTCCTGTATATTATACTGTACCCCATGTATAGTCCTGTATATTACACTGCACCTCATGTATAGTCCTGTATATTATACTGTACCCCATGTATAGTCCTGTATATTACACTGCGCCCCATGTATAGTCCTGTATGTTACACTGCACCCCATGTATAGTCCTGTATATTATACTGCACCCCATGTACAGTCCTGTATATTATACTGCACCCCATGTACAGTCCTGTATAATACACTGCACCCCATGTATAGTCCTGTATATTACACTGCACCCATGTTCAGTCGTGTATATTACACTGCATCCCATGTATAGTCCTGTATATTACACTGCGCCCCATGTATAGTCCTATATATTACACTGCGCCCCATGTGTAGTCCTATATATTACACTGCACCCCATGTATAGTCCTGTATATTGCACTGCACCCCATGTATAGTACTGTATATTACACTGCACCCCTTGTATAGTCCCATATATTATACTGCATCCCTTGTATAGTCCTGTATATTATACTGCACCCCATGTATAGTCCTGTATATTACACTGCCCCATGTATAGTCCTGTATATTATACTGTACCCCATGTATAGTCCTGTATATTACACTGCACCTCATGTATAGTCCTGTATATTATACTGTACCCCATGTATAGTCCTGTATATTACACTGCGCCCCATGTATAGTCCTGTATGTTACACTGTACCCCATGTATAGTCCTGTATATTATACTGTACCCCATGTATAGTCCTGTATATTATACTGTACCCCATGTATAGTCCTGTATGTTACACTGTACCCCATGTATAGTCCTGTATATTACATTGCACCAAAAGTATAGTCCTGTATATTATACTGTACCCCATGTATAGTCCTGTATATTACACTGTACCCCATGTATAGTCCTGTATGTTACACTGTACCCCATGTATAGTCCTGTATATTATACTGTACCCCATGTATAGTCCTGTATATTATACTGTACCCCATGTATAGTCCTGTATATTATACTGCACCCCATGTATAGTCCTGTATATTATACTGAACCCCATGTATAGTCCTGTATGTTACACTGTACCCCATGTATAGTCCTGTATATTATACTGAACCCCATGTATAGTCTGGTATATTGCACTGCACCCCGTGTATAATCCTGTATATTATACTGCACCCCATGTATAGTCCTGTATATTACACTGCACCCCATGTATAGTCCTGTATATTATACTGCACCCCGTGTATAATCCTGTACATTACACTGCACCCCATGTATAGTCCTGTATATTACACTGCACCCCGTGTATAGTCCTGTATATTATACTGCACCCCGTGTATAATCCTGTACATTACACTGCACCTCATGTATAGTCCTGTATATTACACTGCACCTCGTGTATAGTCCTGTATATTACACTGCACCTCATGTATAGTCCTGTATATTACACCGCCCCACATGTATAGTCCTATTTACTATACTGCATCCCTTGTATAGTCCTGTATATTACACTGCCCCATGTATAGTCCTGTATATTATACTGCGCCCCATGTATAGTCCTGTATATTACATTGCACCAAAAGTATAGTCCTGTATATTATACTGTACCCCATGTTATCCTGTATATTACACTGCACCCCATGTATAGTCCTGTATATTACACTGTACCCCATGTATAGTCCTGTATATTATACTGTACCCCATGTATAGTCCTGTATATTATACTGTACCCCATGTATAGTCCTGTATATTATACTGCACCCCATGTATAGTCCTGTATATTATACTGAACCCCATGTATAGTCCTGTATGTTACACTGTACCCCATGTATAGTCCTGTATATTATACTGAACCCCATGTATAGTCTGGTATATTGCACTGCACCCCGTGTATAATCCTGTATATTATACTGCACCCCATGTATAGTCCTGTATATTACACTGCACCCCATGTATAGTCCTGTATATTATACTGCACCCCGTGTATAATCCTGTACATTACACTGCACCCCATGTATAGTCCTGTATATTACACTGCACCCCGTGTATAGTCCTGTATATTATACTGCACCCCGTGTATAATCCTGTACATTACACTGCACCTCGTGTATAGTCCTGTATATTACACTGCACCTCGTGTATAGTCCTGTATATTACACTGCACCTCATGTATAGTCCTGTATATTACACCGCCCCACATGTATAGTCCTATTTACTATACTGCATCCCTTGTATAGTCCTGTATATTACACTGCCCCATGTATAGTCCTGTATATTATACTGCGCCCCATGTATAGTCCTGTATATTACATTGCACCAAAAGTATAGTCCTGTATATTATACTGTACCCCATGTTATCCTGTATATTACACTGCACCCCATGTATAGTCCTGTATATTACACTGTACCCCATGTATAGTCCTGTATATTATACTGCACCCCATGCATAGTCTTGTATATTGCACTGCACCCCGTGTATAGTCCTGTATATTACACTGCACCCCATGTGTAGTCCTGTATATTACACTGCACCCCATTTATAGTCCTGTATATTATACTGCACCCCGTGTATAATCCTGTACATTACACTGCACCCCATGTATAGTACTGTATATTACACTGCACCCCATGTGTAGTACTGTATATTACACTGCACCCCATGTATAGTCCTGTATATTACACTGCACCCCATTTATAGTCCTGTATATTATACTGTACCCCGTGTATAATCCTGTACATTACACTGCACCCCATGTATAGTCCTGTATATTACACTGCACCCCATGTGTAGTCCTGTATATTACACTGCCCCCCATGTATAGTCCTGTATATTATACTGCACCCCGTGTATAATCCTGTACATTACACTGCACCTCATGTATAGTCCTGTATATTGCACTGCACCCCATGTATTGTCCTGTATATTACACTGCACCCCATGTATAGTACTGTATATTACACTGCACCCCATGTGTAGTCCTGTATATTATACTGCACCCCGTGTATAATCCTGTACATTACACTGCACCTCATGTATAGTCCTGTATATTACACTGCACCCCATGTATAGTCCTGTATATTACACTGCACCCCATGTATAGTCCTGTATATTACACTGCACCCCGTGTATAATCCTGTACATTACACTGCACCTCATGTATAGTCCTGTATATTACACTGCACCCCATGTATAGTCCTGTATATTACACTGCACCCCATGTATAGTCCTGTATATTACACTGCACCCCATGTATAGTCCTCTATATTACACTGCACCCCATGTATAGTCCTGTATATTATACTGCACCCCATGTATAGTCCTGTATATTACACTGCGCCCCATGTATAGTCCTGTATATTACATTGCACCAAAAGTATAGTCCTGTATATTACACTGTACCCCATGTTATCCTGTATATTACACTGCACCCCATGTATAGTCCTGTATATTACACTGCCCCCCATGTATAGTCCTATATATTATACTGCATCCCTTGTATAGTCCTGTATATTATACTGCATCCCTTGAATAGTCCTGTATATTACACTGCCCCATGTATAGTCCTGTATATTACACTGCACCCCATGTATAGTCCTGTATATTACACTGCGCCCCATGTATAGTCCTGTATATTACACTGCGCCCCATGTATAGTCCTGTATATTACACTGCACCCCATGTATAGTTCTGTATATTACACTGCGCCCCATGTATAGTCCTGTATATTACATTGCACCAAAAGTATAGTCCTGTATATTATACTGTACCCCATGTTATCCTGTATATTACACTGCACCCCATGTATAGTCCTGTATGTTACACTGTACCCCATGTATAGTCCTGTATATTATACTGAACCCCATGTATACTCATGTATATTTCACTGCACCTCAATTATAGTCCTGCATATTGCATTGCACCCATGTATAGTCCTTTATATTACACTGCACCCCATGTATAGTCCTGTATATTATACTGCACCTCATGTATAGTCCTGTATATTACACTGCACCTCATGTATAGTCCTGTATATTATACTGCACCTCATGTATAGTCCTGTATATTACACTGCACCCCATGTATAGTCCTGTATATTATACTGCACCTCATGTATAGTCCTATATATTACTTTGCACCCGATGTATAGTCCTGTATATTACACTGCGCCCCATGTATAGTCCTGTACATTACACTGCACCCATGTCCAGTACTATATATTACACTGCACCCCATGTATAGTCCTATATATTATACTGAACCCCATGTATAGTAGAAAATTGGTACCTGGAATTTTACTTTCCTTGAGTCCGAAGGCAGCACAGAACGGGGTTAACGTTGACCTCTTTTAGTTTCATAGGACCGCCCACCTAGATTTAAACAATCAAACAATTAGTCAATCACATAATTAGTACACCTATAAGGTCTGGTGAATTGCAACTGCCCCTTGTATTAAAAAATAGATCCACACAGTTGCAGAACAAAAAATATAATTTATTTAGGGAGGGTAAGCCTGTGCTGCCTTCGGACTCAAGGAAAGTAAAATTCCAGGTACCAATTTTCTACTTTCCCTTATCGTCCTCGGCAGCACAGAATGGGATTTTTATAGATTCCAAAGGGGGGGATTATAATGAAGCTGAACTTAGAATGCCTGTGCCAAAGGCTGAGCTCCTGGACTCGATGTCGAGGCGATAATGCTTTGCGAAGGTGGAAGGAGTGGACCAGGAGGCTGCGCTGCAGATTTCTTGTATAGACACCTGCCCATATTCCGCCCAAGAGGCTGCTGTCGATCTTGTGGAATGAGCCTTGATGGAAAGTGGTGGAGTTTCCCCCTCTAACAAGTAGGTTTCTGTGATGGTGTTCTTTATCCACCGGGCGAGTGAATCCTTGGATGGCGTTCGCCCTCTTCTCGGTCCAGAATAAAGCAGAAAAAGACTTTCGTCTAAACGGAACTCTTCCGTTCTTCGCAAATAAATTTCTACTGCTCTTTTCACATCTAGCATATGTAATTGCTCCTGTTCTTCATCCGCCGGATTTGGGAAGAATGTAGGCAAGAAGGTTTCCCTATTAATATTCATAGTGGAAGGAACCTTTGGTTGAAAGGAAGGTATGGTTCTAATCAATATCCCATCAGGAAGGATTCGTATATATGGATGTCTGGAAGATAACGCTCGTAGTTCCCCCAATCTTTTCGCCGAAGTAATGGCTACAAGAAACAGAACTTTGAAGGAGAGATATCTGATGTCCACCTGTTCCAGCGGTTCAAAGGGTGGTCTTGTGAGTCCCCTTAGTACTAGGGATAAGTCCCACACAGGAAAGGGTTCGTGAATCACCGGTCTTAGCCTTTTCAAGGCCTTGAAGAATCTGACTATCAGAGGATGGAACAGATATTTATTCTCTGTCAAGATATTAATGGCAGTCATCTGGGATTTTAAGGTATTCGGCTTCAAGCCCATATCAAATCCTTCTTGAAGGAACTGAAGAATACTGGAGATGTTTATTTCCGTATATCCCTTTCCCGACAACCAAGACCGGAATTTTCCTAATACTTTGGCATATTTCACATTGGTAGAACGCTTGCGGGAATTCATTAATGTGTCAATGACCGAAGCTGGTAGGCCCTCTTCCTCTAATCTGCTTCTCTCAACATCCAGGCCGTGAGGTGCAACCTGTCTAGGTTCTGATGGAATAGACCCTGCTGGAGGAGAAGGTCGGGGGCACATGGAAGCTTCCAATAGTTCCCTTCGGACAGTTGGAGAAGAAGAGGAAACCATGACCTCCGGGGCCAAAATGGTGCTATTAGTATTACTTTGGGTCTTTCTACCGCAATCTTCTGTAGAACCCTCGGTATGAGGGGTACTGGTGGAAATAGGTAGACAAATAGGCGACTCCAAGACATCGAGAAGGCGTCTACCACTGTCGGCCCGTCGTGTTTGCTCAGGGAACAGAACTTCTGGAGTTTCCGATTTTGTCTGGAGGCCATCAGATCCCAGGTTGGACAACCCCATCTGGCTATGATTTGCTTGAAGTAAATCGGATTCAAACCCCACTCGCTCGGACTGACTGTCATCCGACTCAGACGATCTGCTTGTATATTGTAACAGCCTCTTATATGAATCGCTCTTAATTGCAAAAGATGTGATTCTGCCCAGATGAAAATCCGTTTGCATAATTTCATTAAGGACGGGCTCCTCGTTCCTCCTTGTTTGTTCAGATAGAACACCGTGGAGAGGTTGTCTGAGCGAACCAGCACCGATTTTCCTTCCAGGAGGGTTTGAAAATGGACTAGTGATTCCAGAACAGCCTTCATTTCCTTGAAGTTCGAGGACTGTCGCATATCCTGGGGAGACCATTTCCCTTGGATCCATCTGTTCTGCACGTGAGCTCCCCAGCCTCTGGCTGAGGCATCCGTGGTCATTATTATCGGTGACAGATACTGAAATGATTTCCCTACTGTGAGCTTCTCCGTCTGTAACCACCAGTTCAGACTCTGAATAACGGAAGGCCTCAGGCTGATTCTTCTTTCCAAATCGCAATGACTGGTGCGTCTTGCCTGTATCATATTCCATTGAAGGTCTCGCATATGGATCTTCGCCCAGGGGACCGCATCTATGGTAGAAGTCAGATGACCCAAGGTCTTCATCACTCTGCGTACGGATGGCTTGTGAATGGATCTCAAGGTTCTCACTTCCTCTCTGATCTTCTGACCCTTGTCTGAAGGAAGGAACACTTTCATGCAGCGGGTGTCTACCACCATCCCCAAAAATCTTTTCGACGTCGTTGGGGAGAGCTGAGATTTCTTCCAACTCATTATGAAACCGAGGGACTGGAGAAGTGAGATGACTGTACGGAGATGAAGTTGTAACTGTTCCTCCGTTGCTGCTGCCACTAGCCAGTCGTCGAGGTAAGGATAGACTTAAATGGCCTGTAAGCGTAGATGCACTGCTGCTACCACTGATATTTTGGTAAAAATCCTGGGTGCGGACGTCAGCCCGAAGGGCAATGCTCTGAATTGAAAGTGCAGGATCCTTCCTGCTCTTCTGACGGCCACTCTTAGGAATTTCCTTGAGGACGATCTTATGGGCACATGCAGGTAGGCGTCCTCCAAGTCCAGGGAGGCCATGAACTGATCTCGCTGAAGAGTGGACACCACCGATCTTAATGTTTCCATTTTGAAATGGATTTTTTTCAGAAAATGATTTAAGTATCTGAGGTCTATAACGAGACGCCAATCCCCGCTTGCTTTTGGGACTAGAAACAACCTGGAGTAGACTCCCTTTTTTTCTTGACCTCTTGGTACCCGTTCTAAAGCTCCTTTCTTTAGAAATTGGTCCACCAGGTGATCTATACGAGGGTCTTCTCTTTGAAACAGAAATCTGCTTCTTGGCTGATGAAGAAACTCTAGCGAGTATCCGTCCCTTATTAGATCCAGAACCCATTTGTCTGTAGTGATTCTCTCCCAGTTGTTGTAGAAGTGGGATAAGCGACCTCCTACAGACTGGCTTTCGACGTCAGAAATCAGCCTTGGAGTTTTTACTGATGTCTTCCTTTCCTCTTGCTTTTTCAGCAGAACTGGGAAGGACTCTTCTGTCTGACCGGCCTCTGCTAGATCGCCCACGATAGCCTGTTCTGCGGTAAGGCTGCCTACCAAAGGGACGAAAATTCCTTGGACGGATCTTGGTTTTAAACTGAGGGAACTTCAGAGATTTTTCATCCGAATTGGCTTCTAACAGCTTGTCTAGCTGAGAGCCGAACAGTCTCCCAGGCTCAAAGGGTAGAGCGCAGAGGTTGGTCTTTGAGGCAACATCTCCTGCCCATAGCTTGAGCCACAAGGTCCTTCTTATTGAATTTGAGAGGGCCATATCTTTAGCCAGGAATCTCAGCGAATCCACTGGAAAGTCGCACAAAAACTCAGCGGCCATTTTAAGGGATGGCAGTTGAAGGAGCAGGTCTTCTCTGGAGACTCCGTCCTCGATGTCCCTTCCTAGGTGACTTAGCCAGATTCTGAGGGCTCGAGCCACTGGTACTGCGGCCATGGCTGCCTTACTTAACGTGGCCAAGTAAGAATGCAGTCTCTTTAGCAAGTTATCTGCCTTTCTGTCCATCGGGTCCCTCAGCAGCGCGGAGTCATCTGCAGGAAAGAAGGACCTTTTAGCCAGCCTTGTTACCGCAGGATCAACTCTGGCGGGGACTTCCCAGCTTGAGGACTCAGCGGAGTCGATCTTATAAACGGAACGGAATCTTGAGCCCGGATCTATTTTCCTCAGGGGACATTTACATTCCTTCTGGAATATGGAGTCCAGAACTGGATGGCTTGGAAGGACCGAAGCTTTTTTCTTTGGGAAATAGAAGAGACTCTCCTTGTCCTGTGCGGCAACAGGGTCTTCCTTAGTCTCCATTATTCCCTTTACGTCCTTGATTAAGCGATTCGCATTTTTCCTATCAAAAAGGAAATTCTCCTCCATATTAGAGACTTCCCAATCCGAGCCTGAGTCTTCGCTCTCAGACGTCAGAGACTCGTCAGAGGATGAGGAGATAGGATCGCGCTTTCTCTTTTTGGCTTTCTGTTTCTGCTTTGTCAGAAAGGACTTAAAGAGGCTCATTAGTCTTCTGGACTCTGCGTCACACTCGTCTTCAGGCTGAGTGCAGGAAGCGCAGATATTGGACTGTGAATCCTCCGGTAAGGGCTGAATACAGGAGATGCAGCGGGATTGCTTCCTCCTTGACTTTCTTGAACCAGCAGAAGATCTATGAGAATGGACAGAATCCGCTGCCATACAGTTGTCACAGTAGTCCTCTCGCTGTTCATCAGGTAGGGGCTGCTCACATGACAGGCAATATCTGTGTCTGTGCTTCTTAGACCTCTTTCTCACTGAACCAGGAAGCCCAGACATCTGGAACAGAGAAAAAAGACATACAATGAGCAAAAACAGCAAGGTGATCTTAGTCAGAAGGGACCCCAGCTGACACAATACCTTAATTTCACAGGAGCTCGGCTGCCAGGCACTTATGGCAGCTTGCTCCAGCCTGCATCCACCTTAAATATTTGAATTTGGCGCCCTGGACGCCGCCTGGTGACGTCAGCCGCTCCTGCGGCTTCCTATTGGCCCCAGAGGGCGCGCTGACTGATGACGTCAGACGCTGCCCGAACCCGGAAGTGCGGCGGCCTCCGAGACTAGGAGAGGCATGCTGGGGATGTCAAATGCCGGGGGCGTCGGGCGCACACTGCGCGAACCATCGGCAGGGCAGCGGCTATGAGACCGCAATGGATCCCTCCTGCCGGTGCGCACATCGTGGATGCGGCATAGTGCCAGCGCCAAGGACACACCCGTGGCACTGCTGGACACTTGGCCTGGAGCCTGGGACACACCCCACGGCATAGGTGGCCGATCTTCACCACACCAGACAGGTGGGCAGATTCCTCAGAAATGAGGACATAAAAAAAATACAAGGGGCAGTTGCAATTCACCAGACCTTATAGGTGTACTAATTATGTGATTGACTAATTGTTTGATTGTTTAAATCTAGGTGGGCGGTCCTATGAAACTAAAAGAGGTCAACGTTAACCCCGTTCTGTGCTGCCGAGGACGATAAGGGAAAGTCTTGTATATTGCACTGCACCTCACCTAAGTATAGGCCTGTATATTATACTGCACCCCATGTGTAGTCCTGTATATTACACTGCACCCCATGTGTAGTCCTGTATATTATACTGCATCCCTTGTATAGTCCTGTATATTATACTGCATCCCTTGTATAGTCCTGTATATTATACTGCATCCCTTGTATAGTCCTGTATATTACACTGTACCCCATGTATAGTCCTGTATATTATACTGCACCCCGTGTATAGTCCTGTATATTATACTGCACCCCATGTATAGTCCTGTATATTATACTGCACCCCGTGTATAGTCCTGTATATTACACTGTACCCCATGTATAGTCCTGTATATTATACTGCACCCCGTGTATAGTCCTGTATATTATACTGCACCCCATGTATAGTCCTGTATATTATACTGCACCCCGTGTATAGTTCTGTATATTACACTGCCTCCCATGTACAGTCCTGTATAATACACTGCACCCCATGTATAGTCCTGTATATTACACTGCACCCCATGTATAGTCCTGTATATTACACTGCACCCCGTGTATAGTCCTGTATATTATACTGCATCCCTTGTATAGTCCTGTATATTATACTGCATCCCTTGTATAGTCCTGTATATTACACTGTACCCCATGTATAGTCCTGTATATTATACTGCACCCCGTGTATAGTCCTGTATATTATACTGCACCCCATGTATAGTCCTGTATATTATACTGCACCTCGTGTATAGTCCTGTATATTACACTGCACCTCGTGTATAGTCCTGTATATTACACTGCACCTCATGTATAGTCCTGTATATTACACCGCCCCACATGTATAGTCCTATTTATTATACTGCATCCCTTGTATAGTCCTGTATATTACACTGCCCCATGTATAGTCCTGTATATTACACTGCACCTCATGTATATCCCTGTATATTATACTGCGCCCCATGTATAGTCCTGTATATTACATTGCACCAAAAGTATAGTCCTGTATATTATACTGTACCCCATGTTATCCTGTATATTACACTGCACCCCATGTATAGTCCTGTATATTACACTGTACCCCATGTATAGTCCTGTATATTATACTGCACCCCATGCATAGTCTTGTATATTTTACTGCACCTCAATTATAGTCCTGCATATTACACTGCACCCATGTATAGTCCTTTATATTACACTGCACCCCATGTATAGTCCTGTATATTATACTGCACCTCATGTATAGTCCTGTATATTATACTGCACCTCATGTATAGTCCTATATATTACTTTGCACCCGATGTATAGTCCTGTATATTACACTGCGCCCCATGTATAGTCCTGTATATTATACTGCACCCCGTGTATAATCCTGTACATTACACTGCACCCATGTCCAGTACTATATATTACACTGCACCCCATGTATAGTCCTATATATTATACTGAACCCCATGTATAGTCTTGTATATTGCACTGCACCTCACCTAAGTATAGTCCTGTATATTATACTGCACCCCATGTGTAGTCCTGTATATTACACTGCACCCCATGTATAGTCCTGTATATTATACTGCATCCCTTGTATAGTCCTGTATATTATACTGCATCCCTTGTATAGTCCTGTATATTACACTGTACCCCATGTATAGTCCTGTATATTACACTGCACCCCGTGTATAGTTCTGTATATTATACTGCATCCCTTGTATAGTCCTGTATATTATACTGCATCCCTTGTATAGTCCTGTATATTACACTGTACCCCATGTATAGTCCTGTATATTATACTGCACCCCGTGTATAGTCCTGTATATTATACTGCACCCCATGTATAGTTCTGTATATTATACTGCACCCCGTGTATAGTTCTGTATATTACACTGCCTCCCATGTACAGTCCTGTATAATACACTGCACCCCATGTATAGTCCTGTATATTACACTGCACCCCATGTATAGTCCTGTATATTACACTGCACCCCGTGTATAGTCCTGTATATTATACTGCACCCCATGTATAGTCCTGTATATTACACTGCACCCCATGTATAGTCCTGTATATTACACTGCACCTCATGTATAGTCCTGTATATTACACTGCACCTCATGTATAGTCCTGTATAATACACTGCACCCCATGTATAGTCCTGTATATTACACTGCACCCCATGTATAGTCCTGTATATTATACTGCACCCCGTGTATAGTCCTGTATATTATACTGCACCCCGTGTATAGTCCTGTATATTATACTGCACCCGTGTATAGTTCTGTATATTACACTGCCTCCCATGTATAGTCCTGTATATTACACTGCACCCCATGTATAGTCCTGTATATTACACTGCACCCCATGTATAGTCCTGTATATTAAACTGCACCCCATCTATAGTCCTGTATATTATACTGCACCCCGTGTATAGTCCTGTATAATACACTGCACCCCATGTATAGTCCTGTATATTACACTGTACCCCATGTATAGTCCTGTATATTATACTGCACCCCGTGTATAGTCCTGTATATTATACTGCACCCCGTGTATAGTCCTGTATATTATACTGCACCCGTGAATAGTTCTGTATATTACACTGCCTCCCATGTACAGTCCTGTATAATACACTGCACCCCATGTATAGTCCTGTATATTACACTGCACCCCATGTATAGTCCTGTATATTACACTGCCCCCCATGTATAGTCCTGTATATTATACTGCACCCCGTGTATAATCCTGTACATTACACTGCACCTCATGTGTAGTCCTGTATATTACACTGCACCCCATGTATAGTCCTGTATATTACACTACACCCCATGTATAGTCCTGTATATTACACTGCACCCCATGTATAGTCCTCTATATTACACTGCACCCCATGTATAGTCCTGTATATTACACTGCACCCCGTGTATAATCCTGTACATTACACTGCACCTCATGTATAGTCCTGTATATTACACTGCACCCCATGTATAGTCCTGTATATTACACTACACCCCATGTATAGTCCTGTATATTACACTGCACCCCATGTATAGTCCTCTATATTACACTGCACCCCATGTATAGTCCTGTATATTACACTGCACCCCATGTATAGTCCTGTATATTACACTGCGCCCCATGTATAGTCCTGTATATTACATTGCACCAAAAGTATAGTCCTGTATATTATACTGTACCCCATGTTATCCTGTATATTACACTGCACCCCATGTATAGTCCTGTATATTACACTGCCCCCCATATATAGTCCTATATATTATACTGCATCCCTTGTATAGTCCTGTATATTATACTGCATTCCTTGTATAGTCCTGTATATTACACTGCCCCATGTATAGTCCTGTATATTACACTGCGCCCCATGTATAGTCCTGTATATTACTTTCCGCCCCATGTATAGTCCTGTATATTACACTGCACCCCATGTATAGTCCTGTATATTACACTGCGCCCCATGTATATTCCTGTATATTACATTGCACCAAAAGTATAGTCCTGTATATTATACTGTACCCCATGTTATCCTGTATATTACACTGCACCCCATGTATAGTCCTGTATGTTACACTGTACCCCATGTATAGTCCTGTATATTATACTGAACCCCATGTATACTCATGTATATTTCACTGCACCTCAATTATAGTCCTGCATATTGCACTGCACCCATGTATAGTCCTTTATATTACACTGCACCCCATGTATAGTCCTGTATATTATACTGCACCTCATGTATAGTCCTGTATATTACATTGCACCTCATGTATCGTCCTGTATATTATACTGCACCTCATGTATAGTCCTGTATATTACACTGCACCCCATGTATAGTCCTGTGTATTATACTGCACCTCATGTATAGTCCTATATATTACTTTGCACCCGATGTATAGTCCTGTATATTACACTGCGCCCCATGTATAGTCCTGTATATTATACTGCACCCCGTGTATAATCCTGTACATTACACTGCACCCATGTCCAGTACTATATATTACACTGCACCCCATGTATAGTCCTATATATTATACTGAACCCCATGTATAGTCTTGTATATTGCACTGCACCTCACCTAAGTATAGTCCTGTATATTATACTGCACCCCATGTGTAGTCCTGTATATTACACTGCACCCCATGTATAGTCCTGTATATTATACTGCATCCCTTGTATAGACCTGTATATTACACTGTACCCCATGTATAGTCCTGTATATTACACTGCATCCATTGTATAGTCCTGTATATTACACTGTACCCCATGTATTGTCCTGTATATTACACTGCACCCCGTGTATAGTCCTGTATATTATACTGCATCCCTTGTATAGTCCTGTATATTATACTGCATCCCTTGTATAGTCCTGTATATTACACTGTACCCCATGTATAGTCCTGTATATTATACTGCACCCTGTGTATAGTCCTGTATATTATACTGCACCCCATGTATAGTCCTGTATATTATACTGCACCCCGTGTATAGTTCTGTATATTACACTGCCTCCCATGTACAGTCCTGTATATTACACTGTACCCCATGTATAGTCCTGTATATTATACTGCACCCCGTGTATAGTCCTGTATATTATACTGCACCCCGTGTATAGTCCTGTATATTATACTGCACCCGTGAATAGTTCTGTATATTACACTGCCTCCCATGTACAGTCCTGTATAATACACTGCACCCCATGTATAGTCCTGTATATTACACTGCACCCCATGTATAGTCCTGTATATTACACTGCACCCCATGTATAGTCCTGTATATTACACTGTACCCCATGTATAGTCCTGTATATTACACTGCACACCATGTATAGTCCTGTATATTACACTGCACCCCATGTATAGTCCTGTATATTATACTGCACCCCATGCATAGTCCTGTATATTACACTGCACCCCATGTATAGTCCTGTATATTACACTGCACCCCATGCATAGTCCTGTATATTACACTGCACCCCATGTATAGTCCTGTATATTACACTGCACCCCATGTATAGTCCTGTATATTACACTGTACCCCATGTATAGTCCTGTATATTACACTGCACACCATGTATAGTCCTGTATATTATACTGCACCCCAT
Organism: Bufo bufo; assembly: GCF_905171765.1. Taxonomy (NCBI): domain Eukaryota; kingdom Metazoa; phylum Chordata; class Amphibia; order Anura; family Bufonidae; genus Bufo; species Bufo bufo. The sequence continues at coordinate 771,181,125 of NC_053389.1, read as the reverse complement.
GCATAGTCCTGTATATTACACTGCACCCCATGTATAGTCCTGTATATTATACTGCACCCCATGTATAGTCCTGTATGTTACACTGTACCCCATGTATAGTCCTGTATATTATACTGTACCCCATGTATAGTCCTGTATATTATACTGTACCCCATGTATAGTCCCGTATGTTACACTGTACCCCATGTATAGTCCTGTATATTATACTGTACGCCATGTATAGTCCTGTATATTACACTGTACCCCATGTATAGTCCTGTATGTTACACTGTACCCCATGTATAGTCCTGTATATTATACTGTACCCCATGTATAGTCCTGTATATTATACTGTACCCCATGTATAGTCCTGTATATTATACTGCACCCCATGTATAGTCCTGTATATTATACTGAACCCCATGTATAGTCCTGTATGTTACACTGTACCCCATGTATAGTCCTGTATATTATACTGAACCCCATGTATAGTCTTGTATATTGCACTGCACCCCGTGTATAATCCTGTATATTATACTGCACCCCATGTAATTTCCTGTATATTACACTGCACCCCATGTATAGTCCTGTATATTATACTGCACCCCGTGTATAATCCTGTACATTACACTGCACCCCATGTATAGTCCTGTATATTACACTGCACCCCGTGTATAGTCCTGTATATTATACTGCACCCCGTGTATAATCCTGTACATTACACTGCACCTCGTGTATAGTCCTGTATATTACACTGCACCTCGTGTATAGTCCTGTATATTACACTGCACCTCATGTATAGTCCTGTATAGTAGAAAATTGGTACCTGGAATTTTACTTTCCTTGAGTCCGAAGGCAGCACAGAATGGGTTAACGTTGACCTCTTTTAGTTTCATTGGACCGCCCACCTAGATTTAAACAATCAAACAATTAGTCAATCACATCATGAGTACACCTATAAGGTCTGGTGAATGCAACTGCCCCTTGTATTAAAAAATAGATCCACACAGTTGCAGAACAAAAAATATAATTTATTTAGGGAGGGTAAGCCTGTGCTGCCTTCGGACTCAAGGAAAGTAAAATTCCAGGTACCAATTTTCTACTTTCCCTTATCGTCCTCGGCAGCACAGAATGGGATTTTTATAGATTCCAAAGGGGGGGATTATACTGAAGCTGAATTTAGAATGCCTGTGCCAAAGGCTGAGCTCCTGGACTCGATGTCAAGGCGATAATGCTTTGCGAAGGTGGAAGGAGTGGACCAGGAGGCTGCGCTGCAGATTTCTTGTATAGACACCTGCCCATATTCCACCCAAGAGGCTGCTGTCGACCTCGTGGAATGAGCCTTGATGGAAAGTGGTGGAGTTTCCCCCTCTAACAAGTAGGTTTCTGTGATGGTGTTCTTTATCCACCGGGCGAGTGAATCCTTGGATGGCGTTCGCCCTCTTCTCGGTCCAGAATAAAGCAGAAAAAGACTTTCGTCTAAACGGAACTCTTCCGTTCTTCGCAAATATCTTTTCACATCCAGCATATGTAATTGCTCCTGTTCTTCATCCGCCGGATTTGGGAAGAATGTAGGCAAGAAGGTTTCCCTATTAATATTCATAGTGGAAGGAACCTTTGGTTGAAAGGAAGGTATGGTTCTAATCAATATCCCATCAGGAAGGATTCGTATATATGGATGTCTGGAAGATAACGCTCGTAGTTCCCCCAATCTTTTCGCCGAAGTAATGGCTACAAGAAACAGAACTTTGCAGGAGAGATATCTGATGTCCACTTGTTCCAGTGGTTCAAAGGGTGGTCTTGTGAGTCCCCTTAGTACTAGGGATAAGTCCCACACAGGAAAGGGTTCGTGAATCACCGGTCTTAGCCTCTTCAAGGCCTTGAAGAATCTGACTATCAGAGGATGGAACAGATATTTATTCTCTGTCAAGATATTAATGGCAGTCATCTGGGATTTTAAGGTATTCGGCTTCAAGCCCATATCAAATCCTTCTTGAAGGAACTGAAGAATACTGGAGATGTTTATTTCCGTATATCCCTTTCCCGACAACCAAGACCGGAATTTTCCTAATACTTTGGCATATTTCACATTGGTAGAACGCTTGCGGGAATTCATTAATGTGTCAATGACCGAAGCTGGTAGGCCCTCTTCCTCTAATCTGCTTCTCTCAACATCCAGGCCGTGAGGTGCAACCTCAATAGACCCTGCTGGAGGAGAAGGTCGGGGGCACATGGAAGCTTCCAATAGTTCCCTTCGGACAGTTGGAGAAGAAGAGGAAACCATGACCTCCGGGGCCAAAATGGTGCTATTAGTATTACTTTGGGTCTTTCTACCGCAATCTTCTGTAGAACCCTCGGTATGAGGGGTACTGGTGGAAATAGGTAGACAAATAGGCGACTCCAAGACATCGAGAAGGCATCTACCACTGTTGGCCCGTCGTGTTTGCTCAGGGAACAGAACTTCTGGAGTTTCCGATTTTGTCTGGAGGCCATCAGATCCCAGGTTGGACAACCCCATCTGGCTATGATTTGCTTGAAGTAAATCGGATTCAAACCCCACTCGCTCGGACTGACTGTCATCCGACTCAGACGATCTGCTTGTATATTGTAACAGCCTCTTATATGAATCGCTCTTAATTGCGAAAGATGTGATTCTGCCCAGGTGAAAATCCGTTTGCATAATTTCATCAAGGACGGGCTCCTCGTTCCTCCTTGTTTGTTCAGATAGAACACCGTGGAGAGGTTGTCTGAGCGAACCAGCACCGATTTTCCTTCCAGGAGGGTTTGAAAATGGACTAGTGATTCCAGAACAGCCTTCATTTCCTTGAAGTTCGAGGACTGTCGCATATCCTGGGGAGACCATTTCCCTTGGATCCATCTGTTCTGCACGTGAGCTCCCCAGCCTCTGGCTGAGGCATCCGTGGTCATTATTATCGGTGACAGATACTGAAATGATTTCCCTACTGTGAGCTTCTCCGTCTGTAACCACCAGTTCAGACTCTGAATAACGGAAGGCCTCAGGCTGATTCTTCTTTCCAAATGGCAATGACTGGTGCGTCTTGCCTGTATCATATTCCATTGAAGGTCTCGCATATGGATCTTCGCCCAGGGGACCGCATCTATGGTAGAAGTCAGATGACCCAAGGTCTTCATCACTCTGCGTACGGATGGCTTGTGAATGGATCTCAAGGTTCTCACTTCCTCTCTGATCTTCTGACCCTTGTCTGAAGGAAGGAACACTTTCATGCAGCGGGTGTCTATCACCATCCCCAAGAATCTTTTCGACGTCGTTGGGGAGAGCTGAGATTTCTTCCAACTCATTATGAAACCGAGGGACTGGAGAAGCGAGATGACTGTACGGAGATGAAGTTGTAACTGTTCCTCTGTTGCTGCTGCCACTAGCCAGTCGTCGAGGTAAGGATAGACTTGAATGGCCTGTAAGCGTAGATGCACTGCTGCCACCACTGATATTTTGGTAAAAATCCTGGGTGCGGACGTCAGCCCGAAGGGCAACGCTCTGAATTGAAAGTGCAGGATTCTCCCTGCTCTTCTGACGGCCACTCTTAGGAACTTCCTTGAGGAAGATCTTATGGGCACATGCAGGTAGGCGTCCTCCAAGTCCAGGGAGGCCATGAACTGATCTCGCTGAAGAGTGGACACCACCGATCTTAATGTTTCCATCTTGAAATGGATTTTTCTCAGAAAATGATTTAAGTATCTGAGGTCTATAACGAGACGCCAATCCCCGCTTGCTTTTGGGACTAAAAACAACCTGGAGTAGACTCCCTTTTTTTCTTGACCTCTTGGTACCCGTTCTAAAGCTCCTTTCTTTAGAAATTGGTCCACCAGGTGATCTATACGAGGGTCTTCTCTTTGAAACAGAAATCTGCTTCTTGGCCGATGAAGAAACTCTAGCGAGTATCCGTCCCTTATTAGATCCAGAACCCATTTGTCTGTAGTGATTCTCTCCCAGTTGTTGTAGAAGTGGGATAAGCGACCTCCTACAGACTGGCTTTCGACGTCAGAAATCAGCCTTGGAGTTTTTACTGATGTCTTCCTTTCCTCTTGCTTTTTCAGCAGAACTGGGAAGGACTCTTCTGTCTGACCGGCCTCTGCTAGATCGCCCACGATAGCCTGTTCTGCGGTAAGGCTGCCTACCAAAGGGACGAAAATTCCTTGGACGGTTCTTGGTTTTAAACTGAGGGAACTTCAGAGATTTTTCATCCGAATTGGCTTCTAACAGCTTGTCTAGCTGAGAGCCGAACAGTCTCCCAGGCTCAAAGGGTAGAGCGCAGAGGTTGGTCTTTTAAGGCAACATCTCCTGCCCATAGCTTGAGCCACAAGGTCCTTCTTATTGAATTTGAGAGGGCCATATCTTTAGCCAGGAATCTCAGCGAATCCACTGGAAAGTCGCACAAAAACTCAGCGGCCATTTTAAGGGATGGCAGTTGAAGGAGCAGGTCTTCTCTGGAGACTCCGTCCTCGATGTCCCTTCCTAGGTGACTTAGCCAGATTCTGAGGGCTCGAGCCACTGGTACTGCTGCCATGGCTGCCTTACTTAACGTGGCCAAGTAAGAATGCAGTCTCTTTAGCAAGTTATCTGCCTTTCTGTCCATCGGGTTCCTCAGCAGCGCGGAGTCATCTGCGGGAAAGAAGGACCTTTTAGCCAGCCTTGTTACCGCAGGATCAACTCTAGCGGGGACTTCCCAGCTTGAGGACTCAGCGGAGTCAATCTTATAAATGGAACTGAATCTTGAGCCCGGATCTATTTTCCTCAGGGGACATTTACATTCCTTCTGGAATATGGAGTCCAGAACTGGATGGCTTGGAAGGACTGAAGCTTTTTTCTTTGGGAAATAGAAGAGACTCTCCTTGTCCTGTGCGGCAACAGGGTCTTCCTTAGTCTCCATTATTCCCTTTACGTCCTTGATTAAGCGATTCGCATTTTTCTTATCAAAAAGGAAATTCTCCTCCATATTAGAGACTTCCCAATCCGAGCCTGAGTCTTCGCTCTCAGACGTCAGAGACTCGTCAGAGGATGAGGAGATAGGATCGCGCTTTCTCTTTTTGGCTTTCTGTTTCTGCTTTGTCAGAAAGGACTTAAAGAGGCTCATCAGTTTTCTGGACTCTGCGTCAGACTCGTCTTCAGGCTGAGTGCAGGAAGCGCAGATATTAGACTGTGAATCCTCAGGTAAGGGCTGAATACAAGAGATGCAGCGGGATTGCTTCTTCCTTGACCTCTTTGATCCAGCAGAAGATCTATGAGAATGGACAGAATCCGCTGCCATACAGTTGTCACAGTAGTCCTCTCGCTGTTCATCAGGTAGGGGCTGCTCACATGACAGGCAATATCTGTGTCTGTGCTTCTTAGACCTCTTTCTCACTGAACCAGGAAGCCCAGACATCTGGAACAGAGAAAAAAGACATACAATGAGCAAAACCAGCAAGGTGATCTTAGTCAGAAGGGCCCCCAGCTGACACAATACCTTAAATTCACAGGAGCTCGGCTGCCAGGCACTTATGGCAGCTTGCTCCAGCCTGCATCCACCTTAAATATTTGAATTTGGCGCCCGGGACGCCGCCTGGTGACGTCAGCCGCTCCTGAGGCTTCCTATTGGCCCAAGAGGGCGCGCTGACTGATGACGTCAGACGCTGCCCGAAACCGGAAGTGCGGCGGCCTCCTATCCTAGGAGAGGCATGCTGGGGATGTCAAATGCCGGGAGCGTCGGGCGCACACTGCGCGAACCATCGGCAGGGCAGCGGCTATCAGACCGCAACGGATCCCTCCTGCCGGTGCGCACATCGTGGATGCGGCATAGTGCCAGCGCCAAGGACACACCCGTGGCACTGCTGGACACTTGGCCTGGAGCCTGGGACACACCCCACGGCATAGGTGGCCGATCTTCACCACACCAGACAGGTGGGCAGATTCCTCAGAAATGAGGACATAAAAAAAATACAAGGGGCAGTTGCATTCACCAGACCTTATAGGTGTACTCATGATGTGATTGACTAATTGTTTGATTGTTTAAATCTAGGTGGGCGGTCCTATGAAACTAAAAGAGGTTAACGTTAACCCATTCTGTGCTGCCGAGGACGATAAGGGAAATTACACCGCCCCACATGTATAGTCCTATTTATTATACTGCATCCCTTGTATAGTCCTGTATATTACACTGCCCCATGTATAGTCCTGTATATTACACTGCACCTCATGTATAGTCCTGTATATTATACTGCGCCCCATGTATAGTCCTGTATATTACATTGCACCAAAAGTATAGTCCTGTATATTATACTGTACCCCATGTTATCCTGTATATTACACTGCACCCCATGTATAGTCCTGTATATTACACTGTACCCCATGTATAGTCCTGTATATTATACTGCACCCCATGCATAGTCTTGTATATTTCACTGCACCTCAATTATAGTCCTGCATATTACACTGCACCCCATGTATAGTCCTGTATATTATACTGCACCTCATGTATAGTCCTGTATATTATACTGCACCTCATGTATAGTCCTATATATTACTTTGCACCCGATGTATAGTCCTGTATATTACACTGCGCCCCATGTATAGTCCTGTATATTATACTGCACCCCGTGTATAATCCTGTACATTACACTGCACCCATGTCCAGTACTATATATTACACTGCACCCCATGTATAGTCCTATATATTATACTGAACCCCATGTATAGTCTTGTATATTGCACTGCACCTCACCTAAGTATAGTCCTGTATATTATACTGCACCCCATGTGTAGTCCTGTATATTATACTGCATCCCTTGTATAGTCCTGTATATTATACTGCATCCCTTGTATAGTCCTGTATATTACACTGTACCCCATGTATAGTCCTGTATATTACACTGCACCCCGTGTATAGTCCTGTATATTATACTGCATCCCTTGTATAGTCCTGTATATTATACTGCATCCCTTGCATAGTCCTGTATATTACACTGTACCCCATGTATAGTCCTGTATATTATACTGCACCCCGTGTATAGTCCTGTATATTATACTGCACCCCATGTATAGTCGTGTATATTATACTGCACCCCGTGTATAGTTCTGTATATTACACTGCCTCCCATGTACAGTCCTGTATAATACACTGCACCCCATGTATAGTCCTGTATATTACACTGCACCCCATGTATAGCCCTGTATATTACACTGCACCCCGTGTATAGTCCTGTATATTATACTGCACCCCATGTATAGTCCTGTATATTACACTGCACCCCATGTATAGTCCTGTATATTACACTGCACCTCATGTATAGTCCTGTATATTACACTGCACCTCATGTATAGTCCTGTATAATACACTGCACCCCATGTATAGTCCTGTATATTACACTGCACCCCATGTATAGTCCTGTATATTATACTGCACCCCGTGTACAGTCCTGTATAATACACTGCACCCCATGTATAGTCCTGTATATTAAACTGCACCTCATGTATAGTCCTGTATAATACACTGCACCCCATGTATAGTCCTGTATATTACACTGCACCCCATGTATAGTCCTGTATATTATACTGCACCCCGTGTACAGTCCTGTCTAATACACTGCACCCCATGTATAGTCCTGTATATTAAACTGCACCCCGTGTATAGTCCTGTATATTATACTGCACCCCGTGTATAGTCCTGTATATTATACTGCACCCGTGTATAGTTCTGTATATTACACTGTACCCCATGTATAGTCCTGTATATTACACTGCCTCCCATGTATAGTCCTGTATATTACACTGCACCCCATGTATAGTCCTGTATATTACACTGCACCCCATGTATAGTCCTGTATATTACACTGTACCCCATGTATAGTCCTGTATATTACACTGCACACCATGTATAGTCCTGTATATTACACTGCACCCCATGTATAGTCCTGTATATTATACTGCACCCCATGCATAGTCCTGTATATTACACTGCACCCCATGTATAGTCCTGTATATTACACTGCACCCCATGCATAGTCCTGTATATTACACTGCACCCCATGTATAGTCCTGTATATTACACTGTACCCCATGTATAGTCCTGTATATTACACTGCACCCCATGTTATGTCCTGTATATTATACTGCACCCCATGTATAGTCCTGTATATTACACTGCACCCCATGTTATGTCCTGCATATTACACTGCACCCCATGTTATGTCCTGTATATTATACTGCACCCCATGTATAGTCCTGTATTTTACACTGCACCCCATGCATAGTCCCTGGCTCGGACTGGACCACAGGGTTACAGGTGAATCCCCCGGTGGGCCCCTGAGCAAGGTGGCCCCTAGTTTCTCATTCCCTGCACAAGTGGCACATAACACAGTAGACTTACTGCACTACACACATATATTCAATGTACAGCACCTCAACCAGTCTATGTTCATATAAAACACTTGATAGATTATTAAAGAAACTCCCCAGTTTATTATTATAAACCCGATCAGAGCTGAGATGTCTTCTAGGTATAGAGGAAAGCCGCCAGTGTCCTCTTCTCCCCAGGACCTACCTTCTCAAGGTTGCTGCAGGGACCCCCATATTCAATCATCTGGTAGCATCTTGCTGCTGTATGCTGCTGTGTGAGCAGGCAATATTTGAATGTATCCATACGGTGGGCCCCCAAAATACATTTTACTGGTGGGCCCTAGGCACCCCAGTCCGACACTGCGTATGTCTTCCGTATCCGTTCCGTTTTTGCTGAACCATCTATTGAAAATGTGATGCCCTGCCCAATTTTTTCTATGTAATTACTGTATACTGTATATGGCATGCGGAAAAACGGAAAGGAAACAAAAAACGGCACAACAGATCCGTAAAAAACGGACCGCAAAACACTGAAAAAGCCATACTGTCGTGTGCATGAGCCCTTAATTAAATTAATGTAGTTGCATCAGGTACTTATGCATCTGACCAACAGGCGCAGGCGACCTTCTGAATTCAACTGTATCGCCATCCTCAGGATGGTGATAGAGTTGAATACCGTGACCAGGACAACAGTATATTGTGCTGCACTGTCATATTTGGTTCTGCTGAAGCAGTAGTTTTTTTGCTGCAATGTGGCATTTGGTTCTGCAGCGGCGGTATATTGTGCTGCACTGTGGTATTTAGTTCTGTTGGGGCGGCATTTTGCGCTGCACTGTGGTATTTGGTTCTGCTGGGGCAGTATATTGTGCTGCACTGTGGTATGTGTTTCTGCTGGGGCAGTATATTGTGCTGCACTGTGGTATGTGGTTCTGCTGAGGCAGTATATCGTGCTGCACTGTGGTAATTGGTTCTGCTGGGGCAGTATATTGTGCTGCACTGTGGTATCTGGTTCTCCTGGGGCAGTATATTGTGCTGCACTGTGGTATTTGGTTCTGCTAGGGCAGTATATTGTGCTGCACTGTGGTATTTGGTTCTGCTGGGGCAGTATATTGTGCTGCACTGTGGTATCTGGTTCTGCTGGGGCAGTATATTGTGCTGCACTGTGGTATTTGGTTCTGCTGGGGCAGTATATTGTGCTGCACTGCGGTATTTGGCTCTGCTGGGGCAGTATATTGTGCTGCACTGTGGTGTTTGGTTCAGCTGGGGCAGTATATTGTTCTGCACTGTGGTATTTGGTTCTGCTGGGGCAGTATATTGTGCTGCACTGTGGCATTTGGTTCTACTGGGGCAGTATATTGTGCTGCACTGTGGTATTTGGTTCTACTGAGGCAGTATATTGTGCTGCACTGTGGTGTTTGGTTCAGCTGAGGCAGTATATTGTGCTGCACTGCGGTATTTGGCTCTGCTGGGGCAGTATATTGTGCTGCACTGTGGTGTTTGGTTCAGCTGGGGCAGTATATTGTTCTGCACTGTGGTATTTGGTTCTGCTGGGGCAGTATATTGTGCTGCACTGTGGCATTTGGTTCTACTGGGGCAGTATATTGTGCTGCACTGTGGTATTTGGTTCTACTGAGGCAGTATATTGTGCTGCACTGTGGTATTTGGTTCTGCTGGGGCAGTATATTGTGCTGCGCTGTGGTATGTGGTTCTGTTGGGGCAGTACACTGCGTGCAGAATTATTAGGCAAATGAGTATTTTGACCACATCATCCTCTTTATGCATGTTGTCTTACTCCAAGCTGTATAGGCTCGAAAGCCTACTACCAATTAAGCATATTAGGTGATGTGCATCTCTGTAATGAGAAGGGGTGTGGTCTAATGACATCAACACCCTATATTAGGTGTGCATAATTATTAGGCAACTTCCTTTCCTTTGGCAAAATGGGTCAAAAGAAGGACTTGACAGGCTCAGAAAAGTCAAAAATAGTGAGATATCTTGCAGAGGGATGCAGCACTCTTAAAATTGCAAAGCTTCTGAAGTGTGATCATCGAACAATCAAGCGTTTCATTCAAAATAGTCAACAGGGTCGCAAGAAGCGTGTGGAAAAACCAAGGCGCAAAATAACTGCCCATGAACTGAGAAAAGTCAAGCGTGCAGCTGCCAAGATGCCACTTGCCACCAGTTTGGCCATATTTCAGAGCTGCAACATCACTGGAGTGCCCAAAAGCACAAGGTGTGCAATACTCAGAGACATGGCCAAGGTAAGAAAGGCTGAAAGACGACCACCACTGAACAAGACACACAAGCTGAAACGTCAAGACTGGGCTAAGAAATATCTCAAGACTGATTTTTCTAAGGTTTTATGGACTGATGAAATGAGAGTGAGTCTTGATGGGCCAGATAGATGGGCCCGTGGCTGGATTGGTAAAGGGCAGAGAGCTCCAGTCCGACTCAGACGCCAGCAAGGTGGAGGTGGAGTACTGGTTTGGGCTGATATCATCAAAGATGAGCTTGTGGGGCCTTTTCGGGTTGAGGATGGAGTCAAGCTCAACTCCCAGTCCTACTGCCAGTTTCTGGAAGACACCTTCTTCAAGCAGTGGTACAGGAAGAAGTCTGCATCCTTCAAGAAAAACATGATTTTCATGCAGGACAATGCTCCATCACACGCGTCCAAGTACTCCACAGCGTGGCTGGCAAGAAAGGGTATAAAAGAAGAAAATCTAATGACATGGCCTACTTGTTCACCTGATCTGAACCCCATTGAGAACCTGTGGTCCATCATCAAATGTGAGATTTACAAGGAGGGAAAACAGTACACCTCTCTGAACAGTGTCTGGGAGGCTGTGGTTGCTGCTGCACGCAATGTTGATGGTGAACAGATCAAAACACTGACAGAATCCATGGATGGCAGGCTTTTGAGTGTCCTTGCAAAGAAAGGTGGCTATATTGGTCACTGATTTGTTTTTGTTTTGTTTTTGAATGTCAGAAATGTATATTTGTGAATGTTGAGATGTTATATTGGTTTCACTGGTAAAAATAAATAATTGAAATGGGTATATATTTGTTTTTTGTTAAGTTGCCTAATAATTATGCACAGTAATAGTCACCTGCACACACAGATATCCCCCTAAAATAGCTAAAACTAAAAACAAACTAAAAACTACTTCCAAAAATATTCAGCTTTGATATTAATGAGTTTTTTGGGTTCATTGAGAACATGGTTGTTGTTCAATAATAAAATTAATCCTCAAAAATACAACTTGCCTAATAATTCTGCACTCCCTGTATATTGTGCTGCACTGTGGTATTTGGTTCTGATGGGGCAGTATATTGTGCTGCACTGTGGTATTTAGTTCTGTTGGGGCAGTATATTGTGCTGTACTGCGGTATTTGGCTCTGCTGGGGCAGTATATTGTGCTGCACTGTGGTATTTGGTTCTGCTAGGGAAGGATATTGTGCTGCACTGTGGTATTTGGTTCTGCTGAGGCAGTATATTGTGCTGCACTGTGGTATTTGGCTCTGCTGGGGCAGTATATTGTGCTGCACTGTGGTATTTGGTTCTGCTGGGGCAGTATATTGTGCTGCGCTGTGGTATGTGGTTCTGTTGGGGCGGCATTTTGCGCTGCACTGTGGTATGTGGTTCTGCTGGGGCAGTATATTGTGCTGCACTGTAGTATTTAGTTCTGTTGGGGCAGTATATTGTGCTGTACTGCGGTATTTGGCTCTGCTGGGTCAGTATATTGTGCTGCACTGTGGTATTTGGTTCTGCTGGGGCAGTATATTGTGCTGCACTGTGGTATTTGGTTCTGCTGGGGCAGTATATTGTGCTGCACTGTGGTATGTGGTTCTGCTGGGGCAGTATATTGTGCTGCACTGTGGTATGTGGTTCTGCTGGGGCAGTATATTGTGCTGCACTGTGGTATCTGGTTCTGCTGGGGCAGTATATTATGCTGCACTGTGGTATGTGGTTCTGCTGGGGCAGTATATTGTGCTGCACTGTGGTATGTGGTTCTGCTGGGGCAGTATATTGTGCTGCACTGTGGTATCTGGTTCTGCTGGGGCAGTATATTATGCTGCACTGTGGTATGTGGTTCTGCTGGGGCAGTATATTGTGCTGCACTGTGGTATTTGGGTCTGCGAGGACGGCATTTTGTGCTGCACTGTGGTATTGCTGGCCTCGCCTATTGATATTGGTCCTGCCTACTTGGGTTGGCCCTACCTACTGTCAATTTGGACACACCTACAACATAGGGCCACTTTTTTTTAATTTTTTTTATCCAGGGCCACTTGCACACATACATTGTGCACGCATCTTAAAGGGAGTTGAAATCAGTTTCAAAGTAAGCATACCGCCATCTAGGGTAGGTTTCCCTGAAACATAACCATACCTTTCGTGTGAAGATCTGATCCTCTAATCCTGAGAAATGCAGCAGTCGATGACGGGGCACCGTCACCCGCCTTTCACTCACATAGGCCTCATGTCAAGAACTTACCTGGTGTTGCTCCTGTGGTGCCCCCCACTTCCATGGTGGCGCTGACGGCATCATTCTGTAGCCATTGCGGCAAGCCCCACTGACATGGGAGTTTCTCGGACCTATCAGGGAGCAGAGAAGTCAGACCAATCAGGCGAGGCTTCGGTGTCACTGTCACATGCTCTCTGTCAGAGGGAGATTTGATTTGACGCCAAGGATAAACGGAGGCGTGGCTCAGACTGCTGAGAAGTACGGGGAGTAGGAGGTTAATAAAGAAATAATGGTATAGCCCGCAGGGGTCGTTTTCATGAGTGCCGGTATCTAATCAGAAAGGGTGTGCAGTATAACCACCTGTATCATCCCCTTGTTCCTATTGGCCGCAGAGAATGGTCTGGCCAGTGTTATTAAAAGGGGCAGTAGCATTTCGCCCTTCCTCTTTTCTCTCCGGCACCTTAACTGGTTTCAGGTTATTGTTACTTGTTCCATTTTGTTTCAGATCACTACCAACAGAAGTCACAGCAGAGGTCGGTGCAACAAAAAAAAGGAGATGGAGAAGGCGGGATTCCGTGGGGCATCCGTGTTTTGATATATGTTTTGGAGAACTAAAAGTTGGTGTTTAGAAATAAATAGTTAAATAAAGCTGTGACCAACTTCCACCCAACAAAGGAAGGTGTTCTGTGGTTTTTATTTTGGCTGCGGTAAGCTAAGGGGGCAACGGTTTACGTTTCTCGGCAGTCAAACAGGCAGTGCAGGTATCTGTGATTGGTTTTCTAAGCCTCACCATCATGTATTGTTTTTGGTACTGTGCTTGTATCTTGTTTTGGTTCTTCTGATGTATTCCTCTGATTTGGACACTGGCCGGATTTTGACTTTGCTTTGGATTCTTATCCAGTTTTGCCTGTCTGTTATTACATTTATTATTTACTCTCATAGGCCCCAGCACCTGGTCAGGAAGGGACTGTCATCCAGTTGTAGGCCGCCACTTTAGGACAGATTGTGCAAGTAGGTAATGTGGGGATTTGCTCTGGTAGACAGGCTAGCAGACGCAGTATAGAGGCAACCACAAAGTTTTATTCACACATAAGGAAAAACAAAAAGTGACATTTTGCAGTCTAGGTGTTTGTTCACACCATGAAAAGTCCACAGAACAAAAACCTTGACCTGGTTTGCAGTTCCTCCACCTGTGGTCCACAGCAGGCTTCAGGGGCCTGTTTCTCAGCATGTGGCTCCCAGCCCTTTTGCACGGCACAAGTTTGCAGCTCCCAAAACACACAGGGACTGACAGCGCTCCACTGTCAGAGAAGGGTAATTCACACCCAGCTGAGACTGCTGGCTGGGTTTGATATAGGCCAGTAAAGACCCGGCCTGGAGTGTGGGGAGAAGCCACCCACCCAGCACTTTGGCTACTCCCAGTATGAGCCGGCCCAGTTCAACGTAAAGCCATACTAAAAATAGCAACATGTCAACCAGCACTAGCTGCCGCTGACACTTAAAGGGTTTCTGTCACCCCACTAAAGTGATTTTTTTTTTTGGGCTAGTTAAATTAGTTATATAGCGATATATGAAAATATAATTGTGTTCCTTACTTTGATCCAGCAGTTTAGTCAAAAAACGAAGTTTTATCATATGCAAATTCGGTCTCTACCAGCAAGTAGGGCGGCTACTTGCTGGTAGCTGCTGCAGAAATCCGCCCCCTCCTCTTGTTGATTGACAGGGCCAGCCGGGATCTCCTCCTCTTGCCAGCCCTGTCGGCATTTCAAAAATCACGCGCCTGTGTTGAATCTGCGCAGGCGCTCTGAGATAAGGAGGCTCGTCTCCTCAGAACTCCCTCAGTGCGCCTGCGCCGATGACGTCTTCTATTTCGATGATGTCATCGGCGCAGGCGCACTGAGGGAGTTCTGAGGAGACGAGCCTCCTCATCTCAGAGCGCCTGCGCCGATTCAACACAGGCGCGCGATTTTTGAAATGCCGACAGGGCTGGCCGGAGGAGGAGATCCCGGCTGGCCCTGTCAATCAACAAGAGGAGGGGGCGGATTTCTGCAGCAGCTACCAGCAAGTAGCCGCCCTACTTGCTGGTAGAGACCGAATTTGCATATGATAAAACTTCGTTTTTTGACTAAACTGCTGGATCAAAGTAAGGAACACAATTACACTGCTCAAAAAAATAAAGGGAACACAAAAATAACACATCCTAGATCTAAATTACTTAAATATTTTTCTGAAATACTTTGTTCTTTACATAGTTGAATGTGCTGACAACAAAATCACACAAAAAGAAAAAAATGGAAATCAAATTGTTTAACCCATTGAGGTCTGGATTTGGAGTCACACTCAAAATTAAAGTGGAAAAACACACTACAGGCTGATCCAACTTTAAAGTAATGTCCTTAAAACAAGTCAAAATGAGGCTCAGTAGTGTGTGTGGCCTCCACGTGCCTGTATGACCTCCCTACAACGCCTGTGCATGCTCCTGATGAGGTGGCGGACGGTCTCCTGAGGGATCTCCTCCCAGACCTGGACTAAAGCATCTGCCAACTCCTGGATAGTCTGTGGTGCAACGTGACGTTGGTGGATAGAGCGAGACATGATGTCCCAGATGTGCTCAATTGGATTCAGGTCTGGGGAACGGGCGGGCGAGTCCATAGCATCAATGCCTTCGTCTTGCAGGAACTGCTGACACACTCCAGCCACATGAGGTCTAGCATTGTCTTGCATTAGGAGGAACCCGGGGTCAACCGCACCAGCATATGGTCTCACAAGGGGTCTGAGGATCTCATCTCGGTACCTAATGGCAGTCAGGCTACCTCTGGCGAGCACATGGAGGGCTGTGCGGCCCTCCAAAGAAATGCCACCCCACACCATTACTGACCCAATGCCAAACCGGTCATGCTGGAGGATGTTGCAGGCAGCAGAACGTTCTCCACGGCGTCTCCAGACTCTATCACATCTGTCACATGTGCTTAGTGTGAACCTGCTTTCATCTGTGAAGAGCACAGGGCGCCAGTGGCGAATTTGCCAATCTTGGTGTTCTCTGGCAAATGCCAAACGTCCTGCACGGTGTTGGGCTGTAAGCACAACCCCCACCTGTGGATGTCGGGCCCTCATATCACCCTCATGGAGTCTGTTTCTGACCGTTTGAGCAGACACATGCACATTTGTGGCCTGCTGGAGGTCATTTTGCAGGGCTCTGGCAGTGCTCCTCCTGTTCCTCCTTGCACAAAGGCGGAGGTAGCGGTCCTGCTGCTGGGTTGTTGCCCTCCTACGGCCTCCTCCACGTCTCCTGATGTACAGGCCTGTCTCCTGGTAGCGCCTCCATGCTCTGGACACTACGCTGACAGACACAGCAAACCTTCTTGCCACATCTCGCATTGATGTGCCATCCTGGATAAGCTGCACTACCTGAGCCACTTGTGTGGGTTGTAGACTCCGTCTCATGCTACCACTAGAGCGAAAGCACCGCCAGCATTCAAAAGTGACCAAAACATCAGCCAGGAAGCATAGGAACTGAGAAGTGGTCTGTGGTTACCACCTGCAGAACCACTCCTTTATTGGGGGTGTCTTGCTAATTGCCTATAATTTCCACCTGTTGTCTATCCCATTTGCACAACAGCATGTGAAATTGATTGTCACTCAGTGTTGCTTCCTAAGTGGACAGTTTGATTTCACAGAAGTGTGATTGACTTGGAGTTACATTGTGTTGTTTAAGTGTTCCCTTTATTTTTTTGAGCAGTGTATATTTTCATATATCGCTATATAACTAATTTAACTAGCCCAAAAAAAAAAAATCACTTTAGTGGGGTGACAGAAGCCCTTTAAAAATACCAGCCTTACTTCACCGAGGCCAGGAACCTCAGTGACACATACCTTCCGTCAACGACGGACCCTTGCGCCTTCCTAGAGTAGGAACAGTGGTATGGGTGAGTACAGGGCTCCACCATTCCCTACGCAACACCTCAGGCCACTAGGCCTGAAGCCTAGGCAGCAGAATGGTGCAGGCTGTTAAAATTACATCATAACAACCCCCTGTGCCAGGTGTCAGGCAACAACATCATTGTGCATAGGAGGTCAGGATTATGTCTTCAAGATGCCTGGCCTGGTACAGGCAACTCAAGCTGCAGGCCGGAAGAGACCTGCAGCCTGCATCGCAGATGGCAGCATGGAGCGGAAGGCAGGTGAGTACTTTTTTTCTTTTCTTTCTACTACTGGTGGCACAACAGAGGGGGCAATATATATTCTGGAGATACTACTGTGGGGAAATTATACATACTGGGTTATAAATACCAGGGGCTTTATATATACTGAGGGCACTACAGAGGATATTATACATACTGGGGACGTTACATGGGGCCATTATTAATGCTGGCAGTACTACAGGGGACATTATGCATACTGGGGGCACTACCAGGGTGCATTGTAATCACTGGGGGCATTATAAATATTAGGAGCAATATAGGGGAAAATTATACATACTGGAGTAATTATAAACACTGTGAGGGCACTATAGGGAGGTCCATTATAAATACTGGAGAGTGGACCCTACTGGGACATTATATACATTGAGGAAACTAGAGGAGGAATTATATATACTGGGGCACTACAGGAGGCCCTTATAAATACTAGGGCGTACTACTGGGCCATAAACTACATGGACACTACAAAAAAACTGGGGTCACTACAAAGGGGCATTATATCTGCATTACTATTATTGGGCACAGTATGGAGGGCGCTACTAATGGGGCACTTTTGGGGAACATTATTACTATTGGAGGCACTGTAGGGGGCACTATTACTAATGAAGGCACTCTGGGACAGAATTATTGCTGTTGGCTGGGACTTTGGGGAGCACTATTACTATGGGAAGGACTATCTGCATGGTACTATTAGGTTGCTAATATGGCTTACATGTTTATACAGCTAGACCTGCCAATAATGTTAATACAGTTCCTATGTTTATATGTTAGACACAAAAATAGAGCTGTTTACAATGACCTCATGTTTCTGGATGTCATATAACAGCTATGTATTGTGTTTACAGAAGCAGAAAAGATAATATACCTTTAAGATTCAGTAAATGAATGTAAGGTAAGCTCAATAACATAGCAGAATTATCAACACATAGCATAGAGTTAGACTGTTGTTACTGCCCAGGAGTCTTGACCAATCACAGCCAGCCTCACACTGAGCAGGAGTCTTGGCCAATCACAGCCAACCTCACACTGAGCCTGTGTGGGAAATCCCCTAGCAAAATCGTCTGGAGTCAGTATAGACAAGAGCAGAGGAGCTGAATAGTCACATCCAGTCAGAGCTGTGTTGTATAGGAACAAGAGGCCAAATATATAATGTTCATATTGTTAACACTGTGATTAGAACTGTATATTGAACCAGTTATATGTTCATTTTACAGTTCCACCATAAAAGCAAACCAAACCATAAAAGAAAACTGCGCAAACTGAGTGAATCAAACAAACCAATAGCAAATCTCAGATATGCCTCTCAGAGAGAATATAACGTGCTGAGAGTACAGATACTGAAGAGAGAAATATATCCACCATTTATGTTGAATGACAAGATTGAACAGTTGAACCACCATCTTATGCATACCGCCATTTTGTGATACTTTATGCAACACGTGTTTTGTACATGGACTATCTGCTGCGGAGGCGGCAGTGTTATATGAAGAAAAGTTGAAGTTAATAAAGAAGTTATTTTAAGCATTTGGTGTGCTCTTTAACCACCTCCGGACCGCCTAACGCAGATTCGCGTTCCGGAGGTGGCAGCGCTGCGCACAGTCACGCATATACGCGTCATCTCGCGAGACGCGAGATTTCGCTCCAAGCCGGCCCGCGCATGCGCATCGCGGGCCGGCAAAAGTTAAAGAACAAGTTAGTCACCAGCCTGCCAGCAACGATCATTGGCTGGCAGGCTGGCGATTTTTAAAAAATCCAATCACAAGCCATATAACAGATCATATTAGTAAATATGATCTGTTATATGGCTTCTCTGCTCCTGTGCTGGTCCTTTTCGTCGGTTGGATCCAGCACAGGAGCAGACTGAACTGTGAGTAGCACCAACACTTCACTGTAGCCCCTGATCACCCCCCTGCACCCCAATTAACCCTTTGATCACCCCTTTGATCGCCCCTGTCAATCACCAGTGAAAGGAAAAAAAGTGATCAGTGTAAACTGTCACTTTTTTTTTTTCACTAGTATTGGCTGTTAGGTTTTAGGGATAGTTTAGGCCCCTTGGTTAGGTAGTTAGCGTCAGTTAGCGCCCACCCCACCGCACCGCAGTCACTTTTATTCGCTGAATAGCGTATCGCTAATCAGCATTTGTACTTTTATAGTATCTGTAAGTGATCAAAACTGATCACGGTCAGATCTATAATAGTATTAGTGTCACTTTAGTTCGCCCTCCACCCAAAACGCAGTGTTTGCCCGATCAGGCCTGATCGGTCGCCCACACGTGCGTTCACCCACGCCCGCCCCACCGCAGTGACAAAAAATATATATTTTTTGATCACTGCACATTCATTTTACACGCACTGCGGCGATAAAAAAATCAGTTTTGATATTTTTTATCAACCGCAGCGGCCTCCGGTACTTCGCTAGCCTCCCCTTTGTAAGACAGGTTTGCTTTTTTTCTTGGGTAGTCTCAGGGAATACCCCTAAATTTAGTAGTCCAAAATGTCAAACAGGGGGTATTCTTCTGAAGAGGCCTACAGGATTCTGACCCAGTCGGATGAGGAGTGGGAACCCTCATCTGATGAATCTAGCGGGTCAGAATATGAACCTGTGGAAAGCAGTGGCTCTCTGACCCAAAGTTCGGACGAGGAGGTGGAGGTCCCTGGCAGCACCAGGCGTACCCGGCCCCATGTCGCTAGACCACAGGTTATGCAGGATCCGCTTCAAGAGCAGCAGAGTGGGGCTGTCGCTGCCGGATCACGTGGTGAGGCATACACCAGCAGCGCAGCCCTCCCTGGACCTAGTACCAGCACTGCCGTACAACATGGTGACGTGGCGAGCACCAGAAGGGCAGTTGAAGCTGGTACGGTGGCACGTGCACTAGTTACCCCGTCGCAGCCACCGCAAAGACAGGCCCGTAGAGCCCCTAGAATCCCTGAGGTGCTGGCAAACCCTGATTGGCAGTCACCAACTTCAGCCGCACCTGTAGTTCCCCCTTTCACCGCCCAGTCTGGAGTTCGGGTTGAGACGGCTCAAATCGGTTCGGCCCTGGGATTTTTTGAGCTGTTCTTGACTGCGGAGCTCTTGGACTTAGTCGTGGCAGAGACCAACCAGTATGCCACACAATTTATATCCGCCAACCCGGGAAGCTTTTATGCCCAGCCTTTCCGGTGGAAACCAGTCCAAGTTTCCGAAATTAAAATTTTTTTGGGCCTTCTCCTCAACATGGGCCTGACAAAAAAGCATGAATTGCGGTCATATTGGTCAACGCACCCGATTCATCACATGCCCATGTTCTCTGCTGCTATGTCCAGGGCACGATTTGAGGCCATCCTCCGTTTCCTGCATTTTAGCGACAACACCACCTCCCGTCCCAGAGGCCACCCAGCTTTTGACCGGCTCCACAAAATTCGGCCCCTCATAGACCATTTCAACCAGAAATTTGCAGATTTGTATACCCCCGAGCAAAACATCTGCGTAGACGAGTCCCTAATACATTTTACCGGGCGCCTTGGCTTCAAACAGTACATCCCAAGCAAGCGTGCCCGGTATGGGGTCAAATTGTATAAGCTCTGTGAAAGGGCCACAGGCTATACCCACAAATTTCGTGTCTATGAGGGAAAAGATCAGACCCTGGAGCCGGTCGGTTGCCCTGACTACCTGGGGAGCAGTGGGAAGACAGTCTGGGACTTGGTGTCACCCTTATTCGGCAAGGGGTACCATCTTTATGTGGACAATTTCTACACAAGTGTGGCCCTCTTTAGGCATTTGTTTCTAGAACGGATTTGCGCCTGTGGCACCGCGCGAACTAGTCGCGTGGGCTTCCCCCAACGGCTTGTAACCACCCGTCTTGCAAGGGGGCAGAGGGCTGCCTTGTGTAACGAAGAACTGCTCGCGGTGAAATGGAGAGACAAGCGTGACGTTTACATGCTCTCCTCCATTCACGCAGACACGACAATCCAAATTGAGCGAGCAACCCGTGTCATTGAAAAGCCCCTCTGTGTCCACGACTATAATGCGCTCATGGGAGGGGTGGACTTCAATGACCAGATGTTGTCTCCGTATTTAGTTTCCCGCAGAACCAGACGCTGGTATAAGAAGGTGTCTGTATATTTAATTCAATTGGCGCTGTACAATAGTTTTGTTCTCTACAGTAAGGCTGGGAGAACACGATCTTTCCTCAAATTCCAGGAAGAGATCATCGAGAACCTCCTTTACCCAGGAGGTTCCGTGGCCCCATCCCCCAGTGTAGTTAGCCGTCTACACGAGCGACATTTCCCCAGTGTCGTTCCTGGTACCTCAACCCAACCGTCACCCCGAAAAAGATGTCGTGTCTGTAGCAGGAGTGGAATAAGGCGTGACACCCGCTATTTCTGTCCTGACTGTGCTGACCACCCTGCCCTATGCTATGGAGAGTGTTTCCGGAAGTACCACACACAGGTACACCTAGCATAGGGATTGCATCTCACAGGACAGGCACACAGGGCTATTAGGGCCCTTTTACTCTCAGCTGCTGCAAACCTCTCCTTTCACCTGGGATAAAGTGCATAACGTACTTCGCCACATCTTTGGGCGATTTGCGCTTTGCACATTGTCCCATGGGGAAGGAGAGGTTTGTTCTATAAAGGTAAAAAAAACTAAACAAAAAAAAAATTACCGGTAAGTAAAAAAGTTAAAAAAGTTTAAAAAAGTTAATATGTTCTGTTCTAAAGTTAATAAAGTTATTGCTTTGCGGCCTGGTTTTTTCTTTTTTGTTTTGTTTTTTTTACCTTCCAGGTGGACCAACCGATCGACCAGCTGCAGCACTGATGTGCATTCGGACAGAAGCATTGTGCTGCTGTCAGATTACACGCAAGTCGGTGTATGCGGCGCTGCAAGACGAGAATTCTCCTCTGCAGTAAAAGATATGTTTGCCGAGGCATATGAGCTGAGGAGGTGGCGGTGTTCATATACTTTGGCAAACACTTTGTATATATAAAAAAAAAAATCCCGGCAATGATTTATTCATCCACATCGATTGATGTGAATGGAGAAATCTGGTTTGCCAGGGCATACGAGCTGAAGTGGGTATGGATGTTGGGCGGAGCTCCTATGTCCTGGCAGACGCCTTTCCCCTCCTTTTTCTTTTTTTGGCAGAGATTTTTTCATCCACATTGATCGATGCGAATGAAGAAATCTGTGCCGTTCATTTTTTTCTTTCAGCCCAGAGGCTGAACGGAAAAAAAAAATCTCATTACCCGTATGCTCAATATAAGGAGAATAGCAGAAACTCCTAATGCTGGGCATACATGTAATGATTGCGGAGACCCTCAAATGCCAGGGCAGTACAAACACCCCACAAATAACACCATTTTGGAAAGAAGACACCCCAAGGTATTTGCTGAGGGGCATATTGAGTCCATGAAAGATTGAAATTTTTGTCCCAAGTTAGCGGAAAGGGAGACTTTGTGAGAACAAAATCCAAAAAATCAATTTCCGCTAACTTGTGCCAAAATTTTTTTTTTTCAATGAACTCGCCATGCCCCTCATTGAATACCTTGGGGTGTCTTCTTTCCAAAATGGGGTCACATGTGGGGTATTTATACTGCCCTGGCATTTTAGGGGCCCCAAAGCGTGAGAAGAAGTCTGGTATCCAAATGTCTAAAAATGCCCTCCTAAAAGGAATTTGGGCCCCTTTGCCCACCTAGGCTGCAAAAAAGTGTCACACATGTGGTATCTCCGTATTCAGCAGAAGTTGGGGAATATGTTTTGGGGTGTCATTTTACATATACCCATGCTGGGTGAGATAAATATCTTGGTCAAATGCCAACTTTGTATAAAAAAAATGGGAAAAGTTGTCTTTTGCCAAGATATTTCTCTCACCCAGCATGGGTATATGTAAAATGACACCCCAAAACACATTCCTTACCTTCTCCTGAGTACGGAGATACCAGATGTGTGACACTTTTTTGCAGCCTAGCTGGGCAAAGGGGCCCACATTCCAAAGAGCACCTTTCAGATTTCACAGGTCATTTACCTACTTACCAGACATTAGGGCCCCTGGAAAATGCCAGGGCAGTATAACTGCCCCACAAGTGACCCCATTTTGGAAAGAAGACACCCCAAGGTATTCCGTGAGGGGCATGGCAAGTTCCTAGAATTTTTTATTTTTTGTCACAAGTTAGTGGAAAATGATGATTTTTTTTTTTTTTTTTTTTTTCATACAAAGTCTCATATTCCACTAACTTGTGACAAAAAAAAAAAATTTCCATGAACTCACTATGCCCATCAGCGAATACCTTGGGGTCTCTTCTTTCCAAAATGGGGTCACTTGTGGGGTAGTTATACTGCCCTGGCATTCTAGGGGCCCAAATGTGTGGTAAGGAGTTTGAAATCAAATTCAGTAAAAAATGACCTGTGAAATCCAAAAGGTGCTCTTTGGAATATGGGCCCCTTTGCCCACCTAGGCTGCAAAAAAGTGTCACACATCTGGTATCTCCGTACTCAGGAGAAGGTGGGGAATGTGTTTTGGGGTGTCATTTTATATATACCCATGCTGGGTGAGAGAAATATCTTGGCAAAAGACAACTTTTCCCATTTTTTTATACAAAGTTGTCATTTGACCAAGATATTTATCTCACCCAGCATGGGTATATGTAAAAAGACACCCCAAAACACATTCCTCAACTTCTCCTGAGTACGGCAATACCACATGTGTGACACTTTTTTGCAGCCTAGGTGGGCAAAGGGGCCCATATTCCAAAGAGCACCTTTCGGATTTCACTCGTCATTTTTTACTGAATTTGATTTCAAACTCCTTACCACACATTTGGGCCCCTAGAATGCCAGGGCAGTATAACTACCCCACAAGTGACCCCATTTTGGAAAGAAGAGACCCCAAGGTATTCGCTGATGGGCATAGTGAGTTCATGGAAGTTTTTATTTTTTGTCACAAGTTAGTGGAATATGAGACTTTGTATGAAAAAAAAAAAAAAAAAAAAAATCATCATTTTCCACTAACTTGTGACAAAAAATAAAAAATTCTAGGAACTCGCCATGCCCCTCACGGAATAGCTTGGGGTGTCTTCTTTCCAAAATGGGGTCACTTGTGGGGTAGTTATACTGCCCTGGCATTCTAGGGGCCCAAATGTGTGGTAAGGAGTTTGAAATCAAATTCTGTTAAAAATGACGAGTGAAATCCGAAAGGTGCTCTTTGGAATATGGGCCCCTTTGCCCACCTAGGCTGCAAAAAAGTGTCACACATCTGGTATCTCCGTACTCAGGAGAAGGTGGGGAATGTGTTTTGGGGTGTCATTTTACATATACCCATGCTGGGTGAGAGAAATATCTTGGCAAAAGACAACTTTTCCCATTTTTTTATACAAAGTTGTCATTTGACCAAGATATTTATCTCACCCAGCATGGGTATATGTAAAAAGACACCCCAAAACACATTCCTCAACTTCTCCTGAGTACGGGGATACCAGATGTGTGACACTTTTTTGCAGCCTAGGTGGGCAAAGGGGCCCATATTCCAAAGAGCACCTTTCGGATTTCACTCGTCATTTTTTACAGAATTTGATTTCAAACTCCTTACCACACATTTGGGCCCCTAGAATGCCAGGGCAGTATAACTACCCCACAAGTGACCCCATTTTGGAAAGAAGAGACCCCAAGGTATTCGCTGATGGGCATAGTGAGTTCATGGAAGTTTTTATTTTTTGTCACAAGTTAGTGGAATATGAGACTTTGTATGAAAAAAAAAAAAAAAAAAAAAAATCATCATTTTCCACTAACTTGTGACAAAAAATAAAAAATTCTAGGAACTCGCCATGCCCCTCACGGAATAGCTTGGGGTGTCTTCTTTCCAAAATGGGGTCACTTGTGGGGTAGTTATACTGCCCTGGCATTTTAGGGGCCCAAATGTGTGGTAAGGAGTTAGAAATCAAATTCTGTAAAAAATGATGAGTGAAATCCGAAAGGTGCTCTTTGGAATATGGGCCCCTTTGCCCACCTAGGCTGCAAAAAAGTGTCACACATCTGGTATCTCCGTACTCAGGAGAAGGTGGGGAATGTGTTTTGGGGTGTCATTTTATATATACCCATGCTGGGTGAGAGAAATATCTTGGCAAAAGACAACTTTTCCCATTTTTTTATACAAAGTTGTCATTTGACCAAGATATTTATCTCACCCAGCATGGGTATATGTAAAAAGACACCCCAAAACACATTCCTCAACTTCTCCTGAGTACGGGGATACCAGATGTGTGACACTTTTTTGCAGCCTAGGTGGGCAAAGGGGCCCATATTCCAAAGAGCACCTTTCGGATTTCACTCGTCATTTTTTACTGAATTTGATTTCAAACTCTTTACCACACATTTGGGCCCCTAGAATGCCAGGGCAGTATAACTACCCCACAAGTGACCCCATTTTGGAAAGAAGAGACCCCAAGGTATTCGCTGATGGGCATAGTGAGTTCATAGAACTTTTTATTTTTTGTCACAAGTTAGTGGAATATGAGACTTTGTAAGAAAAAAAAAAAAAAAAAAAAAAATCATCATTTTCCGCTAACTTGTGACAAAAAATAAAAAGTTCTATGAACTCACTATGCCCATCAGCGAATACCTTAGGGTGTGTACTTTCAGAAATGGGGTCATTTGTGGGGTGTTTGTACTGTCTGGGCATTGTAGAACCTCAGGAAACATGACAGGTGCTCAGAAAGTCAGAGCTGCTTCAAAAAGCGGAAATTCACATTTTTGTACCATAGTTTGTAAACGCTATAACTTTTACCCAAACCATTTTTTTTTTACCCAAACATTTTTTTTTTATCAAAGACATGTAGAACTATAAATTTAGAGCAAAATTTCTATATGGATGTCGTTTTTTTTTGCAAAATTTTACAACTGAAAGTGAAAAATGTCATTTTTTTGCAAAAAAAATCGTTAAATTTCGATTAATAACAAAAAAAGTAAAAATGTCAGCAGCAATGAAATACCACCAAATGAAAGCTCTATCAGTGAGAAGAAAAGGAGGTAAAATTCATTTGGGTGGTAAGTTGCATGACCGAGCAATAAATGGTGAAAGTAGTGTAGGTCAGAAGTGTAAAAAGTGGCCTGGTCTTTCAGGGTGTTTAAGCACTGGGGGCTGAGGTGGTTAATCCTACTGTTTCCATAGAACGGAAGAATTAAAGCAGAGTAACAGTCAGTCTGGTTAGACTAAAAAGTTAGAGGTTTCAAATTTTTAAAATGCCACAGCGCAAAAAGGCACGTCATTGTGCTGCGCCTGTCATAACCCTTACTACACTTTTGGAAGAACAAGAAGAACCAAATAGACCCGGAGAGTTTCCTAAGAATTTAATAAATCTTCAAAATTTCCTGCACAGTTTTTTTCCAAATATCGAACTGTTTGTTCAATTAGTGTGTGCGGAGTTATCTAAGATCCCCATCACTATAAGGTATGATAACTGTACAAAAGGAGAACGGAAGGCACTTAAGTAAATGAAAGCATAGAAAGATGTAGTAGTAAAACCAGCAGATAAGGGTGCCAATATTGTAATATGGCCCAAATCAATGTATAAAAAGAGGCATGGAGGCAATTAAATGATATTAATTGCTATAAAAAAAACTAACATATAATCCCACTGCCAAATTGACTAAGGAACTTGACCACATCCTCCATCAAGGGGTTGATGAAGGTATAATATCTACCAAACAGTATTCATATCTAATGTTGGAAAACGCAGTAATTCCTACCCTGTACTTTCTTCCAAAGGTACATAAAAACATTGAACAACCTCCGGGGAGACCAATAGTATCAGGCATTAATGGCTTGAATGAGCCGATTAGTAAATATGTGGAGTTTTTCCTACACCCTTTGGTTGTTTTTAAAAAAGTGGAGGAGATCCAACTTGAACCTGATATGATCATGGCGACATGTTATGTAGAATCACTATACACCTCAATTAGACACAAAAATGGCCCCAAGGGTGCCGATATTTTTCTTACAGACCACCACTGTGGACAACAATAAGCGTAAGTTTGTTTTGTCGTTACTTGAATTTGTTTTGACCCACAACTTCTTTCTGTTTGGGGGGGGTCTTTCTTGGTCTGTATGATTTTCCACCTTATGTCTAATATTTATTGCCTTCACTTTAAAATTGTTTTGAGTGTTATTGGGACCATTGTGGATTTATGTGGGGTTAGCCCAGCTTGTGAGGGTTAATGATATGTGCATGACTTGCTTAAATATCTGCCTACATAGAATAACACCTGTTGGTAATTGATTATATACTGACAATGGTGGGTGACTGCATTGATATAGAAACATTGGGGATGTCATTTCTCATTACCAGAATACTTTGCTTACAAGTGAGTCACACATGTGGACCTAGTGACTGGGGGGTGTCATCCGCTCAGCACCTAAAGCTCGGACTATTTTATTACCTTTATCATCTATTTGATGTTTGTCTTTTGATGTGACACAATAAAGATGCTTTTGTATTGCATGTGTGGTGTTTGTGATTCGGTTTTGTAGCCTTGTATACAAGGCACAATAATTGGGAACAATCGCTCGGCCCGTGTAGAAAGGGCCCTCAGACATTTTTCGAACAGGGTCAGTGCCACAGGATTGTACATATAATACCATGTGCATCATCAAATTAGCCGTTGTAAATCATGGAGCCCAAATACTGTTCCTCTACCGGATTCCTCTGTGGTTGGTGTCCATCATTGGCCGCTCCAAATAATTGATGAAGGATTAACTCAGAACAAATAACGATGTAATACTTAAAATAATTTATGGTATATATAATAGTTTTGTTACTTTTACTATATGCAATAATATGATGTATGAACATCTTAGATATGGGTCTTACACTTGAGACCTTCTCAATCAGCCAAAGTGGAGATCTTCTGTGCTGAGTGCCTCCTGCTATTTACGACTATACTGCGATCCAAAAATATGCAGAACCCGGTACAAAGTCACATATTGTGGTAGACAGTGTCAACACAGATGAGGAAGACAATTATGAGAACTGAGAAAAAAAGGGACTTCCAGAAAGATGACTTAGGGCTCACTCAGACGGCCGTATGCTGTCCGCAAAAATACTGAATGCTATCCGTTTTTTTGCGGATCCGCAAAAAAACGGATCTGCAAAAAAACGGATAGCATTCAGTATTTTTGCGGACCCATAGACTTCAATGGGGCCATGTCCTGATTTTCACGGACAAGTATAGGACATGTTTCATTTTTTTTGCGGATCCGCAAAAAAACGGATAGCATTCAGTATTTTTGCGGACAGCATACGGCCGTCTGAATGAGCCCTTAGACTAGGTATACACAAAAAAACAGTAAGTAGAAGGGCAGACTAAGGCTACTTTCACACTAGCGTTTTTACTGGATCCGGCAGGGTTCAGCAAAAACGCTTCCGTTACTGATAATACAACCGTCTGCATCCGTTATGAATGGATCCGGTTGTATTATCTTTAACATTGCCAAGACGGATTGTCTATTGTGTCTGGGGGAAGGATCCGTTTTCTATTGTATCAGATAGTGTTAGAGTTAAACAGATCCGTCCCCGTTGACTTGCATTGTGGGTCATGACGGATCCGTCTTGCTCCGCAATCCCATGACAGAAAGAAAACCACAGCATGCTGCAGTTTGCTCTCCGGTATGAGAATGCAACCAAACGGAACTGAATGCATTTTGTTGCAGCGTTATTCTGTCCGCGATGGGAGCGCAACCAAACGGAATGCATTTTGTAGCATTCCATTTAGTTTAGTTCCGTTTTGTCCCCATTGACAATGAATGGGGACAAACTGAAGTGTTTTCTTCCGCTGTTGAGATCCTATGACGCATCTCAATAGCGGAATTGAGAAAGTACTGTAGACTAAAAAGGCCATTCAGACCATGTTTCTACAACCCATCTGATATGCCTTGCCACTTTGTGAACTTTGACTACTCCAGGAGAAACGAGTCACTAATCTTCTCATTTCTCAGTTTATTGTACAGATTGCCCCAAGCCAGAGTCTTTCTTTCAAGTGAATGTCCGCCTTTGATTTTTTAAATCTTGAACTATCTTTAAAGGAATGCAGTTCTGTTTTCCTGTTTTAGAGCTCCAAATACTCTGCATAGCCATAAAGCTAAATTGTAATATTTTAGTTTCAAAAGGTATTTATTGGGCTTTAAAGCAATGAATGTCGGCAACATACCGCCAATGCACCCCACACAGGGGGTGAATACACAAAAGATAGAAACAGGATATAGCAAACAATAAATGTAATATCTAGTCAAATATACAGACCGCGATATAGTCAGACAAAGTAGATATATTCCAGCGGCTAACATAATAGTATAAATCTGGAACGGCATAGTACGATTTCCAGGGAGACCCTTTTAAATTGTAATATTTTGCCACCACTAGGGGGAGCTGCATACCGTTTATACATTGAACTCAATAATATCCCAGCATGCTGTAAACTCCCTCTAGTGGTGGCAGAATGTTATTATTTAACTCTATGCCTACACAGAAAATTCAAAGCACTGTATCAGAAAATGGAGCTCTTTATCTAACAAAGGTACGGCTGTGATGATGGTACAATGAACTAATATGCATTGCCATTTGTTAGATACACTTGAACAAGGTGACAGTCCCTTTAATTGAAGATACACCACTGAGAGAGGCATTATAGACAGCCATGCTCTTATCAGCTGTGACAGACAGGCTCCTACTTCTTAAATCTGAAAGGATGTTTCTTAACGTCCATGCAGATTTAGCGGCTGTACAGAGATCGTACAGCTGCGGGAGCGAGGAGCCCTCTGTCAATGATAGCTGGGCTCTCCATAGAGAAGTCAGGGAGAGTATTTTACTGCCCCTATGTTCTCCATCACTGTCACAGTAGTCAATGATCACTGTGTATACAGATTAGGAAGTGGCAATACCGATACCTGCTCCAGTGCTAGTGACCATGTGATGGTTGGGGGCAGAGTATCAGCACAGGCTGCGGGGTCTTAGCAGACCAGATCCTCATTAAGGCCTCTTTCACACGACCGCGTGGCTTTTTCACGGTTTTGTTTTCGTTGTTCTGTTTTTTGTTTCCGTTGTGCTTCCATTTCTGTTCCATTTTTCCGTTCCGTTTTTCCGTATGGCATATACAGTAATCACATCGAAAAAAATTGGGCTGGGCATGACATTTTCAATAGATGGTTCCGCAAAAACGGAACAGATACGGATGCATTTCTGTATGTGTTCCGATTTTTTTGCGGACCCATTGACTTGAATGGAGCCACGGAACGTGATTTGCGGGCAATAATAGGACATGTTCTAGCTTTCAACGGAACAGAAAAACGGAAATACGGAAACGGAATGCATACAGAGTACATTCCGTCATTTTTGCGGAACCATTAAAATGAATGGTTCCGTATATGGAATGCAAAAAACGGCCCGTAAATGGGAAAAAATAAAACGGCCGTGTGAAAGAGGCCTAAGGCTGAACATCCTTGTACAACCTCTCTGGGAGGATGTATCCCCATTGTAATTATGGCTAATATGTCAGCCCCCTCTACAGGAGAACTCAGCAATAAAAAAATAATAATAATGTTCCTGAAAGGTCATGTATGATCTTATGGAGGGCACAAGTCTAAAAAATATATATAAAAAGAGATGTTTTACATTTTACTTGGTATAAATTTTTTTTTTAAAGTAAAATAGAAAAGTTAAATAAAAATGACATAAAAAAGTCCCATGTAATCACTGAAAAACTCCCGCACAACTTTTGTAATGGAAAAAAATATATATATATAAAAACCTGAAAATGCATTTGGTCAGGATGGGGGGGGGGGAAGAGGTGAATGATCCAGTCTTGAACTGGTAAAAATACTTTGCAGTAAAAGTTTCCAGCGCCTACATTAGGGCTCTTTCACACTTGCGTTGTCCGGATCCGGCGTGTACTCCATTTGCCGGAGGTGCCCGCCGGATCCGTAAAAACGCAAGTGAACTGAAAGCATTTGAAGACGGATCCGTCTTCAAAATGAGTCCAGTGTTACTATGGCAGCCAGGACGCTATTAAAGTCCTGGTTGCCATAGTAGGAGCGGGGAGCAGGGGAGCGGTATACTTATAGTCCGTGCGGCTCCCGGGGCGCTCCAGAATGACGTCAGAGCGCCCCATGCGCATGGATGACGTGATCCATGTGATCACGTCACCCATGCGCGTGGAGCGCCCGGGGAGCCGCACGGACGGTAAGTATACTGCTACCCCGCTCCCCACTACACTTTACCATGGCTGCCAGGACTTTAGCGTCCTGGCAGCCATGGTAACCACTCTGAAAAAGCTAAACGTCGGATCCGGCAATGCGCCGAAACGACGTTTAGCTTAAGGCCGGATCCGGATCAATGCCTTTCAATGGGCATTAATTCCGGATCTGGCCTTGCGGCAAGTGTTCAGGATTTTTGGCCGGAGCAAAAAGCACAGCATGCTGCGGTATTTTCTCCGGCCAAAAAACGTTCCGTTCCGGAACTGAAGACATCCTGATGCATCCTGAACGGATTTCTCTCCATTCAGAATGCATGGGGATAAAACTGATCAGGATTCTTCCGGCATAGAGCCCCGACGACGGAACTCTATGCCGGAAGAAAAGAACACAAGTGGAAGGCTGAAAAGTCAGCCTGAATTTGTGGGAGGGGCATCTTACCTTTTTAAGCTCCAGCCCCCAGCTCCTCAGGGCGCTTCTGTTCACAGTCTGGATAAGGAGTCGCTTGCTCTGGTACTGCATCCGTGCACGTCGTGAGTTACTTTCATCTGGTTCGTCCGTTTCGTCTTCATACACTGCCGTCACGTCTTCAGGAGAGGTAATTCTGTGCAAACAAATGCGCCACAAGGGCCCAATCAGCGACGGCACATACCTCCGGCCCCCTGAGTCGGCGTGCGTTCCAGCGTGGAACGCATGCCGATACACATTTTCTGCCCAAAAATGTTTTTCCCCCTCTCCCTCTCTGTCCCCTGTCTTTCCACTCATCCCCTCCCGAGACAAACAGGGGGGGGCAGGGTCTGTCCCTCGGGTCCCCCCCTCCACACGGCCTCCCCCGTCCTTACTGCGGGCTTCGCTGCGGGCCGGCGTGCGTTCCAGCATGGAGCGCACGCCGGAAGTCCCTTAGCCAGGCATGGGCCTGGTCACGTAATCGGCGTGCGTTCCAGCGTGGAGCGCACGCCGGAGTGCCTCCGTCGGGCCTGGCCTGGGTCACATGTGCGGCGTGCGTTCCAGGGTGGAGCGCACGCCGGAAGTCCGCCGCCGGCCATGAGCCGGATCACATGGTCGGCGTGCGTTCCAGCTTGGAGCGCACGCCGGAGTCCCTCAGCCGGGCCGAGGCCTGGTCGCGGAGTCGGCGTGCGTTCCAGGCTGGGGCGCACGCCGGAATCGCCATTCAGGCCCGGCCGATGCATGCCATGACGGCTCCGGTGCCTGGCTCCTACCTAGGTCTTCCCTGCCCCCTCTGGGTCCCTCCCCTTCTTCCATGTCAAACTGATTCTGGCCTCACTATTAGGTCTACGGCCCCCAGTACGGCACCCCCGTCGAAACTGGCCACACGCGGCAAGCAGGGGTCTCTAGCCCCTGGGCAACGTCGGCCCACGCCCACAGACAATAATAAAAAATAAAAAAATGGGGAGGATTTTCTTTTTCTTTTTTCTTTGATGGTATATATGTGTGGGGTTTGTGTGTATATATGTGGATATGCATATGTGTGTGTATGTATAGATATATATACATATACACCTGAATCGGTATTCTTTACATACGCACTTCCGCCGTGCCGCAGCAGGAGGAAGGCAAGTCATCCGCGGTTTCCTCATTCAGGGGGAGGGCCCCCGGGGTCGCTGCTGGGTGGAAGGGACCTAGTTTCTGCACGGTGTTCAGGGAGACCGGGGTCTCACCACGAGTAGGCCAGGTCATCATTGTACGCCATACCCATTCAGCGGTCACTAAAGCGCTCGCTGCAAGTCACCTATTCTATGGGGGCGACAGTGCCTTGTGTTATGTATGTACGTCACGTTATATGCTGCTGTCTCATCTACTGGTTCGCCAGGCTCACACCTACTTCTGTCTCCTGGATCACCCAGGCTCACACCTACTTCTGTCTCCTGGATCACCCAGGCTCATACCTACTTCTGCCTCCTGGATCGCCCAGGCACGCACCTATCTCTGCCTCCTGGATCGCCCAGGCACGCACCTATCTCTGTCTCCTGGTTCGTCCAGGCTCATACCTACCTCTGCCTCCTGGATTGCCCAGGCATGCACCTATCTCTGCCTCCTGGATCGCCCAGGCACGCACCTATCTCTGTCTCCTGGTTCGTCCAGGCTCATACCTACCTCTGCCTCCTGGATCGCCCAGGAACGCACCTATCTCTGCCTCCTGGATCGCCCAGGCACGCACCTATCTCTGCTTCCTGGATCTCCCAGGCACGCACCTATCTCTGCCTCCTGGATCTCCCAGGCACGCACCTATCTCTGTCTCCTGGTTCGTCCAGGCTCATACCTACCTCTGCCTCCTGGATCGCCCAGGCACGCACCTATCTCTGCCTCCTGGATCGCCCAGGCACGCACCTATCTCTGCCTCCTGGATCGCCCAGGCACGCACCTACCTCTGTCTCCTGGATCGTCCAGACTCATACCTACCTCTGTCTCCTGGATCACCCAGGCTCATACCTACCTCTGTCTCCTGGATCACCCAGGCTCATACCTACCTCGATCTCCTGGTTCACCCAGTCCCGTCACCCTCCTCAGTTATGTTCTCTTTTCCTTCCGAACCTTATGATCTGCCCTCTCAGGAACGTGTCCTGATCGTTCTCTGGTACGACATTGGGATCAAGGTCAGGTGACCCAACACATCGATACAGGTAGTAGCCTCTAAGCCAGGTACGTTGCCCAGACCGACTCAAGCCTTCTCATAGGCACCAGTCGTACTACGTTCCGGTCTCAGTTAGTTATTCGGGACCATTTTCTTTCTTTACAGGTTTAAGCATGTCACATGTTTCTGACACGGAGGACACCATGTCTCTCCCTGGAACGTCCGTCTCAGGCCAGCCGGGCAACACGTCCCTGAGAAGCTGGACGATTCCCAGGCTCATCGCGGAACTCAATAAAAGGGGCATCCCTCACCCGGCCTCTGCCCGCAAAGCAGAGCTGTACAAGCGGCTGATGACCACCCCGGGTCCGTCAGGCGTCCAGCCGTGCACCACGGACACTCAACAGTCTTTGAGGCATCTGCAAGCCACCATTGACTCCTTGGTCGGCATGGTGACTGATGCCCAGTCCAGGGTTTCGGTACTGGAGTCCCGGGCCCCGACCCCTCCCCCCCAGGCTCCATACCTCCCGGCCGAGTCCGTGGTTCCTCAGACGGCCTCCGTAGGTACGGCCATTTTCACTCCCAGGGTGGCCCCGGCTCATTTCATCCCGGACGGCATTAAGAAGGAGATTCTGGCGGGAAAGGATGTGAACTTGGCGTCCATCCTTATCGTTTCATAGGACCTCCCTGAGAACAGGGTCATCAACTGTGGTGACGTCTCCCTTGTCCTGAGGGCCAAGGACGCAAGGCTGAACCGAAAGCTCACTATCCCGGAATTTGTTTTGGCGTTCAGCCTGTTCAGGGATGTCGTGTGCTCGGCCCAGCCCACAAGAAGGGAGGAACTAGATTCCTACCTCTATCTGGTCACCGATCTGGGGCATAAGTACGGTGGCGCGTCATTTTATGACTATCACCGCTCCTTCTCTGCGAAGGCTGCGGCTGCCCTGGCTCAATTCCAGTTCGTCACCAATTGGGCAAATATAGACATGGAGTTGTTCTGCCGCCACTTCGCGGGCCTCAGGGCCCCGTCCTGCTCAGGGTGCCAATCCATCTTCCATTCCGCGGACTGGTGTCCGAACGCGGTCAACCCTGTCCAGCGTAGGTCCCTGCCTGGTCCCTCAGGTCTCCAACTGGGCACCCCCGGAGTGGACAAACTGGGCAGGCCTATCGTGTACCTGGGCAAGAGCCAGGTCTGTAATAATTACAACAGGCATGGCTGCGGCTTCAACAGTTGCAGGGCCCTCCATGTCTGCTCACAGTGCTTCAGGGCTCACCCGCGTTCCGCCTGTCCCAAGGGGTCGGCGAAGCAGCTATGACTAGCCGACATTGACCTCGACCTCCTTGGAATCCTTCTGCAGGGCCACCCCGACAGGGGGTTTGTGCAGTTTTTGCTGTCCGGCTTCACAGAGGGATTTCACACGGGCCTCATTGCTCTGCCGCAGACGCCTTGGGAGGGCGGCAACCTGAGGTCGGCTTCTGAAGACCCGGCAGCGGTTGAGGAGTTGCTCCAAGCAGAGGTTGACAAAGGGTTCCTAATCGGGCCACTTGAGTCGATACCGTTTTCCTCCTGGCGCATCAATCCCATTGGCCTGGTGTCCAAAAAAAATACGAATAAAAAAAGGTTAATCTATGACCTGTCCGCGCCTCATGCCTCTGCCGTCCCCAGTCTCAACT
Organism: Bufo bufo; assembly: GCF_905171765.1. Lineage (NCBI taxonomy): Eukaryota > Metazoa > Chordata > Amphibia > Anura > Bufonidae > Bufo > Bufo bufo. Next base: position 771,145,649 of record NC_053389.1, on the reverse strand, counting down.
CGCTCATCCCATCCGAGGAGTTCTCCATTAAATATTCCTCTATAGACGAGGCGATTAAAGGTATAGTAAACTCCGGCAGGGGTTCCTGGTTGGCAAAAGCGGACATCTCAGACGCCTTCAAGCTCCTCCCCGTCAAACCGTACTTATGGGGTTACTACGGGCTTAGATGGGCCAATCGCTATTATTTCGCAAACAGGCTTACGTTCGGGTCGAAGAGTAGCCCTTGGTTGTTCGACCAATTTGCCAAGGCCCTGCACTGGATCCTCGTCCACCATGGCGGATTACCAACGGTCATCCACTACCTCGATGACTTCCTGATCATCGAGGGTCCACAAGGCAGGTCGGGCAACCTGGCTACTCTTCTTCAGATTTTTTCCAGCCTACAGGTCCCGATAGCCCACGCAAAAACTGAGGGCCCCGCCCACAGGGTGACGTTCCTCGGTATCACCCTGGATTCCATCCGGATGGAGGCCAGCCTCCCGGAGGAAAAACTGGCGAGTTGCCGTGCGGCAATTTCCCACGCCATGTCCGTAGGCTATCTGTCCAGGGTGAAGCGCCAATCCCTGCTGGGGCGTTTCAACTTCGCCTCCAGAATTATGCCCCAGGGCAGGGCTTTCACCTCCAGGTTGCTCCAGCTACTGCCTTCGGCCCCTGACCAGAACAGCATCCAGTTTGTGGCCCACATCAGAACGCTGGCCTCAGGTCTCGGTTATAACCCGCTGGCCATCACAGGACACTCGCTCCGAATCGGAGCCGCGTCCTCAGCATCAAAAAACGGGGTCCCGGCTCATGTGATTAAGTGCATGGGTAGGTGGCGCTCCTCTTGCTTCACGAGATACATCCCGAACCCGCATGTTGAGATTTCCCAGGCATTTTGTAACCTTGCTCTCTGAGTGGTGTTAAAGGCTTTGGTCACTACTCTGCTCTCCTCGTTTATTTTTGCCCACTACTAGGCTTACCCTCGCTCCTGGCTTCCGGCACAACACAGCCAGCTAGGTTAGGGGAAGCGCTTCACCCTCTCATCACAGTTAAGCCTCTCCCATAAGTGTGAAAGAGCCCTTAGTCGTTCCTTCTCCTCTTTACTAATCTATCCATAGCAGAGAACAAAGTGCGATGAAGTGGGAGTCCACAGGGCGTGGGAGCAGCGCTTATCTCTGCACCCATGTGTACACTTGAGGTGCTGTCGGGGGCTATAAGGGGGGGGGGGGAGGAAGGGCTGCCCTGCGACTTGTTTATAACTGGGCTGATATTACTAATACATGGTACAGGTCTGTGTCTGGGAAGAGCCGGCTTTGGCTACTTTCACACCTGCGTTCGGTGCGGATCCGTCTTGTATCTGCACAGACGGATCCGCACCGATAATGCAAACGCTGGTATCCGTTCAGAACGGATCCGTTTGCATTATTCATTAAAAAAAAAGTCTAAGTCAAAACGGATCCGTCCTTAATTACATTGAAAGTCAATGGGGGACGGATCCGTTTTCAATTGCACCATATTGTGTCAGTGAAAACGTATCCGTCCCCATTAACTTACATTGTAAGTCAGGACGGATCCATTTGGCTCCGCACCGCCAGGCGGACATCAAAACGCTGCAAGCTGCATTTTAGTGTCCGCCTCAAAAGTAGAGTACAGGCACAACGGAGACCAAACGCAGCCAAACCGATGTATTCTGATTGGATCTTTATCCATTCAGAATCCATTAGGGCTGAACTGATCCGTTTTGGGCCGCTTGTGAGAGCCCTGAAACGGATCTCACAAGCGGACCCCGAAACGCCAGTGTGAAAGTAGCCTTACAGAACATTTGAATTTCAGGTGAATTCCATTACAACCGTCACGTTTTTCTTTTTATTTATTTTTTTTTGTCCGATTCCAAGAAGCCAAATTTTTGGGACTTTTTCATTACAGGAAATCTGTCACCTGGATCATCGCTATAAAACGAAAACTATTGCCTTGTAGCACTTTGTACCTTCTTTACGGATGTGATTTTCTTTCCTTGCTGCTCGGTTTCTATCTTGAGAATATCCACTTTACTCCTTATGCGAATGAGCCAGCGAGATGCCCAGAGGGTGTTATTTTCATTCAAAGATGCCCCAGGACACCCTCCAGCAGAGCCCAAGCACGCCTCTCCTCGGCTCATACTCTACATCACTAACAGCGGATAACCCCACCCTTGCCTTCAGCATTGCCGAGAAATCTTGCGTCGCTTCTTTTCCTTCTCTTCCAGCAGAGGATGAAAACGTCACAGGGCCTGGCGCATGCCCAGAGAAACATTTGAAGCTGATGCCCTCGGTTGAGGCAGTGTTCAGAACTGAGGGCATCAGATTCACTGCGCAAGCCCCGAGCCCAGTGACGTTTTCACCCTCTGCTGGAAGAGAAGAAGCGCTGCAAGATTTGTCGACGATGCTGTAGGCAAGGGTGGGCGAGGTTATCCGCTGATAGTGACGTAGCGGGGGGGCTTCAATGGCGCTTCTGGGGGTGTAGAGTATGAGCCGAGGAGAGGCGTGCTTGGGCTTTGCTGGAGGGTGGCCCTGGGCACTCGATAGGGGCGTTCCTGGGCACCTTTGAACAAAAATAAGGTAGTAAGCAGTGGCCTACCGCCAATATAGGCAGACCACGCAGCTGCTATGGGGCCCGTGGGAGGGGGGGCCCCGGAGTGCATGGAAGGTCCCGCCCCCTACATCTGCTCTGCAGTTATCGCCAGGCAATCCATCCCTATCTGATCAGACCGACGGTGTTCTATCAAAAAAACCTACCCTGTGAAAATACCATACCCCACGTGACTTCCGGTGAAGCGATCAGCTGGAGAAGGGGGTGTGCGCCTTAGCGCAAGCGCACTATCGGCCAGGGATCGCTCGCACAGCGAACCGCGAAGAGACCATCAGATCTCCTTACCCCTCAGTGCGCACGCGTGGACTCACGGACACTGCACATGCACCCTCAGGGGTAAGGAGATCTGATGGTTGTTTATCTTCTGAAATCTCCTTACCCTCACACTTCTCAAATCCCACCCAATAAGCTGCTTAAATGCTTAAATCCCCCCCAATATGCTGCATCCACCCCCCCCCCCCCCCCAGATTGCGCAGTGTGAGGGTAAGGAGATTTCAGAAGATAAACAACCATCAGATCTCCTTACCCCTGAGGACGCACACGCGGTGTCCGTGAGTCCACAGAGGGGTAGGGAGTTCGGATGGTGGTTCGCTGTGCGAGCGATCCCTGGCCGATAGTGCACTTGCGCTGAGGCGCACACCCCCTTCTCCAGCTGATCGCTTCACCGGAAGTCACGTGGGGTATGGTATTTTCACGGGGTAGTTTTTTTTTATAGAACACCGGTGTTCTGCCGAAAGTCTATAGTTTGCCGAAAGTCTATAGCGGAAGTCACGTGGCGCGCTGCGCAAGCGCACAAGCGTACTTCAGCGAAGCGTTCCTGCAGCCTCCACTGCAGTAGTATGCACACCGCGCGTGCGCACACTTAAGGGTATAGATTTCTTAAAGTGACAGTCATCTCCATTAAAATACAGCTCGGCATTTAGTAAAACTAACTCTATGCCGCCATTGATAGTAAAGAAGGAAATGGATAGTAAAGAAAGAGATGGTTAGTCTCTTTCTTTACTATCCATTTCCTTCTTTACTATCAATGGCGGCATAGAGTTAGTTTTACTAAATGCCGAGCGCAGCGAGGCCGAGCCCGATGCGTGGCGAGCGAAGTGAGCCTGCGAGGGTACAAATTAATGTAGATGCTGTATTTTACTGGAGGTGACTGTCACTTTAAGATGATGATTCGGATGATTTGTGGAAGTGCGCTTGTGCGCTTGCGCAGCGCACCACGTCACTTCCGCTATAGACTTTCGGCAAGCTATAGAGATCTGGCAGAACACCAGCCCAGGTTGCGATATCACACACTGATAACACTGCCGGCCCATCCTCTCTATCATACTGTACTGCAAGGAAGCAAGGGCCGGCTCCCAGCTCCCACCACCCGCTCTTCTCTGCTGCTGGACGGCATTTAGTTTTACTTTGGTGAAAGGGACAGCACAGCACCTTGCAGGGCTTGTTCCTGTCTCCACATGAGCAGACATGTGGGGTCTCTGCAGTGCGAGGAGGAGCCGAGGCAGCAGCAGGAGATAATGGAGGCACTGCTCCTTCTGACCTCCTGTGTCACTGTGCCTCCAGTATAAAGTGCAGTCCCTCTCTGGTCCTCCTACACAGCAGTAAAGTTAGAGTCCTGCACATCTTGTGTCCCCCTGTTGTTCCAGCCCCTCACAGACCTCTGCCCTCCAACTATCTGACCTATACTTCATGCAGAGCTAAGACGTTATGTCTCCCAGTGACTCCCCCCCCCCTCCCCCATCAGTGGCATTTCAAATTTTCCCAATTTTCCCAGCCCTCATTCCCCACGTATGATGTAATGTGTCTGGAGGTTATATCAGCGCTGGAGCGTTATAAGAGGAGCGGCTGATATCAGTCACATAGGATGTAAATGTCTCTGAACATCATTTAACTCCTCAGGTGCCACGATCAATGCCGATCGCGGCACCTGTGAGTGAAGACGGAGGAATGCGGTTCCCTCTAATAAAAAAAATTATGATTTATCCGTAACGGTTTCAAAAGGTTATTTATACATTGTATTTATTTATTTATTTATTTATTAGCAAATGGGTGTGTCTGGGGAGGAGCCAGGGGTGGGTTATGGGCGGAGTTAGGGGGTCCAATTCTGATTCTTGCTATGGGGCCCAATGATTTTTATGTAAGCCCCTGGTAGTAAGTGCTACATGGCAATAGTTTTAGTTTAAAAGCAATGATCTAGGTGACAGATTTCCTTTAACACATGTATAAGGCTACTTTCACATCTGCGTTTTTGTTGGATCCGTCAGGGCATCAGCAAAAACGCATCCGTTCAGAACGGATCCGGTTGTATTATCTCTAAAATGAACAAGACGGACCCGTCCCTAAAACCACTGTAAGTCAATGGGGGGGCGGATCCGGTTTTTATTGTGTCCGAAAAAACGCATCTGTCTCCATTGACTTACATTGTGTTTCATGGCATCTCGCTCAGTATCACATGGCACACACAAAAACGCTGCTTGCATCGCGTTGTGCGCCCCATGGGAACGTAGCGAAACGGAAAGGAGTGCCTTCTGATAAACTCTGTTTAAGTTCGTTTAGTTTTGTCGACTTTTACAATTTTACTTTCTTTTTACGGAAGAACATATCTGCATACAATACGTTAGTCACGAGTTCTTTATGGTTATTGTAATTACACCTGCTGCCAGCAGGGGGAGCTCTTACGTTTTAGATGATCTGCTTGACGTGACTGTATGTAAAGAGGGAGGGGCCTCCATGTCTATAAATTCTGTGAGCCAAGTCTGGATTGCTCAGAAAGGCATTTGACAGCCTTGTACTTCTCCTACTACTAACACTGGATTATAAACGCTTTGATTTTATGGCCCCATATGGGGGGAAGGCCAAATCTGTTTTACTGGTTATGACCCCAGCACTGCGGACTATGAATCCACGATTCCTCCTTTTCATCTTCTTCCTGCTGGTGAGTTTACATTAATAATAATAATAAATTTCCTTTCACTGTGTAGAATTTAAAAGTTGACGTTTACACAATTTTTTTATTTTTTTTTTATCTACTTACGGTACCTTTTTTTTTACATTTGCAAAATTTGGTAAACTTTTTTTTTTACTCTACATTTGAAGTTAGTTATACATTTTCTCGACTTAACTTAATGTGAAAGTATATTTTTTGTTGGATCCATGTTTTATATTTTTATGGCTTCTATATCATGGATTTGTATTGTCTCCGTGGTACAGGAAGAAATAGAGCGATGACCATTCAGACAAAAATACGGATTCACTGAAATAACTGGCATAAAACTTGGCTAAATGTCAGGGCGGCGACACTTGATTGATAGATGCCTAAATCTATTTATCTATTTTTTATGTGTAATTTTTTCAATGTCATTTAATTCTACTGAATGAAGTGAGTAATTACCTGTTAACAAGATACGGAATATGAGGAAAAATATTGTAACAATTGTATTCGGTCAAGGAAAAAAAATATGTTTTTAGGTCATTTTATGATTGTTGGGTAATTCTAGCACTTTTTTGTTAATTGGATTAATTCGTAAAAGACAATGTACATTGCGGGTATTTTCTACCTGAGAATAGACTATAGAAGTGAAATGTAGTAAAGGCTCATGTAAACGACCGTAGGTAATACCCGACCTATGGGCCCATAGTGTACCGCCACATACAGATGGCTCCTTTCTTACCTTGGTTCTTGGTTTGAAAAATATCCTGATATGAGAGGCGCTAGATCACCAACTTTGTAAAAAAATAAAAATCGTGTTTTTTCATCTGGCGTCATGAGTAAAAGTGAAGTTTTTTTGTCATTCGGCAAGACACATTGGTACCGGTGATTTCATACAGAGGTCGTATCCGTAAAAATCATATGAAGAGGATGCGCTATAGGGACTCCCCGAATAGGCACCAATGACATGGTTTTAAGTACGATATATAAGAATTTTTATTTAATTTTTTTTAGTTGTGAAAAAAAATAGGTGATTGTACAACGGCCATGACTGTATGTGTGTATATATATATATAAAGATAATTACTGAATGGTGACACAATCTGCCGGTTACACAAGTACAGTCCTCAGTTACTAACCGTCTGTTATATTGGTACTGTCGGTAGCAGTTATTAGGGGAGGAGAACCCGTTCCAAAGTTGTTTATGGGGCCATCAGCTTGGCCATCTCCATACTTTCCATAGAGGAGAGGACCATGCACATGCAGTAGAAGGTCGAGTGGGACTGGAACCCTTACCAATTTCTTTTTGCCTAGGAGCCTCCATAAACTCTAATTGAATCCTAATGCATAATGCTGACCAGACCAAGACCTTAGCCTCAACTTCCTCCATGATTTACCCACAATGTAGCTGTGAGTCCGCTCCTGTCCGTGTATATCGGCCGTCGTATTCCCAGTAGAACATATCTGCTCATACCAGCTTCATGCAAATACAGTGAAGGAGTTTAAGCATGCATGGGATAGGCATAAGGCCATCCTTCATACAAGATAGGGCCAGGGGCTATCCATAGTATTCAGTATATTGGGCAGACTAGATGGGCCAAATGGTTCTTATCTGCCGACACATTCTATGTTTCTATGTTTCATACTTCTGAAGCAAGAGTTACGACATACTGGAAGTTCTAGAATTAAAAAGTGCAAGTCATTCTTTATTGTGCAGTTAACAGTGGAACTTCTGAAATATGATATAGCGGGCGCCAGCAGACGTCACACCGTTGTTTTTGTTTTTCACTCCCTGCCTTCCAGGAGCCATCACATTCACACAGCTGTACGAGGGCTTGTTTTTTGCAGGACAAGTTGTACATTCTAATGGCACCATTTAATATTGGCTACGATGTAGTGGGAAGCTGGAAAAAAAAAATCTAAATGTTGTGGAATTGAAAAAAAAAAATGCAATTCTGCTGCAGTTTTATGAGGTTTGATTTTACGGTATTCCCTATGTGGTAAAACTGACATGTTCCCTTCATTCTCCGGGTCAGTACGTTTACAGTGATGCCACATTTATATAGTTTTTCTTGTGTTTTGATGCTGAAAAAAAAATTAAAACTTTGTAAAAAATTTTTTTTATTTTTTTTATTTACCATACTCTGACCACCATAACTTTTTTATAGTTATGTCTATGAAGCTGTGTGTGGGCTCATTTTTTATGCAGGACAACCTGCAGATTTTATTGATACCATTTTGGAGTGGTTTTTATTACTTTTTGATCTCTTTTCATTCATTTTTTTTTTTTAGGGGGTGAAGTGATGAAAAAATGTCAAATCAGCCATTTTAATATTTTTTGTCCATTACACTGTTCGCCGTATGGGGTAAACTATTAATAGTGCGGGTGTTATGGGACACGGTGATGCCCATGACATCTATCTTTTAAATTTATTTTTATTCTGGTGAAAAGGCGCTGATTTGAATTTCTATATGATTTCTGTTTTTTTATTTTTTTTTTAATCTTTTTTCTTGACATTTTAAAGACCCCCAAGTGCCTAACAACATACAATTGTCAGATTGCTATTTCTACTTAGCAATGGATTTAAATATACTGCCAAATTGAAAATTCGATATATTCCGATGTAGTGCTGCCACCTGCCACAGTGGAATATACCTGTGAAAGGCATTGAAGCCTCCAGCAGGCTCTGGCCTTTCACAACAAATTAACAGCTACCCCGTTTGCCACGTGGGGAAGCCGTTCCAGGCCCAGAAGTGCGGCTCTTCCAGCGTTTCACCTCTCAGAGGCATCAGGGGTTAAATGTCTGCGATCGGCATGATCACACTGATCTGTAATTGACTTGCTGAACAGGTTCCACATTTCAGGTCATTTTAAGGGAATTTGTCACCAGTGACCTCCCTATACAACTGGTTCACCTGATTAAAACGTTGTTTTTCTTTTGTTGATTCAAGGCTCCATTCCTGAGTTACAACATCATTCTTATTATGCAAATTAGGCCTCTGGTGCAACGAGGGCATCGCCGTTGCTCTTGTTGCACCCAAGCTCTGTTATTTTGTGTGGCCAGCTTCTACCTCGCTGCTTTGATTGACAGGGCCAGACAGTGGGAGAGCGGCAAGGGAAGGGCCACAGAAATGAGTGGATCTGGGGTGCAACAGGAGAAAGGGCGACACCCTCATTGCACCAAGAGCCTAATTTGAATATTAAGAAAAAGTATAATAACTCGGGAATGGAGCCTCGTTTTAATCAGGCGAACCACAGCTGTGTGTCTGATGCAAACAGTTGGATAGGGAGGTCGCTGGTGACACATTTCCTTTGAAGCTGACAATGGTAGTAAGAATGCAGGGGTGACACACGTTTTGTCGTCCCTGCATTTTCTGGTGTATAGATGGTTAACCTTGTAACCTCATTTATTATGGCAATGAATGTACTTCCTGAAGCTTTTCTTTGGTCATGATGGATCCTTCAGATCTAGTACAATTCATTACACGCTCTGTAGAACACACGATTAACGCTGTTATTAGGTCATCTGAATACTTGGAGATTGGTTAAAGAGGACGTGTCCTGACATGTCTGCTTCAGTAATTACTTGCATTCCCCATGTAATAACAATTCTGGAGCATCTATTCTTATGACTCTATGCTGTGCCATTCCTCTGTTATTCCTACTAGAATTGATAAATTAATTAATTACCAGCCCTCGGCAGTAAAAGTCCAGATGGGTGTTACCGGTTGTGGGGTATCCCTGCACAGTCTGATACTGCCCAATCAGTGTTGCTAGTGTCAGACTGTACAGGGATACACCCCCAACTGGTAACACCCAGATGGACCTTTTTTTGCAGACTGTTAGCAATTCGTTCATAGTAGGGATAATAGAGGAATGGCGCAAAATAGAACTAGAAGAATAGACGCTCCAGAATTGTTATTGTCTGGGAAATGCAAGTAGTGACTAAAACATATGGAAATAAAATGAAAAAAAGGAGTCGAGCGAAGAGGTACAAAAGAGTTGAGGGAGAAGGGAACCAGGTGCGAGGCGCCAAAGGATACCACGGAAAGGTGGATGAGCGAAAATGGTGGCTGAAAAAGTAGGTAGATGTATGGAAGAAGGCAGCTCCCCAAACCAAGAACTCGGTACACACCAGTGAACTGCTGAAGTGATATGGGACGAGGAAAAAAAGGTATACAGTGCTACGGCATGCTGGGGGCACCGCGGGGGGTGTCAAAAGGGCGAGACACAAGGAATGATCTGAATTATTTCCAAATAAAGGAATCACCACTGTTATATACTGATCACACATAGCAGTGAATACAAGTCACAAGTAGCAGATCAGTAAAGAGAGGAAAAGATGGATGACAAATGTCTTCCCCACCCATGTGACATACAGAAACCGATGACATCATCATGATATCGCAGGTTTCCATAGCAAAGGACTAAACATGCTTTTTGTGACTCAGCACTTATTTCAGCTCTCTGAATCTTAAAGGGGTTGTCCGAGTTATGGAAAAAAAAAAGATATAGCACTGTAAATCTGATGTCCAGCGATATATAACTGAGCTAAGCAAGTTTTAGGCAGAAAATATCTGTTTCCGCATTTCCCTGGTTCTCTTCTCGCCCTTTGTTTACCTGCAATAACAACAATCTCTGCCCCTCCCCCCGCTCTGCTAAGGGAGTGAATAATAGAGCTGCCCTGAGTGACATGTCTGCCTGCTGGGAGACTCTGCAGCATGTTGTATGTGTAGGACTACAAGTCCCAGCTGTATAATGACACTGCTAAGGGAGTGGATACAAGTGCTGCCCTGAGTGACATATCTGCCTGCTGGGAGACTCTGCAGCATGTTGTATGTGTAGGACTACAAGTCCCAGCTGTATAATGCTGGGAGATTTAGCAGCATGTTGTATGTGTAGGACTACAAGTCCCAGCTGTATAATGAAACTGCTAAGGGAGTGAATATGTCTGCCCTGAGTGACATGTCTGCCTGCTGGGAGACTCTGCAGCATGTTGTATGTGTAGAACTACAAGTCCCAGCTGTACAATGACACTGCTAAGGGAGTGGATACAAGAGCTGCCCTGAGTGACATGTCTGCCTGCTGGGAGACTCTGCAGCATGTTGTATGTGTAGGACTACAAGTCCCAGCTGTATAATGACACTGCTAAGGGAGTGGATACAAGTGCTGCCCTGAGTGACATATCTGCCTGCTGGGAGACTCTGCAGCATGTTGTATGTGTAGGACTACAAGTCCCAGCTGTATAATGCTGGGAGATTTAGCAGCATGTTGTATGTGTAGGACTACAAGTCCCAGCTGTATAATGAAACTGCTAAGGGAGTGAATATGTCTGCCCTGAGTGACATGTCTGCCTGCTGGGAGACTCTGCAGCATGTTGTATGTGTAGAACTACAAGTCCCAGCTGTACAATGACACTGCTAAGGGAGTGGATACAAGAGCTGCCCTGAGTGACATGTCTGCCTGCTGGGAGACTCAGCAGCATGTTGTATGTATAGGACTACAAGTCCCAGCTGTATAATGCTGGGAGACTCAGCAGCATGTTGTATGTGTAGGACTACAAGTCCCAGCTGTATAATGCTGGGAGACTCAGCAGCATGTTGTATGTGTAGGACTACAAGTCCCAGCTGTATAATGCTGGGAGACTCAGCAGCATGTAATATGTATAGGACTACAAGTCCTAGCTGTACAATGACACTGCTGATACACACACGATCTTCCCCTACCTGCAATGCTCTGCAGAACTTCTCTTTCAGCTCCTGTGCCCAACATTTGTCTCCTCACTGCCTGCAGCTACACAGTAAACACTTCAGCCCTGATTATGTGCAGCTGAAGGGGTTAAGAATCCTGGGAGAGAGCAATAAGCAGCAGCCTGCAGTGCAGGGGGGCGTGGCCAGCACAGTGACCTCTCCTGTACAGATCTCTCAGGCTTTTGCAGGAACATTATCAGAGCAGCGAGAGAAGCTGACGTCACAGGTCATGTGACCCTCGGTGAAATCTGAGAAATGAGCCACTGGAGATAAAGTAAGTTAATTGGAAAGCTGTTACATTTGCATAGTAGGAACATAGAAAGAGCAAAAAAATAACTCGGACAGCCCCTTTAGGTACAGCCAGACTGATAACTTAAAGGGGTTGTGCCACTATCCGCAAGTGTTTGATTACTGGGGGACCCCAGCGATCATGACAAAGGGGGTCTGCAATGCCACCGAACTGCCCCATCAGAATGGAGCGGTGGTGTGCCTGTGCGCCCTCCACTCCATTCACTTCTATAGGACTGGCAAGTATAGCGCATATAATTTATGGATAGCGGCTCACCCCACTCAACTAGTGGACCTAGGTGCTCATGTTCCAGGACTGCCCCACAGTCCTCTCAAAGAATAACATTTAATAAATTTGTGGTGGAATAGGCGCTCTATCACCCGGAGTTGTTAATAGAAAACTAATATTGTATTGTTGCTATATTCACGGTTAAAATTCCTCAAAAACATACAACATACAATCTATATATATAAAAAAGGACGTATGTATGTATGTATGTTCCGAGAAAATTCAAAAACGCAGCCATCCATTTCAACAAGGAGCGGCCACCGTGAAAGTCGCAGTTAAAGGGGCGGTCATTGCCAAAGGGGCAGCCATTGTGAAAGTCACTGTTAAAGGGGCAATCACCGTTAAAGGGGCAATCACTATGAAAGTCACTGTTAAAGGGGCGGTCACTGTTAAAGGGGTGGCCACTGTGAAAGTCACTGTTAAAGGGGCGGTCACTGTTAAAGGGGCGGCCACTGTGAAAGTCACTGTTAAAAAGACGGTTACTGTTAAAGGGGCGGCCACAGTAAAAGTCACTGTTAAAGGGGCGGCCACCGTTAAAAGTCACTTTTAAAGGGGCGGTCACCGTTAAAGGGGCGGCCACCATGAAAGTCACTGTTAAAGGGGCAATCACTGTTAAAGGGGCGGCCACTATGAAAGTCACTGTTAAAGGGGCGGCCACTGTGAAAGTCACTGTTAAAGGGGCGGCCACTGTGAAAGTCACCGTTAAATGGGCGGCCATTGAGAAAGTCACTGTTAAAGGGTCGGTCACCGGTAAAGGGACGGCCACTGTGAAAGTCACTGTTAAACGGGCGGTCACCGTTAAAGAGGTGCCACTATGAAAGTCACAGTTCCATTTCAACGAAACTTGGTATACACATCCCTTGCTACCTGGAAAGAAATCTTGCGGGGGTCTCAGCTCTCTAGGACGTACCGTTCCTGAGATATTCCCATTTCCTACATTATCCAATACAAGCCTGCAAGTCTTTCTCTTCATATCCCAACTGCCATACACACGGTCACATGTCCCTTATCAGCCAATAGAAGCTCGCAGGTCCTACTCCAGGTTGCCATAACAACTGATCACAGGTTTTAGCAGTTCACAGGTCCTTAAATATTCAGTCATATGACGTATGACGGCACAACTAGACTGCTACATGCATGGGGGGAAGGGGCCACTATTAAACGGACGGCCGCTGTGGAGTTCACTGATAAAGGGGTGGGCGCTGTGGAGTTTACTGTTAAAGGGGCGGTCACTGTTAAAGGGGCGGCCACTGTGAAAGTCACTGTTAAAGGGGCGGCCACTGTGAAAGTAACTGTTAAAAAGACGGTTACTGTTAAAGGGGCGGCTACCGTGAAAGTCACTGTTAAAGGGGCGGTTACTGTTAAAGGGGCGTCTACCGTGAAAGTCACTGTTAAAGGGGTGGTCACTGTTAAAGGGGTGGCCACCGTGAAAGTCACTGTTAAAGGGGCGGTCACCGTTAAAGGGGCAGCCACCGTTAAAGTCACAGTTAAAGGGGCGGTCACTGTTAAAGGGGCGGCCATTGTGAAAGTCACTGTTAAAGGGGCAATCACTGTTAAAGGGGCGGCCACTATGAAAGTCACTGTTAAAGGGGCGGCCACTGTCAAAGTCACTGTTAAAGGGGCGGTCACCGTGAAAGTCACTATTAAAGGGGCAGTCACCGTTAAAGGGGCAGCCACCGGAAAAGTCAGTTAAAGGGGCGGTCACTGTTAAAGGGGCAATCACCGTTAAAGGGGCAATCACTGTTAAAGGGGCGGCCACTATGAAAGTCACTGTTAAAGGGGCGGTCACCGTTAAAGGGGCGGTCACCGTGAAAGTCACTATTAAAGGGGCGGTCACCGTTAAAGGGGCGGTCACCATTAAAGGGGCGGCCACCATTAAAGGGGCGACCACCGTGAAAGTCACTGTTAAAGGGGCAATCACTGTTAAAGGGGCGGCCACTATGAAAGTCACTGTTAAACAGGCGGTCACCATTAAATGGGCGGCCATTGTGAAAGTCACTGTTAAAGGGGCGGTCACTGTTAAAGTCACTGTTAAAGGGGCAGTCACCATTAAAGGGGCAGCCACCGTGAAAGTCACTGTTAAAGGGGCGGTCACCGTTAAAGGGGCGGCCACTGTGACAGTCACTGTTAAACAGGCGGTCACAATTAAAGGGCGGCCATCATGAAAGTCACTGTTAAAGGGGCGGCCATTGTGAAAGAGTCACTGTTAAAGGGGCGGTCACCGTTAAAGGGGCGGCCACTGTGAAAGTCACAGTTAAAGGGGCGGTCACCATAAAAGGGACGGCCACCGTGAAAGTCACTGTTAAAGGGGTGGTCACCGTTCAAGGGGCGCCCACCTTCAAAGTCACTGTTACAGGGGCGGTCACCGTTAAAGGGGCGGCCACTGTCAAAGTCACTGTTAAAGGGGCAGCCACCGTGAAAGTCACTGTTAAAGGGGCGGCAATCACCGTTAAAGAGGCGGTCACCGTTAAAGGGGCGGTAACCATTAAAGGGGCGGCCACTGTCAAAGTCACTGTTAAAAGGGCAGCCACCATAAAAGTCACTGTTAAAGAGACGGTCACTGTTAAAAGGGTGGTCACCGATAAAGGGGCGGCCACTGTGAAAGTCACTGTTAAAGGGGTGGTCACGGTTAAAGGGCCGGCCATTATGAAAGTCACTGTTAAACGAGCGGTCACCATTAAAGGGGCAGCCACTGTGAAACTCACTGTTAAAGGGGCGGCAATCACCGTTAAAGGGGTGGTCACTGTTAAAGGGGCGATCATTGTGAAAGTCACAGTTAAAGGGGCGGTCATCATTAAAGGGGCGGCCACTGTGAAATTCACTGTTAAAGGGATGGTCACCATTACAGAGGCGGCCACTGTTATCCTCAATGGACATAAAAAATAAAAAATTCAAATTTTTCAGCGCACTGTTGCCGGCTTGTAACTACTTGGTCACAGTGTTTACATTAAATGTCAAAGTTTCTTGGGATAACGCAATTGGCCAATTTGAATCCTGGCACACAAACCTGTCACGTGGGACGCCACGTGACCCGCCGGACTACACGCAGACTGCAAGACAAGCCCTGGCTTTTGCAGAGAGTGGAGCTTTAGCAGGCCGGACAATATCTGCTCAAAGAGACCCAGAGGACACGGTAAAATCAAATCAATTAATCATTGCTGTAATTATTCCTATAAACCTTAACCTTGTTGGACAAGGAGGAATATCTACATAACTGAATATTGTACTAAACGGTACTAACCAATGGACTATGTGAAACCGCAAATACTGCTAATACTATCGAAATAGACATATCAAGACACATTGGGTCATAGGAGATTTGACTGATTAACTAACTCCACATTGCCCTTGATATCCTACAACCCGATGTATTTTCATCTTATCTTCTGTATCATACAGAAAAGTGGCTCGATATGACTTTCATATAAAGGAGGACCATTGGGACATAATACAATAACTCAGCCTATAGCTGTCTCAATACTTTATGACCCCAGGAGCTAGCAGGACTGATAACCCATTATGGTTGTCTTTTGTATCCTGTAATTTTATTCCAATATTTTTATTCCAACACTTTTTATTGTTCACTCTTATAGATTGTTTATTCCTTTTTATTTTTTATGTCCATTGAGGATAACATCTGCAACAACTAAACAAATTAATTTACTGTCTCTATCCCTACAGACACAGCCCTCATCGGGAGGTGTCTGTTGGAATACATCCTATACTTATGTTGTATGTTTTTTAACTTACTGTATATTTTTGGGGAATTTTAACCATGAATATATATCAATAAAATATAAATTTTCTATTAACAACTCCGGGTGATAGAGTGCCTGTTCCACCACAAGTATAGCGCAATGCAGGAGTCCCATAGAAGACAATGGAGCAGAGGGCGCACAGGCACACCACCGCTCCGTTCTGATGGGGCAGTTTGGTGGCCTTGCAGACCCCCTTTCTCTTCATTGCTAAGAGTCCCAGAGATCAGACCCCCAGCGATCAAATACTTATCCCCTATCCTGTGGGTAGGGAACAAGTTTTATTAGTGGCGCAACCCCTTTAAGGTTCCTGAGCCCTTATCATGGGTATTTAATGGTACTGTTCTAGTCATACACCAGGCACAATGCCTTGTAGGACGAGCTCAACTGAGCTTCATTCTGGAGAAAAAGTACTTTAAATTGATATGCAAATGAGCAGTTAAGTGCACCCAGGGTGGGCCCAATCACTCTGTGCACCCTTGCCCCTCCTGCTTCCTCTGCCAACACCTTCCTTTCTATGTTTATTGAGAGGACTATGCAGGAAGCTGGGCCTTCAGTTGAGGAGAGGAGATGGATGGATGGGAGTAAGCAGGATGAGCAAGGGTGCAAAGAGTGGCTTGGGCCCGCCCTCAGTGCACTTAACTGCTCACTTGTATATGATTTTAAAGTGCATTTTCTCTAGAATGAAGCAACAAATGGCTAAATGAAAGGCATTATTACATGCAGCTGAACTAGTCCTACAAGGCATTGTGTGAATTTCCTGCTGATGGGTCTCTTCAGACCCTTTTAAGTAGCAGGGATATTGGCAGTTTTCAGTGGATAGTGGGAAAGTTGTCAATTAAAAAAAAAACCTATTGACAGGGCCAGGCAGTGAAAACATCATCACACTTGGGCTTTTTCAATCAAAGTACAGAGGGAGCAGCAGTTGCAGAGAGAGCAGAGCCTTTAGGTGTAATGGTAACGCCCCCGTTGCTCCTAGAGGCTCATTTGCATATATTAAAACATCATTTTTCAGCAATGCGAGCACATATGAACATGGGACCAACACAGATGCCTTCAGCTGCCAAGTGCACACGTAACAGGTCAGCCAGTGTCCTAGGGACAAATCTGCTGACAGATTTATATTTTTGACTCATTTGTTTCTTTTGGTTACCTTTATCTACTTTTAGGACTTGTGTGAAAATCTGATGTAGTTTTAGGTCAAATTTATGCAGAAATATAGAAAATTCTGAAAGCTTCACAAACTTTCAAGCACCATTGTATCTTTATACATTTTAGTTACTGTTAAATTCTATAGTAAAGCCTCATTCACACGTCAGTGTTTTGGTCAGTGATTTCCATCAGTGATTGTCAGCCAAAACCAGGATTGGAGCCTCCACAGACATAAGGTATAAGGGAAAGATCTGCACCTGTTCTGTGTTTAGAGCCGCACCTGGTTTGGGCTCAAAATCACTAAAGGAAATCACTTACCGAACACTGACTGTGTGAATGAGGCATAAGAGTTTCACTCTGAAGATCACGGTTGCAAAACTTCCGAGGCGTGAACTCTGCCTCTATTTGTACTTCTCAGAAGAATGTAGTTTTACTACTACAAGAACCTATTACATAATAAGCTGGTTCTCCTATATTTGTTTTTCATGCAATAGTAGAAGACAGTCCGCAATTATGCAAAGAGTATCTCATTTACACAATAAGTCTGTTTATCAGTGTATATGTTTATATTCTGTAAAGAAGATAAGTAGGATCACTCTAGAGTTTGCCTAAAGGGGTCATACAAGTTTAAAAAAAAATGGAAAAAGGCAGGGAAGGTCCTTCAATCCTCCCCGCTGCTGCAGTGGATCTCTGCAACCAATCACTGGCTTCAGAGGTATATATCACCAGATAGCTGAAGCCAGTAATTGGTTGCAGCAGTCACGTGTATGCACCCGAGGTGTTGGCATGGAGGGGGATTGAGTATAGCTCATTTTAACACCTTCTCTGCCTTTTTTCCATTTATTTTTTTTACTACAAAACCCCTTTAATCAACTCTTTTTTAAACCTAGGAGCGCTATCCTGGCAGTCTGCTGGTGTATACCCCTTTAACCCCTATACAGGGATCTGGACTTCACTGCAGGGAACACAACAGGCCGCTACCTCTTGGAGTAGTCCCGGTGTGGTTGACAGCTGACCCTCAAGGGTTAGAGATACTGGTCCAGGAATCAGGCAGAAGTCAGTACACGGGCAGACAATCATAAACTGCATGCCTAAGGCCTCTTTCACACTTGCGTTGTCCGGATCCGTCGTGTTCTCCATTTGCCGGAGGTGCCCGTCGGATCCGTAACATCGCAAGTGAACTGAAAGCATTTGAAGACGGATTCGTCTTCAAAATGCGTTCAGTGTTACTATGGCAGCCAGGACGCTATTAAAGTCCTGGTTGCCGTAGTAGTAGTGGGGAGCGGGGGAGCGGTATACTTACCGTCCGTGCGGCTCCCGGGGCGCTCCAGAATGACGTCAGAGCGCCCCATGTGCATGGAATGACGTGATCCATGCGATCACGTCACCCATGCGCGTGGGGCGCCCTGACGTCACTCTGAAGCGTCCCGGGAGCCGCACGGACGGTAAGTATGCTGCTCCCCCGCTCCCCACTACACTTTACCATGGCAAACAGGACTTTAGTGTCCTGGCAGCCATGGTAACCATTCAGAAAAAGCTAAACGTCGGATCCGGTAATGCGCCGAAACGACGTTTAGCTTAAGGCCGGATCCGGATCAATGCCTTTCAATGGGCATTAATTCCGGATCCGGCCTTGCGGCAAGTGTTCAGGATTTTTGACCGGAGCAAAAAGCGCAGCATGCTGCGGTATTTTCTCTGGCCAAAAAACGTTCCGTTCCGGAACTGAAGACATCCTGATGCATCCTGAACGGATTTCTCTCCATTCAGAATGCATTAGGATAAAACTGATCAGGATTCTTCCGGCATAGAGCCCCGACGACGGAACTCTATGCCGGAAGACAAGAACGCAAGTGTGAAAGAGCCCTAAGCAGGAACTAGCAGATTAGTGGACTATTTCCCAAGCAGAGAATTGGTCAAACAGCACAGCATATATAGCAGAAGCCGATTAGCAAATTGGAAACAATCTAGCAAAAGCACACAGAGCAAAGTAGGGGATTAACCCTTACAGCACTTCAGAAGGAGGTGAGGTTCAATGAAGGCACACAGGGTGAGTGGAGCAGCACCCATGCCTGACATGACACCACACTCTTGTAATTGATCTGTGAGATAATACACAGTCAGATGTAATGGTAGCACGAGGCTCCATGTACACGGTGTGTCAGATCACCCTTTAAGCACCCTCTCATTGAGGCCCTATGAAATCAGAGGAGTGAAACTGATCTGTTCTAGAGGGGTTGTGGTATATATTGCATACTGATGGAGATCTTCTACGTGCAGCTTCATGGACAGTTCTGAAGAAAATTTTGTGTAAGAGCGTGTGTTTCGAGTGGTGACCATCAGAGGTTTTTGCTATCTAGACCCCATAGTGCTGCACTGTGCGTAGGAAACAACGGACATTTGTGTAACACATCTGCTCACATAATAACATATCACAGCGGTCAAATGTTGTGTAACAAATTTGTTATGCCTGTTGAGTGGATGGACTCTTGCTGGTGGTACCGTATGCTGCTCCTTCTCCCCTCTCACAGCATGCAGTCTCACATACACTAAAGAGACTGTAGCTGCACCTCAACCTTCTCCTTCTTCTATTTACTGGTTTCAGCTATTGTTTGGTGATTAAAAAGATTTCAGAACACCTCTGGGCAGGGGATTGGGAACTACAGGATGTTAGAAGCCACTAGTCTGTAATAAGATATATTACAAAATTTCATATACAAGTGATTTAAAGTAATGAATAATGTAAAAAATGAAAATCAGACATCATATAGTACATGCCAATCTCTTTCTAACAAAGCTAGAACCAGCCCTGTACCTCACATGGATCCAGAGATCTCCACATTCATTGCTCTGCTAGATTTATATCAAGGGGAGTGTCTTTACTGCTGCAGCTCAGGGGGCGTGTCTCATCTCTACCTATCACAGCTCAGGAGGCAGTTGAAGGATGAAACTGAGCATGTGCGGCCCTCTCAGTGAGCAGGTCAAAGAAATAACAAACAGCAGGTGGCGCTATACAAATACATTTTATTGAATAACTCAGTGACTATACAAAATTTTTAATTACATGCAATTACAAAAGTATTCAGATCCAGGTGCTGGTTTGAAAACTGTAGAATATTCTTTGTGGGACAAACCCTTTAATACACACTGCAGGAAAATTCTAACACTGATACGTTTTTTTCCTCAGGTGCTTGTACACCCTGGAAAGAGTGGAAAGAGTGACGACAATACAAATGAGAGCTACTACATGAACGGAAGCACCAGGTGCTTGAGATGCCTTGCAGGTACTCTTCTTTTTAGTAAAATATGTGCGGTGCCCTCTGTTTTACTGCGCGATCCCATGTCAGGGCCGAATTTTGGGCTGTCACTCAAAGGCAAGAGGGGGCGTGGTTACCTTGACTTCAAGCTGACATGCAAATTAGCACGGACGGAGGATAAAAGATCGTTTTCTAACCTTATGCAGCATTGGACTGCAGGATGAAAAGTATGATTAAGATCACACTGCAGGCTACCCTGAGGTACTGCTGGCGGGTTTACATGCATTTAGCAAGTGACAGGTTCCCTTTATAAGGCAATGACGGAGCTTGTTGTATTATCCCTGGTGGTCTAGAACAGTGTATGGCTTAATTTTAAGAATCTGCTGTGAGGGAAAGATATTATCTGCAAGGTATTCTTCATGATAATAGTAGGTGTATCATTGGGCTGAGAGCTCTATTTTCTCTTGATTGGCGTAGCTAAAACTTTCACACTGGCGTTTTGTTTCCGTTTGTGAGATCTGTTCAGGGCTCTCACAAGCGGTCCAAAAACTGATCAGTTTTGCCCTTATTGCATACTGAAGGGATAAGGATCCGCTCAGAATGCATCAGTTTGCCTCCGTACCGTCTCCATTCCGCTCTGGAGGTGGACACCAAAACGCTGCTTGCAGCGTTTTGGTGTCCGCCTTACGATGTGGAGGCAAACGGATCCGTCCTGACACACAATGTAAGTCAATGGGGACGGATCCGTTTTTACTGACACAATCTGGCACAATAGAAAACGGATCCGTCCCCCATTGACTTTCAATGGTGTTCAAGACGGATCCATCTCGGCTATGTTACAGATAATACAAACGGATCCGTTCTGAACGGATGCATGCGGTTGTATTATCTGAACGGAAGCGTTTGTGCAAATCCATGACGGATCCGCACCAAACGCGAGTGTGAAAGTAGCCTAAAGATGCCCAGAAGAGCAGTATTATTTTTAAAAAAAATGACATAGAATGTCGACATATAGGCTAATACGTGATAAAAATGATTGTAGTGTCCCTTTAAGAGGAAGTTCAAGGAGTTTGCAAGCGAGTACACTTTGTCCCTTAGCTTTAAATCAATAGCAACAGCTACTATACTTAACCCATATGTGCACCATGTCGTAACCGTATGTTTTCGGTATGCAGGGAATGTATGCGGAGGTTCATGAGCTGAGCCAGCTCCTTGCAAGGGAGTGTCAGCTGTATTATACACCCGCCTGCAACAGACCAATCTGGACAGAACTCCAATCCCGGCAATGTAATCCCTCAGATGCTGCAGTCAGTATCATATAAGAGATTAGACAGAGGGATGGAACTCCCTCTGTAGCCCAATTCCCCGGCCATGATGCAATGGTGGGGACATGTGACTGCTCCCAGCCCTGCCATGTTAGGACTGTATCTGCCTGAATATAATAGGATGCAATACAATGCAAGATTAAGAAAACAAAACCTAAATATATAGGTGAAACTCTATAATTTTGTTATTTACATGGGACTGTATGTTGGAGGCGGCTGTGAGAGGGAGCAGCGCCGCGGCCTTCTCACTGTTTACCGCTGGCTCAGTGACATCACGACTAGTATCACTGGCCTGGGCGGGGCTAAGCGCCATTCAAGTGAACAGAGCTTAGTCCCGCCCAGGCCATTGAAACAAGTCGTCACGTCACGTCACTGGACCTGCGGATCCGCAAAACACGGACACCGGCAATGTGCGTTCAGCATTTTGTGGACCGCACATCGCTGGCACTATAATAGAATATGCCTATTCTTGTCCACAATTGCGGACAAGAATAGGACATGTTCTATTTTTTTTCGGGAACGGAAATGCGGACCCGGATGTGTGGATCCGCATTTCCGGATTCGGGCAGCACATAGCGCGGCCCCATAGAAATGAATGGGTCCGCAATTCCGTTCCGCTAAATGCGGAACAGAATTGCGGTCGTGTGAATGGACCCTTTACTCTGACAAACTCTTATCCCTCATTATCTGTCCCCTGGACTACTAGATTTTGGTCGCAAGCGTCAAGATATAACATCATGCGACTACGAAGGCGTTTTTTTTCTTTTGCATTTCTTAAATGTTCTGGAAAGTTCATATTATGATCATTGGGCGTGTCTTTATCTTGTGGAGTATAAAGGTAAAATCAACATAAAAGAAAGCAGCAAGAAAGGTAATAAAGATAGAGACGTCTCATGACGTCTTCACTACAGTTGTGGACAGGATAGGAGCTGCGCGGGAATGGAGGGGTTTGGGACGATGAGTATACGTTTTTAACTTTCCTGCCTTTAAAAAAAATTACTCGAACAACCCCATAAATCAAACTTTAAGAATGGTTATAGACTTAGGCCTCACGGACAGAGCTCCTCCATACTACACCCCCATAGACACATTGTAACTAAGTCTAGGTCTACACGACGACAGATAGGGCACAACTACACTGCGACAGTTTTTATAATGATAGTCTATGGTGTCACTCTGCGACATGCTGCAACTGCGATGCATCAGTCGCAAAAAAAATCCATTTCGAATGGATTTTTTGCTACTGTCACTTCGCAGTCGCAGCATGTCGCTTGTGACAGTGCGACACCATAGACTATCATGTGTCTTTTTAAGGCCTTCTGCCCCGTGGCCGTGCTGCACGAACACCGACAGTGGGGCAGCCGCAGCGGATCGCGGACCCATTCACTTTAATCGGTCCGCGATCCACCCGTTCCGCAAAAAGATAGGACATGTCCTATCTTTTTGCGGAACGGAAGCACGGCACGAAACCCCACGGAAGCACTCTGTAGTGCTTCCGTCCCGTGCTTCCGTTCCGCACCGTTCTGCATCTCCGGATTTGCGGACCCATTGAAGTGAATGGGTCCGCATCCGTGATGCGGAATGCCCACGGAACGGCGCCCGTGTGTTGCAGATCCGCATATGCGTTCCGCAGCACGGGACACCTAAGGTCATGTGCAATAGGCCTAAGTGGAAGAGGCGTCCTTGGTTCCTCTCAGGCGCTACAGCCTATGAGGCGCCATTTGTTCACAGTTCATTTCAATTCTATGGGACAAAATGACATTCTGTGCAACAAATTGTTTCTATGCGACAAAATGAAATTTTGTGCGACAAAATAAAAATCTGTAGGACAAAATGACATTCCGTCGCAAAATACCATTCTCTGCAACAAATTGAATGTGTATCACATGTGTGGATTCTGGATGTGTGGAATGTGTGGATTTTGTGACCTAGAATTCTACAAAATGCACTTTGTGCCACAAAATGCACTGTGAACAAATGGCGCCCCATAAGTGCCAGGCTGGAACTGCTACCTCTGCACCCCCTATAGCTATGCCTGTGCCTATGACGTAGGAGACTCTTTCCCCTTTAATCCTGCACAAGCATTCCCCTATGTCGCACATGCAGAGCCCCTTCACACACAGCCGCGGTTCCCTTCCCCTGAATGGGGCTTGCAGAAATCCATGTGCTATAATATAACCTCGCTAAAATGAATGGAACTGATTTCCAGTTGCAGAAATGTTTGCATCTGGGTGTGAAGCCCACCCCCATAGCGCCGATTCTTTATGAGATCAGCTGGAAGACCCCAGTGTCACATACTGATTACAGACGGTGACCCTGCATGTTGCACACATGACCGGACCCTGTGTCTTGTGCTCTCTAGAGGAAGGAAACTTCTGCTTATCAGAGGAATTTGGACTTGATTCTGGAAAGACGGGAATTTCCTGTTTTGCGTCATCTAGGTTTCCGCTGTAAAACCGGCTTCTTAAAGGGATTGTGTCATCAAATTCTTTTCTCTGCCAGTGAAAACTAGATAGCAAAACATCTCCTTTCTTTCTAATCTGTTTTTATATTCTGATTTTAGATTTTTATATTCTATTCCCTGAACACGATTATTGGGGCGGCCATCTTGCCTGACCTGTTCTTAACAGCATTTACAAAGCATTGCTTTACGGCAGCCCCATGGGCCATAGACACAAGGTCAGGAGGGGACCTCATTGACTTCTATGGGAGAGTTTTCTAGACATGCTCTGTGTCCTGTGCAGAGGTCATTGTACAAGGAAAGAATAGATAAGCTCTGACAGTCGCCGATTGTGAATGGTGGATCCTGTTGTAACGGTCCCGTCCACACACACACAGGGGGGAGGATAGTGACCACTGCGCTCCACCCTCACCCCTGGCCCTGCCTACTTGCCTCACGAGTCCTGATGACAGGGGACAACTGGACGACAGTCCCTTACTTAGGATATGTGCAGGGAAGACAGACAAGACAAAATACGGAACGTGAACGGACCGGGTCAGAACCAAGAGAGCTACGCAGTACAAAGGGTTAAGCAAAGAATGGTCAGGAGAAGCCGGGGTCAAATACCAGGAGAGTAGAGAAGTACCAGAGGAGTCCGCAAAGTAGTCAGGTGGGAGCCGAGGTCACAATACCAGGAGGGATGCGCAGTACAGGAGGAGCAGGCAAAGGATCGTCAGGGAACAGGATCAGGTGAGTATTCAGTAGTCCAACAAATAGCCAGGAACCTAGAATTAACAGGCAACCTGTGGCCAGCAGGCTGCCTGTATTTATAGTGGGGTCTGAGGGTCATGTGGCCAGCGTCACATGACCGACAGACAGACAAGTCGAGCACCGAGTGATCAGCTCGGCGCTCAAGGCAGACCTAGGAGCAGGGAGCCTCCCAGCTAGCAAAGCCGCCCTGGGAACGAGTCCAAACACAGATCCTCGCTCACGAAGCTAAGCAGCAGGTCTGCGGCTGATGGAAGACCAAGTGCGCCTTTGGCGCCCCGTGACACCTGTCTTATCTGTACACATCACTACATGATGTGATATCACTACAGGCAGGATTAGAATGACAGATAACTGCAATAAAGTGATCTGTACAGACCAAGAAGTGGCGCCTGTTATTAGGCCTAGTGGCCAGTGGGAAAACGGCAGGATTTTATTGTTTTTGTTTTAAATATAGTGAAATCATCATCACAAATTCTTTAAAAATGTGTTAAAAATGTGATTTAAACAATAAATAATTTTCTGATGACACATTCCCTTTAAAGGCATATGGAGAATTTAGAAGATATAGACCAAATACACATATGTATGCCTAAATATATAAGTAATATAGAATTTGTTTTATTTTCCCTGACATTAAAGGGTCATGCACACAGCCATATCCTATGTCTATGGTCAGACTGGCCCACCAGATTAGCCGAGGATTCTCCAGTGGGCCCAGTCCCTGAAGCCATAGTGGGCCCAAGTGGTCTAGGAGAAAAATCCAATTTGGAGCTGCCTTTGGAGCCAGTCTATTTCTTTGATACGTAACCTAATATACTTTATTGATAATATGGAGGTTGGGCCCTGAGAATAATTTCCTCTGGTGGGCCCAAGGAATCCCAGTCCAACACAGATTTAGAATACGGTGCTCATGGAATTCTATGGGCCTGTACTGAAGCATTGTCTTTAGGGAATACCGAGTGACTGTGCACCTCCATATGGGTGCAGGTAGACGCCACTGCCCAGTGCAGGTCTTGGAGGAATAATACACGCCTATCTTGGGCTGGGTATCTTTTTGGCACTGACATGAACGGAATGCCATGTGGCCTCAAAACATGATGTTACTATTCAACACTGCAACAGATCATTATATGACATTACTGGAGAAATAGGTCAGAGGGAGTGAAGGTTATGCTCAGGATCATATGTAAATTGTGAATCTAGGGCACACATCAGTTCTGTGTCTGGTCAAATATAGGAACTGCCTGCCCATCTCATGAATGGGAATCAGACAGTCTGAGAAAATAAAATTCAGACTTCTAGCAGATCCCTCCCTAGGTGCTATACTGTCAAACTGTATAAATCTGCTCTACTGTAGTGAGTTCCCTCTAGTGGTGGTTTCTGGCAGCCACAGTTTTAGAGTTTATAATTTTAGAGTTTAGTCCATGGCTATGAGAATAGAAGCAAGGGTGGGTTTTGGAGTTTGTGAAACTAAACTACACAACATTTTAGTGGGGCTATTGCAAATGCTTTCAACCCCTGTCTCTTATCAGCACCCCATATTGCGGGGTACCGATGTCTGTGCATGGCAGGCTCAGCCACTGACAGAATAATACATTGCATTGCTTAAGCAATGTAATGTATTATAGAAGCGCTCACAAGATCGCCTATTAAAGTCCTCTTGTGGGACTAGTAAATAGTTAAAATTTAAAAAAGCTAAAAAAAATTAAAGACGTTTTATTAAATAAAAAATTCCACGTTAAAAATACTTTTTAATGGAAAGAATTGCTAAAATAAAATCTTCTCCACATATTTGGTATCACCACGTCCGTAATGACCTGCGCTACACAATTACTCAGTACAGATACTCATAAAAAAAATAAAAAGCAATCAAAATTGCCACGTGCCCCAAAAGCCCTTGCACAGCTCTGTAGAGAGAACAAAAATAAGTTCTGCGGCGATTCAAAAACATTTTCTTTTTTTTCAAAAAGAGTTTTAACTGGTAAAAAGTAGTAAAACATAAAAGAAACGCTATATGTATTTGGTATCGCTGTAATCAAACT
Source organism: Bufo bufo (assembly GCF_905171765.1). Classification (NCBI taxonomy): domain Eukaryota; kingdom Metazoa; phylum Chordata; class Amphibia; order Anura; family Bufonidae; genus Bufo; species Bufo bufo. The sequence continues at coordinate 771,119,046 of NC_053389.1, read as the reverse complement.
GACCCAGAGAATAAATGTTATTTATGCAAAAAAATTAACGCCGCCAAATGTATAGCATAAAAGCTCAATGGCAGTATTGCTATTTTTTCCCATCCCTCCCAAAAAGAGTTAATAAAAGTTAATCAGTAAGTTACGTGTACCCCAAAATGGCACCATTAAAAACTACAACTTGTCCCACAAAAAACAAGCCCTCATATGGCTACACAGAGGGAAAAATAAAACAAGTTATAGCTCTTGGAAGGCAACAGTACAAAAATAAAAAATCACTTGGTCACTAAGCGGTTAAGCTTGACCCCTGAGAAGAAGGGAACACAATATGACTATTGTGTAGTAACGTGGTACCCCCTCTGAAAGAATGCATTAGAGCAGGGGTGCACAACCTGCGGCCCTTGATACCATTCTGTGCGGCCCCCAACCATCTGGTAACAGACATGTATGTCTATGTCTTGTGGCTGCTCAGATGTATTTTTCATGCATTTCTCCCATTAGATGGGAGTCCTGGAAGTGTAACTTGACATTAATGGTATATAATGTGTGTTCAATATGCCATATTTCCAAATTTCAGTTGTTAATACACCTTTAAATTTTAATTTCGGCCCTCGTCATTGGTTCAGTCTGGCAATGTGGCCCCCAACCAGGAAACGTTGTGCACCCCTGCATTAGAGAGTCAAATAATTTGGACGTCGGAAGATTATATCAGTGGCGGTCTTGATGTTGAGACCCCATCATTTGCTTAAATTGAGTAGTAGAACATAGGGTTAGGCACCATTTCTCTTTGGGCAAGGCTCGGCAGCTAATTATGGCACGATAGATCATCTTCTATATATCGGTTCTAACAAGCTGTAAAATTTCCATTCAATACTGGCAATGAATGTTACATAACCGGAAATCACACCACTTTCAGGGTGTGTTCTTTACAAGCATAGCTGAAAGGCTGTATAAGTCATTCCAGATTTTCTTCCTGTAGGTGGCACGGTGCCGTTACGCAGGTTGTGGAAATATGGGACATAGCTGGCAATGTTCTCCACTGGCACATATCTGCGTAGATCTGCATAGATATTAGCCCTGCCACATCCCTCACTATCCGAATTCGCATTAAATTTAAAGGCACAGGCAGCCTTTTCCTACATCCTAATTCGTTTTTCTTAGGTGTATCCATTTCTGGGAAAAATGGTTGGATACTGATATGACCGACATGGCAGCTTCCTTGTGTCGATTTTAGGTCCAACTCCAACACAATAAGTTCTTAATATATCTCTTTAGCAGTCAGTGCTCGATTTCTGCAATTCCCCTGCACGGATATATTATAAATGATGCAGTTCAGTGCCACCGCCACTTGGGGGATGAGGCTAGGAGCTCGCTGCATACTATTTATGCCTTGATTTCAATGACACTACAGTCTTCACTAAGCTCTTAAGCTCCTCCTAGTGGTGGCTGCAGACAGCCTGCATGTATCATTTATTAATAATAATTACCAAATTAAAAACAAAAGAAGGAAGGTATATGGAAGAAGATAAAGAACTAGCTGACTGCCTCAATGAATACTTCTGTCCAGTTTTACAAAGGAAAATGAAGGAAAAGGAACTCAGTTAGGAAGGAAGACTAATGAATCTTTTGATGCATGTGTCTTTACAGAGGAAGAGGTTCTAAGTCAGCTGTCTAAAATTAATACGAATAAGTCACAGGGGCCTGATGGGATACACCCAAAGCTATTAAAAGAGCTTAGCGGTGAACTAGCAAAACCATTAACAGACTTATTTGTAAATTAGCAAATGTTGTGCCCATTCGCAAGAAAGGTAGTAGGGAGGAATCGGGCAACTATAGGCCAGTAAGCCTGACATCAATAGTGGGGAAATTAATGGAAACCATACTTAAGGAGAGGATTGTGGAACATCTAAAATCCCATGGATTGAAAGATGAAAAACAGCATGGGTTTACTTCAGGGAGATCATGTCAAACTAATCTTATTGATATTTTTGATTGGGTGACTAAAATAATAGATGGAGGAGGTGCAGTAGACATCGCTTATCTAGACTTTAGTAAGGCTTTTGATACTGTCCCACATAGAAGGCTTATCAATAAATTGCAGTCTTTGGGCTTGGACTCCCATATTGTTGAATGGATTAGGCAGTGGCTGAGGGACAGGCAACAGAGGGTTGTAGTCAATGGAGTATATTCAGACCATGGTCTTGTTAGCAGTGGGGTACCTCAGGGATCTGTTCTGGGACCCATATTGTTTAATATCTTTATCAGTGAAATTGCAGAAGGCCTCGATGGTAAGGTGTGTCTTTTTGCTGATGACACAAAGATTTGTAACAGGGTTAATGTTCCTGGAGGGATACACCAAATGGAAAAGGACTTAGGAAAACTAGAGGAATGGTCAAAAATCTGGCAACTGAAATGTAATGTTGATAAGTGCAAGATAATGCACCTGAGACGTAAAAACCCAAGAGCAGAATATAAAATCAGTGATACAGTCCTAACCTCAGTATCTGAGGAAAGGGATTTAGGGGTCATTATTTCAGAAGACTTAAAGGTAGGCAGACAATGTCATAGAGCAGCAGGAGATGCTAGCAGAATGCTGGGGTGTATAGGGAGAGGCATTACCAGTACGAAGAGGGAGCCGCTCTACAGAGCACTAGTGAGACCTCATTTGGAGTATTGTGCTCAGTACTGGAGACCATATCTCCAGAAGGATATTGATACTTTGGAGAGAGTTCAGAGAAGAGCTACTAAACTAGTACATGGATTGCAGGATAAAACTTACCAGGAAAGATTAAAGGACCTTAACATGTATAGCTTGGAAGAAAGACAAGACAGAGGGGATATGATAGAAACTGCTAAATACATAAAGGGAATCAACAAGGTAAAAGAGGAAATAATATTTAAAGGAAGAAAAACTGCTACAAGAGGACATCGTTTTAAATTAGAGGGTCAAAGGTTTAAAAGTAATATCAGGAATAATTACTTTACTGAGAGAGTAGTGGATGCATGGAATAGCCTTCCTGCAGAAGTGGTAGCTGCAAATACAGTGAAGGAGTTTAAGCATGCATGGGATAGGCATAAGGCCATCCTTCATATAAGATAGGGCCAGGGGCTATCCATAGTATTCAGTATATTGGCCAAATGGTTCTTATCTGCCGACACATTCTATGTTTCTATTTAACTAGGGCATTTGTGGCTCTGTAACAGAAAAGCCACCATAAAGATATATTATAGAATTAGTAAGCAGTGAATTTTAGATTCAATTTTAATGAACTAGAATAAATAGGACATTCGTATTTAAATTTATGGAATAATATATCCTCTTGCAGATAGGAGACACATGATAATGGCATATATATATATCTATATATCTAGCGTGCAAGTTATTATTATGAGTTTCCATATGTGAGTACCATAGTTTACAATGTGTCTGGGTTGATATCTTTAACAATTTGTCTCTTGTAGGCGAGTATGTAGTGAAGCATTGCACCATCCAGGACACTCCGAGCACTTGTGAGTCATGTCTCCCTGGAGAAACATACAGTGAACACCTTACAGGATTAACTGAATGCCTTCAGTGTAAAGTGTGTCGTGCAGGTAAGTTACTTCTCCCAAATTGTTCCTCCTTTAACCCACTCACACAGATTTAATAGATGCATCAAAATCCTAGAAAACTCATACAAGGTTCTGACAAGGTGGTATAAAACTCCAGAGTTCCTACACATGATTAATCCGGAGATTCACGGTCTATGCTGGAGAGGAGAGACGGAGGTAGGCTCTCTCTCCCTCACATCTGGTGGCACTGCTCCAGCGTAAAACCTTTTTGGTCGGAGGTGAGCTTCTTGATAAACCAAATATGCCTTACAAAAATTACCTTAGATCCCAAATTGATCCTATTATGGTGGCCAAACGAAACCCTTACACCAAATCACCATAACCTCCCTACCATGCTCATCACAGCAGCCCGCCTACTTATTCCATATCTATGGAGAAGCAACTCGGCTCCTACTATATCTGGTTGGATAGATAAAGTAGATCAGTTATACCGTTTTGAAGAATTAGCCCATTGGGAAACTCACACCCGACTGAAGTTCCTGAAGACATGGAACCCTTGGAAGCTTTTTAGGGGTTTTGATACATAGCGCTTTGCCACCTCTCGAAAGCAATTACGTCTCTGCGACCCCCCAAGTATAGTATAAAGGACACAGTCCCAGATTATAGCATTACATGCCTTGATTGCCAACCATTTTAAGGGCAAAGACCATGATCTTAGGTACCCTGAGACACACATCCCACAAATTTCATAACACTCTACGATTTGAAAATCAGAAAAAAAGCTGTGAATGTCAATGCCTATTGTTCTTAAATTTAAGGCTACATTTTTTCTAATCTTCCCCATATAACCCCCCTTCCCCACCCCTGCACCCATGATCTCATCTCTCTAAGGTCTTTTGCATATATATTTGGCTCTTGTAAACCCGTCTTTTGTCATATGCTGTAATTCCTACTATCTCTAATGAAGAGTCACTCAAGTACTTATTCATATTGAGATATGACATGTACTACTATTTGTACCGATTATTGGTTAAGATGTTTTATTGTTTACGATTGTATATCATTTAAATTTACCTTTTTCTTCAATAAAAAGAGAATTGATTAAAAAAAAATTGTTCCTGCTTGGTTAGTTTCCGTCTTGACCTGGCAGATGCAGTTGGCACCCCTCCCAGCACCAGGGACATTTCCCTGGCATGCCCCCTTTTGCTAAACTTCTGTTAAACTATTAGTATTCATACAGTTGTCATTTGCAGATGAAGAAGAAGTGTCTCCATGCATGGTGAAAAAGAACACCGTATGCCGCTGCAAGAAAGGAACCTATTGTTCTGGTGATGAGCCTTGTGAGATCTGCCAGAAATGTACAACAAGGTGAGGGCATACCATACCATGGGGCTGGCATACACACACCAAACACTTTATTACTTTATTATACATGGACATATACATGAAATGAAACCCCTATGGTATATAACATGCCAGTTAGTGGTCAGTAGATCTCTAGGAGAAGACCTAGTCGATTGTGGGATCTATATGGCTTTATAAGAGAACTCTGGTTGGCATCTTTTGGGCAAAATCTGAGTTTTCTTTTGGTGATCTTTGGCAATATTCATAGATAAGGTGATCCAAAGTTTTTCACTAAGTGCCATTATTAAAGGGTTAAAAATAAGACACATGTTACACAGTGGATATGGAACCACAGTGTCACCTAAACAGACTTGACTTGCTACTCTTAATGGCATTCCCCTGGTTTTCACCCTTTAACACGTGTATAGGGATCTGGACTTCCACTGCAGCAGAACCACCAGGCTGCTACAAGCCTGGAGTAGTCCCTGTGTGGTCCCCATGGGGGTCAGGAGACACTGGTGCAGAGCACCAAGGGGTCAGGCCAAAATTTACTCAGGGACAGGCTGCTGTCAGGGCAGGCAGAATACATGCAATCCAATGAACAGTCTGGTCAGGTACCGAAGGATCAACACAGAGGAAAGGTAGAGGTCAGGTTAGGCAGCAAAGCATCAAATCCAGAAAACAGGCAAAAGTTGGTACACGGGCAGACAAACACAAAACAGCAAGACACTAGAGAACTAGAACCTATTGCTCAGGCACCTTCCCACACGGGAAGGTGCCTTAAGCACCCAAAGGTTGCCAGCCAATGGTTTCCATATGATGAAGATTAGCATGCAGATATTCTTGCCCTTTAAGAGCCAGAGGAGAGCACATGTATCTCCTACAGGTAGTGTGAGAGAGGCTATGCCGCAGCCTGTGTGGAGGGACAGTGCTACTCTGACAGCTGGACCTGCTTTGAAGAAGAGGCGAGTGGGAGGTGGGTCAGAGCCACTGGGACAGAGGCAGATGAGCAGAGAAACAACAGGTTACTCTCACCAAACCCCCACTGCTGCAGTTCTGCTGCAAGTCTCCAATTTCTAGTTCCAGCTCGACAAATGGCAGGAGAGGTTAGCTCAGCCAGTCACCAACGATTGGCTAAGTGGGCATTTCCTGGGTGCCAATGTAGGACTACAAAGTAGAGACCAGTGGGGAATGCGTCAGAAGGGGATCAGTGAAGTAATGTTTGTTTAATTTTTTTTTAAACATATTCTGACCCTTAGGCTACAGTCACACGACTGTATGTATTTTGTGGTCCGCAAAATGCGCATCCGCAAAAAATACGGATGACGTCCGTGTGACATCCGTGTTGCATCCGTTTTTTTGCAGATCCATTGTAATAATGCCTATCCTTGTCCGCAAAACGTACAAAAATAGGACATGCTGTATATTTTTTGCGGGGCTACGGAACAGACATATGGATGTGGACAGCACACGGTGTGCTGTCTGCATTTTTTGCAGACCCATTAAAATGAATGGGTTCTCATCAATACGCAAAAGAAATGGAACAGACAGAGAAACAAAATACGTTTGTGTGAATGTAGCCTAATTCTGACAGACATCCCCTTTAAGCTACTAAATGTTGAAATCCAACATGCCTGATGACATGACTGATGTCATTGGTTGAGAATTGGAAGGCCCCATATGCGAGATCATTGAATGCTCAAACTGAAATTGGCGAATAGAAATTGGCAATGTGTGTTCATCATGATCAACACTTTTCTTGTTCCTCAGCTGTCCACCAAACCAGGAGATACAGACACCCTGCAACTCGACATCTGATATAGAATGTGGACCTCCAAAAACTGCCAACAAAATGCTACGTAAGCTATATTGTTCTAGTTAGTTATGATATATATGTCTTCCTTTTGCTCCACGTTACTAAAAATGTGTCTGTTGAATTGTAAAATAAAAAGAAGTCTGCACAATAAGATACCCAGACTGTTAACTCTTTGTCCAGACTATGAATCAGGCAGCTCCCTCTCTCCTTCTCCTAGCAGGAAGTATCAGAAAATGTAATTCACCAATCAGTGCCTGAATTACATCCAGAAAATCTGCTGCATGCAGGCAAACCCTTGTATTCTTGTCTCCTTTAGGCTGGGTTCACACGGGCGTTGCGGGAAAATGTGCGGGTGCGTTGCGGGAACACCCGCGATTTTTCCGCGCGAGTGCAAAACATTGTAATGCGTTTTGCACTCGCGGGAGAAAAATCGCGCATGTTTGGTACCCAAACCCGAACTTCTTCATAGAAGTTCGGGCTTGGGATCGGTGTTCTGTAGATTGTATTATTTCCCCTTATAACATAGTTATAAGAGAAAATAATAGCATTCTGAATACAGAATGCATAGTAAAATAGTGCTGGAGGGGTTAAAAAAAATAAAAATAAAATTTAACTAACCTTAGTCCACTTGATCGCGTAGCCCGGCATCTCCTTCTGTCTCCTTTGCTGAACAGGACCTGTGGTGAGCATTAATTACAGGTAAAGGACCTTTGGTGACGTCAGTCCGGTCATCACATGATCCATTACCATGGTAAAAGATCATGTGATGGCTCATGTGATGACCGGAGTGACGTCACCAAAGGTCCTTGATCTGTAATGAATGCTCACCACAGGTCCTATTTAGTAAAGGAGACAAAAGGAGATGCCGGGCCGCGATCAAGTGGACTAAGGTGAGTTAAATTATTATTATTATTATTTTAACCCCTCCAGCGCTAGTTTACTATGCATTCTGTATTCAGAATGCTATTATTTTCCCTTATAACCATGTTATAAGGGAAAATAATAATGATCGGGTCTCCATCCCGATCGTCTCCTAGCAACCGTGCGTGAAAATCGCACTGCACTTGCGGATGCTTGCGATTTTCACACAACCCTATTCACTTCTATGGGGCCTGCGTTGCGTGAAAAACACAGAATATAGAGCATGCTGCGATTTTCACGCAACGCACAAGTGATGCGTGAAAATCACCGCTCATCTGAACAGCCCCATTGAAATGAATGGGTCGGGATTCAGTGCGGGTGCAATACGTTCACCTACCGCATTGCACCCGCGCGGAAATCTCGCCCGCGTGAACGCAGCCTTAATCAATATGAATAGCTCTGTGTCCAGACAATGGATGAGGCAGCTCCTCCTCTCCTTTTTGTAATGGGAAGTCATGTAGGATCTCAAACACCAATCAGCAGTTTGAATTACATCCAGCAAATCTGCTGCATGGCGCAAAACCCTTGTATTTTTGTATGCTTTACTGCTAGTCAGTGAGAATAGCTCTGTGTCCAGACTATGCATGAGGCAGCTCCCTCTCTCCTAGCAGGAAATCACATAGGATGACATTCTGTAGGGTATGTTTTTTTATTGCTGCACTTGATATTCAATTGCGCTATTCTTTTTCAGTTGCCATCCTGCTGCCTATTGGGTTCATTGTCTTGTTTGCTGCATTCTGTGTCTGGTACTTCTGCTTCGGGAAGAAATGTAATCGTAAGTGTCTTAAGGAAACTCTATATTATTATTTAGCTTAGTGCAGTGGACCACAGACTGTCGATTTTGGGCTGTTATGATACTATAAGGCTGCGTTCACACGGGCGAGATTTCCGCGCGGGTGCAATGCGGTAGGTGAACGCATTGCACCCGCACTGAATCTGGACCCATTCATTTCTATGGGGCTGTTCAGATGAGCGATGATTTTCACGCATCACTTATGCGTTGCGTGAAAATCGCAGCATGCTCTATATTCTGCGTTTTTCACGCAACGCAGGCCCCATAGAAGTGAATGGGGTTGCGTGAAAATCGCAAGCATCCGCAAGCAAGTGCGGATGCGGTGCGATTTTCACGCATGGTTGCTAGGTGACAGTCTATAAACTGTATTACTTTCCCTTATAACATGGTTATAAGGGAAAATAATAGCATTCTGAATACAGAATGCATAGTACAATAGGGCTGGAGGGGTTAAAAAAAATAAACTCATTAACTCACCTTCTCCTCTTGATCTCGAAGTTCCCGGTCTCTTCTTTACTTGAGTTGTGGGCTAAAGGACCTTTGGTGACGTCAGATCTCATGCTCCAATCACATGGTACATCACCACGGTGATGGACCATGTGATTGGAGCATGAGATCTGACGTCACCAAAGGTCCTTTAGCCCACAACTCATCAGTAAACTCAACTCAAAGGTCCTTTAGCCCACAACTCAAGTAAAGAAGAGACCGGGAACTTCGAGATCAAGAGGAGAAGGTGAGTTAATGAGTTTATTTTTTTTAACCCCTCCAGCCCTATTGTACTATGCATTCTGTATTCAGAATGCTATTATTTTCCCTTATAACCATGTTATAAGGGAAAGTAATACAATCTACACTACAACTAACCCAAACCTGAACTTCTGTGAAGAAGTTCGGGTCTGGGTACCAGTGTCGGTTTTTTATCACGCGCGTGCAAAAAACATTGCACCCGCGCGATAAAAACTGAACATCGGAACGCAATTGCAGTCAAAACTGACTGCAATTGCATTCCTACTCGCGCGGTTTTGCCGCAACACACCGGGACGCATCCGGACCTAATCCGGACACGCTCGTGTGAACCCAGCCTAACTCTCAGCATTCCCTAAGGCCCCTTTCACACGGGCGAGTATTCCGTGCAGATGCGATGCGTGAGTTAAACGCATTTCACCCGCACTGAATCCGGACCCATTCATTTCTATGGGGCTGTGCACACGAGCAGTGATTTTCACGCATCACTTGTGCGTTGCGTGAAAATCGCAGCATGCTCCTCTTTGTGCGTTTTTCACGTAACGCAGGCCCCATAGAAATAAATAGGGTTGCGTGAAAATCGCAAGCATCCGCAAGCAAGTGCGGATGCGGTGCGATTTTCACGCACGGTTGCTAGGAGACGATCGGGATGGAGACCCGATCATTATTATTTTCCCTTATAACATGGTTATAAGGGAAAATAATAGCATTCTGAATACAGAATGCATAGTACAATAGCGCTGGAGGGGTTAAAAAAAAAAAAAATTAAAAATTTAACTCACCTTAGTCCACTTGATCACGCAGCCTGGCTTCTCTTCTGTCTTCATCTTAGCTGTGTGCAGGAAAAGAACCTGTGGTGACGTCACTCCAGTCATCACATGGTCCATCACCATGGTAAAAGATCATGTGACGGACCATGTGATGACCGGAGTGACGTTACCACAGGTCCTTTTCCTGCACACAGCAAAGAAGAAGACAGAAGAGAAGCCGGGCTGCGCGATCAAGTGGACTAAGGTGAGTTAAATTTTTTTAATTTTTTTGAACCCCTCCAGTGCTATTTTACCATGCATTCTGTATTCAGAATGCTATTATTTACCCTTATAACCATGTTATAAGGGGAAAATAATACAATCTACAGAACACCGATCCCAAGCCCGAACTTCTGTGAAGAAGTTCGGGTCTGGGTACCAAACATGCAGATTTTTCTCACGCGCGTGCAAAACGCATTACAATGTTTTGCACTCGCGCGGAAAAATCACGCATGTTCCCGCAACGCACCCGCACCTTTTCCCGCAACGCCCGTGTGAAAAAGGCCTAACAGTCATGCAGTTGTAGTTCCAAAACCTGCAGAGGCGTATTGGGCTGAAATGTGCAGTAAGAGGTACTGTATATGTCTTGTGTCATTGTAGATAAAATACAATTAATTCTGATATTTTTATCGCTTTCTTTCAGAGTTAAAATGGAAAGAAAAGGTAAGTACAAAAGCCCGATGGTGGTTCTGCTTGAGAACTGATATGGTGGCTCGCTTTTCTTTATATTTAATGTCATGCCATAATCTTTCTATTTATTGCAGTCATACATTTATGTGTGAGACTCAGGAATTGTGAACTGTAAGTGACCGAGTTTAGTGACACAAATTGTGCACTTACTGTACACGGCACATGTTATACAGGTATCACACTGGCTTGACCACCCAATGCACATCTTCCTTGTCCTTCACTCTGTTAATGATGGGCAGCCATTGACTAAGAACTTTTATTCATGCAATGGTTAAAGGCATAACCTGGGCAAAATTAACAAACTGAACTTCGCTGACAACAATTGAGGTTCCCCAACTAGTGTACTTATCTAATCGGTGGTCCCGTTCCGGACACCCACAACTATTGCCCACTTCCGTTGGCCTAATCCAGTATCTCTTACTGGAGATGTTCAGGACATTCTTTATAGAGTCTACTCATTAAGGAAAGTGATTTTAGGATGTGCCTTCAGACAACCACTTTCTCATTTAATTTTCTTCGGATCTATGGTATTGACTATGGCTTATGTAAGCATCCCGGGTGGCCTAGGTTAGCAAGGGGGTAATTATGCCTGGTCCTAATAGATTACTTATTTCATGTTTATCACACAGGGCTTACATAGTCGTAAGGTTGTGATTGAACAGCCACAGAGTTCTGTGTCCAGGCAGAAAGGAGCGCGGGATAACAACCTGTGCAGGAGCAGACAGATTCCTCCCAAAATTATTACTGCTTGTGAAAAAGTTGCAATAGTCTGGTATCATTTACTGGGCAGGCTAGTCAGTTATTGGTTTGGTGACAAACTTGTTATGCACCAACCCCCTCACATTCGATATTGGGGGTATCAGGGCTCAACTCTTCAATGCAAACCTTTGCATTTAGGATGTGAATTCCCCTCTAAAGGAAAAGGGAAATTCTCAACCAGTAGGAATTTTACACCTAGCAGCTGAAAATTGGAAACGATTTTTGTCTAATTATCTTATCACATACACAAAAGAGTGGCAGAATCTTCACTACATCTGCGGCCAAATTTCTCATACAAGCATGATATATTGGTGATGTATCAGTTATGGTGTCGGATGCATTATGTGCAAAAATGATGGAAACTAAACCAAAATTTTCAATACGGTGCACATGACATAATACAGGGAGATTCACTCGAAAGAGGCCCCAAATATTCTTTTGTAACTCCCATTAGGATAAAGCAATTGGAAAAAAATATATATATATGCTACCTATCTTGACGTGTGTGTAATCAATTCCATTACATGCGATGCTGGAAGTGATCTCTGTTCCACGTATTTTGACACAGAGCTCCATGTTCCTGAAATCTATCGGCATGCATATCAGGGGGAATTACAGCAATTTCTCGTTTTATGTTTTCCTTCAAATCTTCCACAGTGCAAGGCTTGTTCAGATAGACTTTTCCCGTGAGCATACCCCAAAGGAAAAAGTCTGGTGGTGTCAGATATGGCGACCGTGGTAGTCAAAGTCCCTTTGAAATTACCCTGTTGCCGAAGAGGGACCTAATTTGTGCCATGTTCCTTTCCGATGTGTGACACGTTGCTCCATCTGGACTTTTCCCGTGAGCATACCCCAAAGGAAAAAGTCTGGTAGTGTCAGATATGGCGACCGTGGTGGTCAAAGTCCCTTTGAAATTACTCTGTTGCTGAAGAGGGACTCAATTTGTGCCATGTTCCTTTCTGATGTGTGACACGTTGCTCCATCTGGACTTTTCCCGTGAGCATACCCCAAAGGAAAAAGTCTGGTGGTGTCAGATATGGCGACCGTGGTGGTCAAAGTCCCTTTGAAATTACTCTGTTGCTGAAGAGGGACTCAATTTGTGCCACGTTCCTTTCCGATGTGTGACACGTTGCTCCATCTTGCTGGAAGTAAGCTTGTAATCATCTAGTTGAATCACCAACTGTTCAAAAATGTTTAGGTACACATCACACATGAAGACGTGTTGCTCAACACTGTACATCCTGATGAGAAGTCAAGTGACTGAGTGAAGAGATAGGGCAGTATACACCCGGAAGTCGCAAACGGAGGTTGTCCAGGGACCTACCTCATTGCTGCGTCGCGGCGGCGTCCCGTGTTGTCTAAGATCCATATACTAAGGAGTACTTTGCACGTGGTTTCGTTCAGATTATTCATCCTACTGAGAGTTATTACAGAATATTCGAAGCCTCTTTCGAGAGAATCTGCCTGTATATCGGGGCAATTCAACAGATGTCCTGAGTTCACATCTGTCAAGAAGATCTTTCAGGCTGTCCCAGCACAGAGCAGACAATGCTGGATTGTCTACTTCACCCTACTGACTGTAATGAGGTCCGACGGTCATCCGGCCGCTTTCCGGCATAAATGCTGGGTTACTGCCTGACAAAAACCATTGCATGCAACTTTTTTTTTTTTTGTCCAGCTGGCAGCCAGCATTTGAGTGGGATCAGCCGGATCTCCATGAGTGAAGCCTTAGGCTACTTTCACACTTGCGGCCGAGGATTCCGGCAGGCAGTTCCGTCGCCGGAACTGCCTGCCGGATCCGGCAATCCGGATGCAAACTGATGTCATTTGTCAGACGGATCCGGATGCGTATCCAAAAAAACGGATCCGGTATTTATTTATTTTTTGCATTTTTAAAGGTGTGCGCATGCGCAGACCGTAAAGCCGGATCCGTTTTGCCGGGAACACTTAATTCCGGATCCGACACTAATACACTTCAATGTAAATTAATGCCGGCAAGTGTTCAGTATTTTTGGCCGGAGAGAAGACTGCAGCATGCTGCGGTATTTTCTCCGTCCAAAAAAACATAAGAGGGACTGAACTGATGCATCCTGAACGGATTGCTCTCCATTCAGAATGCATTAGGATAAAACTGATCAGTTCTTTTCCGGTGACGGAACTCAATACCAGAAAAACAAAAACGCTTGTGTGAAAGTACCCTTACTCACAACTCCCTTCTTTACACCACGTAATGGCTGGCCTATATGTACACCAATCATTTCTGCTAAAATTGCTCTACGATACATTTTTTTTTATCTTTCAGCATGTTCAAAAATTTCCCTCAATGCATGACTTCATTGCTATCCTCTGCCACCTCCCTCTTCTTATTGTATAAGTTTTATATTGTTTTCCATGCTCCAGATATTGATGACCTATCCTCAGTATAAGTTATTAATATCTGATTGGTGATGGTCCGACACCCTGCACCCCGACTGATCAGCTCTGGTCGAAGTGGCCACGCTGGTTTACTGCCACTCAGTTACCACGGAAGTGAATGGAAGCCGCAGTAACCCAGCACGGCCACGGAGCTCAGCTTCCTGTTCCATTCAAGAGCTATTGTCAGCACTGGAGGCCGCCGGGTGTCGGACCCTCGCCGGTTAAATATTAATGACCTATGCTGAGGATAGGTCATCGATATGAAGAGCCTAGTTCATTATGTATTTTTTACCTGCCCATGGATATAAGCTCATACGTGTGTGCACTGATATGAACTGTATTTTGCTGACAGATATTAACTGTGTCTTTCAATTGTGATGAGGCCCCAGCACAAGACATAGAAAGGCCATTTCTACCTCGGCCAAGACCCCAGCTTCACTGGAAGGAAAACACCACGGAAAATGAGAAGAATGAAGGTATGCTCAATATTAAAATCTCGCCCGTATTTCACCCCTTCTTCCTGCATTTCAGATCTCGCCCGTAATTTGATCCCTTCTCACAAATGAACGACTTATTGAGGCCTACTTAGAGTCTTTAATCCCAATAATTTGATTTCCAGAAACATCCAGTCCGTACTTGCTAGAAAGGGTTCATCGAAAATAAACACCCCCAGTGATCGGCTGTATTCTGTAGGAAAAGCCGACTATTACTGTTCAGTTTCCCTGCAGCGCCACTACAGGATAAACTTGGTATTACACAGTGTCCATTCACATCAATGGGTTGCCTGTGTAATGCAGGATAGGACAGGTCCTCCAGAGCAAGAGCACTTTTAGTAGCTACAATCTGACCAAGAGATGATCCTGAACAGAGGACCCCCTTCTATTAAAGGGATTCTGTCAGCAGGAAATTCACTAATAAACCAGGAACCATGCCTTGTAGGGCGAGTTCAGCTGAATGTAATGATACTTTCACCTAAAGGGGTTCTGCATTTTATTTTTTTACTGATGATCTATCCTCTCGATAGATCATTAGTATCTGATTGATGGGGGTCTGACCGCCGCTGATCAGCTATTTGAGAAGGTATCCGCGCTCCAGGAGCGGTGCGGCCTTCTCGCTGTTTACCACAGGCCCAGTGACATCACCGGCCTGGGCGCGTCTAGGCTACTTTCACACTGGCGTTTTGGCTCTCCGTTTGTGAGATCCGTCGGATCACTTTTGCCCTAATGCATTCTGAATGGAAAAGGATCGGCTCAGAATGCATCAGTTTGCCTCCGTTCAGTCGCCATTCCCCTGCATGCAGCGTTTTGGTGTCCGTCTGATGAAACTAAGCCAAACGGATCCGTCCTGGCACACAATTTAAGTCAATGGGGACGGATCCGTTTTCTATGACACAATCGGGCACAATACAAAACGGATCCGTCCTCCATTGACTTTCAATAGTGTTCAAGACGGATCCTTCATGGCTATGTTACAGATAAAACATACGGATCCGTTCTGAACAGATGCAGACGGTTGTATTATCTGAACGGATCCGTCTGTGCAGATCCATGACGGATCCGCACCAAACGCGAGTGTGAAAGTAGCCTAAGCCCGCGTTCACTTGAATAGAGCTCATCCATGCCCAGGCCAGTGATACTAGTCATGACGTCACTGGGCCTGAGGGAAACAGAGAAAAGGCCTCCGCCTTCTCAAACAGCTCGGGAGTCGGACCCTCGCCGATCAGAAGCTGATGATCTATCCAGAGGATAGATCATCAGTAAAAAAGAAACGCTGAGTACGCTGCCCTGATGCTTGATTGACAGGGTTGGACATCTCCCAGAACTGTAGAGGTGTGTGTGCAGTTGCTGCTCCAGTAACGGAAGCAGGACCTCTGCACTTACGCCAGTACTGGAAGCAGGACCTCTGCACTTACGCCAGTACTGGAAGCAGCGATGCAGTTGCAAAATTGTCAGGTCTGGCCAAAATGTCTGGCCGTGTCAATCAAGCTTTGGGGGGGAACATCCTCAGCTTTGGGGACAACCTGTCGCAGGTGCAGGACGAGGAGCTCGATAAGACAAATAAGGAATCAATTCACTTGTCTCTACAAATGAGCAGTTAAGTGCACAGAGAGCAGAGCCAAGCCACTCTGTGCGCCCTTGCTCTGCCTGCTTTCCTCTCCTTCTAGATTGACAGGATCAAGTTCCTGTACAGTCATCTCGTTCCTGTACAGTCATCTGGAGCAAGGGGACCCGCCCTCGGTGCACTTAGCTGTTCATTTGCATATGGATTAACAGTACTTTTTCTCCAAAAAGAAGCAAAGGATCGCTACGTGAAAGGTATCATTACATTCAGCTAGCTCTCCCTACAAGGGATTCTAATTGGTTAAACAGTGAATTTCCTGGCGACAGACTCCCTTTAAGGGCTCATGCACACGACCGTGTGCCGGCTGGACCCGTATTGAAGCCAGCAAACAGCGGGTCCTCAAAATATGGGCCCAATCCGGAAGGTGCAGTGCGTACCCCGGAGGCACGGAACGTGATGTTTCTATCCGTACCTCGGCAAAAAAGTAGTGCATGCACTATTTTTCTGTGGTGCGGACCCCGTTCAAGTGAATGGGTCAGCATTCGCATGCGGCGGCCCTACCGTCAGTGCCCGTGCATTGCAGACCGCAATTTGCAGTCCACAGCATGGGCCCGGCCGGCACACTATCGTGTGCATGAGCCCTAACTCAAAGTTTTCTAACAGGGTGTATGAAACAAGTTTTCTGAATTCTGTTAAAAGGCGGCACCAATGATAAGCCGATCACTGGATGTCCACTGTTGTGACCCATAGTAATCTACTGTAATCTGTGAGGACACTCTGCAGTAAATGTACAGTTTTCCTGCAGCACCTCTAGAGGAGAAATTAAGTATTACACAGTTCCCAATGATCAGTCCCCATAATGCACAGAGTTTCTCTGGTAAAACAGCTGATGATATTGCTCTGTCCTCCTCCTACCAATATAGCTACTATCTTATAACACTTTTTTAAAATCTTTACAGCCATTCATAAGACTTGCAATCACTTTCTGGAACTGGTCCCGACAAATGAATTTGAGAAATTTGTGCGAGAGCTGGGGCTGACAAACAACGAGATTGACTGGGCAAAACATGACAACATAGGCACTTACAACCAGCAATACGCCATGTTGCTTAAACTGCAGCAGGATAGAAAATTTGATGTGAACATCTGGTTAAGCAAACTGTATAATATTCGAATGGGGGAAGTGGCGCAAAGGATAACTGAGAAATTGAAAGGAGATGGATGGCTTGAGACTTCAATTCAAGACTGAAGATTATTTATTATTGTAAATATTGTAAATATCTTTTTATAGAATAAAAAAAAATAAGACCCAGTAACTTGTCTCAGTGTCATTGATCTGTGTGAATGTGTTTGTGTAACTGAAACAAATCATACACTGCCCGATTGTCCAGTGATACTGGCATTTTTCAATGTGCTGCAAAGCGTAATCCTTCTTGCACATGACATTTTTACGTATATGCAAAGAATGTACGGAAGTCAGTAGTAAGTCAGAGCAACTGGACTTCTTGTATTTTTTTTCTTGAAGATATTTTGCTAGTCCTTGGACTGGAATTCTCAATTAGAATGACTTAAACATAGTAACATAGTAACATAGTACATAAGGCCGAAAAAAGACATTTGTCCATCCAGTTCGGCCTGTTATCCTGCAAGTTGATCCAGAGGAAGGCAAAAAAAAAACTGTGGTAGAAGCCAATTTCCCCCACTTTAGGGGAATAAAAAATTCCTTCTCGACTCCAATCAGGCAATCAGAATAACTCCCTGGATCAACGACCCCTCTCTAGTAGCTATAGCCTGTAATATTATTACACTCCAGAAATACATCCAGGCCCCTCTTGAATTCCTTTATTGTACTCACCATCACCACCTCCTCAGGCAGACAGTTCCATAGTCTCACTGCTCTTACCGTAAAGAATCCTCTTCTATGTTTGTGTACAAACCTTCTTTCCTCCAGACGCAGAGGATGTCCCCTCGTCACAGTTACAGTCCTGGGGATAAATAGATGATGGGAGAGATCTCTGTACTGACCCCTGATATATTTATACATAGTAATTAGATCTCCCCTCAGTCGTCTTTTTTCTAAAGTGAATAACCCTAATTCTGATAATCTTTCAGGGTACTGTAGTTGCCCCATTCCAGTTATTACTTTAGTTGCCCTCCTCTGGACCCTCTCCAGCTCTGCTATCTCTGCCTTGTTTACAGGAGCCCAGAACTGTACACAGTACTCCATGTGTGGTCTGACCAGTGATTTGTAAAGTGGTAGGACTATGTTCTTATCACGGGCATCTATGCCCCTTCTGATGCAACCCTTATCTTATTGGCCTTTGCAGCAGCTGCCTGACACTGGTTTTTGCTGCTTAGTTTGCTGTTTATTAAAATTCCTAGGTCCTTTTCCATGTCAGTGTTACCGAGTGTTTCACCATTTAGTATGTACGGGTGACTTGCATTATTCCTTCCCATGTGCATAACCTTACATTTGTCAGTGTTAAACCTCATCTGCCACTTATCTGCCCAAGCCTCCAATCTATCCAGATCCCTCTGCAGTAGTATACTGTCCTCTTCAGTGTTAATTACTTTACACAGTTTAGTGTCATCTGCGAAAATTGATATTTTACTATGCAAGCCTTCTACAAGATCATTAATAAATATATTGAAGAGAATAGGGCCCAATACTGACCCCTGAGGTACCCCACTAGTGACAGTGACCCAATCTGAGTATGTACCGTTAATAACCACCCTCTGTTCTCTATCATTGAGCCAGTTACTTACCCACATACAGACTTGTACAAGAAAACTCTGGCATTAAATACTGGTGACGCTTCAGTCAGTATAATCTGTTTATCATAATTGACACAAGATGTTGATTGCAATTTGCATGACTGACACTATTGGGTGTGAATAAACTGCCTTGGGAGAAGTGTTAGAACAGCATTGTAACAGCATCAGTGGCGTGCCTAATGTGTTTGGCACCCGGGGCGGGTCATTTCTCTGGCACCCACCCCAATACTTTAGTTTTAAAGGTTCATTTATTGAGGTTATACAGTACTAAATTGTAGTAGCATAAAATATCAGAAGAAGTGATGGAAAAAAACACACACACACACACACAAAAAAAAAGGAAATATGGAAATTAAATAAAGTAAATTTTACAACAATGCTGGGTGATCATACAGGTAAAGTATCAACATTGGTACAGTTTAGAGTAATAACAGCTTCGGGGTCAAGTAGCCGTGGTATTCACTGGTTAATCCTGTCACCTTATATAATGCCAGGTCCTTGTAATATATATAATCTTTCATATATCATCATGTCATACAGTAACGGAGGTCTATGGAATAAGAGAAGGACAACCAGGGCTCGAAGAATCTCTCAAAAATGTCATATGTGTCCAGGCAGATCGCCAAAATTCTCTCATATAAGAGAATTCTGTTAATCCTGTCCAGTACTGCTTGATAGCTAAGTGAATGTGAACGCCACTTGAATGCTATGTGGAGTATATATTGCGATAGTTTAAATCTAGCAAAGGTTAACCAAGGGGGTTTGTCCCCTAGAAGACATAAAGATGGGGAACGTAGGATAGGTACATCCCAGGACTGATAACAATAGGTTACTGATTTTGTTCCGAAACGTCCGCACCAGTGGACAGGACCACCAGATGTGGAACATTGTTCCCTCTTCATCACATCCACGGAAGCATTTGGGAGAGACTTCAGGGTAAATACGGTGCAGCTTAGTCGGGACCATATATGTCCTATGTAATATTTTTATTGATGTCTCTGCTAAGGTAATTTGCCAAGAACCCCTAGAGAGAGTCTGGGAAAGCTGGTACCATCTGGAAAGTGTATATTCTGTATGCGTGTCCTCCTCCCATGATTTCATATACGACAATTTGGTTCCTTCTGGTGGAGCATTGAGTAAACCATAAATCCTGGATAGTAAACCCTGTTTGTATAAAGAATGGGTGACCGAACGCTCGAAGGGCGTGAATTCTAGAGTGTAGTTTGCAATTTTTAGAGAGTGTAGAAAAGAGAAAATCTGATTGGCGTTAAACATCTCCATCTTGGGGAGATCATGTTTGTCTTTAAAGTCAGCTAGGGAAGTCAATTTACCTCTTACCAGGAATTAATGGAGAGAACATAGTTTGTTGGATTGTTAAACAAAACATGCAATGCAACAGCTCACTGCAAACCAAATAAAGTACAAAGTAAAGTACATAATTGCAAATGCTATACTAATAAGTTAGAGATGCTTGGCAAATCGTTTTGTACAAAATTATTTGAGCCCTTCTGCCGCACGTCAAGGCGATCTCTAGTTAGACGGGTTCCTAACACTAAATTTTACCTGTTATGTGCCATGACGGCTACCATATAATTCAGAAAGTGCAGGTTCCACATGCATGCTGGATCCGCCTGAATTTGCATGTGGAACCTGCACTTTCTGAATTATATGACTGACCCCCTTTTTCTTTATAGTTTGTTGGATGTCCACCACCTAAAAGCATTCGCCCGCAACCCACAGAGGAATGCTGGATTTCCCAGCAAATATGTCAGCGGGGAGTGTTTGGATTGCAGTGAGGACTTAAATCTAGCAGCAATCCGTAGGAGAAGGGAGTAACATAGTAACATAGTAACATAGTACATAAGGCCGAAAAAAGACATTTGTCCATCCAGTTCGGCCTATTATCCTGCAAGTTGATCCAGAGGAAGGCAAAAAAAAACTGTTAAGTAGAAGCCAATTTTCCTCACTTTAGTTGAATAAAAAATTCCTTCCCGACTCCAATCAGGCAATCAGAATAACTCCCTGGATCAACGACCCCTCTCTAGTAGCTATAGCCTGTAATATTATTACACTCCAGAAACACATCCAGGCCCCTCTTGAATTCCTTTATTGTACTCACCATCACCACCTCCTCAGGCAGAGAGTAATAAGATAAAAGGGAGATGTTGCGAATAGCAGGTGGCAAGTGGAGAGTAGACCAGGTCAGGGCCCTCCAGGTGATACCCATAACGGATGTGTTTTGGGTTCTAAGTCAGTTAGGAAAAGCTGAGCCAGTCTAGCCGCCTTGTAATATTTATTCAGGGACCGAAAGGCCTCCTTGGGACTTATGTCTACACATTACTATTTTGGATATGCGGGGGCGCTTATTTGCCCAGATGAACTTTAACACGTCTGCTTGCAGGGATTTTAGGTCACTGTTGGGAACCGGAACTGGGAGAGTCCTAAATAAATAAAGAAGTTTTGGGAGGGCGACCATTCTAACAATATGAATCCTCCCAACCCAGGATACTGGGAGGGTGCTCCAAGCCAAAAGATTTTCTCTAATTTGGCGATATAGGGGGAGATAGTTCGTTTTATAAACCACATGCATTTTTGTAGGTAGTGAGATTCCCAAGTATGGGATGCGATGGGGTCTATATTGAAATGGGAGTTTTTGTAGTAGGAGGCATCTTGTTTGGGACAGAGTATTACATAGAAGAAGTTCCGATTTAGTATGATTAATTTGTAGACCTCAGGCTAGAGAGAAGGAATTCAACACTTTCAGTAGTGATGGGAAGGAAATAATAGGGTTAGTAATAGACAGTAAGAGATCATCTGCGAATAAGTTTAGCTTATATTCTTTATCACCCACAGTGAGGCCTTTAATGTCTGGGTGAGCTCTGATGTGAGTAGCGAGAGGTCCCATCGCTAGAGCGAATAAAGCTGGGGATAGGGGGCATCCCTGACGTGTGCCTCTTTGTATCGGAATGGGAGAGGTATGTGAGGCAGGGAGCTTCAGGAGCGGAATAAAGAGATTGGATAGCTTGAAGAAAGCGCCTCCTAATGCCCATAGAGGACAGGACTCTACAGGGACGTGCACAGACATTTTGAATGGCAGGGGCTTAAGTTAACAAAAAAAAGGGCACTTGTCATAATTTCAAAAAATGTTTGTACCATGAAGCTTACTTTTCTAGAAGTCCTACCTTGTTCTCCATGAATTCTTTGATACTGTCATTGTAAACACAACAGAATCCACTAATATAACTTTTTTGGTTTCACCGTACATATTATGGTAAAATGAGTGATGTCATTACAAGACTCTACAGACTCTAATATGCAAAGAGGCAAAGCACTACAACCCCCAGTATGCAAAGGGACAAAGCACTACAACTATTGTTCCTTTGCATACTTGATTTGTTCCTGGACTTTAAATTATATACAATATATTACCAGGGCGGGCACTGAGGGCAGAAAGGCACTAAAGGAACTTAGGCAGCAGAGTCACACAGGCCGACGCTTGCTCCCCTACATTAATCCCGCTGGGAGGGTCACGTAACGTAGCAGACGTGTGTCACGCACGTCCGCTACCCAGGCAGCCTCTGCGCTAGCCTTAAAGAACCCTGTCACCCTGACCCTGCAGTGGTAAGCGGGCGTTCTGGTGAATAAATTGTATCGGTGAATAAATTGCGCTGCCGCCGGCGGGATGAAGGGGGGCGCGCGTGCGGACTCGCGGCGCGCCTGTAGTAGGTCTGCTTGGGCAGGGCCATCTTTAATTTTGATTGGACCCTGGGCGAGAATTTACTTGGGCCCCCTGGATCCTGCCTTCCCACACCCTAGCAGACCATCACGTACTCCACCACTATATATAATATAGCTTACAGTGAATTACTGTAGATACTTACAGTTCTGAAGACTCCAGCAGGCTCTGGATCAGTGCTCAGGGCTGGAAGTGGGCACCGCTCTGCAGTTCAGGCTCGGCTCACCCTAGCGTTACAGTGCACCCCAGCACCCCACAGTATGCAGTATAGCACCCTATAGTATACAGCACCCCATAGTATACAGTAGAGCAGTATAGCACCCCACAGTATACAGCACCCCACAGTATACAGCACCCCCAATATATAATCTCATATAGCAGCCCCCAGTATATAATCATGCTGTGGGGCTGTGTGGCCAGTGCAGGGACTGGGAATCTTGTCAAAGTTGAGGGACGCATGGATTCCACTCAGTATCAGCAGATTCTGGAGACCAATGTCCAGGAATCAGTGACAAAGCTGAAGCTGTGCCGGGGCTGGATCTTTCAACAAGACAACGACCCTAAACACTGCTCAAAATCCACTAAGGCATTTATGCAGAGGAACAAGTACAACGTTCTGGAATGGCCATCTCAGTCCCCAGACCTGAATATAATTGAAAATCTGTGGTGTGACTTAAAGAGAGCTGTCCATGCTCGGAAGCCATCAAACCTGAATGAACTAAAGATGTTTTGTAAAGAGGAATGGTCCAAAATACCTTCAACCAGAATCCAGACTCTCATTGGAACCTACAGGAAGCGTTTAGAGGCTGTAATATCTGCAAAAGGAGGATCTACTAAATATTGATTTCATTTCTTTTTTGTGGTGCCCAAATTTATGCACCTGCCTAATTTTGTTAAAACAATTATAGCACACTTTCTGTAAATCCAATAAACTTCATTTCACTTCTCAAATATTACTGTGTGTGTCTCCTATATGATATATTTAACTGACATTTTTTATCGTAACAACCAACGATTTATACAGGAAAATCATGACGGTTAACAAGGTTGCCCAAACTTTCGCATCCCACTGTAGATCAGCCTTACCTGGGTTAGTTACGGCCGCATCGGGTAGGAGCCAACTTTCAGCGGAGGAGGCCGGGCTGGGTGAAGGAGACGCAGGGTCCACCATTATAGCCTGTCGCGTGGTCCGAAATATCTCTGGCAATGCCTGCGATGGGGCTGGTGTTCCCGCAGTTTTAGCTTTTCTCATGTTGCCGGCCACCTTTTGGGCCCTCTGCATGGGTGCGTTAGGCTTTTGGAGCCGTGTGGACAGCGCTAACAGTAGTATTGACCTCATTGTACAACCTTTACAGTAGTTTTGTCCAGATATGTGCCCCCTCATGGTAGTTATGCCCACACTGTGCCCCCCTCACAGTACAACTTTCACAGTAGTTATTCCCACATTGTGCACCCTTAAAGTACTTATTCCTTCATTGTGCCCCCTTCACAGTAGTTATGCCCTCATTGTGCCCCCCTCACAGTAGTTATGCCCTCATTGTGCCCCTTTCACAGTAGTAATGGTCTCTTTGTGCCCCCATAACAATTATGCCCCATCACAGTACTAATGCCCTCTGTGCCCCTTCACAGTAGTAATGCCCATTGTGCCCCCTTCACAGTAGTAATGCCCTCTGTGTCCCTTTATAGTAATAATGCCCTCTGTGCCCCCTTCACAGTAGTAATGCCCTCTGTGTCCCTTTATAGTAGTAATGCCCTCTGTGTTTCCTTCACAGTTATAATGCCATTGTGCCCCTAAATA
Organism: Bufo bufo; assembly: GCF_905171765.1. Taxonomy (NCBI): domain Eukaryota; kingdom Metazoa; phylum Chordata; class Amphibia; order Anura; family Bufonidae; genus Bufo; species Bufo bufo. The sequence goes on along the minus strand of NC_053389.1, from coordinate 771,094,845 downwards.
ATAATAATGCCCTCTGTGCCCCCTTTGTAGTAGTAACGTCCTCTGTGCCCCCTCCATAGTAGAAATGCCCTCTGTGCCCACTTCACAGTAACTATTCTCCTTGTCCTGTTCCTGATGCCCCCCTACAGCTATCCCCCTGCAGACACAGATCGCTGTACAGCACTGTTTGGGAGGAGCACAGGCAGATTCCTGGGCTGCAGGCTCCTTCCACACAGGTCAGCAGAGCGATCTGTGCATGCAGGCTGAATGGTGAAGCAGGGAGCAGCAGGCTTCCTGCTTCATTATTCAGTGCGGGAGCGACGAAACGCGAGGAGCTGAGTGGTCAGTGAGTGACAGGAACCCAGCTCTCCAGCACTCTGTATTGATGGAAGCGTTCATTGCTCCTGGGCTATGCCACCCCCTTGAGACCAGGCACCCGGGGAGGGTGGCCCAGAGCCCCCTCCCAACCCCCCTTCCCTCTTACTATGCCACTGAACTGCATTATGTTGACTGAAGCATGAATCACCAGTGTTTAATGCAGGAGATAAGTCCAGTTGCTTATTACTACTGATATACTATGATATGGATGAATGTGAACCTTCACAGATCTTTACGGAAGAACAGACTCCCTGCAGGTCCACATTGCTAAGAGAGTATATGTTCTGCTGTATGGGCCCTCTGTGATCGGTGCCGGCACATAAAATTATATACAGGCCTGTGTGTCTGAAAAAATGCAATACTATAACACTCCCCTGTGTATTGAAGTCTTCGAACCTCAGTTTAGACTGCTCCTCAACCGGCTTGGGTAAGGTCTGTGCTAAACACAGTCAGACCTTGGTAAGAAGAATACTTCAGATCAATCAACAAACCTATCAGTCTCCCCCTACCCTTCTGCAGGCACTATAATCCCCCCTGAAACCTGTGGCATACATACAAGTGAGGGGGCTTCAAAGCTTCATTATGATGGTCCATTTTGCCTAAGCTTTGGAAATATGGGGCTGGAATCCACAGATCATAGTCACACAATATGGGCGTCACTTTGGGGTTGGAGTCCATGTGGCAGGCTCAGCAGTATGAAGTGCCTTTTGCGCTACGGCATTAGAACAATTCTGATATCACAAACTTTTTAGTCCAACCAGACTGTCTGTTACTCTGCTTTAATTCTTCTAGTGCCGTTCTATGGAAACAGTAGGCTTAAAGAGCACACCAAATGCTTGAAATAATTTCTTTATTAACTTTAACTTTTCTTCATATATAACACTGCCGCCTCCGCAGCAGATAGTCCATGTACATAAAGATTCACAAAATGGTGGCATGCATAAGATGGGGGTTTAACTGTTCAATCTTGTCATTCAACATAAAATGGTGGATATATTTCTCTCTTCAGTATCTGTACTCTCACTTTAAGTTATTTAAGCACTTTATGATCTCTCTGAGAGGTATATCTGAGGTTTAACCAATAGTTCTACTTGCTCTACTTGGTTTGCAGTTTGCTTGAACTATTCGGAAATTACTTTTATGATTTACGTAGTTCGCAGTTTGGTGGAACTGTAAGTAAACATACATAACTGGTTCAGTACACAGTTCTAATCACAATACTAACAATATAACTGTTCTTAATACCTATTTTGGCCTCTTTGCTTCCATAAAACTGAACTCTGACTGGAACTGTTTGTCTTTTCAGCTCCTCTCTCTGGTGAATAATGATTCCCAATATGGGATTTCCCACACAGACTCAGTGTGAGGCTGGCTGTGGTTGGTCAAGACTCCTGCTCAGTGTGAGGCTGGCTGTTATTGGTCAAGACTCCTGCTCAGTGTGAGGCTGGCTGTGATTGGTCAAGACTCCTGCTCAGTAACAACAGTTTAACTCTATGCTTTCTGTTGTGTCAGTGAGCTTACCTTACATTTATATAATGAATCTTAAAGGCATATTATCTTTTCTGCTTCTGTGAACACAATATACAAGTGTTACATGACATCCAAAACATGAAGTCACAGTTAATAACTCTGCTTTTGTCTTTAACATACACTGCCTGTCACCACCAGGATTTAACTAAGCTAATAGGTATGAGCCTCCTATTGGATAATTAATGCATCGGCAATTATCTTTCAGCTGGCAACAAGTTATTTATGTTTCAAATATTTATTTAAGAAAAAAAGGCATCATAAATGCAGATCAATATATAGAAAACGTACAGATTTCGTACAGTACAAGCAAAGTCATAAAATCATGACAGCAATAACAATAGGAGATCAGACAATAATAATATAAATGGCAGTGCAATAGGGCAATAAATCAGTAAAAAGTTAAGTGACCCTTAACTTCGAACATCTGTGTGTGATCATATAAGGCCTTTATGAGGCTATAATGTCATACTATATCGAAAGTCTACAGAATGGGAGGAGGACAACCAGGGTTCCCAGAACTTTTCTAAGGTTTCGTATGTATCCATACGAATGGCCAAGAGTCTCTCGTATAGAAGGATTCTATTAATCCTGTCTATCACTGCTTGAAAACTCAAGGAGCTAGACCTCCATTTATAGGCAATATGGATTCTAGCAGCTAATAATATGTGCTGAGACAATTGTAATCTGGAAAATGTCAACCATGAGGTCTTGTCTCCAAGGAGACATAAAGAGGGAGAAGGTGGATAGGCACAGTCCAACACCGAGGAGAGCAATCGACAGATTTTGTTCCAAAATTGCTGTACAAGTGGACAGGACCACCATGTATGATAGACTGTACCGTCCACATCACAACCTCTAAAGCATAGAGGCGAGACCTCGGGATAAATACGATGCAGTCTATAGGGCACTAGATAGGACTTTTATTGAAGTTTCCACCAGAGTAATTTGCCATGAGTTCTTAGTCAAGGTCTGGGAACGAAGGTGCCACCTAGATAAGAAATATTCCTCTTGAATATCCTCCTCCCAATCCTTCACGTATGGCAGCTTAACTCCTTCTGGCGAGGCGTTAAGCGTCCCATAAATTCTCGACAGTAATCCCTGTTTATACATGGAGAAAGTGATAGACCGCTCAAAAGGAATAAAATCTAGAATCAAGTTATTAGCCCTCAGAGAGTGAAGAAAGGAGAAGATTTGGTTAGCATTATAAGACTCTTTTTCTTTGAAGTCAATTAGCGAAATCAATTTTCAAAAACCTACGAAGAGAGATAAACCTATTAGAAATCCACCACTGAAAAGTATCTGCCCGGAGACCCGGCAGGAAGGCCGGGTTTCCAAACAGATAGAGAAGTGGGCTGTGTTTGGACTGTAACCCTGACTTAAACCTAACAGACCTCCAGAGTAATAGAGAATGGTGAGATAATGGGGATTCAACCGAATCCCCGACGGTAGGGGGAGGGAGGTCCAGAGCAGGGCTCTCGAAGACCAAGGGGTGAGGAGAGACTGTTCAAGGGAGATGTCACAGGGCGCTGGCGACGCGATCTTCCTGCGCTGCGCCGCCGGCGTCCTGCCTCTCTCCCTGAGCGGCAACGCACGCGGCGCCCCCGTCTCCCAGGTAACAAGGGGCAGAGCGGACCCGCTCCTGCTGTCTGTGCGGTCGGCGTCCTCCGTTACCCTGGCAACAGTATCAGGCTGAGCACTGAGCTGGCCACTCGGTGCTCAGCTTCTGTGTCTGAGCGGGTCATGTGACGCTGGCCTTCACTATTTATACAGGCAGCCTGCTGGCCACAGGTTGCCTGCGATTTTGGTTCTGTGTCTACTGCTACTACTCAGTGCTTCTGATACTCTGGATTTTGACCCTTGGCTTTTGCTCCTGACCCGACCTCATCTGCCCCTGTGTACTGACGTGACCTCCAGGTTTGACCCTCGGCTTGTACTCTGACCCGTCCTTGCTATTCCTTGTGAACCTTATAGAGATATTCCCATGTGACGGAATCAAATGCCTTTTCTATGTCTAGGGCCAAAATCGCTAACGGAGTTGCCTTCTTATTAGCTACCTGTATTATATTAAGAATTTTCCGGATGTTATCGGGCGCCTCCCTGTCAGGGATAAATCCCACCTGATCCCTATATATAAGACTGGGAAGGAGAATATTGAGGCGTCACGCCAAAATAGATGTAAAAATTTTTGTGTCCAGATTTAATATTGGTCTGTAATTGGATGGCGACAGGGGGTCCCTTTTTGGCTTGGGGATAACTGTGATGTTGGCAGCCAGGAAATCAGGATGGGGAACATTACCCTTCAACAAATGGTTGCAAAATTTGGTGACATGTGAGAATAGCACAGGAGCGAATTTTTTATAATAAAGGGCTGAAAGGCCGTCGGGTCAGGGGCTTTCCCCAATTTCAGGGCTTTAATTGTAAATTAAATTTCTTCCACTTCAATTGCCTTATCCAAATCATGTAATGCTTCAGGTGATACCTGTGGAAGTGGGATGGGGGTTAAAAAGGTATCGTCGGTCTGTCCCTGACCAGCTCCCGGTTTCGCATAGAGTTATTGGTAAAAGGCGTGAAAAGTGTCATAAATGACTTCCGGGTTGGAAGTCAATTGACCAGACCGCAAATGAATCTGAAACACTTGATTTTTTGCTTAGCTTTCAATTGGCGGGCTAACATCTTGTCAGGTTTGTTCGTGTATTTGTAATAATACAATGCAGTGCAACGGAGGGCTTTTTTCTGTATTATTCAACAGAATCAGGTTTATTTGCATTTTGGTGTCTTTCACCGCCTTGAGCAAATAAAGTGAGGGTGACCTCTGATGAGCTCGGACCAATCTACTCAGCTTGGCTTCTAAAGCCAGGAGGGTTGTGCCTTTCTCTTTTTAAATGGGATGCTTCCCTAATCAGTTGCCCCCTCATAAAGACTTGGAGCCGATCACAAACAGCGGGTCGAGTCAGAAGCGATTCATTAAGTCTCCAAGTAAACAGGTAGGAGTGGACGGAGTGACGTCAACCATAACCATATCGTGATCAGACCAGGAAGCCACAATGTGTCTACAATATGACAAAAATGGGAGAAGAGATGTGGAAGCCAAAATTAGGTCTATACAGGTATACAGGTGATGGGCGGGGGAGTAATAGGTATACTGTAGCTCCTCAGTGGGCCATTGTGTTCTCTCCAGGTATCTGCAATGGAGAGTGATTCCAAAACCTTTTTGATATGGAACTCTTGTAAGGCAGAAAAAGGTGTATGAGGTGGGGAAGAACGATCCAGTAAAGGATCCATCACAAAATTAAAATCGTCACCCCACAGCATCTCATCATAATTAAGGGATTCAAGCAGTTGGTGCATTTGAGTGAAAAATGTGACTGGCTCATCAGTTGGAGCATATGCATTCAAAATACACATGGCACGTCCTCTACATTCACCTAGTAAAATAATATATCTACCATTAGGATCAGTGATGGAGCGAGAGACTTGGAATGGGAAACAATTCCGTAGTAAGGTGATTACTCCTCTGCTTTTGGTTTGGAATGTAGAGGAGAAGAACCTGGTGTACTGAGGATGAAAAAACTTAGGAATGGGAGGTGGACGTGAAGTGAGTCTCTTGTAAACAAATTACATCAGATCTATGTTTGAGATAAAAGGTAAGCGCTGTCTTGCGTTTTTTCGGGGAATTGAAGCCCCTTACATTATGCATTATCAACTTACACATAAGATAGATGGTAATAGATTTCCGCTTAGCTAAATTCGGTATTGTTGAGGGTTGTTGTCCCTCCCCTAAGTCAGTAGGAAAAAGATGGTCCGCGACACAATGAACAGGATGTCGGCAATTTATTCATGCCTGAAGTGGCAGCGGGAATCCTCGTCCAGAGCCGAGCTGGGCGTTAAGGCCTTGGAGGTGCTGTCGGTCCTTCCGGGCGTTCAACCGCTATGCCGACACGTTGTAGGGTTTCAAACCCCTCCGCTGGAGTATGGATCGTATGAGTGAGGAAATTCAGTTGGAAAGAGAGGGCGAAAGGGAACCCCCATCTATATCGCACTTGAGCCTGTTGCAGAACTTGGGTCACAGGCCTTATTTCCCTGCATTTCCGCAGCGTTGATGGGGCTAGGTCTGCATATAGGTGTACAGAGGGTGGAAGTCCAGGTAAGTTGGACATGTTTTGCGCAGCATTCAAGACCATGTCCCTCACCTCTGGGTGGTGAAATTTAAGGACAACGTCCCTTGGAATGTCTGGAGAACGCGGCTTTCCCAGGGCTCTATGAACCCTGTCCAACCGCAGTTGGTTCGATTACACTTGGGGTAGCAAAGCTGCAAAGAGGGAGCCCATGGTAGAAGAGAGGTCCAGAAAGGATTCAGGCAAGCCTCTGATTCATAAGTTACCTCTCCTGGACCTGTTCTCTAGGTCTTCAAGCTTTAGTTCAAGTGCCTGCAATTGTGCAGTGTGGGAATCAATGTCCTCCCTATCGGCGCCCATGGCATCCGAAATCTCGTCCGTTCTGGACTCCAGGTCAGAGACCCTATTTCCCAGATCCTGTATTTGGCGAGAGAACTCCACAACTGCCTGGGAGAGTTCAGTACGAAAGAGGGCTGCAATATTTTTGTATAGGTCAACCTGACCTGTGTGCGACACTTCAGGATCGAGGTGCGGTCCACTTTCAGTAGAGGAGGCCGGGTTTTTCGGGGACGCGGCCTGGCCCGCCATGATGGAATGCCGTGTGTTTCTAAAGATCTCTGGTAAGGTCTGCGATGGCGGTGGCGTACCCGGAATTTTAGATTTTCCCTTGCCACAGGTCGTCTTCTGCGTCCCCTGCATGAGTGCACTGAGCCGAAGGAACGGCGCTTAAGACGGGATAATGTCAGCGGTCGGAGCGGAGCTCACACAGGCATGTCTTCCCTGCAAGCTGCGCGCATGCACCCCCCCGGCAACAAGTTATTTAACCCCAACTGGTGCAATGAGTTGCTTCTCATTTCTTAAACAACCATGTCGAAAGACACATCTCGTGGTCGTGGAAAAGATGTTAGTCTGTTTGAGAAGGGTCAAATCATTGGCATGCTGTGAGTGATCTGAGAAGTTCTGTCAGGTTCTGCTCGTTAGTCAGTTAATGATGCTATTTATCTCCGCCTCTCACTATAGCCCTTGCAGTTTATAGTTTCTTCTGGAGTTCTCTGCTGGTGCTTGGTGGATCTCCTGCTCCCAGTCCGTCTTGAGATAAGTCCTCCTTTCTTCCCTTTTATTGTATTTCCTGGCTAGGCCTTAGGAAGACACTGGTTCCTTCATCTCTTGCAAGGAACTGGTTGTCTTATCGCCTGTTCCCTAGCTGAGGGTCTGTTTCAGTTGCAGCAGAGATTAGGTTCCAGTACATGAACACTTCTATCATTGGGATTTGTTCATATTGTTAGCAGTGAGGGAAAGGCTTAGGGTTTGTCAGGTGGTGACCATTCCCTGTTCCTTAGCTGTGGGGCCTAGCCTGGTGTTTTGTTACCTGTTAGTTGTGTTTGGTTTGCTTTCCTTCTCTCTCCTTCCATGACCCATGCATCAAGCAGAGAAAACATCTAAGGACATTGCAGAAACTACTAAAATTGGGTTAAGAACTGTCCAACGCATTATTAAAAACTAGAAAGATAGTGGGACCCATCGTATTCGAGGAAGAAATGTGGCCAGAAAAAAATCCTGAATGATCGTGATGAAATCAAATCGATGAAAAACAACAGTAGAACTCAGGGCTATGTTTAAATAGTAAAAGTAAGAGCATTTCCACATGCACAATGCGAAGGGAACTCAAGGGATTGGGACTGAACAGCTGTGTAAGCATAAGAAAACCACTAATCAGTGAGGCAAACCAGAAAAAAAGGCTTCAATTTGCTAGGGAGCATAAAGATTGGACTCTGGAGCAATGGAAGAAGGTGATGTGGTCTGATGAGTCCAGATTTACCCTGTTCCAGAGTGATGGGCGCATCAGGGTAAGAAGAGAGGCAGATGAGTGATGCACCCATTATGCCTAGTGCCTACTGTATAAGCCTGTGGGGGCAGTGCTATGATCTGAGGTTGCTGTAGTTGGTCAGGTCTAGGTTCAGTAACAGTATGTGCTCCAAGAATGAGGTCAGCGACTACCTGAACATACTGAATGACCAGATTATTCCATCAATGGATTTGTTCTTCCCTGATGGCACAGGCATATTCCAAGATGACAATGCCAGGATTCATCGGGCTCAAATTGTGAAAGAGTGGTTAAGGGAGCATTAGACATCATTTTCACACATGGATTGGCCACCAAAGAGTCCAGACCTTAAAGGGCTTCTGTCACCCCCCAAAAGTCATTTTTCATTTTTGGGCTAATTAAAATCATTATAGTGCGATTATTCAATATATAGGGCTCTTACCTTTTTCTGTGGCTTAGTTTCTTTAAAAACCATACTTTTATAATATGTTAATTACCTCGCTACCAGCAAGTAGGGCGGTTACTTGCTGGTAGCCGCCGCATCCTCCTTTCAAAAAAACGCCCCCTCCTCCTGTTGATTGACAGGGCCAGCGAGCGCTCTCCTCCTCCGGCTGGCCCTGTCTGCATGTCCCATGCTGTTTTCACCAATGTCAGGATGTCACATTATGTCTTAACACTACTGAGCATCAGGACCTAGCATTAGGAATTTTTGATCCAGGCCCTGAGGCCCGAGTGTGGAAAGTTATCAGTATATGAAGATATTTTTTTAGTAACCTCTCTATATCTGAAGCCAACTATCTCTTCTTCCTGTCTAATTAAAGGGGTTTTTCAGGATTTTCATATTGATGTTGACCTCAGGATAGGTCATCAATGTGAGATTGTTTGAGGTTCCTGGCACACTTTCTGATCAGCTGTTTGAAGAGGATGTGGCGCTTCGGTGAATGCTGCAGCCTCTTCGCTGCTTACCAAGTACTGCCTCGTTGATTTGATAGCAGCTGTACTTGGTATTGCAGCAAAGCTTCAGGGGACAGACCTGTGTCTATGCCTGAACGAGATGTCATATGGCCTTGGAAAAAGCCTAAGCGCTCATGCTTCAGGATCACAATAAAGCAACTTATCCCAACTTATCAATATCACCAAAAAAAACATACATTCCAATTCTAATGTATTAAACACCTTAGAAGTGTCCAAAGCTAATATAATTCTTCTCCTTGATTGGACAACTCGACCTTCAAGAAAAACTTGCCCATATTATCCATTGAAGATTTGCGAGGCATAAAACCATTCCGATTCGTATGGACATTGAACTATTTTACTAATATCTTGGCTAATAACTTAGCATCTGTTTTCAAAAGGATACTTGATGACTTATCCACTGCATATGTACAGTGGCATGCAAAAGTTTGGGCACCCCTGGGCAAAATTACTGTTACTGTGAACAGTTAAGCAAGTTAAGGGTCCATTCACACGTCCGCAATTTCGTTCCGCATTTTGCGGAACGAAATTGCGGACCCATTCATTTCTATGGGGCAGCACATCGTGCTGCCCGGATCCGGAATTGCGGATCCGCACTTCCGGGTCTGCAATTCCGATCCCGAAAAATATAGAACATGTCCTATTCTTGTCCGCAATTGCGGACAAGAATAGACATTTTCTATTAAGTGCCGGCGATGTGCGGTCCGCAAAATGCGGAACGCACATCGCCGATGTCCGTGTTTTGCGGATCCACACACACGGACGTGTGAATGGACCCTAAAGATGAAATGATCTCCAAGAGGAGTAAAGTAAGGCTACTTTCACACTAGCGTTCGGAGCGGATCCGTCTGATGTTTCATCAGACGGATCCGCTCCGATAATGCAGACGTTCGCATCCGTTCAGAACGGATGCGTCTGCATTAAAACTTAGAAAATTTTCTAAGTGTGAAAGTTGTCTGAGCGGATCCGTTCAGACTTTACATTGAAAGTCAATGGGGAACGGATCCGCTTGAAGATTGAGCCATATCGTGTCATCTTCAAGCGGATCCGTCCCCATTGACTTACATTGTAAGTGTGGACGGATCCGCTCGCCTCCGCACGGCCAGGCGGACACCCGAACGCTGCAAGCAGCGTTCAGGTGTCCGCTCACTGAGCGGAGCGGAGGCTGAACGCTGGCAGGCGGATGCATTCTCAGTGGATCCGCCTCCACTGAGAATGCATTGGGGCCAAACGGATGCGTTCGGGGCCGCTCGTGAGCCCCTTCAAACGGTGCGCACGAGCGGACACCCGAACGCTAGTGTGAAAGTAGCCTTAGATGACACATTCCCTTTGTATTTTAAGCTAAATATATTTTTTATTTTCATCTTTTACATTTTCAAAATAACAAAAAAGGAAAAGGGCCCGAAGCTAAATTTTGGCCACCCTGGATGGCTAGTACCTAGTTTCACAGCTTGTTACTGTTTTCTGTAGCCAGCCAAGAGTCTTTCAGTTCTTGTTTGAGGGGTTTTCATCCATTCTTCCTTGCAAAAGTCTTGCAGTTCTGTGAGATTCCTGGGCCATCTTGCATGCACTGCTTGTTTGAGGTTAATCCAAAGATTTTCAATGATGTTCAGATCAGGGGACTGTGAGGGCAGTGGTAAAACCTTCAGCTTGCACCTTTTGAGGTAGTCTATTGTGGGTTTTGAGGTGTATTTAGGATTAGTGTTGAGCGATCATGCTCGGCCGAATACCTGTTCGGCTCGAGCATCGATATGCTTGGCACATGGTGGTACTCGGCCGAGTACCGCATGTGCTTGAGCACCATGCTCGAGTCTCCTTCCCGCACGTTTTGCGGCTGCTAAGCAGCCAATAAACGTGCAGGTAAGAACTGCCATCACTGTAATGCCAGTAGCGATGTTGGCTACTGGCATTACAGTGATTGGCCGGCCGGAACGCGTCATCAGATGCTATATAGCACCCGATGACGCGGGTTCGGCTCATTGCGAGTCAGGGAGAGCTGCGCTTAGGAAGGGACAGATAGTGTAGGGAGTTTGTGATCGCAATTTATTCAATTTTAAAACGTTTCAAAGACCCAAAAGTCCTTTTAAGGACTATTGTGTGTGGTGGCAGCAATTTAAACTTGCAAAGTAGTATTTGATTTTTTTTTTCCATACTTTGCGATTCTTTTTCTTTAGAGGGTGTCTGCAGGGACTTGTGACATCTGTTCAGCAACACCTTCTGTGTGTCAGGGGCAGAGATAGAAAAAATATTATTGAAAACAATTATATTTTTTCCATAATTTATCCACATTTTTCCTATAAACGGTCCCTGCAGTGAATCGTCACATCTGTGCTGCAATAGCGTGTGTCTGTCAGGCCCAGATATTGGGAAAAATATTAGCGAAAACAATTATATTTTTTCCATATTTTATCCACATTTTTCCTATAAATGGTCCCTGCAATGAATTGTCACATCTGTGCTGCAATAGCGTGTGTCTGTCAGGCCCAGATATAGGGAAAAATATTAGCGAAAGCAAATATATTTTTTCCATAATTTATCCATAATTTTCTTATAAACGGTGTCTGCAGTGTATTGTCACATTTGCGCTGCAATAGCGTCTGTGTGTCAGGCCCAGATATTGGGAAAAATATTAGTGACAACAAATATATTTTTTCCATAATTTATCCATAATTTTCCTATAAACGGTCCCTGCAGTGAATTGTCACATCTGTGCTGCAATAGCGTCTGTGTGTGAGGCCCAGATATTGGGAAAAATATTAGTGACGACAAATATATTTTTTCCATATATTATCCACACTTTGCCTATTAACGGTGTCTGCAGTGAATTGTCGCATCTGTGCTGCAATAGTCATGACAAGAGATAGTAAAAATATAAGTGAAATCTATTTTCCTTTTTCCATACTTTTAAAGTACTTTTTCCATATACTGTGCTTGCTGTGAACTGTGACATCCGTGCCACATCTTGTGTGTCAAGCGTGCATATAACATTTAATATAAAGAAGGCGAGCATTAAGGGACGGGGAAGTGGCCGTGATGGTGCACGCAGAGGCCGTTGCCCTGGGCGCGTTAAAACTGTGCCTGGTGCCAGAGCACAAGAAAAACAATTATCCAACAATTATCTAGCCTCATGTCCCAGTTTGCAGGGTGGCGCAGGACACCACTCTTGAAGTCAGCCCAGTGCGAGCAGGTGGCCGGTTGGATTGCAGCAGATAGTGCTTCCAGTCGGTTAAGCACCACCCTGTCTTCCACCAAGTCCAGTCTCAGTAGCCAGGAGTCTGGTCCACACAATCCTCCCCCTGATCCTCCTTCCTCCCACCATTTACAGTCTGACCAAACAAGTGATCCCACACTCTGATATTCCGAGGACCTCTTTTCATCACCGTTAATTGATTTGGCCCTCTCGCCAAGCACGCTTGAAGAGGGACCTGAGTTCTTGTGCCCCGATTCCCAACCTCTTGAGCATCCAGAGTCACAAGAACATGATGCTGGGGAATGGCAATTAGTGTTTAATGAGGTGGATGATGATGATGAGACACCGTTGCCAATGACTCAACCGCAATTACTGTCTCAAGAGGTTGAGGAAGAGGATGACACACAGTTGTCAATCAGTGAGGTTGTGGTTAGGTCAACAAATCAGGAGGATGATCAGAGTAAGGAAGTGGAAGAGGAGGTGCTGGACAACGAGGTCACTGACCCAACCTGGGAAGGTGGCAACAAGCCGAGCGAGGAGAGCAGTACAGAGGGGGAGGGATCTGCAGCACTGCAACAGGCTGGAAGAGGCAGTGGGGTGGCAAAAGGTAGAAGGCGGGCAACACCGAACAGGCCCGCAACTGTTCCACGGAGCACCCCCTTGTGTAAATCTCCCTTGCCAAGGGGTAGGTGTTCGGCAGTATGGCGCTTTTTTGAGGAAAGTGCGGATGACAAAAGAATAGTAGTTTGCAACCTGTGCCACACCAAAATGAGCCGGGGCGTGAGCACTAGCAACATCACCACCACCAGCATGATCCGCCACATGGCATCAAAACACCCTAATAGGTGGGCCGAACGCCTGGGTCCACAATCTGTGTCTGTGGGTTACACCACTGCCTCCTCTTCCCCTGTGTTACGTGCTGGCATTTCCCCTGTTCAAGACGCAGGCCTGGATGCCTCCCGCCCTGCACCTGGACCTTCGCAAGCAGCATCAGCGACCACATCCACTTCCCTGTCCCAGCGCAGAGTCCAAATGTCATTACCCTAGGCATTTGAACGCAAGCGCAAATGCGCAGCCACCCACCCACAGGCCATAGCACTAAATGAACAGCTTTCCAAATTAGTGTCCCTTAACATCACACGTGCCCTGACCAATGCAGTTACTGGGAAGGTCCACTTTACTACGGACACATGGACAAGTGCTTTCGGCCAGGGACGCTACATTTCCCTGACGACACACTGAGTGAAAGTTGTGGAGACCGGTAGCGACTCGCACTCTTGGATGGCACAGGTGCTACCGACGCCAAGGATTGCAGGCCACAATTCCATCAGGGTTTCCGCCACCACCTACGTTACTGGCTCCAACCCCCACTTCTCCTTATCCGCCTCCTCCTCCACTTCCACCTCCGAATTATCAGCGTGCAGCACCAGTCAGTGATCACTCAGTAGCTGGAAGCAGCGTAGCACTGTAGTGGGGAAGCGGCAACAGGCCGGGCTGAAGCTGATCTGCCTAGGTGACAAACAGCACACCGCCGCACAGCTGTGGCAGGGGATAAGAGACCAGACTGAGCTGTGGCTCTCGCCACTCAACCTAGAACCAGGCATGGTTGTGTCTGATAATGGCCGTAACTTGGTGGCGGCTTTGGAGCTGGGCAACCTTAGACACATCCCATGCCTTGCCCACGTATTCAACCTTGTGGTTCAGCGGTTTCTAAAAACCTACCCCAATTTGCCTGAGCTACTGGTGAAGGTGCGCCGCGTGTGTGCACATTTCCGCAAGTAACCGAAAGCTTCAGCCAGTCTGTTAACACTGCAGCAGGCCTTGAAATTGCCAGCTCACCGGCTGTTGTGCGACGTGAGCGCACGCTGGAACTCCACGTTTCACATGTTGGCCAGGCTTTGTGAGCAGCGGAGGGCAGTTGTGGTATACCAGCTGCAACATGGTCGTCGCCTTTCCAGTCAGCTTCCGCTATTCACAAGCGAGGAGTGGGCATGGATGTCTGACCTCTGTGAGGTTTTACGCAACTTTGAGGAATCAACACAGATGGTGAGCGGCGATAACGCTATTATCAGCGTCACCATCCCACTTCTGTGTCTTCTCAAACGCTAGCTGCTCACAATTAAGGACGATGCTTTGCATGTGGAAGAGGTAGAAATGGGTGAAGACATTACACAGGTTGATGATAGCCAGACCACCCTCAGTTCGTCTTCTCAGCGTGAATTGGAGGCTGAAGAGGAGGAGGAGCAGGAGACGGTTGCCTCAGCTACGGAGGGTAGTACCCATGAAAGTTTAAGAGGATGAGGACATTGGGAGTGATCCTCCTGAAGACGACAGCGAAGTCTCACCTGTTGGTACTCTGGCACACATGGCTGACTTCATGTTAGGCTGCCTTTCCCATGACCCGCGCGTAATACGCATTTTAAACAACTCGGATTACTGGTTGTTCACCCTTCTCGACCCCCGCTACAAGAACTTCTTATCTATGATTCCTCTGGTGGAGAGGACGAGAAAAATGGGGCAATACCAGAAGATCCTTGTTGAAAAATTTCTCCAAAATTTTCCATCTGACAACGCTGGCGCAGAGTCCGTACTTCCTTGGCCAACCGAGGAGGGGAGACAAGGGGAACACACAGCAGTTCCAACAGAGGCAGGGCAACACTCTCCAAAGCCTGGGACAGTTTCATGACACCCCGCCAGCACCTTCACCCTGATGTGCGGCCTACTGCCACAAGGAAAGAAAATTTTTGGAAGATGGTGTAGGAGTACATAGCAGACCGTGTCAGCGTCCTCAATGATCCCTCAGTGCCTTACAACTACTGGGTGTCCAAGCTAGACACGTGGCACGAACTGGCGCTCTACGCTTTGGAGGTGCTGGCCTGCCCTGCCGCCAGCGTTTTGTCTGAGCGTGTATTTAGTGCTGCTGGTGGCATTATAACAGATAAGCATATCCGCCTGTCAACTGAAAATGCTGACAGGTTGACTCTTCTAAAAATGAACAAGGCCTGGATTGACCATGACTTCTCGACTCCACCAGAGGAGTGTTGATGAACATAAAGGCACTTTACATGTGTTGTTTTTAATGTAGTTAATAGACTGTATTCCCATGCACCCCTTCCACCACAAACAAGGGTATATGGTTGAATCTTCCTTTTCTCATCCTCCTCCTCCTCCTCTTCCATCATATCAACATGCATTGCTTATTCGTCACATATAATGCCCTCGAATATACAGTTGCAAGAAAAAGTATGTGAACCCTTTGGAATGATATGGATTTCTGCACAAATTGGTCATAAAATGTGATCTGATCTTCATCTAAGTCACAACAATAGACAATCACAGTCTGCTTAAACTAATAACACACAAACAATTAAATGTGACCATGTTTTTATTGAAGACACCATGTAAACATTCACAGTTCAGGTGGAAAAAGTATGTGAACCCCTAGACTAATGACATCTCCAAGAGCTAATTGGAGTGAGGTGTCAGCCAACTGGAGTCCAATCAATAAGATGAGATTGGAGGTGTTGGTTACAGCTGCCCTGCCCTATAAAAAACACACACCAGTTCTGGGTTTGCTTTTCACAAGAAGTATTGCCTGATGTGAATGATGCCTCGCACAAAAGAGCTCTCAGAAGACCTACGATTAAGAATTGTTGACTTGCATAAAGCTGGAAAGGGTTATAAAAGTATCTCCAAAAGCCTTGCTGTTCATCAGTCCACGGTAAGACAAATTGTCTTTAAATGGAGAAAGTTCAGCACTGCTGCTACTCTCCCTAGGAGTGGACGTCCTGTAAAGATGACTGTAAGAGCATAGCGCAGACTGCTCAATGAGGTGAAGAAGAATCCTAGAGTGTCAGCTAAAGACTTACAAAAGTCTCTGGCATATGCTAACATCCCTGTTAGCGAATCTACGATACGTAAAACACTAAACAAGAATGGATTTCATGGGAGGATACCACAGAGGAAGCCACTGCTGTCCAAAAAAAACATTGCTGCATGTTTACAGTTTGCACAAGAGCACCTGGATGTTCCACAGCAGTACTGGCAAAATATTCTGTGGACAGATGAAACCAAAGTTGAGTTGTTTGGAAGAAACACACAACACTATGTGTGGAGAAAAAGAGGCACAGCATCAAAACCTCATCCCAACTGTGAAGTATGGTGGTATCATGGTTTGGGGCTGCTTTGCTGCGTCAGGTCCTGGACGGATTGCTATCATCGAAGGAAAAATTAATTCCCAAGTTTATCAAGACATTTTGCAGGAGAACTTTTAAGGCCCTCTGTCCACCAGCTGAAGCTCAACAGAAGATGGGTGTTGCAACAGGACAACGACCCAAAAGCATAGAAGTAAATCAACAACAGAATGGCTTAAACAGAAGAAAATACGCCTTCTGGAGTGGCTCATTCAGAGTCCTGACCTTAACCCCATTGAGATGCTGTGGCATGACCTCAAGAAAGTGATTCACACCAGACATTCCAAGAATATTGCTGAACTGAAGCAGTTCTGTAAAGAGGAATGGTCAAGAATTACTCCTGACCGTTGTGCACGTCTGATCTGCAACTACAGGAAATGTTTGGTTGAAGTTATTGCTGCCAAAGGAGGTTCAACCAGTTATTAAATTCAAGGGTTCACATACTTTTTCCACTTGCACTGTGAATGTTTACATGGTGTGTTCAATAAAAACATGGTAACATTTAATTCTTTGTGTATTATTCTTATGTATTATTATTTAAACAGACTGTGGTTGTCTATTGTTGTGACTTAGATGAAGATCAGATCCCATTTTATGACCAATTTGTGCAAAAATCCATATGTAACGGATCACCTGGTACACCGACCGGGTACCTCCGTTGAATGAATGCTCCTAGTGCTTTCCGAGGACTCCAAGCACTCCACTTGACGCTGTACGCACTGCAGACCCCACGAACCGCCGAAGCTTGGTTGAGGTCTCACCGTCTCCTACCCACCCTGGACCTACGACAAGGCTCCAGGCTCCAGTGGGTGGACCTCTCCTAAAACCAGAGATCAGGAACAGCCCTTAAAAGAGCTAGTAGTTATAGCCAGGGGAGTATACACGTATAGCAATCCCCACACACATGAGACGAGGCTCTATGTTGAAGGTGAAACAGGAACTGACTGTACTTCACGTACAGCCTCTTTTATTCACAAACCAAAAACATAGTACTGCCCACAGGGGTTTGAAATACAACCAATCAGTAATTAACAACACATACAATGCAACTACAGCAACCAATCGTTCACGCCCCCAGAGGACCAGAATGAAGACTGGGACATAGGACAACATATCCCCACAATGCATCATGGTCTCCTCCCCTCTGTCTGGAGACAACCTGAGGAGCAATCCAATTATCTCTCAGAACAAAGGGAGATCGCCAATACACATGTAGATACAACAGGACAGACATCACCATTTAAACACACAATGGGACAATGGCACAATAGAAACACACCCAGCATTTTCCTCCCAAGCTGACAAGTTACAATTATTATAGATTGTTACAACTTTGTGAGTTTACATTGGCCATACATATAACTTACATTAATTCAAACAGTATAACGTGGGGACAAACCTATCCAAAATTCACTTGAATCGGTTCAGGGGTTTAAAAGTTAGTATATGGCCCATAATCCTGGGGCAAGAGGCCAGCAGCCAGTCCTCTCCAAAACCCAGTGGCGAGGTTGGTTTCGCCACACATCTCCCCCTCCCAGGGAAGACTAACCAGATACCTGACCTCACGGTCAGTACCGGAGTTAGTCTGGCAGTCCAACCACAACCCAATACTGGACCTGTTGAATCTTGGGGCCTGGCTCTGTTCTGTATGTCCCCAGCTGTTGAGTGGGCATCTGCTACTCCTCGCTTCCTTGTGGTTCTCCAGCTTGGAGCTGTAGGTACTTGGTGGGCAGAGGCCGACTGCGCTCTGCCCAGATGCCAGCTCTTCTGCTGGGGTAGCCTGTGGGAAGTCCGGCTCTGGAGAAGAGGATAGGGGAGGGCAGAGGCCGACTGCGCTCTGCCCAGATGCCAGCTCTTCCGCTGGGATGTGGTCAGGGAATCCTATCCCCAGGACCTTGTTGCAGATCGGCTGTGGAGAGGAGGAATCGCTTACCTCCTCCTCCTGGCATTCCTGCAGGGTTGGTGGGGGATCTGAACCGGCCGTCCAGTATCTCGGTAGGTCTGGTGCAGAGACCGTGGTCCCATCTGCACCATCGGAGTTAGGGGTGCTGTCCCCCTGTGGTTGGGGAGAGAGATCAGTGGATATCGCAGGCTCATCCCCTGCCCCCAGAACTCGGTTGGGAAGTACCTGGGAAGGGGAGGGCTCGCTTACCTCCTCCTCCTGGTATCCCTGCGGAGATGGCTGGAGATCTGGACCAACCGTCCAGCATACCTGTAGGACTGGTAGAGAGACCTCGGTCCCATCTCCACCTGCCATCTGTGGGTCCTCCCAGGACCAGTCTGTGAGGTCCCTCAACAGTTGCGAGTAAGAACCACCTGCGTCCACACCTGGCAACTCCGGCTGCTGTTGAGCGTCTGGGCCAGCTGCCCAGCATCCCGGTGGAGAGACCTCGGTCCCGTCTCCACCTGCCTGTTGTGGTTCCTCACAGGACCAGTCTATGAGGACCCCTACTTCGGGTTCCTCTGGCCGCCTCAGGGGGAGACTGCTAACCTCCTCGGATGCAGCCTCTGCTCGGCTGCTGTAACACTCCTTCCGCTGGGCAATTTCGCTCTCTTTCGCCAGTCGGAATTCTCGTTCCATCCTTGCATGTCGCTTGGCTGTGACCTGGCTCCAGATGGCCTGGTATATATCCATGGACACATTACCTCCATACTGGGCCACTCGCTGCCTCACCTCGGCCAGCCAGTCATCTTCAGAGCCTTCCATACTTGTCTGCTCCAAGTCGCTGGATACCTCTGCTCCCAGGGGCGCTGTACGGATACTAGCGTTGCCCTCAATTTGTAACTCCACGAACGGTGTCTCCGAGCTGCTTCTCCTCACACTAGGACGCCATCCCACCGCTGCCACCAATGTAACGGATCACCTGGTACACCGACCGGGTACCTCCGTTGAATGAATGCTCCTAGTGCTTTCCGAGGACTCCAAGCACTCCACTTGACGCTGTACGCACTGCAGACCCCACGAACCGCCGAAGCTTGGTTGAGGTCTCACCGTCTCCTACCCACCCTGGACCTACGACAAGGCTCCAGGCTCCAGTGGGTGGACCTCTCCTAAAACCAGAGATCAGGAACAGCCCTTAAAAGAGCTAGTAGTTATAGCCAGGGGAGTATACACGTATAGCAATCCCCACACACATGAGACGAGGCTCTATGTTGAAGGTGAAACAGGAACTGACTGTACTTCACGTACAGCCTCTTTTATTCACAAACCAAAAACATAGTACTGCCCACAGGGGTTTGAAATACAACCAATCAGTAATTAACAACACATACAATGCAACTACAGCAACCAATCGTTCACGCCCCCAGAGGACCAGAATGAAGACTGGGACATAGGACAACATATCCCCACAATGCATCATGGTCTCCTCCCCTCTGTCTGGAGACAACCTGAGGAGCAATCCAATTATCTCTCAGAACAAAGGGAGATCGCCAATACACATGTAGATACAACAGGACAGACATCACCATTTAAACACACAATGGGACAATGGCACAATAGAAACACACCCAGCATTTTCCTCCCAAGCTGACAAGTTACAATTATTATAGATTGTTACAACTTTGTGAGTTTACATTGGCCATACATATAACTTACATTAATTCAAACAGTATAACGTGGGGACAAACCTATCCAAAATTCACTTGAATCGGTTCAGGGGTTTAAAAGTTAGTATATGGCCCATAATCCTGGGGCAAGAGGCCAGCAGCCAGTCCTCTCCAAAACCCAGTGGCGAGGTTGGTTTCGCCACACCATATTATTCCAAAGGGTTCACATACTTTTTCTTGCAACTGTATGGCCTTCGAATATAATTTTTTAGAGGGTCTGCTCACCAGCAGGCCCTCACATCTAATTTTTTACAGAGTCCGCTCACCAGCAGGCTCTCACATATAATTTTTTTGAGGGTCCGCTCACCAGCAGGCCCTCACATATAATTTTTTAGAGGGTCCGCTCACCTGCAGGCCTGCAACTCAAATCGTTTACAGGGTCAGCTCACCTGCAGGCCCAAACCTAAAATCTTTTACAGGGTCAGCTCACCTACAGGCCCGCAACTCAAATATTTTACAGGGTCAGCTCACCTGCAGGCCCGCAACTCAATGTGAATGAGGCCCTCCTTTATGTGATATACAAGTTGTATCGGAGTGCCTCTTCCTTGTAATTTTTGGCAGCATTTGCACTTTATATACAAGTAAATATATAGGAAAGAATGTTTTCAATCAATTTTTCCTATAAAATTGATTTTTTACTTTGGTTTTGTGCGTAAAACCTTAATTAGATTGTGGGCCTGGTGATCAGTTTAAGGCCTTTTAAGCAGCATCAGCAGCAGCATGGTGATAAAAATGAGTGGCAAGGTGACATTCTGTGGAGATGGCAGCATGAGGAGGCCACATAGTGGCACAATGACTGAGTCTGGATAACAGACTAAGGTCGCAGATTGTTTAGAAAGATGCAGATGGAAATGCAGTACGCAGCCCTGCAGGGTGAGCGAATGAGAGGTCACAGGGGTAGTTAATAAACCGAGGGTTGCTCTTGGTACTCACAGTTTTTATATACCCTGGGCAGGCGTACAGCAGTGATGGAGAGGCTGGCACAAGGATCCTCTGGGGCTCTCTCTGTGTATAGGGACCAGGCCAGGTGGTAGGTGAGGTGCCCTGGGTGTTGCAGGTTTAATGTGCCGGTGGCAAGATCCCTTTACGTTCGTGACGCCAGTGCCGATAACGGTGGCACACCGATTTTCTTGTAGTAATAATTGAGGAACACAAGTTGCAGTGAACCAAAACTTCCTTTTACTGAACAGTTCAACTATTTACAGTCTTTATGCAGTTCCATATGTAAAAAGGTTGTGACAGGCAGGCTTTATATCAAATGGCAGGCAATGTTCTTGTAAGATACTCAGAGGGTTAAACACTTACAGATCAGGCTGCACTTTTCCTCAGGATCCTGTCTGTCTTACTCCAAGGCCCGTATGCCCTATTGCTAGCTTTATCCTTGGTTAGGGAAAACTTCCTCTGGTATATGTCTCCTTGCTGTAAATATATCCTTCTGCCCTTCAGCTCTCTGTTTGGCTGGAATAAGCTTGGCTCTGCACTGTACTTTTATAGGAACTAGTTTCTGAGGAGGTAGACTTTTCCCCTGAAGGCAAACTAGAAGCCTGGGCTATCTAGCTGCATGTCAGAAGCTGATTCCCAGCTACGCTCTGGCTAGGGTGCACACTTGGCTTCTGAAACACACTACTACTCTCTGGTCTGGACCTGACTATATATACTAGGGGGTTCCCTAGCTCCCTCTACTGCCTAGGAGGAGGAACTACACCCCTAACAGGCCTAGTACACAGGAGATAACATAAATAACATGACAACATACATTAAAATGCCATATAAAATACAATAACCATGTTCCACAGGAGGTGGAGAACAACGTGACCCAATTGACCTTTGTGTAGTGCCCACATTTACATAGTGGGACACTACAGAAACAAATCTGTGGAGCTGTATGACGGTCACCTGCAGATTAATGCAGATCAGGGGCGTAGCTATAAGGGAAGCAGGGGAAGCTGCAGCTTTGGAGCCCTGACCCAGAAGGGGCCCATCCAGGAGGAGGAGGACTAAAAGATTTGGTCAGGGCCCCCTCAACAGTAAATGAAATTATATACAGTGACAGTATAGACAGTGTATAAAACGAATGGAACAGCTGCCGGCCCTGGTCTTAGAGAGCGATCTTTACTAGCCACAGGAATGGGGGCGGCATGAAAGGAAGGGGTCGCTAAAAAATTACTTTGGGATGGAGTCCCAATAAAAAATTTGCTGTGGGGCCCAGTCATTTCTAGCTACGCCACTGGAAGTTGGGTTTATCAATTCCAAAACCTTAATTGAATTGTGGGCCTGGTGATCCGTTTAAGGCCTTTTAAGCAGCATCAGCATGGTGATAAAAATGAGTGGCATGGTGACATGGTGTAGAGATGGCAGCATGAGGAGGCCACATAGTGGCACAATGACAGAGTCTGGATAAAAGACTGAGGCCACAGATTGTTGAGAAAGATGCAGATGGAAACAAATCTGTAGAGCTGTATGACGGTCGCCTGCAGATTAATGCAGCCATCAAAATCAAGTTGGGTTCATCGGTTCCACCTCAGCTCACCAGCAGGCCCGCAACTCAAATCTTTTAAAGGGTCAGCTCACCTGCAGGCCATCACCTAATTATACCTAATAGGTAATTTGCACGCATGCTGCCTTGCTTGGATGTGGTAGCCATAGCCGTTTCTCAGGCTCCCTCTCCGGAAACAAACACTGATTCCCCATTACCCGTAGTTACAATGGTTTTGAGCTGACTGTTACATCGAAAGTTGATAGGGAAGATATCCAAATGGATCGTGGACATCATGGGGACGTGCGATCAGGCAGAAGTTATCTATGGTCAACAAACTGGCAGCAGGCCATTTCCTGTATAACGTGTGCGCATCCTAAATATCAGTGACATTCATTCAGTTAAATTTTTTATTAGGCGGTGGTGGCAGCAACATTAAAAGCGCTAAATCTCCTGTATAACATGTGCGCATCCTAAATATCATTGACATTCATTCAGTGTAATTTTTACTTAGGCGGTGGTGGCAGCGACATTACTTGCGCTATAGTTCCTGTATAACGTGTGTGCATCCTAAATATCAGTGACATTCATTCAGTTTAATTTTTTATTATGTGGTGGTGGCAGCAACATTACAACCACTTTTGGCCAGGGACACTACATTTCCCTGACGGCACACTGGGTGAACGTTGTGGAGGCCGGAAGCGAGTCGTACCCTGGGATGGCACAGGTGCTACCAACGCCAAGGATTGCGTGCCCTACTTCCATCAGGATTTCCGCCGCCACCTACGTTAGTGGCTGCAACCCCCCCTTCTCCTCCTCCGCCTCCGCTTCCACTTCCACCTCTGAATTATCATCTTGCAGCACCCGTCAGCCATCAGTCAGTAGCTGGAAGCAGTGTAGCACTGCAGTGGGGAAGCGGCAACAGGCGGTGCTGAAACTTATTTGCTTAGGTGACAAATAGCACACCGCCGCAGAGCTGTGGCAGGGGATAAGGGACCAGACTGAGCTGTGGCTCTCGCCCACAAATTTTTTTAAATAGTCAGTTCGACAGCAAGCCCTCATCCACAAATTTTTTAAAATGGTCAGCTCACCAGCAGGCCCTTGCATATCATTTTATACAAGTAAATATTCAGGAAAGAATGTTTTCTATAAATTTTTCCTCTAACATCGAATTTTTTTCCTTGGTTCTGTGCATATTATTGTCATTATGTAAAAGTGGCATACTATTCGGATAACATAGTTCCCAGCAGCGACAAGCGAGTCCAAGATGCATCCAGACATCCTCCCCATGCTGTTACAGAACCATTTCGCTGGTGTTACCAACAATTTCTGACATTTTCTTATGAACCAGGCACCCTCCCCTCTTCAGAGCAGGGGGTACCTTTTTGATCAATATGCAAATGACCTGATATGAGTCCTGTGTCCGGAGATGAGTCAAGCGGAAAGGAGCCCAGCACCACACCGCGTCCTCCGAATCTCCTCCTTGCTGGCTGACGTCACAGAGCTGGAACGCCGAAATCTCGCGATGCGCGAGCTAGCGCATGCGCAGTGTCGGCATCATGTTCATTCCCTGTGCTGGCATCAGCACAGGGAACGAACTACGCATGCGCTAGCTCGCGCATCGCAAGATTTCGGCGCTCCAGCTCTGTGACGTCAGCCATCAAGGAGGAGATTCGCAGGACGCGGGGCGAAGCTGGGCTCCTTTCCGCTTAAATCATCTCCGGACACAGGACTCATATCAGGTCATTTGCATATTGATCAAAAAGGTTTTTTAACACAATAAAAGCGCGGAGAGCTATGGGGACTGGGTATTGCAGATGTGCTAGCAGCCATCTAAGAGCCCAGCTCTATGCACAAAATCCTGGTGACAGGTTCCCTTTAAGGTCTGAGAACTCAGTCAGAGTTATCTGAGCGCTCAAATCTCCTTGGGCTTCCATACTTATACAAGGTACTTCTTTCCTTTTTTTCACTTTAAAATTGTACAAAACCAAAATAATACATTGATATTGCTTAAAATGTGTGTTTTATCTTTAACTTTATGGCTTTTGGGGATCATTTCATCTTCAACTTGCTTAACTGCTCATAGTAACATTTTGACTTGGGGTGCCAAAACTTTTTCATGCCACTGTATGTACATCAGTATCAGAATCAGATCGGTGGGGGTCCAATACTCAGCACCCAAACCAATCAACTGTTTTTAGGTCCCACCAACACTGGGGACTAAACAGGGGACGGAACGGGAAGGTGAAAGCTCTGTCCACTTTGTAATGCAAATCAACTCCCATAGACTTCTATAGGTATCATGTAAGTTGATCATTCAGTGAGCTGTTGTCTCTCCGGACAGACTTAGCAGAGAATGTAAGTTTATAATGGGGTGGGATGGCGGAAGAAGTTTTTCTTTGATAAGATATGTTACAAAGTTTCTTATATTGACCTGTAGTACTCATTTTTGCAAAGTTGTGCACTGTTCTGTTGAAATAAAGTGACGTTTTAAGCGTGAGCATGAATTTTGTAAGTTTTCAGGGCTTAAACGTCCCAATCCCAAATTTACCACCAAGAATTTTGGCAAGTATGCCATGGGCTTTCGCTAGCCACATATAAGAAGTCCAAGGACCGATGATTCTTTAAGGTATGAGGGGGGCGCACTTGAGCAAATAGATCTTATTCATTTTAGCTTATTTCTAGAGGCTGAAAATCCTCCATGAACATATCTTACTGACACAGGTGCACACTTCATTACAAGAGAGCTCATAAAATTAACGAGCCATTTACCCATGTAAATAAAAATGTTGCATTCACTGACAGCAAGCCAAGATCTGGAGATTGGCGAGGAATCAAAAATGGTGATTGAAAGAAAGCGGCCATGTTTTTGTTATTATGGATAACCAAATTTTAGGCTGCTCTCAAAAAATTCAAGCAACACTATCATTGGTTGCTGTGGGTCAATTTTCATCCTAGACAGTTTAGATAAATTAGACCCATCGTATATTATGGCAATATGTCTTCATGATCAGACTACATAAGGTTTGTTTGTAGTCTGTTACCATGGAGACACATAGGTGTGCATAGAAGCTGTAGATGCAAAATGGTATGTATAGAGGGAAGTGCATATATTGGGTATATATACAGTATATATATATATATATATAAATATTTATATATCAGCCCGGTTATTATGCTCTCCCCCACCTTCTCTTTAGGGATTAAAACACTTTTGCACCTCTTTTGGCAGTGCCCGTTTGCGCAGGCCTTGGAAAATGAACTCATAGACATTATTCCCAGGAGCAGCCTGAAGCACACCGCCATGCTTTACGGACTATTCCATGGGACCCATTCGGTTGAGGCTATCCAAGAGGCCTGGCACCTTATTAACTTTTTTAAGGATGATGTGTGGCTTGCCAGGAAATACCTAGTGAGGAACTGGGAGAGGATGTCCATCCAGGACTGCCGCAGGCTGGTTCTCAGCCTGCTCAGAGACTACTCCATCATGGACGGTCTGGACGTTGAAGAAGAAGAGGATTAAAACCCCTCCAGAAACAGAGACTATGAACATTGTCTGAGTATCATTAACCCCTGTAGTGCTCACATAATCATTAACCCTTTCCTTATATCCCATTAACCCCTGCAATACCCAGTCCCTGTATTTACCCCTGCAGTTCCCTTACATTCAACCCCTACATTGTCTCCATAGCCATATATCCCTGTATCCCACAGTTACCCCTGTATTGCCATTGTATTTAACACTTTCTACCCTGTAGGGACAGCTTATAGTTAGGTTTGGGAGGGTGCTGTGGTTACGTGTATGTGGGAGTGTATGTTTAGCTAGATTTTGGGGTGGAATTGTAGTTGGGATTGTATAGCGTTAGTGTATGTAGATTTATTATAGTGCTGTTAGTGTATTACTGTGTGCTTCTATATGTATATATATTTATATAACCATTGATATAAATAAATATATATATATATATATACAGTACAGACCAAAAGTTTGGACACACCTTCTCATTCAAAGAGTTTTCTTTATTTTCATGACTATGGAAATTGTAGATTCACACTGAAGGCATCAAAACTATGAATTAACACATGTGGAATTATATACATAACAAACAAGTGTGAAACAACTGAAAATATGTCATATTCTAGGTTCTTCAAAGTAGCCACCTTTTGCTTTGATTACTGCTTTGCACACTCTTGGCATTCTCTTGATGAGCTTCAGGAGGTAGTCCCCTGAAATGGTTTTCAATTCACAGGTGTGCCCTGTCAGGTTTAATAAGTGGGATTTCTTGCCTTATAAATGGGGCTGGGACCATCAGTTGCGTTGAGGAGAAGTCAGGTGGATACACAGCTGATAGTCCTACTGAATAGACTGTTAGAATTGGTATTATGGCAAGAAAAAAGCAGCTAAGTAAAGAAAAACGAGTGCCCATCATTACTTTAAGAAATGAAGGTCAGTCAGTGAGCCGAAAAATTGGGAAAACGTTGAAAGTAAGGGCTATTTGACCATGAAGGAGAGTGATGGGGTGCTGCGCCAGATGACCTGGCCTCCACAGTCACCGACCTGAACCCAATCGAGATGGTTTGGGGTGAGCTGGACCGCAGAGTGAAGGCAAAAGGGCCAACAAGTGCTAAGCATCTCTGGGAACTCCTTCAAGACTGTTGGAAGACCATTTCAGGGGACTACCTCTTGAAGCTCATCAAGAGAATGCCAAGAGTGTGCAAAGCAGTAATCAAAGCAAAAGGTGGCTACTTTGAAGAACCTAGAATATGACATATTTTCAGTAGTTTCACACTTGTTTGTTATGTATATAATTCCACATATGTTAATTCATAGTTTTGATGCCTTCATAGTCATGAAAATAAAGAATGAGAAGGTGTGTCCAAACTTTTGATCTGTACTGTATATATATATATAGATATAGCATAAATAATATTAATATTAACTCCAAATATTAATAATTAATATTCCCTTTTACAGTACGAGGTTTTTAATCATTTCTTTTTTCATTGTAGATTCAGGAGCAGCAACGAAAATGGTTGTGAAGGTGAAAATGCTCTTTAAATATAGCAGTATGGATAAAACGAAAAAATATACTGCTCGCCAAATGCAGACATTAAGTACCACGTTTAGGTGCTATTTATACATTCCCATTTATTAGCGTGCTGTCTGAAAACTGCCGATTAGAGAGGAAACACCAGTGTTAGTTCAAGGAAGTACAAGCGTATGTTTCTCACCTATCATGTATTACAGCGAATATAATCTAGATTGCTTTGCCATATGTTCCCTCCCTGGTCTGTTTGGGGAAGACCAGAGGCAAGCTGTGTGCTCCCACAAACCAGCAGTAAAATGATCATTGGGAGGACTCCTGAGCTCACACACATAATGGAGAGGACTCAAAGAGGAGTCCTATCAGTGCATTGTCCCGCTGGTTTGTCAGAGAACAGCGTCAGAATGAAAGTGAATTACATAACCAGACCCTGCGTCACTTACACTATACACCGAGTACTCTAGTTTCGCGGCGTGTTTCGGAACTGATATATTCGCTTTAAAGGGGCATTTCAGCGTAAAAATTAAGTGCTGTAAAAGATAAAAAAAAGAAAAACACTATTTCTCGCCTCGTCGATCCATTTCTGCCAATTCCTGGAGGAGAAAGTAGAGCAGTCAGAATAACAGTGGTGGGGTACAGTCTGGCATAATTCATGGCAAATTTCACACTTTTTAGAAAGAGTGGTTGGTGGACCAAAAACTGAAATTTGCGACAGCTAGGAATATTCCTTTAAGAGGTGTGCTCTTTAAAGGGCTATTTCCATCACAGACAATGGGGGCATATCACCATTGTCTGGTAGGTGCACCTACACCGTGAACAGAGCGGGAAAGGGGGCAGAGGGCTCAGTGCGCAGGTACAGCCGCCCTCCATCATTCATTTCTTTGGGTCTGCCGAAAATAGCCAACCACTGACTAGGCCGTTTCCGTCGGCCCCATAGAAATAAATGGGAACGGTAACCTCGCAAGCGCGGTGCACTTGTATGGGGAGAGCAGTTGGCGGTGGCTGGACTCCGGGAAACCCAGGATCCTCCAGCCACCACACTCCCCGCTCCGTTCTCGGCATAGGTGCGGGTCCCAGAGGTGGGACCCGCACCTACCAGACAATTGGGGCATATCCTAGCGATATGCCCCCATTGTCTGTAATGGGAATAACCCTTTAAATTTGGTTTAACTTACACTAGATTATTTCTTTGTTAAGACTGTGTGGCAATGTGAACATTGAGGTGTTGTTTCCCCAGGTTCCAGTCCGGGACTTAGGGCATGCTCATGTCCAGGGATCCTATTTAATCCTGCTACTGGATCCTGGGTGTTTCACTCTGGAGAGTGTGCAGACAGAGTGTCAGTCAGTGTGGTCTCAGCTAGGCAAGGCTGAGGGGCCACGAGGCTATGCAATAGCCTGGACTTTGGGGGACTCAGCGACACCCTGGAACAAGCATTGAAAGGTCAGAGTCAGGAGGACTGCTAGACCACAACCCCCTCCAAAGGTACTGCATTTGTTACAGCCTGAGGGCTGGTGGACTGTATGTCTGGGTTAAGCCGCACCTGGTTCCATGTGGGAACGTTATCGTATAGCCGAGTTAGGGATACGATGTTTATTATGTTTAGGCAGAGGCCAGACGGGCAGGCTTTTGTTTTATGTCATGTTGTGTATGAAGAGTGTAAAATAAATTGCACTGTTTGGACCTGAAACCCAGTGGTTATGAAGATCATTGTGAGAATGACCCCCGAATAAGAGGCGATCCCTTACAACCGCCATAAGAAACGTCAATCTTTCTGCAAACCTCATTCAGATGACTGGGACACGTGCAGAGAATTCTGCAAACAATCTGCCGCTTGTGAATTCTTCCTTATAAGGGAAAATTACAAAAGGACTGTCCAGATTACTTTTTTATCTTGCTGCGTGCCGTCTTAGTCATCCTGCTTGCTCAATAAGGGTGTGGACTGGAGCGGTATGATGCATCCGTGCTTAGGTCTCACCTCTGTACACAGATCACATGAATAGTAGAAGTTGGAAGCACGTCCAGCAGGTTTTTTCTTTCAAAGAGCAAGCAGTGGAGATAGTGGGGGTTTTTGTGCGATTTCTTTCCAAAGGCATATTTTCTGTTCTGCAATGAGTAAAGGACAATGCCAATCATTGTGAAAACACAGTGTGCAAATAACAACCAAACAACAGTGCCCCCATTGCCATGACAGTGCCATAAACCGAGACTGCACCGCCTTTACAAATACATGATGGGGGAGCATTATTATGACTGACATGATTTGTCCTGTGCTGGAGTGAGACAATCACAATTATAGAGGCGTATGTCCCCTAGTTATTATGGTGCATGTCGGGCTGCCTGTGCTCCAGAGCTCAAATCTACTGCAGCTGGAGTAGAGCTCTGGTGTAATGTGTACCAATTTTTTGGCGCACATTGACAAATGAATAGGGAGGCGGAGGTTTTGTCTGTGGCCCACCTCCTCCAGCCCACTTTTTTGGAAATGTAACAAGGGTGTGAAAATTACCTAATATACCCTACAGTGCCCAGATAAAGTCTTCTTAGTGTCATATAGTGCCTGGATGAATTGCATATACCTGGTGGTTCACTGCTAAAAGGGTCAACACCATACGGTCACTGCTAAAATGTGGTTATGTGACTTTACTGTGTATTTTGTGTACCACAGGCTCTGTGTATGGGAGAAAAAGTAAGAGAAAAGGAATGAATCAAGTGTCTGGTGGTCACTCACCGTCTCAGGCTGCAGCGCTGTCTGCAGGGGCGGAATGGCCATAGAGAATTAAGTAATGTCATAGCCAGACCCTTATTTCTGATATTTGCGGACTCTATACTGACAGGGAATGTCCCACAGGATTGGCGCATAGCAAATGTGGTGCCAATATTCAAAAAGGGTCCAAAAACAGACCCCGGAAACTATAGGCCGGTAAGTTTAATATCTGTTGTGGGTAAACTGTTTGAAGGTTTTCTGAGAGATGCTATATTAGAGCATCTCAACGGAAATAAGCAAATAACGCCATATCAGCATGGCTTCATGAGTGATCGGTCATGCCAAACTAATTTAATCAGTTTCTATGAGGAGGTAAGTTCTAGACTTGACAGCGGCGAATCAATGGACGTCGTATATCTGGACTTCTCCAAAGCATTTGACACTGTACCACATAAAAGGTTAGTATATAAAATGAGAATGCTCGGACTGGGAGAAAACGTCTGTAAGTGGGTAAGTAACTGGCTCAATGATAGAAAGGGTGGTTATTAACGGTACACATTCAGATTGGGTCACTGTCACTAGTGGGGTACCTCAGGGGTCAGTATTGGGCCCTATTCTCTTCAATATATTTATTAATGATCTTGTAGAAGGCTTGCATAGTAAAATATCAATTTTCGCAGATGACACTAAACTGTGTAAAGTAATTAACACTGAAGAGGACAGTATACTGCTACAGAGGGATCTGGATAGATTGGAGGCTTGGGCAGAGAAGTGGCAGATGAGGTTTAACACTGACAAATGTAAAGTTATGCACATGGGAAGGAATAATGCAAGTCACCCGTACATACTAAATGGTAAAACACTCGGTAACACTGACATGGAAAAGGATCTAGGAATTTTAATAAACAGCAAACTAAGCTGCAAAAACCAGTGTCAGGCAGCTGCTGCCAAGGCCAATAAGATAATGGGTTGCATCAGAAGGGGCATAGATGCCCGTGATAAGAACATAGTCCTACCACTTTACAAATCACTAGTCAGACCACACATGGAGTACTGTGTACAGTTCTGGGCTCCTGTGAACAAGGCAGACATAGCAGAGCTGGAGAGGGTCCAGAGGAGGGAAACTAAAGTAATAACTGGAATGGGTGGACTACAGTACCCTGAAAGATTATCAAAATTAGGGTTATTCACTTTAGAAAAAAGACGACTGAGGGGAGATCTATTTACTATGTATAAATATATCAGGAGTCAGTGCAGAGATCGATCCCATCATCTATTTATCCCCAGGACTGTGACGAGGGAACATCCTCTGCGTCTGGAGGAAAGAAGGTTTGTACACAAACATAGAAGAGGATTCTTTATGGTAAGAGCAGTGAAACTATGGAACTCTCTGCCTGAGGAGGAGCCCCCGTCACCACAAAGGCTTCCGTTTTGCTCCATCCTAATAGTCTGTCAACAGGACTGAATGCCTCTTAAAGGCTTCCGTTATATTCTGTTGGAACCTATAAGGAACCTATAACGGAATGATAGGGGCATGGCCTGAATGGGCTTTGCCCCTCATGGTGCCATTGAATCATGGATTTCGGTTCTGTGGTGTTTTCTCCCCCCCCCCCCCCTTTTTCTCTTGTTATTTCTCCTCAGATGTCAAGTGAGCTGGTGTTATGCTGGACAGCTTCAGGATTGGACAATTGGATGGCTGGTCAGCATTGCTATTGGATAAATCGGTTGCTGTCCAGTTGCTGGGCCTGTTTCTATTTTTATCTAGTTTCCTGATTGGTTTTCGGTGGTTTGTGGCGGGAATGTCACCTATTTATTGAGGCACCTTACCTGTGAATTTCAGTCGCCATGTCAAGATCAAGAAGAAGCTCCCGGCTTGAAGAGAGAAATTGCGGAGGTTCCAGCAGCAGCGGAGTCCAGCGACGGCGGTGAAGAAGAAGCTGTGATTGGTAGCCGGCAGCGAAGAGCAGAAACGGCGAATGGAGTGTGAAGCGGCGCCTGGAGCTGTACAGCGGCAGCGGGGCTGAAGAGCGGCGAGCGGCGGTGATAGCAAGTAGCGGCTCCTGGAAGAAAAGAAGAGCGGCGGGGTTTGGGCAAATCCAGCGTCTGAAGATGGACTCCGGCAGTGTAGAGGCTCTCCTCGCGCCAGATCCGCAAAAGAGCTTTTACCTGTGGCAGTGACGTGTGGCTGCGCAGGTTGCTGGCCGGGGAGGTGCCGATACTGCAGAGTTCCGGCGTGCTGCTGGAAGACAAGAACGGGACTGCGCATGTGCCGGAAGAGGCGGAGCTTCATGGACGTCACAGCACGGCGACCGGAAGTGCGTCATTCTCCAGTCCGGTCCAGGAAGTGGATGTTCTAGCCGGATTGCAACCTTTAGGAGCCCCAACCAGGACATCTAATAGAAGAAAGAGGCCCAGAAGGATCTATTCGCCACAGAGGAGCGCCAGTGAAGGCAGGCACCAGAAGTCTTCTCCCAGGCCGGCGGTTTCGCAGCCTGGTTTTGAGGAGATAGTTGTGTCGCCGCCTGAAGACCCGGTTCAGCAGCCCAGGGGTGAGGGCTCAGGCAGGCATTCTTTGCTGTCTGATAATTCTAACAATTCTTTTTTACAGGATTTAGCTAATAATTTTTCTGAGTTAGCACAGGGTAATAGAGCTAGGGCAGATCCGGCAGTAGTGTCGCCATCACTGTGCTCTGCCTGTAGGCAGGGGTAGACACCTTAGGGTATCAATAGGGATACTTTTCCTCCTGACCTCACCGGAATTCACCAATGAAACATCTAACTGTAAGTGCTATACCTCCTACCCTCTTATCATATGACCTACTGCACTAAAGTTCATGGTGGGTCCTGATTCTACCTTTATTTCTGGCAATTGATCATATATCAAGTGATTATATATCAAGAAATTTTGGAAAAATTATATTTCTCTTAATACTATCTATTAAAAGTTAAATTTTAAATGAATAGCTTACAATTTCTGTGACATATTGATGATAGCTTTTCAGAATATTATATGACCCTCTGTGATTGTGTTAATATGGAGGTAGTAAAAGATAAAATGAATAAAGAGGTTTTAGCGGGTAGAGTGGCAGGTCCGTTCACTTCCCCGCCTTTTGAAGATTTTCGCGTTTCTCTGCTTAGTACCGAAAAAAAGCTAGTAATGAATTTAGGATTATCCACAATTTATCTTTTCCAGAAAAATGTTCATTGAATGATGAAATTAATAGTCAGTTATGATCGGTTTCTTACAGTTCGTTTGATGAAGGCTGTGAAATTATTGAATTCGTTTGGCAAGAATTGTTTATTGGCGAAAGCGGATATTAAAACGGCTTTTCGCTTATTACCAGTATGCCCAGAGGGTTTTAATTCATTCGGATTTCAGTTTGAGGAGAGATTTTACTATGATATGTGCATTGCCTATGGGTTTTTCATTATCATGTTCATATTTTGAGTCATTTCCTTTGTTTATTCATTGGGTTTGTATGTACGACGTTGGGGTAGGTGGTTTATTACATTACCTTGATGATTTTTTGTTTATTGGTCCGGCCGGTTCTGAAGTTTGTTCCAGTTTGTTAGGTCGTTTTTATGAGGTTTGTAATTGTTTTGGGGTTCCGTTAGCTGAAGAAAAAACGATTTTACCTTGTTGCTCTATTGAATTTTTAGGTATAACTATTGATACAGTAGCTATGGAATTTAGGCTTTCAGTGGAAAAAAAAATGATAGGTTGCTGTCATTAATAAGAAAAATGTTGGTAGTAAAGAAGACTACTTTACATGAATTGCAAAGTTTGTTGGGGCTTTTTGCTTTTGCGTCTAGAGTAATACCTGTTGGTAGGATTTTTTTCTAGGAGATTATATATGGCTATGAGTGGTCTTAAATCTCCGGGAGCGCACGTGCGATTGAGTAAGGAATTGAAGGATGATCTTAGGGTTTGGGAGGAGTTTTTGATTCACTTTAATGGAGCTAGCATTAGATTTCGTTGAGGCGGAGGCATTAGGTTTGTTTACAGATGCATCAGGGTCATGGGTTTATGGGGCTTTTCTGCCTGGGCAGTGGTCAGCGGAGCCTTGGCCTGAGTCTTGGCGAGCTGTGGGGCTAACAAAAAACGTAGTTTTATTAGAATTATTCCCAGTAGTAGTAGTAGTATCATTGGTTATTTAAGGTAATGTGTTAGCTAATAATAGGGTTTTGTTGCACACAGATAACAATGGTGTGATGTTTGCGGTGAATTGCTTATCTTCTAATAATAAGTTAGTAGTGAAGTTATTACATGTTGCGGTCAGATGTTGTCTTTCTAGAAATATATGGCTGAAGGCTAAGTATATAGCAAGTAAAGAAAATACTATAGCTGACTCTTTCTCGTGCGCAGTGGGAGGAATTTCAAGTTCTGGTTCCAGACGCGCAGAAGAAAGGCATCCCTTGTCCAGCCTACTTATGGGAGATAATCTGGCACTGATGAGTGAACCTATTCGGAATTCATTGGCACCTAATACATGGAATGAGTATGCTTTAGCTTGGAATAAATGGGTTGTATTTTGTAATAAGCATGGTTTAATGGTGTTTGATGGAAATGTAGGGTCAGTTTTAGATTTTAGTTGTGGGTTGGTTAGGATAGGTTTAGGATTTTCAGCTATTCAAAAGACGTTAGCAGGCGTTTCTTTCTTTTTTAAGTTAGCAGGTCTCCCTCCTATTAATAACTCTTTTGTTGTAAAGCAGTTTTTGAAAGGTTTTAAGAGAGTTAGTTTTGTTGTTGATTCTCGTAGGCCAGTTACGATTGAACCACCAGCACACACCAAGCCTGGAGGAACACTCAGCTACAGGCTTCAAGCAGAGACTAAATAGCCCAAGCAGCCACACCCACAAACCATAAACCCAGTGTTCACAAAACACTAGGAAGGGAGTTAACCCTTCCAACACCAGACAGAGGAAAGAAGCCACTTAAAGGGGAAGTGCACACACAAGCAAACTAAGCCACACGTTACCACCGGCAACAGCATGCGTGGCAACCATGTCACGGCAATCACCCAGAAGGCCGAGACACTGCCACCGCATGCTCTCACAGCAACACATTGCCGTGGGCAACCGCAAGTGTGGCAACATTGTCACAGCGTACACCATAGGCCGTGACAATCCCACCCTTACTAGAGCCAGGGAAAATGTGAAGTCTATTGATGGTAAACTGGTGGAACCCGACAGCAGACTTTGCTTCCAGCATATGGCTGTGAAGCACGACTTATTGTACCAGGTGGTAAAAAGGGGAGAAGATCTGGTGGAACAACTATTGGTTCCTAAAGTGTACCGACGAACGGTAGTAGATATTGGTTATGGTTATTTTATGGGGGGGGGGCATTTGGGAGCTGAAAAGACTACAGACAGAGTCCTTCAAAGGTTCTTTTGCCCTGGGGAACATAAAGATGTTAAAGATTATTGTGACACCTGTCCAGAGTGCCAAATTTCGGCTCCTAGGCCACACTATCGTAGTCCCCTAGTACCTCTACCAATCATTGAGATACCATTTGAGAGAATAGCCATGGACCAGGTGGGGCCTATTGTAAGATCTGCTCAAGGCTACCAACATATTCTCGTAATCATGGACTACGCTACTCATTACCCGGAAGCTATACCCTTACGTAATACGTCATCTAAGGCCATAGCTAAAGAGTTGGTGCAGGTGTTCAGTCGCGTGGGACTACCAAAAGAGATCCAAACAGATCAGGATACCCCCTTTATGTCACGCATCATGAAGGAGGTATGTAAACTGTTCCAAGTTAAACAGCTGCGTACCTCTGTCAAAAAATCAGACTGATGGACTGGTAGAGAGATTTAATAAAACTCTAAAAGCCATGCTTAAGAAAGTGGTACACAAAGATGGGAAAAACTGGGATTTCCTTCTCCCCTATCTCATGTTTGCCATTAGTGAAGTCCCTCAGTCATCTACGGGCTACTCCCCGTTTGAGTTGCTATATGGTCGCCACGCTAGGGGTCTGCTAGACATAGCAAAAGAAACCTGGGAAGAAGAAGCTACCCCCTATAGAAGTGTCATTGAACATATGGCACAAATTTAAGATCGTATATCTGCGGTGATGCCTATTGTACGAGAACATATGGCCCAGGCCCAGGCGACACAACAAAGGGTGTATAACCTCAGTGCCCGAGTACATACCTTTGTGCCAGGTGACAGGGTGCTGGTGCTGATCCCTACAGTAGAGAGTAAATTCCTGGCAAGGCCCCTTTGAGGTGATAGAGAGAGTAAATGAGGTAAACTATAAAATCCATCAACCAGGTAAGAGGAAGCCTGAGCAAGTATACCATCTCAATCTTATAAGACCGTGGAAAGATCGACTATCACTTGCTGCCGACAACCCCTTCCCACCAGAGCAGCGGTGCTCTGGGAAGTCCCTGTTTCCATGGAGCCCCTGCAACCTTCCAGAGGGTGATGGCTAAGATATTAAGGCCCCACAGATGGTACGCAGCAGCATATCTGGATGACATCATCATCCAAAGTCCAGACTGGGAATCCCATCTACCTAGGGTGCAGGAGGTTATCAATTCACTGTGTGAGGCAGGCTTCACAGCCAATCCTAAAAAAATGTGCCATTGGTCTTGAAGATGCTAAGTATCTGGGTTACATCATAGGCCAAGGCCTAGTAAAGCCCCAGTTAAACAAAATTGAAGCCATACAAAGATGGCCTCATCCGGTAAACAAGAAACAAGTCCGTGCCTTCTTGGGGATTACAGGCTATTACCGGCGATTTATATCTAATTTTGCGTCCCTTGCAGCCCCATTTACAGACCTGACAAAAGGAAAAGTCTCTGTCATGGTCAAGTGGTCACAAGAGGCTGAAAAATAATTTCAAACTCTAAAAACCCTCCTGTGCGCTCAGCCGGTGCTGATAACCCCAGACTTTAAGAAAGGGTTTGTCCTACAGACAATGCGTCTGAGGTGGGACTGGGGGCAGTACTGTCACTGCAGTGTCCTGAAACACACTGCCTAATGTTGTGATTGTATTTTTATGTAAACTGTCCTTGTGAACAGGTTCTCATTAAGTTGCATAGGGAGTGAGAGGTTCTAAGAAGCCTCCAAGGGCTAACTCTGCCCTACACTAAGTGTGTGTTCTGAGGGCAGGAAGAAGAAGGTGTGTGTGATGCCCGAGGACAACCTGCACCTCAGCAGCCATTCTTGTGAGTTATTCGAACTCCATACTTAGTTCTATGTACCAGCCCTAGAAGGGAAAAGATCACAGTATCCCCAGACAACCCAGAGAGGTAATGAAGATATTGACAAAGGAAGGTAACTGGCGTGTATCTGCCTCCAGCCTCCTTTGCATTAGGTGGAGAGATCTCAAGCTATCAGCTACCCACCATACTTAAAGGTAAAAGGATCATTTGTCTGAATATAGTATTCCTATAAAAGGAAACTGAAGTATAGTGTAACGGACCGTTTCAGCAGACAAGGGGTTAAAATCCGTTTAGGCGATATGCCCCTTTCTGAGAGACAGGCACAGCTACTGCAGAACACCAAACTCCCGACTGGATACAAAATAGCACTCCAAACTGGAACCTCACGAATAGCTGCTAGCAGACGAACAGGAATCAGCTTACACTCCTGGCAATCAGTCTCTAACAGCATACAGCGGATCCCCCCAATAACGAGACAAGGCTCCGTGTTGAGGGTCAAGCAGTGGTCTGACTGTACTTCAAGTACAGCCTCTTTTATTCATA
The DNA here is from genome assembly GCF_905171765.1 of Bufo bufo. Lineage (NCBI taxonomy): Eukaryota > Metazoa > Chordata > Amphibia > Anura > Bufonidae > Bufo > Bufo bufo. The sequence goes on along the minus strand of NC_053389.1, from coordinate 771,057,109 downwards.
AACCACAAACATAGTACTGCCCACAGGGTTTTGAAATACAACCAATCAGTAATTTACAATACATACAATGTAAGTACAGCAACCAATCGTTCACGCCCCCAGAGGACCAGAAGGGAGACTGCGACACAGGACAGATACAACATATCCCCACAATGCATCATGGTTTCCTCCTCTCTGTCCCGGAGACAACCGAGGAGCAATCCAATTATCTCTCAGGACAAAGGGAAATCGCCAATACACATGTGCAGACAACCGGACAGACATCACCATTTAAACACACAATGGGACAATGGCACAATGGGACAATAGAAACACACCCAGCATATTCCTCCCAAGCTGACAAGTTACACTTATTATAAATTGTTACAACTTTGTGAGTTTACATTGTCCATACATATAACTTACATCAATTTAAACAGTATAACTTGGGGACAAACCTATCCAAAATTCACTTGAATAGGTTCAGGGGTTTAAAAGTTAGTATGGGCCATAATCCTGAGGCAAGAGGCTTTTAAACAGGCCTCTCCAAAACCCAGTGGCGAGGTTGGTTTCGCCACACATCTCCCCCTCCCAGGGAAGACTAACCAGATACCTGACCTCACGGTCAGTACCTGAGTTAGGCTGGGTTCACACGAGCGTGTCCGGATTGGGTCCGGATGCGTCCCGGTGTGTTGCGGCAAACCCGCGCGAGTAGGAATGCAATTGCAGTCAGTTTTGACTGCGATTGCGTTCCGATGTTCAGTTTTTATCGCGCGGGTGCAATGTGTTCTGCACGCGCGTGATAAAAAACCGACTGTGGTACCCAGACCCGAACTTCTTCACAGAAGTTCAGGTTTGGGTTAGTTGTAGTGTAGATTGTATTATTTTCCCTTATAACATGGTTATAAGGGAAAATAATAGCATTCTGAATACAGAATGCTTAGTAAAATAGCGCTGGAGGGGTTAAAAAAAATAAACAAATTAACTCACCTTCTCCTCTTGTTCGCGAAGTTCCCGGTATGATGAGTTGTGGGCTAAAGGACCTTTGGTGATGTCAGATCACATGCTCCAATCACATGGTACATCACCACGGTGAGACTGGGCTCCCAATTCCCGGCACATCACTCGGCCGCTGGGGAATGGAGACTGGGCTCCCAATTCCCAAAAAATCATGCTGCTGCCGGGGGGCAGGAACAACTACCTCTGCCCCCTGTAACTCAGCCTGCCGCTGGGGAGGGAGGATGCTGCTCTCCTCTCCCTGCATTTCACACTGCCTTCCCGGCATATCACCCTGCTGCTGGGGGGCAGGAACAACTACCTCTGCCCCCTGTAACTCAGCCTGCCGCTGGGGAGGGAGGACGCTGCTCTCCTCTCCCTGCACTTCACACTGCCTTCCCGGCATATCACTCTGCTGCTGGGGGGCAGGAACAACTACCTCTGCCCCCTGTAACTCAGCCTGCCGCTGGGGAATGGAGACTGGGCTCCCAATTCCCTGCAATTCACACTGCCGCTGGGGAATGGAGACTGGGCTCCCAATTCCCTGCTGGACACTCTGCCGCTGGGGAGAGGAGACTGAGCTCTCTCTGTCCCGCAACTGTAACTTCCGATGGAGGTCCACCCAACGTGGCAGCTGACCGTCACCTTCTGCCCGGTATAGTAGGGTCTTGAACACTAGACTCCTCACGAACTTCACGGATTTCTCAGCTGGATTGGGTCCGAAGAAGTTCAGCCGCAACCACATCATACGGTCAAATTCCTCAACAGAGTATCTGTACTCCACTGCTGGTTCCATCCTGGTGCTTTTAGGGTCGCTGTACTGAGACATGCGTTGCCCTTAAGTTGTAAAATCCAAAGAAATGGTGTCTCCTGTAGCTGTCCTTCTGGCTGTATGAACGATCCCGCTGCTTGCCACCAATGTAACGGACCTTTTCAGCAGACAAGGGGTTAAAATCCGTTTAGGCGATATGCCCCTTTCTGAGAGACAGGCACAGCTACTGCAGAACACCAAACTCCCGACTGGATACAAAATAGCACTCCAAGCTGGGACCTCACGAATAGCTGCTAGCAGACGAACAGGAATCAGCTTACACTCCTGGCAATCAGTCTCTAACAGCATACAGCGGATCCCCCCAATAACGAGACAAGGCTCCGTGTTGAGGGTCAGGAATCTGGCACTGCTGGATCATCCTGACTACGGACTATAAAAACCAGTCACATTTTGAAAAGATGTTTTCTAGCTAAATAGTGCATCTTATAGTCCACAAACAACGTTAAGTAGGAAATGTAGGATGAGATCATGAGAGACATGAAACCCAGACCCCAACTCAAAATAAATTAAAAATCCAAAATTCATTTAGATTCTAGAAAAGACCCATAACTTAATTCAGGCCCTAGACTTATATTTTAATTCAGACCCCTATATTAATTCAACCAGGATGGAACCAGAATTTCTTTGTTTTAGGTAATGATTATTTTTGTTGTTACCTATGGTTCCTAAACTATCAGAGTTGAATCAAAAACTCCAACATTAACAGACATGTCAAGTGTGATGACAGGTCCTCTTTAAATCTGTGTGTGAACTGTCTGTTGAGAGCAACTGTTCAGAAAAGAAAATCTGAGGTTGAAATCTAGTGGCTTGATCATATTTTTTCATGTGACATAAAGACCAGAATGCACTGCCTTTTGCACTGCTGAGATTTGAACTCAGGATCTCCTGTTTACTAGACAGGCGCTTTAACCAGCTAAGCCACAGCACCACACCACTGACAGCCTGGAAGCCTGGAAGCCTGGAAGCCTGGAAGCCTTGAAGCCTTGAAGCCTTGAAGCCTTGAAGCCTGGAAGCCATCAAAATTTGAAACTATTCAACTGCACTTTTGGCCTGATGTTTAACACATTTGCCAGTGAAATAAGTAACACTCGACTGATTTCAGTGCGTTCTGCATGGAAAAGCAGAGGGTAAGCCTCATTGAAAGACGGAGGGGCTAAACATTTGCGCGCATCAGCAGGAATTAAAACTACACCATGCCCTTGTCAAAAATCCAAGGGTCAATTTGGATTTATGTCACATAAACAACTGTATTGCTCTCCTCTGGGTGGCGATAAAGTTGAATACTTTGGTGAATAATGGGATCCAATGACTCCCGTGCCCTGCCATTCACTTTCATAGGCCATAGGCCACTGCAGTTTAGTATTTGAGGGTATTGTGAAGCATAGCAGACACATTATTGGGGTAGAATAAGGATAATACTGTTGGGGCACCAAGATGGGGAGGATGATGGAAAAATGATGTACTGAAGATGTCTGTGTTGCAAACTTTGCAGAGACGAGGCGTGGCTAAAAGAAGTCATCATGGCGGTCTGGGCCAAATGGAGAATATGGGGAACCAGAATGTGTATAATCACAGCAGACATCACTGGATATAATAGGTATTTCATCTCAAATTTTGGCATTGGATCCTTTCAAGGCAAAGTGGGACCGTGGAGAAAAATCAACGCAGCCTCCCTACCCACCCCCTCCAGGTACCCATACCCAGGGGTGCGACCCGTGCCCTTACCAGTGGAAACCTGTTGCTGGTCAGATATAAGGACAAGAGGGATGTCCTTGTACTGTCCACAATTCATTGTAACGGCATCACCACTGTCCCTGTGCGAGGTACCGCGGCAACGGTCCTCAAGCACAATTGTATCGTCGACTACAATCGGTATATGGGAGGAGTTGATTTCTCTGATCAAGTCCTCAAGCCATATAATGCCATGCGCAAAACCCGGGCATGGTACAAAAAAGTTGCGGTCTACTTGGTACAGGTTGCCTTGTACAACTCTTTTGTGCTGTCCCAGAGCGCTGGCAACACAGGGAAAATTCCTTCAGTTCTATGAGGCAGTCCTCAAGGACCTGATCTTTTCTGACCGGGAAAGAGCAGGCCGGAGTACCTCTGGAACTGGAGGCGCCCGGATCGTCCCTGGCCAACACTTTCCAGGTGTGGTCCCCCATACTGGGAAGAAGGGACGGACCGAAAAAAGGTGCAGAGTGTGTCACAGGAGGGGGATACGGAAGGACACCACTACTCAGTGTGACACGTGCCCCGATCATCCGGGCCTCTGCATTATTGGTTGCTTCAGGGAGTACCACACTTCCATGGAGTACTAAATTTATATCACAATTTAGCCATTGACAATCGGATAAAAAACTATGGTTCTCAGACTTGAGACACTGAAACAAAAAAAAATAATTTTCTAAAATATTATTTAGTAAAACTAAACTAAATAAAAAAAGTAGACATATTAGGTATCGCCGCGTCCGTAAGACTCTGCTCTATAAAAATTCCCCTCCCTAACCCCTCAGATGAACACGGTCAAAAAATTTAATAAAAACTGTGCAAAAAAAGGTATATCTACCTAAGATAATCGGCTAAAAACTTTTTTTTAAAATGACTCAGACTATGGAGATACTAAAATGTATTTTATTTTGTTTATAAAAAGATAATATAGTGTAAAACATAAATAAATAAATAAAAAGTAGACATATTAGGTATCACCGCGTCCGTAAGAATCTGCTCTATAAAAATACCCCATGACCTAACCCCTCAGATGAACACGGTCAAAAAAATTAAATAAAAACGGTGCCAAAGCAGCAATTTTTGGGCAAATTTTCAATTTTAATCCGTTTTTTTTCCAGTAACAAAGCAAGGGTTAATAGCCAAACAAAACTTAATATTTATCACCCTGAATCTGCAGTTTACAGAAACACCCATATGTGGTCGTATGACCAAACGGCAGGGCGCAGAAGGAAAGGAACGCCGTATGGTTTCTGGAAGGCAGATTTTGATGGCCTTTTTTTTGGCACCATGTCCCATTTAAAGCACCCCTGATGCACCCCTAGAGTAGAAACTCCATAAAAGCAACCCCATAAAAGAAACTACACCCCTCAAGGTATTCAAAACTGATTTTACAAACTTTATTAACCCTTTAGGTGTTCCTCAAAAGTTTATGGCAAATGGAGATGAAATTTCTGAATTTCTATTTTTGGTAATCTTGCCTCACAAAAATGTAATATAGAGCAACCAAAAATCCTATGTACCCTAAAAATAGTCCCAAAAAACTTCCACCTTATCCCGTAGTTTCCAAAATGGGGTCACTTTTATGGAGTTTCTACTCTAGGGGTGCATCAGGGGGGCTTCAAATAGGACATAGTGTAAATAAACCAGTCCAGCAAAATCTGCCTTCCAAAAACCACACGGCGCACCTTTCCCTCTACGCCCTACCGTGTGCCCGTACAGTAGTGTACGGCCACATATGGGGTGTTTCTGCAAACTAAAGAATCGGGGCAATAAATATAGCATTTTGTTTGGCTGTTAACCCTTGCTTTGTTACTGAAAAAAATTGATTAAAATGGCAAATTTGCCCAAAAATTTAAATTCTCAAATTTATCTCCATTTGCCAATAACTCTTGTGCGACATCTAAAGGGTTAACAAAGTTTGTAAAATCAGTTTTAAATACCTTGAGGGGTGTATTTTCTTAGATGGGGTCACTTTTATGGAGTTTCTACTCTAGGGGTGCATCAGTGGGGCTTCAAATGGGACATGGTGTAATTAAACCAGTCCAGCAAAATCTGCCATCCAAAAACCACACGGCGCACCTTTCCCTCTACGTGCTACCGTGTGCCTGTACAGTAATTATGGCCACATATGGGGTGTTTCTGCAAACTAAAGAATTGGGGAAATAAATATAGCCTTTTGTTTGGCTGTTATCCCTTGCTTTGTTACTGGAAAAAATGGATTAAAATGGAAAATTTGCCAATTTTTTTTATCTCCATTTGCTATTAACTCTTGTGGAACACCTAAAGGGTTAACGATGTTCGTAAAATCAGTTTTGAATACCTTGAAGGGTGTAGTTTCTAGAATGGGTGGTTTCTATTATGTAAGCCTCACAAAGTGATTTCAGACCTGAACTGGTCCCTAAAAATTGGGTTTTTGAAAATTTCAGAAAAATTTTAAGATTTGCTTCTAAACTTCTAAGCACTGTAATGTCCCCAAAAACTAAAATGTAATTCCCAAAATGATCCAAACATGAAGTAGACATATGGGGAATGTAAAATAATAACTATTTTTGGAGGTATTACCATGTATTAAAGAAGTAGAGAAATTGAAACTTGGAAATTTGCAAATTTTTTCCAAATTTTGGTAAATTTGGTATTTTTTTTATAAATAAAAAGCGTTTTAAAGTTATCACCACTTAAAGTGACACTGGTCAGATTTGCAAAAAATGGCCTGGTCCTTAAAGTGAAATATGGCTGTGTCCTTAAGGAGTTTAGGCCATATTTTCCTTATGGGACAGATTGTCACATTTATGAATATTATCACATGAAAAAACCTCTTCATTCAAGGCAACCAAGTCCCTCTCAACAAGTTCCTGGAAGCGATCCAATGCAAAGGAACGTAACTGCACCGGATAAAAATCACGATTAGAGGTGATGAAATGATATGCAAAATTGTTACTGTCTCTTTCATTCTGAAGAGGACGACACTGTTGTATGTGAGAGAGATTAGAAAGTTCCTCAAAGGTAAAAGCCAAAGTGCTAGAAGTGCTGAGTTACTTATTTTCAGGCAGTGTGGATGTGCCAGTTTCCTCAAGCTTAGCGGATTCTGCTTGGTCAAAATGTTTTTTCAAAGTAAGGTTACGGGCCAGTTTGTTGACATCTAGGATGGTATGGTATAAATTAAAATGATAGGTGGGAGAGAAAGAGAGACCTCTAGACAGAATATCAATCTGTGATTGACTCAGGGATCGAGAGGAAATATTCACAACTTGTGATTTACTAATGGTTTCTTTGTGCGTGATGGATAGCGGTTGCTTCCTGGCGTGCTTGCGCCCGGCCCTGCGTTTTTTAGCCTCTTTTTATTGAAAGCATCTTGTTCACAAAAAATCGCTTTGTGTGGTCTGTTGCATATCGCCTGCTAGTGCGTTCAGCGATTCGGGAGCAGAGTTTAAGTTTAAGGGAACAATCAGATAAGATGTTATGCCACTGGGTTACGAAAACATCTAAATATAAAGTGGTAGGTTTTTTGTGTAATCTGAGTCCGCGAGGAATCATACTCTTTTCAATGTAGCGTTGGAGTGAGGTTAAATCCCATCAGGTGCGCATTTATTTAACTAGCAGTTTTTCCAGGGAGACCAGTTGGATTTTGAGCTCCAAAGTGTCCTGAGAATCCTTATCTTTGTTGTAAAAATCGCACCTATTTTTTTGAGACGTTCATTACAATCATCAATGACACGAAGAGATGCGTGATTCATGTTCAGCTATGTAATCCAACCGTTGGAAAAAATATATTTGCAATAGTGTGGGAATATTCAGCTGAGAACAAAAATCAAGGAGCAGCAAGCCAAAATTTCCAAGTGATGAATACACAAAATAAAAAGTCCAGAGGCTGCGCTCACCTGATATGTCTTGTAATGGAAGACTGTGCTTGGAAAAGGCACCAGGTAGAGAGCTAGTAAAAAATAAAGAAGGAGGTCCAGCTTCCAAAAAAAGATGATGATGTTCTTTATTCCAATACACACAAAGTAGTTAAAAATCCAACATAGCAGACAGGTCTACGCGTGAAAGACTGCATCTTTCATCCAAAGAGAAGACACTTAAAGCTTGCATTGTGTAAAAAGTTTCCCTACCGATTCCTACCGTAAACTATAGGCTACAGTGTAAGGCTAATTTCACAAGAGCTATTTTCACAAGAGCTATTTTCTTTTTTAATTTCACAAGAGCTTTCCATCCGGATGTGATCCATTTTGTGAATGGACAACATTCGGACTGAATCCTGACCGATTCCTTTCAATGGATATATGCACATTTGCGTTCAGGAAAGACAGCAGCATGTCCTATATTGTCTATTTTTCACACAGCCCTGTTCCCAAATAAATGAATGGGACTGAGTGAGAAATGGAAGACATCCAGATGCAATGTGTTTTTCAGGGATGGTTGCTAGGAGATGTTGAATGTTAATTCTTCCGTTTTTCTTCTCGAATGTTGAAAATGGATGTAAAATCAATAGAAAAACTGAAACTCTGAACTGAACACAATCACAGACAAAAATGATTCAACACTCATGAAAAACCATCATTTTGTTACATAACAGACCCTGAAATATTCTGTATCGCTCATGTGAAAGAAGCCTAAATGTTCTGGTAGAACACACACTATAGTGTCAATATCTTGGTAGACCACACACTAGAGAAGCACCTTTTTCTAACTGTTTCCTGTGACATCACTGATTATTTACATCCTAATTGACTAATTGACCAAAATTTTTCAGGATCAGTTCAGTTATGAAGTTACTTTCTGGGGCTTACATATTAGAAACCACCCATAAATCACCACATTTTAGAAACTACACCCCTCAAGGTATTCAAAACTGATTTTACAAACTTTGTTAACCCTTTAAGTGTTCCACAAGAGTGAATGGCAAATGGAGATGAAATTTCCAAATTTCACTTTTTTGGCAGATTTTTCATTTTAATCCATTTGTTCCAGTAGCATAGCAAGGGTTAAAAGCCAAACAAAACTCAAAATCTATTACCCTGAATTTGGGGTTTACAGATACACCCCATGTGTGCTCAAAAACTGATGTATGTGCACACAGCAGGCTTCATAGTGGAAGGGGCATCATATGGCTTTTGGAGATTTAGCTGGAATGGCAATTGGGAGCTATATCGCATGTGAAGACACTCTGAGGTGGCCCTACAGTGGAAACCCCCAAAAAGTCACCCCAATCTGGAAACTACACCCCTCAGGGAATATTTCAAGGTGTGTAGTGAGCACTTTGACCCATCGGGAGTTTCACAGAATTAGGAAACGCTTGGCTATGAAAATGAAATATTAAAATTTTTTCCATAAAAAGTTGCTTTACACCCACATTTTTCACTTCCACAAGGGGTAATTGGACAAAATGCACCCAATATTTTATTCCCCATTTCCCCCCGAATACGCCAACACCCAATATGTGCTCATAAAATGATGTATGGGTGCATGGCAGGGTCCAAAAGGGAAGTAGCACCATAGGGCTTTTGGAGGACAGATTTTGCAGGATTGACTTTTGGGAGCTATGTCGCATATAAAAACACCCTGAGGTACCCCTACAGTGGAAATCCCCCAAAACTTACCCCATTCTGGAAACTAAACCCTTCAAGGAATATTTCAAGATGTGTAGTGAGAACTTTGTCCTCAAAGGTAAAACATGGAATTGGCTGTGAAAATGAAAAATTAAATTTTTTTCAAGAAAAATGGACTTTAGCCCCAAATGTTTCCCTTTAAAAAGGGGGAACTGGAGAAAATGTACCCCCTAATTTATTGCCCATTTTCTCCTGATTACAGCAATACCCCATATGTGCTTGTATACTGCTATATGGGCGTACCACAGGGGTCAGAAGGAAAGGAGCACCAAATGGCTTCTGGAAGGCAGATTTCACTGGAATAATTCACAGGTGCCATCTTGCAATTGAACACACCCTGAGGTAAATTATTCCTTCACGCTCATGATAGAATCCAATCTCATTTTGGTGTTAAATATACATCTTCTAAAGGAGGTCACGATGCACACTTCTGAATAAGCCCTTATATAGAATTGGACCTTTTGGAACTTCAGGAAATCAACTTCTCGCTCCAAGAAATGATGACACATCTTCCCCGTATGTACTTAATCTATTGCTTGGAGTAGAACAGGGTATTTGTTTTGGTTAAAGATTGGAGCTGCATTTGATAGTACTACATTTGATAGTACTATTGAATAAAGGACAGTTTTTTCCATAAATTGTTGCGATCATAAAAAGAAAGTGAGGCACAATTAAGCTGTTTTACAATGAATTCACATCATTATCAACATTCCTCTGTGTTTAAATGCAGCTTGAAATAAGGAGAAAGTATTTTAAAAAAAATCAAAATGTGGTTGTAAGTGTTATTTTTTGTTTTCTTTTGTTTCATTAATCAATAGTACATGTAAAAAGTTCTAAAACACAAATAAGTCAAGTAAACAATGCTCCAGGTGAGGCTTGAACTCACAACCTCGGCATTGCTCAACAGTTACTGCTTTATAAGTACCGCGCGCTGACCGATTGCGCCACTGGAGCACTTGGGGCTTTTCAAGGAGACCAATATATCAGGCAATTATCGGGCACAAACGAAACGTTCCCAATAATTGTCTGATCGTCAGCGGAGATGAGGGCCGCATTTACATGCAGCATTCACCTCTTCTGTATAGTGACGAGTGATCGATACAGCGACGGCTTGTCTCCATAAAAAATCATGGTTCCTGGGCAGCAGAAGGCTGCTGTGGAAAAACGTTGATTTTGGGTTCCGGGAGAAAAACACCCTCACCCGATGAACGAGTGTTTGCTCGTTCATTGGGTGATCGGCGCCAGCTAATTATGAGGAACAAACGCTTATACAAACGCTCATCTCCGACAATGGGTCTGACTATGGGTCCATGTAAAAGGACCTTAAGTAAGGCGTGTCTAAGTTGCATCAATTATCAAAATCTGTAACCAAGTCAGCGGTCAGTGAAGATTATCTGATTTATAGCATCCTACTAGCCACCTACTTTCCTCTTATTGATGTGCTATATGGACAAAAGCATTTGGACACACCTCAATCACTGAATTCAGGTGTTTCATTGAGTCCCATAGCCGCAGCTGCAGGTGTATAAAATCTAGCACCTAGCCATGCAGTCTACCTTTACAAACATTTGTGAAAGAATGGGTCCTTTTTAAAGAGCTAGAATGGAAATTGCAAGCAACGAGGCCCTCTCGCTCAATATCAGTGTCTGACCTCACAAATGCTATTCTGGATCTATGGGCACAACTTCACACAGGCACACACCAAACTCTTGCAGAAAGCCTTCCCAGAAGAGTGGAAACTCTGTATTTGGAAAAGGGATTGTTCCTTAGGATGAAGCCTTTTTGGGACACACAAACTGTATTTCTATGGTCAGATTTCACACAATCTATTTAAATAGCAATCGGAAGAAACATCCAGTAAAGAATGCGTTTGAGCACTATTCCAGAGCTAAAACATGCCTCGAGTCTGTTCAAGCAGCACGGTAAGCAAACACCCCAGATGGGACTTGAACCCACAATCCCTGGCTTAGGAGGCCAGTGCCTTATCCATTAGGCCACTGGGGCTAATAGATTAGCTTGCGACTATGTTACTCAGTTTTCTGGTTCCATTTGCATTCCAGATGGAAAACAATCTTAACCATGTGCTTGATTTCCTTACACAAGAGAAAGGAGTTTATAGGAGTCTTGGTTTTGATCCCTTAGTCCATGACATATTTTAATACTGATGATGGAAATCTCATTGGGTTGCCAGAACCCTTGAACAATAAAGAATTCTGCTGCATTTCCCCTTCAAACATGTTAATATATCATGACGGGACCGGAGAGACATTGCTTTCCTTCTGCCGTTCTAAAACACAAATAAGTCACATAAACAATGCTCCAGGTGAGGCTTGAACTCACAACCTCGGCATTGCTCAACAGTTACTGCTTTATAAGTACCGCGCGCTGACCGATTGCGCCACTGGAGCACTTGAGGCTTTTCAAGGAGACCAATATATCAGGCAATTATCGGGCACAAACGAAACGTTCCCAATAATTGTCTGATCGTCAGCGGAGATGAGGGCCGCATTTACATGCAGCATTCACCTCTTCTGTATAGTGACGAGTGATCGATACAGCGACGGCTTGTCTCCATAAAAAATCATGGTTCCTGGGCAGCAGAAGGCTGCTGTGGAAAAACGTTGATTTTGGGTTCCGGGAGAAAGACACCCTCACCCGATGAACGAGTGTTTGCTCGTTCATTGGGTGATCGGCGCCAGCTAATTATGAGGAACAAACGCTTATACAAATGCTCATCCCCGACAATGGGTCTGACTATGGGTCCATGTAAAAGGACCTTAAGTGAGGCATGTCTAAGTTGCATCAATTATCAAAATCTGTAACCAAGTCAGCGGTCAGTGAAGATTATCTGATTTATAGCATCCTACTAGCCACCTACTTTCCTCTTATTGATGCGCTATATGGACAAAAGCATTTGGACACACCTCAATCACTGAATTCAGGTGTTTCATTGAGTCCCATAGCCGCAGCTACAGGTGTATAAAATCTAGCACCTAGCCATGCAGTCTACCTTTACAAACATTTGTGAAAGAATGGGTACTTTTAAAGAGCTAGAATGGAAATTGCAAGCAACGAGGCCCTCTCGCTCAATATCAGTGTCTGACCTCACAAATGCTATTCTGGATGTATGGGCACAACTTCACACAGGCACACACCAAACTCTTGCAGAAAGCCTTCCCAGAAGAGTGGAAACTCTGTATTTGGAAAAGGGATTGTTCCTTAGGATGAAGCCTTTTTGGGACACACAAACTGTATTTCTATGGTCAGATTTCACACAATCTATTTAAATAGCAATCGGAAGAAACATGCAGTAAAGAATGCGTTTGAGCACTATTCCAGAGCTAAAACATGCCTCGAGTCTGTTCAAGCAGCACAGTAAGCAAACACCCCAGATGGGACTTGAACCCACAATTCCTGGCTTAGGAGGCCAGTGCCTTATCCATTAGGCCACTGGGGCTAATAGATTAGCTTGCCACTATGTTACTCAGTTTTCTGGTGCCATTTGCATTCCAGATGGAAAACAATCTTAACCATGTGCTTGCTTTCCTTACACAAGAGCAAGGAGTTTATAGGAGTCTTGGTTTTGATCCCTTAGTCCATGACATATTTTAATACTGATGATGGAAATCTCATTGGGTTGCCAGAACCCTTGAACAATAAAGAATTCTGCTGCATTTCCCCTTCAAACATGTTAATATATCATGACGGGACCGGAGAGACATTGCTTTCCTTCTGCCGTTCTAAAACACAAATAAGTCAAGTAAACAATGCTCCAGGTGAGGCTTGAACTCACAACCTCGGCATTGCTCAACAGTTACTGCTTTATAAGTACCACGCGCTGACCGATTGCGCCACTGGAGCACTTGGGGCTTTTCAAGGAGACCAATATATCAGGCAATTATCGGGCACAAACGAAACGTTCCCAATAATTGTCTGATCGTCAGCGTTGATGAGGGCCGCATTTACATGCAGCATTCACCTCTTCTGTATAGTGACGAGTGATTGATACAGCGACGGCTTGTCTCCATAAAAAAATCATGGTTCCTGGGCAGCAGAAGGCTGCTGTGGAAAAACGTTGATTTTGGGTTCCGGGAGAAAGACACCCTCACCCGATGAACGAGTGTTTGCTCATTCATTTGGTGATCGGCGCCAGCTAATTATAAAGGAACAAACGCTTATACAAACGCTCATCCCCGACATTGGGTCTGACTATGGGTCCATGTAAAAGGACCTTAAGTGAGGCGTGTCTAAGTTGCACCAATTATCAAAATCTGTAACCAAGTCAGCGGTCAGTGAAGATTATCTGATTTATAGCATCCTACTAGCCACCTACTTTCCTCTTATTGATGCGCTATATGGACAAAAGCATTTGGACACACCTCAATCACTGAATTCAGGTGTTTCATTGAGTCCCATAGCCGCAGCTGCAGGTGTATAAAATCTAGCACCTAGCCATGCAGTCTACCTTTACAAACATTTGTAAAAGAATGAGTCCTTTTAAAGATCTAGAATGGAAATTGCAAGCAACGAGGCCCTTTCGCTCAATATCAGTGTCTGACCTCACAAATGCTATTCTGACCTCACAAAAGCTAGCATTTTGTAATTATAAAAAAACCCAGAGCAATGAAGATAAGGAAATCTACAAGATTAGGCAGAGAGAGGCCAAGCAAGTTATAAGAACTTCTAAAGCGCAGGCAGAAGAAAAACTAGCTCAGTCTATGAAAAAAGGGGATAAGACATTCTTCAGATATATAAATGAAAAAAGGAAATTAAAACAAGGAATAACTAAATTAAAAACAAAGGACGGAAGGTATGTAGAAGAGAATAAAGGGCTAGCCGACTGCCTTAATGAATACTTCTGTTCAGTTTTTAAAAATGAAAAAGGAGAAGGACCTCCACTAGAAAGAATGACTAATAAATCGTTTGATGCATGTATCTTTACAGAGGAAGATGTTCTAAGTTTGCTGTCTAAGGTGAAGACAAATAAGTCACAGGGGCCTGATTAGATACACCCAAAATTATTAAAAGAGCTTAGTGGTGAGCTGGCAAAACCGTTAACAGATTTATTTAACCAATCAGTAGTAACAGGAGTCGTCCCGGAAGATTGGAAATTGGCTAATGTCGTGCCCATTCACAAGAAAGGTAGTAGGGAGGAATCGAGCAACTATAGACCAGCGAGTCTGACATCAATAGTAGGCAAATTAATGGAAACCCTATTAAAGGATAGGATTGTGGAACATCTAAAATCCCATGGATTGCAAGATGAAAAACAACATGGGTTTACTTCAGGGAGATCATGTCAAACAAATCTTATAGATTTTTTTGACTGGGTGAATAAAATAATAGACGGTGGAGGTGCAGTAGACATTGCATATCTAGATTTTAGTAAGGCTTTTGACACTGTCCCACATAGAAGACTTATCAATAAACTGCAGTCATTTAGCATGGACTCCCATATTGTTGAGTGGATTAGGCAGTGGCTGAGTGACAGACAACAGAGGGTGGTAGTCAATGGAGAACATTCAAAACAAGGTCATGTTACCAGTGGGGTTCCACAGGGATCTGTACTGGGACCGATTTTGTTTAATATCTTCATAAGTGATATTGCAAAAGGCCTCGCTGGTAAGGTTTGTCTTTTTGCTGATGACACAAAGATAGGTAACAGGGTTGATGTTCCTGGAGGGAAACGCCAAATGGAAAAGGATTTAGGAAAACTAGAAGAATGGTCAGAACTCTGGAAACTGAAATTTAATGTGGATAAGTGCAAGATAATGCACCTGGGGCGTAAAAACCCAAGGGCAGAATATAGAATATTTGACACAGTCCTGACCTCAGTATCTGAGGAAAGGGATTTAGGAGTAATTATTTCAGAAGACTTAAAGGTGGGAAGACAATGTAATAGAGCAGCACGAAATGCCAGCAGAATGCTTGGATGTATAGGGAGAGGTATAAGCAGTAGAAAGAGTGAAGTGCTTATGCCGCTGTACAGAACACTGGTGAGACCTCACTTGGAGTATTGTGCGCAGTACTGGAGGCCATATCTCCAGAAGAATATAGATACTCTAGAGAGAGTTCAGAGAAGAGCTACTAAACTAGTACATGGATTGCAGGATAAAACTTACCAGGAAAGGTTAAAGGACCTTAATATGTATAGCTTGGAAGAAAGAAGAGACAGAGGGGATATGATAGAAACTTTTAAATACATAAAGGGAATCAACTCGGTAAAGGAAGAGAGCATATTTAAAAGAAGAAAAACTACCACAAGAGGACACAGTTTTAAATTAGAGGGGCAAAGGTTTAAAAGTAATATAAGGAAGTATTACTTTACTGAGAGAGTAGTGGATGCATGGAATAGCCTTCCTGCAGAAGTGGTAGCTGCAAATACAGTGAAGGGGTTTAAGCATGCATGGGATAGGCATAAGGCCATCCTTCATATAAGATAGGGCCGGGGGCTATCCATAGTATTCAGTATATTGGGCAGACTAGATGGGCCAAATGGTTCTTATCTGCCGACACATTCTATGTTTCTATGTTTCTATGTATGGGCACAACTTCACACAGGCACACACCAAACTCTTGCAGAAAGCCTTCCCAGAAGAGTGGAAACTCTGTATTTGGAAAAGGGATTGTTCCTTAGGATGAAGCCTTTTTGGGACACACACACTGTATTTCTATAGTCAGATTTCACACAATCTATTTAAATAGCAATCGGAAGAAACATCCAGTAAAGAATGCGTTTGAGCACTATTCCAGAGCTAAAACATGCCTCGAGTCTGTTCAAGCAGCATGGTAAGCAAACACCCCAGATGGGACTTGAACCCACAATCCCTGGCTTAGGAGGCCAGTGCCTTATCCATTAGGCCACTGGGGCTAATAGATTAGCTTCTGACTATGTTACTCAGTTTTCTGGTGCCATTTGCATTCCGGATGGAAAACAATCTTAACCATGTGCTTGATTTCCTTACACAAGAGCAAGGAGTTTATAGGAGTCTTGGTTTTGATCCCTTAGTCCATGACATATTTTAATACTGATGATGGAAATCTCATTGGGTTGCCAGAACCCTTGAACAATAAAGAATTCTGCTGCATTTCCCCTTCAAACATGTTAATATATCATGACGGGACCGGAGAGACATTGCTTTCCTTCTGCCATTCTAAAACACAAATAAGTCACGTAAACAATGCTCCAGGTGAGGCTTGAACTCACAACCTCGGCATTGCTCAACAGTTACTGCTTTATAAGTACCGCGCGCTGACCGATTGCGCCACTGGAGCACTTGGGGCTTTTCAAGGAGACCAATATATCAGGCAATTATCGGGCACAAACGAAACGTTCCCAATAATTGTCTGATCGTCAGCGGAGATGAGGGCCGTCAGTGAAGATTATCTGATTTATAGCATCCTACTAGCCACCTACTTTCCTCTTATTGATGCGCTATATGGACAAAAGCATTTGGACACACCTCAATCACTGAATTCGGGTGTTTCATTGAGTCCCATAGCCGCAGCTGCAGGTGTATAAAATCTAGCACCTAGCCATGCAGTCTACCTTTACAAACATTTGTGAAAGAATGGGTCCTTTTAAAGAGCTAGAATGGAAATTGCAAGCAACGAGGCCCTCTCGCTCAATATCAGTGTCTGACCTCACAAATGCTATTCTGGATCTATGGGCACAACTTCACACAGGCACACACCAAACTCTTGCAGAAAGCCTTCCCAGAAGAGTGGAAACTCTGTATTTGGAAAAGGGATTGTTCCTTAGGATGAAGCCTTTTTGGGCACAACTTCACACAGGCACACACCAAACTCTTGCAGAAAGCCTTCCCAGAAGAGTGGAAACTCTGTATTTGGAAATAGGATTGTTCCTTAGGATGAAGCCTTTTTGGGACACACAAACTGTATTTCTATGGTCAGATTTCACACAATCTATTTAAATAGCAATCGGAAGTAACATCCAGTAAGCAAACACCCCAGATGGGACTTGAACCCACAATCCCTGGCTTAGGCCACTGGGGCTAATAGATTAGCTTGTGACTATGTTACTCAGTTTTCTGGTTCCATTTGCATTCCAGATGGAAAACAATCTTAACCATGTGCTTGATTTCCTTACACAAGAGAAAGGAGTTTATAGGAGTCTTGGTTTTGATCCCTTAGTCCATGACATATTTTAATACTGATGATGGAAATCTCATTGGGTTGCCAGAACCCTTGAACAATAAAGAATTCTGCTGCATTTCCCCTTCAAACATGTTAATATATCATGACGGGACCGGAGAGACATTGCTTTCCTTCTGCCGTTCTAAAACACAAATAAGTCACATAAACAATGCTCCAGGTGAGGCTTGAACTCACAACCTCGGCATTGCTCAACAGTTACTGCTTTATAAGTACCGCGCGCTGACCGATTGCGCCACTGGAGCACTTGACGCTTTTCAAGGAGACCAATATATCAGGCAATTATCGGGCACAAACGAAACGTTCCCAATAATTGTCTGATCGTCAGCGGAGATGAGGGCCGCATTTACATGCAGCATTCACCTCTTCTGTATAGTGACGAGTGATCGATACAGCGACGGCTTGTCTCCATAAAAAATCATGGTTCCTGGGCAGCAGAAGGCTGCTGTGGAAAAACGTTGATTTTGGGTTCCGGGAGAAAAACACCCTCACCCGATGAACGAGTGTTTGCTCGTTCATTGGGTGATCGGCGCCAGCTAATTATGAGGAACAAACGCTTATACAAATGCTCATCCCCGACAATGGGTCTGACTATGGGTCCATGTAAAAGGACCTTAAGTGAGGCGTGTCTAAGTTGCATCAATTATCAAAATCTGTAACCAAGTCAGCGGTCAGTGAAGATTATCTGATTTATAGCATCCTACTAGCCACCTACTTTCCTCTTATTGATGCGCTATATGGACAAAAGCATTTGGACACACCTCAATCACTGAATTCAGGTGTTTCATTGAGTCCCATAGCCGCAGCTGCAGGTTTATAAAATCTAGCACCTAGCCATGCAGTCTACCTTTACAAACATTTGTGAAAGAATGGGTCCTTTTAAAGAGCTAGAATGGAAATTGCAAGCAACGAGGCCCTCTCGCTCAATATCAGTGTCTGACCTCACAAATGCTATTCTGGATGTATGGGCACAACTTCACACAGGCACACACCAAACTCTTGCAGAAAGCCTTCCCAGAAGAGTGGAAACTCTGTATTTGGAAAAGGGATTGTTCCTTAGGATGAAGCCTTTTTGGGCACAACTTCACACAGGCACACACCAAACTCTTGCAGAAAGCCTTCCCAGAAGAGTGGAAACTCTGTATTTGGAAAAGGGATTGTTCCTTAGGATAAAGCCTTTTTGGGACACACAAACTGTATTTCTATGGTCAGATTTCACACAATCTATTTAAATAGCAATCGGAAGAAACATCCAGTAAAGAATGCGTTTGAGCACTATTCCAGAGCTAAAACATGCCTCGAGTCTGTTCAAGCAGCACGGTAAGCAAACACCCCAGATGGGACTTGAACCCACAATCCCTGGCTTAGGAGGCCAGTGCCTTATCCATTAGGCCACTGGGGCTAATAGATTAGCTTGCGACTATGTTACTCAGTTTTCTGGTTCCATTTGCATTCCAGATGGAAAACAATCTTAACCATGTGCTTGCTTTCCTTACACAAGAGCAAGGAGTTTATAGGAGTCTTGGTTTTGATCCCTTAGTCCATGACATATTTTAATACTGATGATGGAAATCTCATTGGGTTGCCGGAACCCTTGAACAATAAAGAATTCTGCTGCATTTCCCCTTCAAACATTGTAAAGGGGGAGTATTAATCACCAATATTTATGCAAATATCGATAATTAATACTCCCCCTTTACATTGGCGAGCCAGGCCCACTGCATGGATTTTGCGCTTATTTTTGGTCTTAAGGCTGAGGGTCGCTAGTACTGTGAATTAGCGGGCAGGAGAGACGCGGTCAGCGGAGTGTTTGAGCGTCTAGGACCCGATAATTCGTACAGGAGAAGCGATACTTCCCTTAGAGTACCAGAAATAAAACAAAATCTTTTGCAGAGAATCTAGAATCTATCTGTGAATTAATATTTTTGTATTTGCTTTACACGGTCACCGTCGCTGGGGTAAGAGAAGAAGACACGGAAAAGTACAGCACCAACAAGCATCGCTCAAGTGATTGCAAGGGAGAAGAGCACACGTCACTGGAGGAGATCCATCTTCGTGGGAGCGGCGTACAAGTCAGGCTGGTCGGGAAGAGGCGATCCGGGAAAATGGACTTCTTCCAAGCAGCTGCGAGATACGGCGCCAAGGAGAAGATGGACACTCATCAAACGGTGAGTATGGACTTCCCCACACTGCAACACTTGAGCAGACACAGCACATTTAACCCCATCCTCCCCACTACATACAAGTCAGCAGAAATGCTGTGGTCCGATTTGTTAGCACAGGCTTGTAGTTACGACAAGCTTTGTGTTAACAAACGGACGGTTTTGAACAAGGCCACCAAACGGCTTCGGATGCTAGCCAAACTCGTTCATACGTTTGAGGCTAGCATCTGTAAGCCAAAGGAAGTTGCGCTGGTGTCTCGGTCAACGGAGACAATTCCTCCGGCCATTCACTGCCAGTGCTGTGCCAGTAATTCGGACCAGGTTTCGACATTGCAGGCGCAGCTGGCAGAGAATGTGCAGTCTACTGTTGACCGAGATGCGCAGGTGGCTAGGATAGAGTCACAGTTGGTAGAGCTGCAGAGGCAGAAGGAGGAAATTGAGGCTAAGTTGACTCAGTCTTATACTGAAGTCAATGCCTTCAAGGAGCGGGCTGCCTCTACTGACGTGACGGTAGCCAAATTGAAAGCTCAGGTTGCTGTAAGGTCCCAGCTAATGTCTGGCATGCAACAGGTTATCACCAAGTTGGTGCCGGCCCTTTCTTTTTCCGTAAAGCCAGGGTCGGAATCTCCCAAAACGTTGCCCTGTGCAGGGCCACAAGGGGGGAGAGTAGTCTGTGACCGGTCTAATCATCAGGTCAAGCCGGTCCAGACTAACAGAGATTTTTCCCTGACTTTGGGAAAAAGAACTGTGGTGAAGAGTGCGTCCCTGAGGATGGAACAATTCAGGAGAAGGGAGCACGGATGCAGTGTAGATGGACCTGGGCCATGCAGAGCAAACATCAGATGTTTTGCATGTGGTGGCCTAGGTCACATAGCGAGACACTGCAAAACACACAGGACAGGAAACCAAGTCACGTGTTTCAGGTGTGGGAACAAAGGACACATTGCAAGGAATTGCCCTTGTGCAGGTAATTGCAATGTGTCCAACAGTATCAGCCAGGTAACAAATTGTGCAGTGGGGTCTAGTCAGCCTGGCCATAACGGGGTTACCTCTCGGCAGCATCACCAGCTGCTGAGGGGTCAGAGTGGCCAAGCTAGGCTAGGCAACATTTGACACCCCTGTACTATTTGTTACACAGTTTGTTCCCTGTGTATGTCCATGTTGTGTGTTTTTGTTATCTGTTTGTACGTTCTTCTTGGTGTTGATGGTGGTAATCCTTGTCTACGGATGTGTTCTACCATGCTGATTTATGTAGTGTTGTAAGTCCCGTCTGCTGTCTTTGTTTCATTCTGTGTCCCCTTGGAGTGGAACAGTGTTATACTGTGGATCGAGAACGTATAGGTTTGCGAGCAGATAATATCACACGGGAAATCCTGCTGGTCGGGAGAAGGCATAAGGACCTTCTCCATGCAGCACACAAAGGATGATGTGATATTATTCTGGGCAACCAGGGTCTCAGATCGATACAGATAGCGCTGTTGTGCTCCAGGTTTTCGGTAGGGCTGTGTTGCGCTGGGGACTGGGGCGGACAGACAACATTGGTGTAATGTTGTGCTGCGCACTTAATTCTAGTCCGGTCAGGCAGCACAGCTCTGATAGGGATTGGACGCAGAGTGTTGGGCAGCAGAGTGTGGACCGTGTTCTTGTGTTGTGGGGTCCTGGGGAACCAGGGCATGACTATGCCATTGGTTCTGCGGGCCTCCACAAGACGGGATCACAGGGGGAAATCAGCCTGGGTACACATGAGTGGACAGGGATGCGGTGCCATCAATAACAAGATGGTGCTTTGTCCACAGAACTCCAGTTATCCTAACCTAGTAGGGTGGCCATCCTTATCTGTTGGTGCAGAGGGATGTGCAGCAGAGGACTCAATCCTCTGAAGGTAGGGTGTTCAGACACCAGTGTTGGGATAACGAGGGGTCCTGTGAGATAAAGGGCAGCCCAATACCTTTCTCTACCCATGGGTCAAAGGTATTGGGGCTGGGAATTTTCACATTAATTGCACTGTTAGGGGAGAAATTCCCCTGGGAGCGCCTGGTGTTTTCTTCTGCCATAGGTGTGATTTAATATGGAGCGGAAGAAAAACCTAGGAGATGCCACAGAAGAGGCCAGCTATTCCCCCTGACACTGTTGTGAAGCTCCAGAGGATCCCACTGGATTTTGGCAACTAAGCGACCTCTGCCTAGAGGTGTTCTAGAGAAGACTGTGCCACAATCCAGCGGGAGCATTATTTAAGGCTCTGGAGGAAGACTTGGGAGATGTTCGGGTGGAAGAACTTATTCAATTGTTTCACCCAGTGAAACTTCTTCTGGTTCTGGTCATATCGGAGGGTCAAGGGACTTACTGACCAAATACACCAGAACCAGACAGAACTTTACAGAACTATCCGGAGGAGGAGGCTCAGGGCATAACTCAAACATTGTTCCTGTAGCCAAATATTGTATGGACACACTTTGTTTCCTATGAGGGTTCGGGACGTATAACTTGTACTACCCCGAAACCCCATAGCACATTGTATTTATTGATTGTGTTTGTTGTTCGATGGTGTACCCATAGACACTCTAGGTACAAATGTGTGACAGCCTATATTCGGCTGTACACATTCGCATCCTATAGTCGTTTCCCATTGACACAGGGGTCTGCGACCTACCTGTGTCTTTGGAGGTGTAGATATGCCAGGTTGCATGAGTCTCTATGGGTACACATACATTTAATGATTTTGGTGGTGTTGGGAGGGATGTGACATGTGTTTTGTGTGAATGGGGATAAGGTTAGGTCACGATAGGGACAGGCATCATTCATTTGCCACCTTGAACCCTGGAACGGTGAGGTTCTTAAGGGAAGGGCTGGAGGTGTAGTGTGACGGAGGTGTTCTCCGCTGTAGAATTTAGGTACTATGACATCACCGCTTAAGAGTCTGTCCTGCCTTGTAAAGACCTATTAATCTGTCCACGGGAGAACCGCACCCATCAAGATGGAAACAGACGTTGGATAGAAGAAAGTTGGGACAAAGACTGTAAGGGTGAACCCGCTCCAGAATTGGGGGGGGCGAAGATACCTGAAGATCGGCAGAATTACCGAGAGACTGTGGGGGTGTGGCCGCTCCAAAGTGGGGGTGGCCAACACCAAGAGACTGTTATAGAAAGGTAAAGACTGTAAGGGTGAACCCGCTCCAGAATTGGGGGGGGGGGGGGCGAAGATACCTGAAGATCGGCAGAATAACCGAGAGACTGTGGGTGTGTGGTCAAGAAGAAGACGGTGTATCCTGTGGACGGAGGAGGAGGTTACGGTGAAGGGCAGGTCAGAGGCTGGATGAGGGATGTCTAAGTACCTAAAGATCAGTGTGCACTACAGTTCTTCCTGAACTTCCACCAAAGATGGGGTTGAAGGGGGGCAAATATATCTCAACCCGTTCCCCCATTATATTGTCGTATTATATTCCGACAACAGGGGGATTGTTGAGGAACGGTTGAGACATATGCATATATATCCATGCATGCCTGCAAACACGTGCGGGCATGTATGGTATATATGTGCATATATTAGACATAGCAGCATGGGACGATGTGCGCAGATGTGCCCAGCATCTGCGCACGTCTGCCCATGGTGATCCCCAGGGGCTCATGCTGGCGCCTGTGGGAAATATGTGTCCCCTGATAATGTAGGGGCTTGTGCCCCCCTGATAATGTAGGGGCTTGTGCCCCCAATGTAGGGGCTTGTGCCCCTGATAATGTAGGGGCTTGTGATGTGCCCCTGATAATGTAGGAGCTTGTGATGTGCCCCTGATAATATGTGGCCCCTTATATAATCCCCCTTAGAAGTATGATTAATGTATACATGTGTATGGATGTGCCCCAAGCATCGATACACATGTATATTCATATTATGTCCCCTTGTCATATCCCCATACCATATAAATCCCCCCCCCCCTTACATGGACACAGATGCATCAATGTAAATGTGCCCCAAGCATTTACATTGATGTAATCTGGGTGAAGGCGCCAGGATGACCGGACAAGGTCCGGTCATTCTGGTGACCTCAAAAGGATTCAAATTCAATAGAATTTGAATCCTTTTGTTCTAATTATCTGCAGTCCTGCTGGAGATAATTAAGCATAATAGAGAGAGAGGAGATACCTCCGCTCACTCTATTATGTGCATTCTGGCATCGCAATTACCATTGCGATGTCCGGAATGCTGGGAGCTACAGTCGGGAGATCAAAGGATCTCCCGTCTGTCAGCAAGTGCACGCGGCCCTGCGGCGCGCGTGCAGGGATGCGCGGGCAGGCGCGGTGACGTCATCTCACCGCGCCGGCCCACGTGTCCTGCACTGTGTAGTGAGTGCGCGCGCGCGCCCCCTGGTGGCGCGGGAGAGCGGGCCGCCGGGGGATAAATATCCGGCGGCCCCGGCACTCTGGTAGACAGGAGAGGGCCCCCCCACCTTGAGAAGCGCATCGGCGCTTAGGACGCGGCCCCCTCCTCCGGCCCAAGGAAGTCAGGATCGGGGCCCCCACTGGAGAGCGCATCGGCGCTCAGGACATCGGGACCCCCCCCCCCCCCTCCGGCTTAAGGACCGACCGGACCCCCACCTGAAGAGAGCGCGCCCTGCGCTCTGGGAGAAGTACCGGACCCCTGCCGCCCCCACCCCCCAGAAGGAGGCCCCCTGACTGGCGAGGATCACCCTGGACAACGAGCAGAAACCCTAAGTACCTCAGCAGCATTGCTGCTGTTCTTAACCCTTTCCCTGCCAGACTATCCCCTACTGCTCTCTCCCCTGGTGCACCCCTGGTCCCTTGCCTGCCTACCCTTTCCCTACACCCCTGATCACCCCTGATTAACCCCATTGTGACCCCCCTGGTAACCCTAGACACCCCTGGTTACCCTAGGAACCCCTTCCCTGCCAGGCATTAACCCTTAAGTCCCCTGTGCAGCCTGTTCCTGTGGCCCTATTTGTACCCCTGATCCACCCCTATCCCACCAACGATCCCCTACTGACCCCTGGAACCCTAACCCTGATTAACCCCTGGTGGTTACCCTGGTCCTCTGCAGAGCATGCTTCTGTTCTGCAAACAAGTCCTCTGTAGAGCATGCCTCTGTTCTGCAAACAAATAATAAACCCTCTTGTAACCCCCGTAGGGACAGTGAGTGCAGACAGGTGGGATATTGTTATATACTTGAATGTGTGAATTGTATAGTTAGTTGATGGGTAGAATTGGGAATGGGTAGTGTAGTTTAGGATGGTATATTTAGTGCTGTATTGTAGTGCACTGCGTGCATAGTGTATTGTAGTGTACTGCGTGCGTAGTGTATTGTTAGTGTATTGCTTGGTGTAATAAATACTGTTATATTTGTACCCTTTTGTGTAGCGTGTACTTGTTAGCGGTAGCGAGTTAGTAAGGCGCATGCAGTTAGCATAAGTGATCAGTGTAGAGCAAAGCGAAGGTATTGTTATTATTATATAAAGGCATAAATGGGCGGAGTTATCACTAGATGGTTCCTCCTATTTATGAATATTAATTATCGATATTTGCATAAATATTGGTGATTAATATCCCCCCTTTACAAACATGTTAATATATCATGACGGGACCGGAGAGACATTGCTTTCCTTCTGCCGTTCTAAAACACAAATAAGTCAAGTAAACAATGCTCCAGGTGAGGCTTGAACTCACAACCTCGGCATTGCTCAACAGTTACTGCTTTATAAGTACCACGCGCTGACCGATTGCGCCACTGGAGCACTTGGGGCTTTTCAAGGAGACCAATATATCAGGCAATTATCGGGCACAAACGAAACGTTCCCAATAATTGTCTGATCGTCAGCGTTGATGAGGGCCGCATTTACATGCAGCATTCACCTCTTCTGTATAGTGACGAGTGATTGATACAGCGACGGCTTGTCTCCATAAAAAAATCATGGTTCCTGGGCAGCAGAAGGCTGCTGTGGAAAAACGTTGATTTTGGGTTCCGGGAGAAAGACACCCTCACCCGATGAACGAGTGTTTGCTCATTCATTGGGTGATCGGCGCCAGCTAATTATAAAGGAACAAACGCTTATACAAACGCTCATCCCCGACATTGGGTCTGACTATGGGTCCATGTAAAAGGACCTTAAGTGAGGCGTGTCTAAGTTGCATCAATTATCAAAATCTGTAACCAAGTCAGCGGTCAGTGAAGATTATCTGATTTATAGCATCCTACTAGCCACCTACTTTCCTCTTATTGATGCGCTATATGGACAAAAGCATTTGGACACACCTCAATCACTGAATTCAGGTGTTTTATTGAGTCCCATAGCCGCAGCTGCAGGTGTATAAAATCTAGCACCTAGCCATGCAGTCTACCTTTACAAACATTTGTGAAAGAATGGGTCCTTTTTAAAGAGCTAGAATGGAAATTGCAAGCAACGAGGCCCTCTCGCTCAATATCAGTGTCTGACCTCACAAATGCTATTCTGGATGTATGGGCACAACTTCACACAGGCACACACCAAACTCTTGCAGAAAGCCTTCCCAGAAGAGTGGAAACTCTGTATTTGGAAAAGGGATTGTTCCTTGGGATGAAGCCTTTTTGGGCACAACTTCACACAGGCACACACCAAACTCTTGCAGAAAGCCTTCCCAGAAGAGTGGAAACTCTGTATTTGGAAAAGGGATTGTTCCTTGGGATGAAGCCTTTTTGGGCACAACTTCACACAGGCACACACCAAACTCTTGCAGAAAGCCTTCCCAGAAGAGTGGAAACTCTGTATTTGGAAAAGGGATTGTTCCTTAGGATGAAGCCTTTTTGGACACAACTTCACACAGGCACACACCAAACTCTTGCAGAAAGCCTTCCCAGAAGAGTGGAAACTCTGTATTTGGAAAAGGGATTGTTCCTTAGGATGAAGCCTTTTTGGGACACACAAACTGTATTTCTATGGTCAGATTTCACCCAATCTATTTAAATAGCAATCGGAAGAAACATGCAGTAAAGAATGCGTTTGAGCACTGTAACTGTCCGCTTATCATTGTGGATCTTGTTCAGCACTTACTGCTGGGTGGAACCTTTCTGCCTCCCTTTGGTTCCCTGGGGAATGTTTTGATCAGCAGGATTACAAGACCACTCCTTCTCCTGTCTTAGAAAGAAAGCCTTTTCCTGTATCTCAGATGCCACATGTTAGCTGTCTGCATAGGATTTCATGGAAGATGTCTGCAGAAAATCCCTAAAGCTTAAAGTTTGTACCCCCCTTGGCAAGTGGATCGAGGTATGCAGAAAAGTGTGCATTGTTATAAAGGTGTATATGTTCTAGAGATAAACCCTGTTCATGCTGTTTGGTTTTTAAATACGCTATACTGTATAATCCAAGGCACTTTGCATGTAACCATGTTTCTTTGAATGTTCAATGTAATTAGATGTGTGTGCAGACAACTGTAATTAACCCTGTAACCCCCTTTTTGGTGACAACTGTAAATAAGTGTGTTGTATGTCATTTACAGTTTTTACGGTGCTATGGTGCTATGGTGCTTACGATATTCATGTTTACGGTGCTCAAGGAGATAAAGAAAATAATATTCAACCCTGCTGCGCACCTTTGTTCCAAAAGAATAAAACTACTGCACCCGTCAGAAGCTCTCCTCTTGTTATTTATTCGATGCCAAAGGGGCCGTAACAGTGAAAACTCGTCGCTGCGGTGGAGACTCGACATCACCAGCTGCGTCGCTGTCTTCATCGAACTGTGAGTAAAGGCTTCCCAACGCCTCGCAAGACACGTGCGGACGCCATCTTGGCAACAGAGACTTGGCTAAAAAAGTAAACGTGTCACGTGGACTTTTAAATATAGCGGGCTCTTTATATGTGATCCGGAAGCCGCCCTTAACTACTATGCGAGCCAAATAGTTAATATTTTGCTAAACCAGTGATCAAGTTATTATATTCGTGTTTAGAGGCCTAGTGTCAGATTTAAAGCAACGCTATCTTCCAAGTTCCTAATCCACTAAACTGCAGTTATTTTACAGAAAGGGTTAATTGTCTGGTTAGAAAGTGTCAGCAGTATATTCGTTTAAAACATTTTGTAGTACTGTATGCATTGTTTGCTAATCTTTAGTTACAAGTGTGAACACCTGTTATCTGTCGTAGCCCTTAGTAGCAAGTTTGAGCCAACACTCATTCAAGTTAGGTTTCAGGCACACTCACACTTGAAAGGCAAAGGCACACTAGAACAAAATGTTGTCACCTGCTGAAGAAACAGACAAACCCACAGAGTCACAACAGGTACGATCCAGCTCTAGAGAGCGAAGCCTAACAGAAAAGGGCAAAGAAATGCACGAAGAAACAGTTAAGAAAAATGAAAAGGCATTCAACAAGGTGTGCAACTCTTGGAAGGAGCTAGCAAAGGAATGTAGGACAAAGTTAAAAGGTTTCTGCTCAACTGAAGACCTTAATACAAGATTGAAAGAGATTAAAGCCAAAGAAGCGTTAGTGCACCAACAGTATGAGTCCATGTGCCGAAATAATTCCACTACCCCATACGTTGTTAAGAAAATGGATGCATGCACCGCGTTAACGGCTGAAATCTGCAACCTCATCAGCAAGCGGCTAGAGAATGTAGATGAAATCTTTAACGATCAACTTGAGAAGGAAAGGGTGAGGATGGCGCTAAATAAAGAAGAGCATGAGTCAGTCTTTGGAAACTCAGAAACAGAAACTGTCCTCTCAGAGTCATTACCAGAATCCAACGCAAGCTCAAGAGCTACTTCCAGATCTAGCAAACGCGCTGACGCAGAAGCAGATCTTGCAGCCAAAATAGAACAGGCAAAGGCGACGCAACAGATGCGCGAGGAGCAAGCTAAGCTGAACAAACTAGAGGCAGAAATTAAACTGAAGTTGGATGAGGAAAAGACAAGACTACAACAGCTACAAGCAGAAAATGAAGTCAAGGTAGCTGCAGCAAGAGTGAAAGCCTACAACGCTTATGATAGTCTTGAAATTTACGAACAGGAGACAGACCACAATGTGCAATACCTCTGCCAAAATAATGAACCACGAAACTCATTGAATCCAAAGGCTGTGCCATTTCAACCTTCAAATACACCACTTGGGGTGTCAAGACCAAATGAAGAAGTTAGTTTAACCCCAGGACTTGCAAGTCTGCTTATCTCCAACCGTCTCCCTATACCTGAACCAACTGTATTCACAGGTGATCCTTTGAAGTTCATAGATTGGAAGATATCCTTTATGGCGCTGATTGATCAGAAACCACTCCCTGTGTGCGAAAAAATGCTGTACTTGAAGAGGTATCTCGGTGGTGAAGCTCGTAAGGCAGTGGAAGGGTTCTTCTACCGAAATTCAGAAGATGCCTATCTAGGTGCTTGGGGAATCCTACAGGACAGGTATGGAGGTCCATTCATAGTGCAAAGAGCCTTCAGAGAAAGGTTGGCTAAATGGCCAAAGATATCAGCAAATGACCCTGTAGCATTAAGAGAGTTTGCAGATTTCCTTCAAGGTTGTGTGGAGGCCATTCCTCATGTTAAAGGCCTAGCTATTCTAAATGATTGTGAAGAAAACCACAAGCTTCTCAAGAAACTGCCTGAATGGATCGTGCGCAGATGGAGTCGCATCGCCGTGGACGAGCTGGACAAGTCCCAAGAATACCCAACCTTTGCTCGTTTCACAGAGTTCCTGCAAAGGGAAGCTAAGATTGCATGCAACCCCATTGCCTCTCCTTTTCTCCTCCGTACCAAGACTACAGATGAGAGAATTCCCAAGAGAGCCAAGGCGCTCAACACAAGCACTCAAATGAAGCCCTCTACCTTCCACGTTCCAAATATCTCAGCTTCAAGACCGAAACCACCTTGCCTAGCCTGCAAAGACGAAACACACGGTGTCGCTAAATGTCCGACTTTTGCGGTAAAAACCATCGATGAAAAGAAGGCTTTTATTCACGAAAACCATCTCTGTTTTGGTTGCTTAAGAAAGGGCCACACTACAAAAGACTGCAAAGGAAGACACACGTGTAGCATATGCAGTCGACGTCATCCAACCTGTTTGCACATACAGAGAGACACTGAGCCTGCCAAGGCATCAAACGATGATTCAGTAGGCATGAGAAATAAGGCAAACGACAACGTTCCCAAAGTTATGTCCCATACTTTGACAAGACATACGTCTGCCACATCCTGCATTGTTCCAGTTCTGTTGTCAGCTACTACGGAGCCTCAGAGGGAAATCCTCACTTATGCCTTACTTGACACACAGAGTGATTCAACCTTTATTCTGGCAGACCTGGTATCGAAGTTAAGTGTGAGCACCAAGCCATTACAGCTAAGGCTCAGCACAATGACAGCGGTTGACACAGTTATTTCAAGCCAAATTGCTCACGGTCTGCAAGTGCGTGGCTTCAACTCCGAAGTTCAAGTCCAACTCCGTCAAGCCTATACAAGAGATTTCATTCCAGTAGATAAGTCGCAGTGAAAGAAATGCCAATGCCGCCGGTCGCTGATGTGTTAAAGGCTTTAGAAATGGACTTCATTGAAAGAAATTATGAAGATAAGTACGTGTCTCAAGATGATGTTCGCTTCGTGCAGTTTCTCTCGGAAACTATAATGAAAAGGAAAGATGGACACTACGAGATGCCATTACCCTTCAAAGACAACAGTCAACTGGCACTACCAAACAATAAGAGGCTGGCCCTTATTCGACTTCATCATCTAAAGAAAAGATTAAAGGGAAATAGACAGTACCATGAACACTACACTGCATTCATGGAAGAAACAATCAGAAAAGGTGATGCAGAACCAGCCCCTTCATTATCAGAGGAAGAGACAGTGTGGTACATCCCACATCACGGGGTTTATCACCCCAAGAAGCCAGACAAGTTAAGAGTTGTCTTTGATTGTTCAGCAAAGTTCAAAGGCATCTCCCTAAACGATACCTTGCTGACAGGTCCCGACCTGATAAACTCTCTAGTGGGAGTCCTCTGTCGCTTCAGGAAGGAAGCAGTTGCTGTGATATGCGACATTGAAAAGATGTTCCATCAGTTCTATATCCCCTCAGAAATGCGCAATTACTTAAGGTTCCTTTGGTGGGAGAACGGTCAGTTGGAAACAGAACCGAAAGAATACAGAATGGCAGTTCACCTTTTCAGTGCCAGCTCCTCTCCAGGATGTGCCAATTTCGGCCTTAAGTATCTTGCACGACAACACAAGTCAGAACATCCCTCAGCATCAGCCTTCATCGAGAAGAATTTTTATGTCGACGACGGCCTAACTAGCGTTCCAACAGTCAGCGAAGCTTCGAATCTAATCCTCGAAACTCAAGGATTATGTAAAAATGCCGGCCTACGACTGCATAAGTTCAACTCTAATAAAAGGGACGTCCTGTCCTGTATTGCTCCGTCAGAAAGAGCAACAACTAGTGTACCTGTCAAACTTAGCCCAGACTCAACAACAGAAGGACAAGTACTTGGCATTCAGTGGTCAATTGAAAACGACACCTTCAGTTTCAGTGCTGACATAAAGCATCAACCCTCAACTCGTCGTGGTATCCTGTCAGTCGTAGCCTCCCTTTATGATCCTCTAGGCTTCATAGCCCCCTTCATACTGAGTGGCAAGTGCATTCTCCAAGAGCTTTGCCGCAGAGGCATCAGTTGGGATGAAGCACTTCCTGAAAGCTTATGTCCACGGTGGGAGGCTTGGAAGAGTAGTCTGCAAGCTTTAAGGGAAATCAAGATACCCAGATGTTACCATCCCCCAGACTTTGGTAACAGAATGAAGTGGAACTACACCACTTTTCCGATGCCAGCAACATAGGATATGGTGCCTGTTCGTACCTTAGGTACAAAAATGACAGAGATCAAGTCCATTGCAGCTTCGTAATGGCCAAGGCAAGAGTTGCACCAACGAAGATTGTGAGCATCCCAAGGCTTGAACTCTCAGCTGCCGTCACTGCAGCAAGGTTGAGTGCCATGTTGAAGGCAGAACTTGAAATAGAAGCTGACAAAGAGTTCTTCTGGACAGACTCCCAAGTAGTCTTAGCCTATATCAATAACGAAGCAAGAAGGTTTCACGTGTTTGTAGCCAATCGTGTTCAACTCATAAGAGAGATTACAGATCCAACCCAGTGGCATTATGTGGATACGACACAAAACCCAGCCGACCATGCATCCAGGGGTCTACATGTAGCGGATATCTCCACCTCAAGTTGGTTATCTGGGCCTAGTTTCCTTTGGAGATCTGAAGTGCACGCATCTTCAAGCTCTTCAGCAGAACTAATTGTAGGCGACCCTGAAGTCAAACCTGTTACAACCCTTGCATCACAAGCCAATGAACAAGCTGATACTCTAAATCGTCTGAGCAGGTTCTCCAGTTGGTCAATGCTCATTAAGGTGATTGCAAGAATCCGGAGAATAAAA
Source organism: Bufo bufo (assembly GCF_905171765.1). Classification (NCBI taxonomy): domain Eukaryota; kingdom Metazoa; phylum Chordata; class Amphibia; order Anura; family Bufonidae; genus Bufo; species Bufo bufo. Next base: position 771,025,240 of record NC_053389.1, on the reverse strand, counting down.
ACGAAGACGTATCACTGCAGCAATCTTGTGTCTGTGGAGGAACGTAAGGAGGCCAGGGAGGTAGTGATAGGTCTAGTTCAACAGCAAGTTTTCCCCCAAGAGCTAAAACTCCTTCAAAGAGGAGATAGTCTCCCAAGTTCAAGCCCTCTTAGCTGCCTTGACCCCATTCTGGTTCAAGGACTTCTTCGTGTTGGTGGAAGGCTGTCAAGATCAACTCTTAGTCAAGAAACAAAGCACCCAGTCATCCTCCCAAAAGAAGGGCACATTACCCAGTTAATCCTGTCCCACTATCATGCAGCCATTCATCACCAGGGCCGCAGCCAAACTCTAACAGAACTCAGAGCAAATGGATTTTGGGTGCTTGGTGGAAGCAAGTCAGTCGCCAAGTTAATACATAAATGTGTACAGTGTCGAAAGCTCCGGCGTCCCACAGAGGAGCAGCGTATGTCAGAGCTCCCCGAAGAACGCATAGAAGTTTCAGCTCCCTTTACATACTGTGGTATGGACTGTTTTGGTCCCTTTATCACCAAACAAGGTCGAAAGGAATACAAGAGGTATGGTCTAATCTTCACATGCTTCTCCTCACGTGCAGTCCACATCGAAATGCTTGAAGATTTATCTACAGATTCCTTCATCAATGCCTTAAGGTGTTTCATCAGTTTAAGGCCTCTTTCACACTTGCGTTGTTGGGATCCGGCATGCACTTCCGTTGCCGGAGGTGCCTGCCGGATCCGTAACAACGCAAGTGTACTGAAAGCATTTGAAGACGGAACCGTCTTCCAAATGCTTTCAGTGTTACTATGGCACCCAGGACGCTATTAAAGTCCTGGTTGCCATAGTAGGAGCGGGGAGCGGGGGAGCGGTATACTTACAGTCCGTGCGGCTCCCCGGGCGCTCCAGAATGACGTCAGAGCGCCCCATGCGCATGGATGACGTGATCCATGTGATCACGTGATCCATGCGCTTGGGGCGCCCTGACGTCACTCTGGAGCGCCCGGGGAGCCGCACGGACGGTAAGTATGCTGCTCCCCTGCTCCCCGCTACACTTACCATGGCTGTCAGGACTTTAGCGTCCCGGTAGCCATGGTAACTATTCAGAAAAAGCTAAACGTCGGGTCCGGCAATGCGCCGAAACGACGTTTAGCTTAAGGCCGGATCCGGATCAATGCCTTTCAATGGGCATTGATCCCGGATCCGGCCTTGCGGCAAGTCTTCAGGATTTTTGGCCGGAGCAAAAAGCGCAGCATGCTGCGGTATTTTCTCCGGCCAAAAAACGTTCCGTACCGGAACTGAAGACATCCTGATGCATCCTGAACGGATTACTCTCCATTCAGAATGCATTAGGATAATCCTGATCAGTATTCTTCCGGCATAGAGTCCCGACGACGGAACTCTATGCCGGAAGACAATAACGCAAGTGTGAAAGAGCCCTAAGAGGAGCCGTTTGCCAACTTCACTGTGACCTGGGCACAAACTTCACAGGAGCAAAGAACGAACTTAAAGAAGCCCTGAAGCAATGTGACACAAAGGCACTAGAAACTTTCCTAGCTGATAAACAGTGTGAGTTTATCTTCAATGCTCCTTCCGCAAGTCATGCAGGTGGAGTCTGGGAACGTCAAATTAGAACCATCCGTAATGTGCTAAATGCTACAACAGTCCAATGTTCAAGTAGACTAGACGATGCTTCTCTTAGAACGCTATTTTATGAAGCCATGGCCATCGTTAACAGTCGTCCTTTAACTGTCGATGGAATCAATGACCCCAAGGCGCCAGAACCTCTAACTCCAAACCACCTCATCCTGATGAAATCCAAGGTTGCATTACCTCCACCTGGGAAATTTGTAAAGGAAGACGTATATGCAGCTAAACGGTGGCGTAGAGTGCAATATTTAGCAGAACAATTCTGGAGTCGGTGGAAAAGAGAATACCTCATGAGTGTTTCCACAAGACAGAAATGGCACACACCTCGACGTAACCTCAAAGTAAATGACATTGTCATAATCAAAGATGATATGTCTCCCAGATGCCAGTGGCAACTAGGACGTGTAATTGAAACTACAATAGAAAAGGATGATCTAGTTCGTCGAGTCAAGGTGTTAGTAGGTGACAGAAGATTGCAAGATAAGAAGGACTATGTATCAAAACCTTCAATTATTGAACGTCCTATTCAAAAGTTAGTAGTCCTCATAGAAAGCAAATAAGTTCAGTTTTAGTGATACATTAGCATACCACCACACAAGACAGTAGCCAGTTACAGAGGTACCTATAAGCTAAATTGTGTATGATGTACCATGTTTATAGCGGCCAAGGTTATGTTCTGTAAATTATGTATGACTTTTAGGTTATGTTCATCATAACATAATTTGGTGGGAGTGTAACTGTCCGCTTATCATTGTGGATCTTGTTCAGCACTTACTGCTGGGTGGAACCTTTCTGCCTCCCTTTGGTTCCCTGGGGAATGTTTTGATCAGCAGGATTACAAGACCACTCCTTCTCCTGTCTTAGAAAGAAAGCCTTTTCCTGTATCTCAGATGCCACATGTTAGCTGTCTGCATAGGATTTCATGGAAGATGTCTGCAGAAAATCCCTAAAGCTTAAAGTTTGTACCCCCCTTGGCAAGTGGATCGAGGTATGCAGAAAAGTGTGCATTGTTATAAAGGTGTATATGTTCTAGAGATAAACCCTGTTCATGCTGTTTGGTTTTTAAATACGCTATACTGTATAATCCAAGGCACTTTGCATGTAACCATGTTTCTTTGAATGTTCAATGTAATTAGATGTGTGTGCAGACAACTGTAATTAACCCTGTAACCCCCTTTTTGGTGACAACTGTAAATAAGTGTGTTGTATGTCATTTACAGTTTTCACGGTGCTATGGTGCTTACGATATTCATGTTTACGGTGCTCAAGGAGATAAAGAAAATAATATTCAACCCTGCTGCGCACCTTTGTTCCAAAAGAATAAAACTACTGCACCCGTCAGAAGCTCTCCTCTTGTTATTTATTCGATGCCAAAGGGGCCGTAACAAGCACTATTCCAGAGCTAAAACATGCCTCGAGTCTGTTCAAGCAGCACAGTAAGCAAACACCCCAGATGGGACTTGAACCCACAATCCCTGGCTTAGGAGGCCAGTGCCTTATCCATTAGGCCACTGGGGCTAATAGATTAGCTTGCGACTATGTTACTCAGTTTTCTGGTGCCATTTGCATTCCAGATGGAAAACAATCTTAACCATGTGCTTGCTTTCCTTACACAAGAGCAAGGAGTTTATAGGAGTCTTGGTTTTGATCCCTTAGTCCATGACATATTTTAATACTGATGATGGAAATCTCATTGAGTTGCCGGAACCCTTGAACAATAAAGAATTCTGCTGCATTTCCCCTTCAAACATGTTAATATATCATGACGGGACCGGAGAGACATTGCTTTCCTTCTGCCGTTCTAAAACACAAATAAGTCAAGTAAACAATGCTCCAGGTGAGGCTTGAACTCACAACCTCGGCATTGCTCAACAGTTACTGCTTTATAAGTACCGCGCGCTGACCGATTGCGCCACTGGAGCACTTGGGGCTTTTCAAGGAGACCAATATATCAGGCAATTATCGGGCACAAACGAAACGTTCCCAATAATTGTCTGATTGTCAGCGGAGATGAGGGCCGCATTTACATGCAGCATTCACCTCTTCTGTATAGTGACGAGTGATCGATACAGCGACGGCTTGTCTACATAAAAAAATCATGGTTCCTGGGCAGCAGAAGGCTGCTGTGGAAAAACGTTGATTTTGGGTTCCGGGAGAAAGACACCCTCACCTTATGAATGAGTGTTTGCTCGTTCATTGGGTGATCGGCGCCAGCTAATTATAAAGGAACAAACGCTTATACAAACGCTCATCCCCGACAATGGGTCTGACTATGGGTCCATGTAAAAGGACCTTAAGTGAGGCGTGTCTAAGTTGCATCAATTATCAAAATCTGTAACCAAGTCAGCGGTCAGTGAAGATTATCTGATTTATAGCATCCTACTAGCCACCTACTTTCCTCTTATTGATGCGCTATATGGACAAAAGCATTTGGACACACCTCAATCACTGAATTCAGGTGTTTCATTGAGTCCCATAGCCGCAGCTGCAGGTGTATAAAATCTAGCACCTAGCCATGCAGTCTACCTTTACAAACATTTGTAAAAGAATGAGTCCTTTTAAAGATCTAGAATGGAAATTGCAAGCAACGAGGCCCTTTCGCTCAATATCAGTGTCTGACCTCACAAATGCTATTCTGACCTCACAAAAGCTAGCATTTTGTAATTATAAAAAAACCCAGAGCAATGAAGATAAGGAAATCTACAAAATTAGGCAGAGAGAGGCCAAGCAAGTTATAAGAACTTCTAAAGCGCAGGCAGAAGAAAAACTAGCTCAGTCTATGAAAAAAGGGGATAAGACATTCTTCAGATATATAAATGAAAAAAGGAAATTAAAACAAGGAATAACTAAATTAAAAACAAAGGACGGAAGGTATGTAGAAGAGAATAAAGGGCTAGCCGACTGCCTTAATGAATACTTCTGTTCAGTTTTTAAAAATGAAAAAGGAGAAGGACCTCCACTAGAAAGAATGACTAATAAATCGTTTGATGCATGTATCTTTACAGAGGAAGATGTTCTAAGTTTGCTGTCTAAGGTGAAGACAAATAAGTCACAGGGGCCTGATTAGATACACCCAAAATTATTAAAAGAGCTTAGTGGTGAGCTGGCAAAACCGTTAACAGATTTATTTAACCAATCAGTAGTAACAGGAGTCGTCCCGGAAGATTGGAAATTGGCTAATGTCGTGCCCATTCACAAGAAAGGTAGTAGGGAGGAATCGAGCAACTATAGACCAGCGAGTCTGACATCAATAGTAGGCAAATTAATGGAAACCCTATTAAAGGATAGGATTGTGGAACATCTAAAATCCCATGGATTGCAAGATGAAAAACAACATGGGTTTACTTCAGGGAGATCATGTCAAACAAATCTTATAGATTTTTTTGACTGGGTGAATAAAATAATAGACGGTGGAGGTGCAGTAGACATTGCATATCTAGATTTTAGTAAGGCTTTTGACACTGTCCCACATAGAAGACTTATCAATAAACTGCAGTCATTTAGCATGGACTCCCATATTGTTGAGTGGATTAGGCAGTGGCTGAGTGACAGACAACAGAGGGTGGTAGTCAATGGAGAACATTCAAAACAAGGTCATGTTACCAGTGGGGTTCCACAGGGATCTGTACTGGGACCGATTTTGTTTAATATCTTCATAAGTGATATTGCAAAAGGCCTCGCTGGTAAGGTTTGTCTTTTTGCTGATGACACAAAGATAGGTAACAGGGTTGATGTTCCTGGAGGGAAACGCCAAATGGAAAAGGATTTAGGAAAACTAGAAGAATGGTCAGAACTCTGGAAACTGAAATTTAATGTGGATAAGTGCAAGATAATGCACCTGGGGCGTAAAAACCCAAGGGCAGAATATAGAATATTTGACACAGTCCTGACCTCAGTATCTGAGGAAAGGGATTTAGGAGTAATTATTTCAGAAGACTTAAAGGTGGGAAGACAATGTAATAGAGCAGCACGAAATGCCAGCAGAATGCTAGGATGTATAGGGAGAGGTATAAGCAGTAGAAAGAGTGAAGTGCTTATGCCGCTGTACAGAACACTGGTGAGACCTCACTTGGAGTATTGTGCGCAGTACTGGAGGCCATATCTCCAGAAGGATATAGATACTCTAGAGAGAGTTCAGAGAAGAGCTACTAAACTAGTACATGGATTGCAGGATAAAACTTACCAGGAAAGGTTAAAGGACCTTAATATGTATAGCTTGGAAGAAAGAAGAGACAGAGGGGAGATGATAGAAACTTTTATATACATAAAGGGAATCAACTCGGTAAAGGAGGAGAGAATATTTAAAAGAAGAAAAACTACCACAAGAGGACACAGTTTTAAATTAGAGGGGCAAAGGTTTAAAAGTAATATAAGGAAGTATTACTTTACTGAGAGAGTAGTGGATGCATGGAATAGCCTTCCTGCAGAAGTGGTAGCTGCAAATACAGTGAAGGGGTTTAAGCATGCATGGGATAGGCATAAGGCCATCCTTCATATAAGATAGGGCCGGGGGCTATCCATAGTATTCAGTATATTGGGCAGACTAGATGGGCCAAATGGTTCTTATCTGCCGACACATTCTATGTTTCTATGTTTCTATGTATGGGCACAACTTCACACAGGCACACACCAAACTCCTGCAGAAAGCCTTCCCAGAAGAGTGGAAACTCTGTATTTGGAAAAGGGATTGTTCCTTAGGATGAAGCCTTTTTGGGACACACACACTGTATTTCTATGGTCAGATTTCACACAATCTATTTAAATAGCAATCGGAAGAAACATCCAGTAAAGAATGCGTTTGAGCACTATTCCAGAGCTAAAACATGCCTCGAGTCTGTTCAAGCAGCATGGTAAGCAAACACCCCAGATGGGACTTGAACCCACAATCCCTGGCTTAGGAGGCCAGTGCCTTATCCATTAGGCCACTGGGGCTAATAGATTATCTAACACCCCAGATGGGACTTGAACCCACAATCCCTGGCTTAGGAGGCCAGTGCCTTATCCATTAGGCCACTGGGGCTAATAGATTATCTTGCGACTATGTTACTCAGTTTTCTGGTTCCATTTGCATTCCAGATGGAAAACAATCTTAACCATGTGCTTGCTTTCCTTACACAAGAGCAAGGAGTTTATAGGAGTCTTGGTTTTGATCCCTTAGTCCATGACATATTTTAATACTGATGATGGAAATCTCATTGGGTTGCCAGAACCCTTGAACAATAAAGAATTCTGCTGCATTTCCCCTTCAAACATGTTAATATATCATGACGGGAACGGAGAGACATTGCTTTCCTTCTGCCGTTCTAAAACACAAATAAGTCACATAAACAATGCTCCAGGTGAGGCTTGAACTCACAACCTCGGCATTGCTCAACAGTTACTGCTTTATAAGTACCGCGCGCTGACCGATTGCGCCACTGGAGCACTTGGGGCTTTTCGAGGAGACCAATATATCAGGCAATTATCGGGCACAAACGAAACGTTCCCAATAATTGTCTGATCGTCAGCGGAGATGAGGGCCGCATTTACATGCAGCATTCACCTCTTCTGTATAGTGACGAGTGATCGATACAGCGACGGCTTGTCTCCATAAAAAATCATGGTTCCTGGGCAGCAGAAGGCTGCTGTGGAAAAACGTTGATTTTGGTTCCGGGAGAAAAACACCCTCACCCGATGAACGAGTGTTTGCTCGTTCATTGGGTGATCAGCGCCAGCTAATTATGAGGAACAAACGCTTATACAAACGCTCATCCCCGACAATGGGTCTGACTATAGGTCCATGTAAAAGGACCTTAAGTAAGGCGTGTCTAAGTTGCATCAATTATCAAAATCTGTAACCAAGTCAGCGGTCAGTGAAGATTATCTGATTTATAGCATCCTACTAGCCACCTACTTTCCTCTTATTGATGCGCTATATGGACAAAAGCATTTGGACACACCTCAATCACTGAATTCAGGTGTTTCATTGAGTCCCATAGCCGCAGCTGCAGGTGTATAAAATCTAGCACCTAGCCATGCAGTCTACCTTTAAAAACATTTGTGAAAGAATGGGTCTTTTTAAAGAGCTAGAATGGAAATTGCAAGCAACGAGGCCCTCTCGCTCAATATCAGTGTCTGACCTCACAAATGCTATTCTGGATGTATGGGCACAACTTCACACAGGCACACACCAAACTCTTGCAGAAAGCCTTCCCAGAAGAGTGGAAACTCTGTATTTGGAAAAGGGATTGTTCCTTAGGATGAAGCCTTTTTGGGCACAACTTCACACAGGCACACACCAAACTCTTGCAGAAAGCCTTCCCAGAAGAGACACACAAACTGTATTTCTATGGTCAGATTTCACACAATCTATTTAAATAGCAATCGGAAGAAACATCCAGTAAAGAATGCGTTTGAGCACTATTCCAGAGCTAAAACATGCCTCGAGTCTGTTCAAGCAGCACAGTAAGCAAACACCCCAGATGGGACTTGAACCCACAATCCCTGGCTTAGGAGGCCAGTGCCTTATCCATTAGGCCACTGGGGCTAATAGATTAGCTTGCGACTATGTTACTCAGTTTTCTGGTTCCATTTGCATTCCAGATGGAAAACAATCTTAACCATGTGCTTGATTTCCTTACACAAGAGCAAGGAGTTTATAGGAGTCTTGGTTTTGATCCCTTAGTCCATGACATATTTTAATACTGATGATGGAAATCTCATTGGGTTGCCAGAACCCTTGAACAATAAAGAATTCTGCTGCATTTCCCCTTCAAACATGTTAATATATCATGACGGGACCGGAGAGACATTGCTTTCCTTCTGCCGTTCTAAAACACAAATAAGTCACATGAACAATGCTCCAGGTGAGGCTTGAACTCACAACCTCGGCATTGCTCAACAGTTACTGCTTTATAAGTACCGCGCGCTGACCGATTGCGCCACTGGAGCACTTGGGGCTTTTCAAGGAGACCAATATATCAGGCAATTATCGGGCACAAACGAAACGTTCCCAATAATTGTCTGATCGTCAGTGGAGATGAGGGCCGCATTTACATGCAGCATTCACCTCTTCTGTATAGTGACGAGTGATCGATACAGCGACGGCTTGTCTCCATAAAAAATCATGGTTCCTGGGCAGCAGAAGGCTGCTGTGGAAAAACGTTGATTTTGGGTTACGGGAGAAAAACACCCTCACCCGATGAACGAGTGTTTGCTCGTTCATTGGGTGATCGGCGCCAGCTAATTATAAAGGAACAAACGCTTATACAAACGCTCATCCCCGACAATGGGTCTGACTATGGGTCCATGTAAAAGGACCTTAAGTAAGGCGTGTCTAAGTTGCATCAATTATCAAAATCTGTAACCAAGTCAGCGGTCAGTGAAGATTATCTGATTTATAGCATCCTACTAGCCACCTACTTTCCTCTTATTGATGCGCTATATGGACAAAAGCATTTGGACACACCTCAATCACTGAATTCAGGTGTTTCATTGAGTCCCATAGCCGCAGCTGCAGGTGTATAAAATCTAGCACCTAGCCATGCAGTCTACCTTTACAAACATTTGTGAAAGAATGGGTCCTTTTAAAGAGCTAGAATGGAAATTGCAAGCAACGAGGCCCTCTCGCTCAATATCAGTGTCTGACCTCACAAATGCTATTCTGGATGTATGGGCACAACTTCACACAGGCACACACCAAACTCTTGCAGAAAGCCTTCCCAGAAGAGTGGAAACTCTGTATTTGGAAAAGGGATTGTTCCTTAGGATGAAGCCTTTTTGGGCACAACTTCACATAGGCACACACCAAACTCTTGCAGAAAGCCTTCCCAGAAGAGTGGAAACTCTGTATTTGGAAAAGGGATTGTTCCTTAGGATGAAGCCTTTTTGGGACACACAAACTGTATTTCTATGGTCAGATTTCACACAATCTATTTAAATAGCAATCGGAAGAAACATCCAGTAAAGAATGCATTTGAGCACTATTCCAGAGCTAAAACATGCCTCGAGTCTGTTCAAGCAGCACAGTAAGCAAACACCCCAGATGGGACTTGAACCCACAATCCCTGGCTTAGGAGGCCAGTGCCTTATCCATTAGGCCACTGGGGCTAATAGATTAGCTTGCGACTATGTTACTCAGTTTTCTGGTGCCATTTGCATTCCAGATGGAAAACAATCTTAACCATGTGCTTGATTTCCTTACACAAGAGCAAGGAGTTTATAGGAGTCTTGGTTTTGATCACTTAGTCCATGACATATTTTAATACTGATTATGGAAATCTCATTGGGTTGCCAGAACCCTTGAACAATAAAGAATTCTGCTGCATTTCCCCTTCAAACATGTTAATATATCATGACGGGACCGGAGAGACATTGCTTTCCTTCTGCCGTTCTAAAACACAAATAAGTCACATGAACAATGCTCCAGGTGAGGCTTGAACTCACAACCTCGGCATTGCTCAACAGTTACTGCTTTATAAGTACCACGCGCTGACCAATTGCGCCACTGGAGCACTTGGGGCTTTTCAAGGAGACCAATATATCAGGCAATTATCGGGCACAAACGAAACGTTCCCAATAATTGTCTGATCGTCAGCGGAGATGAGGGCCGCATTTACATGCAGCATTCACCTCTTCTGTATAGTGACGAGTGATCGATACAGCGACGGCTTGTCTCCATAAAAAATCATGGTTCCTGGGCAGCAGAAGGCTGCTGTGGAAAAACGTTGATTTTGGGTTCCGGGAGAAAGACACCCTCACCCGATGAACAAGTGTTTGCTCGTTCATTGGGTGATCGGCGCCAGCTAATTATAAGGAACAAACGCTTATACAAACGCTCATCCCCGACAATGGGTCTGACTATGGGTCCATGTAAAAGGACCTTAAGTGAGGCGTGTCTAAGTTGCATCAATTATCAAAATCTGTAACCAAGTCAGCGGTCAGTGAAGATTATCTGATTTATAGCATCCTACTAGCCACCTACTTTCCTCTTATTGATGCGCTATATGGACAAAAGCATTTGGACACACCTCAATCACTGAATTCAGGTGTTTCATTGAGTCCCATAGCCGCAGCTGCAGGTGTATAAAATCTAGCACCTAGCCATGCAGTCTACCTTTACAAACATTTGTGAAAGAATGGGTCCTTTTAAAGAGCTAGAATGGAAATTGCAAGCAACGAGGCCCTCTCGCTCAATATCAGTGTCTGACCTCACAAATGCTATTCTGGATGTATGGGCACAACTTCACACAGGCACACACCAAACTCTTGCAGAAAGCCTTCCCAGAAGAGTGGAAACTCTGTATTTGGAAAAGGGATTGTTCCTTAGGATGAAGCCTTTTTGGGCACAACTTCACACAGGCACACACCAAACTCTTGCAGAAAGCCTTCCCAGAAGAGTGGAAACTCTGTATTTGGAAAAGGGATTGTTCCTTAGGATGAAGCCTTTTTGGGCACAACTTCACACAGGCACACACCAAACTCTTGCAGAAAGCCTTCCCAGAAGAGTGGAAACTCTGTATTTGGAAAAGGGATTGTTCCTTAGGATGAAGCCTTTTTGGGACACACAAACTGTATTTCTATGGTCAGATTTCACACAATCTATTTAAATAGCAATCGGAAGAAACATCCAGTAAAGAATGCATTTGAGCACTATTCCAGAGCTAAACCATGCCTCGAGTCTGTTCAAGCAGCACGGTAAGCAAACACCCCAGATGGGACTTAAACCCACAATCCCTGGCTTAGGAGGCCAGTGCCTTATCCATTAGGCCACTGGGGCTAATAGATTAGCTTGTGACTATGTTACTCAGTTTTCTGGTTCCATTTGCATTCCAGATGGAAAACAATCTTAACCATGTGCTTGATTTCCTTACACAAGAGCAAGGAGTTTATAGGAGTCTTGGTTTTGATCCCTTAGTCCATGACATATTTTAATACTGATGATGGAAATCTCATTGGGTTGCCAGAACCCTTGAACAATAAAGAATTCTGCTGCATTTCCCCTTCAAACATGTTAATATATCATGACGGGACCGGAGAGACATTGCTTTCCTTCTGCCGTTCTAAAACACAAATAAGTCACATAAACAATGCTCCAGGTGAGGCTTGAACTCACAACCTCGGCATTGCTCAACAGTTACTGCTTTATAAGTACCGCGCGCTGACCGATTGCGCCACTGGAGCACTTGGGGCTTTTCGAGGAGACCAATATATCAGGCAATTATCGGGCACAAACGAAACGTTCCCAATAATTGTCTGATCGTCAGCGGAGATGAGGGCCGCATTTACATGCAGCATTCACCTCTTCTGTATAGTGACGAGTGATCGATACAGCGACGACTTGTCTCCATAAAAAATCATGGTTCCTGGGCAGCAGAAGGCTGCTGTGGAAAAACGTTGATTTTGGGTTCCGGGAGAAAGACACCCTCACCAGATGAACGAGTGTTTGCTCGTTCATTGGGTGATCGGCGCCAGCTAATTATGAGGAACAAACGCTTATACAAACGCTCATCCCCGACAATGGGTCTGACTATGGGTCCATGTAAAAGGACCTTAAGTGAGGCGTGTCTAAGTTGCATCAATTATCAAAATCTGTAACCAAGTCAGCGGTCAGTAAAGATTATCTGATTTATAGCATCCTACTAGCCACCTACTTTCCTCTTATTGATGCGCTATATGGACAAAAGCATTTGGACACACCTCAATCACTGAATTCAGGTGTTTCATTGAGTCCCATAGCCGCAGCTGCAGGTGTATAAAATCTAGCACCTAGCCATGCAGTCTACCTTTACAAACATTTGTGAAAGAATGGGTCCTTTTAAAGAGCTAGAATGGAAATTGCAAGCAACGAGGCCCTCTCGCTCAATATCAGTGTCTGACCTCACAAATGCTATTCTGGATGTATGGGCACAACTTCACACAGGCACACACCAAACTCTTGCAGAAAGCCTTCCCAGAAGAGTGGAAACTCTGTATTTGGAAAAGGGATTGTTCCTTAGGATGAAGCCTTTTTGGGCACAACTTCACACAGGCACACACCAAACTCTTGCAGAAAGCCTTCCCAGAAGAGTGGAAACTCTGTATTTGGAAAAGGGATTGTTCCTTAGGATGAAGCCTTTTTGGGACACACAAACTGTATTTCTATGGTCAGATTTCACACAATCTATTTAAATAGCAATCGGAAGAAACATCCAGTAAAGAATGCGTTTGAGCACTATTCCAGAGCTAAAACATGCCTCGAGTCTGTTCAAGCAGCACGGCAAGCAAACTCCCCAGATGGGACTTGAACCCACAATCCCTGGCTTAGGAGGCCAGTGCCTTATCCATTAGGCCACTGGGGCTAATAGATAAGCTTGCGACTATGGTACTCAGTTTTCTGGTTCCATTTGCATTCCAGATGGAAAATAATCTTAACCATGTGCTTGATTTCCTTACACAAGAGAAAGGAGTTTATAGGAGTCTTGGTTTTGATCCCTTAGTCCATGACATATTTTAATACTGATGATGGAAATCTCATTGGGTTGCCAGAACCCTTGAACAATAAAGAATTCTGCTGCATTTCCCCTTCAAACATGTTAATATATCATGACGGGACCGGAGAGACATTGCTTTCCTTCTGCCGTTCTAAAACACAAATAAGTCACATAAACAATGCTCCAGGTGAGGCTTGAACTCACAACCTCGGCATTGCTCAACAGTTACTGTTTTATAAGTACCGCGCGCTGACCGATTGCGCCACTGGAGCACATGGGGCTTTTTAAGGAGACCAATATATCAGGCAATTATCGGGCACAAACGAAACGTTCCCAATAATTGTCTGATCGTCAGCGGAGATGAGGGCCGCATTTACATGCAGCATTCACCTCTTCTGTATAGTGACGAGTGATCGATACAGCGACGGCTTGTCTCCATAAAAAATCATGGTTCCTGGGCAGCAGAAGGCTGCTGTGGAAAAACGTTGATTTTGGTTCCGGGAGAAAAACACCCTCACCCGATGAACGAGTGTTTGCTCGTTCATTGGGTGATCGGCGCCAGCTAATTATGAGGAACAAACGCTTATACAAACGCTCATCCCCGACAATGGGTCTGACTATGGGTCCATGTAAAAGGACCTTAAGTGAGGCGTGTCTAAGTTGCATCAATTATCAAAATCTGTAACCAAGTCAGCGGTCAGTGAAGATTATCTGATTTATAGCATCCTACTAGCCACCTACTTTCCTCTTATTGATGCGCTATATGGACAAAAGCATTTGGACACACCTCAATCACTGAATTCAGGTGTTTCATTGAGTCCCATAGCCGCAGCTGCAGGTGTATAAAATCTAGCACCTAGCCATGCAGTCTACCTTTACAAACATTTGTGAAAGAATGGGTCCTTTTAAAGAGCTAGAATGGAAATTGCAAGCAACGAGGCCCTCTCGCTCAATATCAGTGTCTGACCTCACAAATGCTATTCTGGATGTATGGGCACAACTTCACACAGGCACACACCAAACTCTTGCAGAAAGCCTTCCCAGAAGAGTGGAAACTCTGTATTTGGAAAAGGGATTGTTCCTTAGGATGAAGCCTTTTTGGGCACAACTTCACACAGGCACACACCAAACTCTTGCAGAAAGCCTTCCCAGAAGAGTGGAAACTCTGTATTTGGAAAAGGGATTGTTCCTTAGGATGAAGCCTTTTTGGGCACAACTTCACACAGGCACACACCAAACTCTTGCAGAAAGCCTTCCCAGAAAAGTGGAAACTCTGTATTTGGAAAAGGGATTGTTCCTTAGGATGAAGCCTTTTTGGGACACACAAACTGTATTTCTATGGTCAGATTTCACACAATCTATTTAAATAGCAATCGGAAGAAACATCCAGTAAAGAATGCGTTTGAGCACTATTCCAGAGCTAAAACATGCCTCGAGTCTGTTCAAGCAGCACGGTAAGCAAACACCCCAGATGGGACTTGAACCCACAATCCCTGGCTTAGGAGGCCAGTGCCTTATCCATTAGGCCACTGGGGCTAATAGATTAGCTTGCGACTATGTTACTCAGTTTTCTGGTTCCATTTGCATTCCAGATGGAAAATAATCTTAACCATGTGCTTGATTTCCTTACACAAGAGAAAGGAGTTTATAGGAGTCTTGGTTTTGATCCCTTAGTCCATGACATATTTTAATACTGATGATGGAAATCTCATTGGGTTGCCAGAACCCTTGAACAATAAAGAATTCTGCTGCATTTCCCCTTCAAACATGTTAATATATCATGACGGGACCGGAGAGACATTGCTTTCCTTCTGCCGTTCTAAAACACAAATAAGTCACGTAAACAATGCTCCAGGTGAGGCTTGAACTCACAACCTCGGCATTGCTCAACAGTTACTGTTTTATAAGTACCGCACGCTGACCGATTGCGCCACTGGAGCACATGGGCCTTTTCAAGGAGACCAATATATCAGGCAATTATCGGGCACAAACGAAACGTTCCCAATAATTGTCTGATCGTCAGCGGAGATGAGGGCCGCATTTACATGCAGCATTCACCTCTTCTGTATAGTGACGAGTGATCGATACAGCGACGGCTTGTCTCCATAAAAAATCATGGTTCCTGGGCAGCAGAAGGCTGCTGTGGAAAAACGTTGATTTTGGTTCCGGGAGAAAGACACCCTCACCCGATGAACGAGTGTTTGCTCGTTCATTGGGTGATCGGCGCCAGCTTATTATGAGGAACAAACGCTTATACAAACGCTCATCCCCGACAATGGGTCTGACTATGGGTCCATGTAAAAGGACCTTAAGTGAGGCGTGTCTAAGTTGCATCAATTATCAAAATCTGTAACCAAGTCAGCGGTCAGTGAAGATTATCTGATTTATAGCATCCTACTAGCCACCTACTTTCCTCTTATTGATGCGCTATATGGACAAAAGCATTTGGACACACCTCAATCACTGAATTCAGGTGTTTCATTGAGTCCCATAGCCGCAGCTGCAGGTGTATAAAATCTAGCACCTAGCCATGCAGTCTACCTTTACAAACATTTGTGAAAGAATGGGTCCTTTTAAAGAGCTAGAATGGAAATTGCAAGCAACGAGGCCCTCTCGCTCAATATCAGTGTCTGACCTCACAAATGCTATTCTGGATGTATGGGCACAACTTCACACAGGCACACACCAAACTCTTGCAGAAAGCCTTCCCAGAAGAGTGGAAACTCTGTATTTGGAAAAGGGATTGTTCCTTAGGATGAAGCCTTTTTGGGCACAACTTCACACAGGCACACACCAAACTCTTGCAGAAAGCCTTCCCAGAAGAGTGGAAACTCTGTATTTGGAAAAGGGATTGTTCCTTAGGATGAAGCCTTTTTGGGCACAACTTCACACAGGCACACACCAAACTCTTGCAGAAAGCCTTCCCAGAAAAGTGGAAACTCTGTATTTGGAAAAGGGATTGTTCCTTAGGATGAAGCCTTTTTGGGACACACAAACTGTATTTCTATGGTCAGATTTCACACAATCTATTTAAATAGCAATCGGAAGAAACATCCAGTAAAGAATGCATTTGAGCACTATTCCAGAGCTAAAACATGCCTCGAGTCTGTTCAAGCAGCACGGTAAACAAACACCCCAGATGGGACTTGAACCCACAATCCCTGGCTTAGGAGGCCAGTGCCTTATCCATTAGGCCACTGGGGCTAATAGATTAGCTTGTGACTATGTTACTCAGTTTTCTGGTTCCATTTGCATTCCAGATGGAAAACAATCTTAACCATGTGCTTGATTTCCTTACACAAGAGAAAGGAGTTTATAGGAGTCTTGGTTTTGATCCCTTAGTCCATGACATATTTTAATACTGATGATGGAAATCTCATTGGGTTGCCAGAACCCTTGAACAATAAAGAATTCTGCTGCATTTCCCCTTCAAACATGTTAATATATCATGACGGGACCGGAGAGACATTGCTTTCCTTCTGCCGTTCTAAAACACAAATAAGTCACGTAAACAATGCTCCAGGTGAGGCTTGAACTCACAACCTCGGCATTGCTCAACAGTTACTGCTTTATAAGTACCGCGCGCTGACCGATTGCGCCACTGGAGCACTTGGGGCTTTTCAAGGAGACCAATATATCAGGCAATTATCGGGCACAAACGAAACGTTCCCAATAATTGTCTGATCGTCGGCGGAGATGAGGGCCGCATTTGCATGCAGCATTCACCTCTTCTGTATAGTGACGAGTGATCGATACAGCGACGGCTTGTCTCCATAAAAAATCATGGTTCCTGGGCAGCAGAAGGCTGCTGTGGAAAAACGTTGATTTTGGGTTCCGGGAGAAAAACACCCTCACCCAATGAACGAGTGTTTGCTCGTTCATTGGGTGATCGGCGCCAGCTAATTATAAAGGAACAAACGCTTATGCAAACGCTCATCCCCGACAATGGGTCTAACTATGGGTCCATGTAAAAGGACCTTAAGTGAGGCGTGTCTAAGTTGCATCAATTATCAAAATCTGTAACCAAGTCAGCGGTCAGTGAAGATTATCTGATTTATAGCATCCTACTAGCCACCTACTTTCCTCTTATTGATGCGCTATATGGACAAAAGCATTTGGACACACCTCAATCACTGAATTCAGGTGTTTCATTGAGTCCCATAGCCGCAGCTGCAGGTGTATAAAATCTAGCACCTAGCCATGCAGTCTACCTTTACAAACATTTGTGAAAGAATGGGTCCTTTTAAAGAGCTAGAATGGAAATTGCAAGCAACGAGGCCCTCCTCTCGCTCAATATCAGTGTCTGACCTCACAAATGCTATTCTGGATGTATGGGCACAACTTCACACAGGCACACACCAAACTCTTGCAGAAAGCCTTCCCAGAAGAGTGGAAACTCTGTATTTGGAAAAGGGATTGTTCCTTAGGATGAAGCCTTTTTGGGCACAACTTCACACAGGCACACACCAAACTCTTGCAGAAAGCCTTCCCAGAAGAGTGGAAACTCTGTATTTGGAAAAGGGATTGTTCCTTAGGATGAAGCCTTTTTGGGCACAACTTCACACAGGCACACACCAAACTCTTGCAGAAAGCCTTCCCAGAAAAGTGGAAACTCTGTATTTGGAAAAGGGATTGTTCCTTAGGATGAAGCCTTTTTGGGACACACAAACTGTATTTCTATGGTCAGATTTCACACAATCTATTTAAATAGCAATCGGAAGAAACATCCAGTAAAGAATGCATTTGAGCACTATTCCAGAGCTAAAACATGCCTTGAGTCTGTTCAAGAAGCACGGTAAGCAAACACCCCAGATGGGACTTGAACCCACAATCCCTGGCTTAGGAGGCCAGTGCCTTATCCATTAGGCCACTGGGGCTAATAGATTAGCTTGCGACTATGTTACTCAGTTTTCTGGTTCCATTTGCATTCCAGATGGAAAACAATCTTAACCATGTGCTTGCTTTCCTTACACAAGAGCAAGGAGTTTATAGGAGTCTTGGTTTTGATCCCTTAGTCCATGACATATTTTAATACTGATGATGGAAATCTCATTGGGTTGCCAGAACCCTTGAACAATAAAGAATTCTGCTGCATTTCCCCTTCAAACATGTTAATATATCATGACGGGACCGGAGAGACATTGCTTTCCTTCTGCCGTTCTAAAACACAAATAAGTCACGTAAACAATGCTCCAGGTGAGGCTTGAACTCACAACCTCGGCATTGCTCAACAGTTACTGCTTTATAAGTACCGCGCGCTGACCGATTGCGCCACTGGAGCACTTGGGGCTTTTCAAGGAGACCAATATATCAGGCAATTATCGGGCACAAACGAAACGTTCCCAATAATTGTCTGATCGTCAGCGGAGATGAGGGCCGCATTTACATGCAGCATTCACCTCTTCTGTATAGTGACGAGTGATCGATACAGCGACGGCTTGTCTCCATAAAAAATCATGGTTCCTGGGCAGCAGAAGGCTGCTGTGGAAAAACGTTGATTTTGGTTCCGGGAGAAAAACACCCTCACCCGATGAACGAGTGTTTGCTCGTTCATTGGGTGATCGGCGCCAGCTAATTATGAGGAACACACGCTTATACAAACGCTCATCCCCGACAATGGGTCTGACTATGGGTCCATGTAAAAGGACCTTAAGTGAGGCGTGTCTAAGTTGCATCAATTATCAAAATCTGTAACCAAGTCAGCGGTCAGTGAAGATTATCTGATTTATAGCATCCTACTAGCCACCTACTTTCCTCTTATTGATGCGCTATATGGACAAAAGCATTTGGACACACCTCAATCACTGAATTCAGGTGTTTCATTGAGTCCCATAGCCGCAGCTGAAGGTGTATAAAATCTAGCACCTAGCCATGCAGTCTACCTTTACAAACATTTGTGAAAGAATGGGTCCTTTTAAAGAGCTAGAATGGAAATTGCAAGCAACGAGGCCCTCTCGCTCAATATCAGTGTCTGACCTCACAAATGCTATTCTGGATGTATGGGCACAACTTCACACAGGCACACACCAAACTCTTGCAGAAAGCCTTCCCAGAAGAGTGGAAACTCTGTATTTGGAAAAGGGATTGTTCCTTAGGATGAAGCCTTTTTGGGCACAACTTCACACAGGCACACACCAAACTCTTGCAGAAAGCCTTCCCAGAAGAGTGGAAACTCTGTATTTGGAAAAGGGATTGTTCCTTAGGATGAAGCCTTTTTGGGACACACAAACTGTATTTCTATGGTCAGATTTCACACAATCTATTTAAATAGCAATCGGAAGAAACATCCAGTAAAGAATGCATTTGAGCACTATTCCAGAGCTAAAACATGCCTTGTGTCTGTTCAAGCAGCACGGTAAGCAAACACCCCAGATGGGACTTGAACCCACAATCCCTGGCTTAGGAGGCCAGTGCCTTATCCATTAGGCCACTGGGGCTAATAGATTAGCTTGCGACTATGTTACTCAGTTTTCTGGTTCCATTTGCATTCCAGATGGAAAACAATATTAACCATGTGCTTGATTTCCTTACACAAGAGAAAGGAGTTTATAGGAGTCTTGGTTTTGATCCCTTAGTCCATGACATATTTTAATACTGATGATGGAAATCTCATTGGGTTGCCAGAACCCTTGAACAATAAAGAATTCTGCTGCATTTCCCCTTCAAACATGTTAATATATCATGACGGGACCGGAGAGACATTGCTTTCCTTCTGCCGTTCTAAAACACAAATAAGTCACGTAAACAATGCTCCAGGTGAGGCTTGAACTCACAACCTCGGCATTGCTCAACAGTTACTGCTTTATAAGTACCGTGCGCTGACCGATTGCGCCACTGGAGCACTTGGGGTTTTTCAAGGAGACCAATATATCAGGCAATTATCGGGCACAAACGAAACGTTACCAATAATTGTCTGATCGTCAGCGGAGATGAGGGCCGCATTTACATGCAGCATTCACCTCTTCTGTATAGTGACGAGTGATCGATACAGCGACGGCTTGTCTCCATAAAAAATCATGGTTCCTGGGCAGCAGAAGGCTGCTGTGGAAAAACGTTGATTTTGGGTTCCGGGAGAAAGACACCCTCACACGATGAACGAGTGTTTTCTCGTTCATTGGGTGATCGGCACCAGCTAATTATAAATGAACAAACGCTTATACAAACGCTCATCCCCGACAATGGGTCTGACTATGGGTCCATGTAAAAGGACCTTAAGTGAGGCGTGTCTAAGTTGCATCAATTATCAAAATCTGTAACCAAGTCAGCGGTCAGTGAAGATTATCTGATTTATAGCATCCTACTAGCCACCTACTTTCCTCTTATTGATGCGCTATATGGACAAAAGCATTTGGACACACCTCAATCACTGAATTCAGGTGTTTCATTGAGTCCCATAGCCGCAGATGCAGGTGTATAAAATCTAGCACCTAGCCATGCAGTCTACCTTTACAAACATTTGTGAAAGAATGGGTCCTTTTAAAGAGCTAGAATGGAAATTGCAAGCAACGAGGCCCTCTCGCTCAATATCAGTGTCTGACCTCACAAATGCTATTCTGGATGTATGGGCACAACTTCACACAGGCACACACCAAACTCTTGCAGAAAGCCTTCCCAGAAGAGTGGAAACTCTGTATTTGGAAAAGGGATTGTTCCTTAGGATGAAGCCTTTTTGGGCACAACTTCACACAGGCACACACCAAACTCTTGCAGAAAGCCTTCCCAGAAGAGTGGAAACTCTGTATTTGGAAAAGGGATTGTTCCTTAGGATGAAGCCTTTTTGGGCACAACTTCACACAGGCACACACCAAACTCTTGCAGAAAGCCTTCCCAGAAAAGTGGAAACTCTGTATTTGGAAAAGGGATTGTTCCTTAGGATGAAGCCTTTTTGGGACACACAAACTGTATTTCTATGGTCAGATTTCACACAATCTATTTAAATAGCAATCGGAAGAAACATCCAGTAAAGAATGCATTTGAGCACTATTCCAGAGCTAAAACATGCCTCGAGTCTGTTCAAGCAGCACGGTAAACAAACACCCCAGATGGGACTTGAACCCACAATCCCTGGCTTAGGAGGCCAGTGCCTTATCCATTAGGCCACTGGGGCTAATAGATTAGCTTGTGACTATGTTACTCAGTTTTCTGGTTCCATTTGCATTCCAGATGGAAAACAATCTTAACCATGTGCTTGATTTCCTTACACAAGAGAAAGGAGTTTATAGGAGTCTTGGTTTTGATCCCTTAGTCCATGACATATTTTAATACTGATGATGGAAATCTCATTGGGTTGCCAGAACCCTTGAACAATAAAGAATTCTGCTGCATTTCCCCTTCAAACATGTTAATATATCATGACGGGACCGGAGAGACATTGCTTTCCTTCTGCCGTTCTAAAACACAAATAAGTCACGTAAACAATGCTCCAGGTGAGGCTTGAACTCACAACCTCGGCATTGCTCAACAGTTACTGCTTTATAAGTACCGCGCGCTGACCGATTGCGCCACTGGAGCACTTGGGGCTTTTCAAGGAGACCAATATATCAGGCAATTATCGGGCACAAACGAAACGTTCCCAATAATTGTCTGATCGTCAGCGGAGATGAGGGCCGCATTTACATGCAGCATTCACCTCTTCTGTATAGTGACGAGTGATCGATACAGCGACGGCTTGTCTCCATAAAAAATCATGGTTCCTGGGCAGCAGAAGGCTGCTGTGGAAAAACGTTGATTTTGGTTCCGGGAGAAAGACACCCTCACCCGATGAACGAGTGTTTGCTCGTTCATTGGGTGATCGGCGCCAGCTAATTATGAGGAACAAACGCTTATACAAACGCTCATCCCCGACAATGGGTCTGACTATTGGTCCATGTAAAAGGACCTTAAGTGAGGCGTGTCTAAGTTGCATCAATTATCAAAATCTGTAACCAAGTCAGCGGTCAGTGAAGATTATCTGATTTATAGCATCCTACTAGCCACCTACTTTCCTCTTATTGATGCGCTATATGGACAAAAGCATTTGGACACACCTCAATCACTGAATTCAGGTGTTTCATTGAGTCCCATAGCCGCAGCTGCAGGTGTATAAAATCTAGCACCTAGCCATGCAGTCTACCTTTACAAACATTTGTGAAAGAATGGGTCCTTTTAAAGAGCTAGAATGGAAATTGCAAGCAACGAGGCCCTCTCGCTCAATATCAGTGTCTGACCTCACTAATGCTATTCTGGATGTATGGGCACAACTTCACACAGGCACACACCAAACTCTTGCAGAAAGCCTTCCCAGAAGAGTGGAAACTCTGTATTTGGAAAAGGGATTGTTCCTTAGGATGAAGCCTTTTTGGGACACACAAACTGTATTTCTATGGTCAGATTTCACACAATCTATTTAAATAGCAATCGGAAGAAACATCCAGTAAAGAATGCGTTTGAGCACTATTCCAGAGCTAAAACATGCCTCGAGTCTGTTCAAGCAGCACAGTAAGCAAACACCCCAGATGGGACTTGAACCCACAATCCCTGGCTTAGGAGGCCAGTGCCTTATCCATTAGGCCACTGGGGCGAATAGATTAGCTTGTGACTATGTTACTCAGTTTTCTGGTTCCATTTGCATTCCAGATGGAAAACAATCTTAACAATGTGCTTGATTTCCTTACACAAGAGAAAGGAGTTTCTAGGAGTCTTGGTTTTGATCCCTTAGTCCATGACATATTTTAATACTGATGATGGAAATCTCATTGGGTTGCCAGAACCCTTGAACAATAAAGAATTCTGCTGTATTTCCCCTTCAAACATGTTAATATATCATGACGGGACCGGAGAGACATTGCTTTCCTTCTGCCGTTCTAAAACACAAATAAGTCACGTAAACAATGCTCCAGGTGAGGCTTGAACTCACAACCTCGGCATTGCTCAACAGTTACTGCTTTATAAGTACCGCGCGCTGACCGATTGCGCCACTGGAGCACTTGGGGCTTTTCAAGGAGACCAATATATCAGGCAATCATCGGGCACAAACGAAACGTTCCCAATAATTGTCTGATCGTCAGCGGAGATGAGGGCCGCATTTACATGCAGCATTCACCTCTTCTGTATAGTGACGAGTGATCGATACAGCGACGGCTTGTCTCCATAAAAAATCATGGTTCCTGGGCAGCAGAAGGCTACTGTGGAAAAACGTTGATTTTGGGTTCCGGGAGAAAGACACCCTCACCCGATGAACGAGTGTTTGCTCGTTCATTGGGTGATCGGCGCCAGCTAATTATAAAGGAACAAACGCTTATACAAACGCTCATCCCCGACAATGGGTCTGACTATGGGTCCATGTAAAAGGACCTTAAGTGAGGCGTGTCTAAGTTGCATCAATTATCAAAATCTGTAACCAAGTCAGCGGTCAGTGAAGATTATCTGATTTATAGCAACCTACTAGCCACCTACTTTCCTCTTATTGATGCGCTATATGGACAAAAGCATTTGGACACACCTCAATCACTGAATTCAGGTGTTTCATTGAGTGCCATAGCCGCAGCTGCAGGTGTATAAAATCTAGCACCTAGCCATGCAGTCTACCTTTACAAACATTTGTGAAAGAATGGGTCCTTTTAAAGAGCTAGAATGGAAATTGCAAGCAACGAGGCCCTCTCGCTCAATATCAGTGTCTGACCTCACAAATGCTATTCTGGATGTATGGGCACAACTTCACACAGGCACACACCAAACTCTTGCAGAAAGCCTTCCCAGAAGAGTGGAAACTCTGTATTTGGTAAAGGGATTGTTCCTTGGGATGAAGCCTTTTTGGGCACAACTTCACACAGGCACACACCAAACTCTTGCAGAAAGCCTTCCCAGAAGAGTGGAAACTCTATATTTGGAAAAGGGATTGTTCCTTAGGATGAAGCCTTTTTGGGACACACAAACTGTATTTCTATGGTTAGATTTCACACAATCTATTTAAATAGCAATCGGAAGAAACATCCAGTAAAGAATGCATTTGAGCACTATTCCAGAGCTAAAACATGCCTTGTGTCTGTTCAAGCAGCACGGTAAGCAAACACCCCAGATGGGACTTGAACCCACAATCCCTGGCTTAGGAGGCCAGTGCCTTATCCATTAGGCCACTGGGGCTAATAGATTAGCTTGTGACTATGTTACTCAGTTTTCTGGTTCCATTTGCATTCCAGATGGAAAACAATCTTAACCATGTGCTTGCTTTCCTTACACAAGAGCAAGGAGTTTATAGGAGTCTTGGTTTTGATCCCTTAGTCCATGACATATTTTAATACTGATGATGGAAATCTCATTGGGTTGCCAGAACCCTTGAACAATAAAGAATTCTGCTGCATTTCCCCTTCAAACATGTTAATATATCATGATGGGATGGAACAGACATTGCTTTCCTTCTGCCGTTCTAAAACACAAATAAGTCACGTAAACAATGCTCCAGGTGAGGCTTGAACTCACAACCTCGGCATTGCTCAACAGTTACTGCTTTATATGTACCGCTCGCTCACCGATTGCGCCACTGGAGCACTTGGGGCTTTTTAAGGAGACCAATATATCAGGCAATTATCGGGCACAAACGAAACGTTCCCAATAATTGTCTGATCGTCAGCGGAGATGAGGGCCGCATTTACATGCAGCATTCACCTCTTCTGTATAGTGACGAGTGATCGATACAGCGACGGCTTGTCTCCATAAAAAATCATGGTTCCTGGGCAGCAGAAGGCTGCTGTGGAAAAACGTTGATTTTGGGTTCCGGGAGAAAGACACCCTCACCCGATGAACGAGTGTTTGCTCGTTGATTGGGTGATCGGCGCCAGCTAATTATAAAGTAACAAACGCTTATACAAATGCTCATCCCCGACAATGGGTCTGACTATGGGTCCATGTAAAAGGACCTTAAGTGAGGCGTGTCTAAGTTGCATCAATTATCAAAATCTGTAACCAAGTCAGCGGTCAGTGAAGATTATCTGATTTATAGCATCCTACTAGCCACCTACTTTCCTCTTATTGATGCGCTATATGGACAAAAGCATTTGGACACACCTCAATCACTGAATTCAGGTGTTTCATTGAGTCCCATAGCCGCAGCTGCAGGTGTATAAAATCTAGCACCTAGCCATGCAGTCTACCTTTACAAACATTTGTGAAAGAATGGGTCCTTTTAAAGAGCTAGAATGGAAATTGCAAGCAACGAGGCCCTCTCGCTCAATATCAGTGTCTGACCTCACAAATGCTATTCTGGATGTATGGGCACAACTTCACACAGGCACACACCAAACTCTTGCAGAAAGCCTTCCCAGAAGAGTGGAAACTCTGTATTTGGAAAAGGGATTGTTCCTTAGGATGAAGCCTTTTTGGGACACACAAACTGTATTTCTATGGTCAGATTTCACACAATCTATTTAAATAGCAATCGGAAGAAACATCCAGTAAAGAATGCATTTGAGCACTATTCCAGAGCTAAAACATGCCTTGTGTCTGTTCAAGCAGCACGGTAAGCAAACACCCCAGATTGGACTTGAACCCACAATCCCTGGCTTAGGAGGCCAGTGCCTTATCCATTAGGCCACTGGGGCTAATAGATTAGCTTGCGACTATGTTACTCAGTTTTCTGGTTCCATTTGCATTCCAGATGGAAAACAATCTTAACCATGTGCTTGCTTTCCTTACACAAGAGCAAGGAGTTTATAGGAGTCTTGGTTTTGATCCCTTAGTCCATGACATATTTTAATACTGATGATGGAAATCTCATTGGGTTGCCAGAACCCTTGAACAATAAAGAATTCTGCTGCATTTCCCCTTCAAACATGTTAATATATCATGACGGGACCGGAGAGACATTGCTTTCCTTCTGCCGTTCTAAAACACAAATAAGTCACATAAACAATGCTCTAGGTGAGGCTTGAACTCACAACCTCGGCATTGCTCAACAGTTACTGCTTTATAAGTACCGCGCGCTGACCGATTGCGCCACTGGAGCACTTGGGGCTTTTCAAGGAGACCAATATATCAGGCAATTATCGGGCACAAACGAAACGTTCCCAATAATTGTCTGATCGTCAGCGGAGATGAGGGCCGCATTTACATGCAGCATTCACCTCTTCTGTATAGTGACGAGTGATCGATACAGCGACGGCTTGTCTCCATAAAAAATCATGGTTCCTGGGCAGCAGAAGGCTGCTGTGGAAAAACGTTGATTTTGGGTTCCTGGAGAAAGACACCCTCACCCGATGAACGAGTGTTTGCTCGTTGATTGGGTGATCGGCGCCAGCTAATTATAAAGTAACAAACGCTTATACAAACGCTCATCCCCGACAATGGGTCTGACTATGGGTCCATGTAAAAGGACCTTAAGTGAGGCGTGTCTAAGTTGCATCAATTATCAAAATCTGTAACCAAGTCAGCGGTCAGTGAAGATTATCTGATTTATAGCATCCTACTAGCCACCTACTTTCCTCTTATTGATGCGCTATATGGACAAAAGCATTTGGACACACCTCAATCACTGAATTCAGGTGTTTCATTGAGTCCCATAGCCGCAGCTGCAGGTGTATAAAATCTAGCACCTAGCCATGCAGTCTACCTTTACAAACATTTGTGAAAGAATGGGTCCTTTTAAAGAGCTAGAATGGAAATTGCACGCAACGAGGCCCTCTCGCTCAATATCAGTGTCTGACCTCACAAATGCTATTCTGGATGTATGGGCACAACTTCACACAGGCACACACCAAACTCTTGCAGAAAGCCTTCCCAGAAGAGTGGAAACTCTGTATTTGGAAAAGGGATTGTTCCTTAGGATGAAGCCTTTTTGGGCACAACTTCACACAGGCACACACCAAACTCTTGCAGAAAGCCTTCCCAGAAGAGTGGAAACTCTGTATTTGGAAAAGGGATTGTTCCTTAGGATGAAGCCTTTTTGGGCACAACTTCACACAGGCACACACCAAACTCTTGCAGAAAGCCTTCCCAGAAAAGTGGAAACTCTGTATTTGGAAAAGGGATTGTTCCTTAGGATGAAGCCTTTTTGGGACACACTAACTGTATTTCTTTGGTCAGATTTCACACAATCTATTTAAATAGCAATCGGAAGAAACATCCAGTAAAGAATGCATTTGAGCACTATTCCAGAGCTAAAACATGCCTCGAGTCTGTTCAAGCAGCACGGTAAACAAACACCCCAGATGGGACTTGAACCCACAATCCCTGGCTTAGGAGGCCAGTGCCTTATCCATTAGGCCACTGGGGCTAATAGATTAGCTTGTGACTATGTTACTCAGTTTTCTGGTTCCATTTGCATTCCAGATGGAAAACAATCTTAACCATGTGCTTGATTTCCTTACACAAGAGAAAGGAGTTTATAGGAGTCTTGGTTTTGATCCCTTAGTCCATGACATATTTTAATACTGATGATGGAAATCTCATTGGGTTGCCAGAACCCTTGAACAATAAAGAATTCTGCTGCATTTCCCCTTCAAACATGTTAATATATCATGACGGGACCGGAGAGACATTGCTTTCCTTCTGCCGTTCTAAAACACAAATAAGTCACGTAAACAATGCTCCAGGTGAGGCTTGAACTCACAACCTCGGCATTGCTCAACAGTTACTGCTTTATAAGTACCGCGCGCTGACCGATTGCGCCACTGGAGCACTTGGGGCTTTTCAAGGAGACCAATATATCAGGCAATTATCGGGCACAAACGAAACGTTCCCAATAATTGTCTGATCGTCAGCGGAGATGAGGGCCGCATTTACATGCAGCATTCACCTCTTCTGTATAGTGACGAGTGATCGATACAGCGACGGCTTGTCTCCATAAAAAATCATGGTTCCTGGGCAGCAGAAGGCTGCTGTGGAAAAACGTTGATTTTTGGTTCCGGGAGAAAGACACCCTCACCCGATGAACGAGTGTTTGCTCGTTCATTGGGTGATCGGCGCCAGCTAATTATGAGGAACAAACGCTTATACAAACGCTCATCCCCGACAATGGGTCTGACTATTGGTCCATGTAAAAGGACCTTAAGTGAGGCGTGTCTAAGTTGCATCAATTATCAAAATCTGTAACCAAGTCAGCGGTCAGTGAAGATTATCTGATTTATAGCATCCTACTAGCCACCTACTTTCCTCTTATTGATGCGCTATATGGACAAAAGCATTTGGACACACCTCAATCACTGAATTCAGGTGTTTCATTGAGTCCCATAGCCGCAGCTGCAGGTGTATAAAATCTAGCACCTAGCCATGCAGTCTACCTTTACAAACATTTGTGAAAGAATGGGTCCTTTTAAAGAGCTAGAATGGAAATTGCAAGCAACGAGGCCCTCTCGCTCAATATCAGTGTCTGACCTCACTAATGCTATTCTGGATGTATGGGCACAACTTCACACAGGCACACACCAAACTCTTGCAGAAAGCCTTCCCAGAAGAGTGGAAACTCTGTATTTGGAAAAGGGATTGTTCCTTAGGATGAAGCCTTTTTGGGACACACAAACTGTATTTCTATGGTCAGATTTCACACAATCTATTTAAATAGCAATCGGAAGAAACATCCAGTAAAGAATGCATTTGAGCACTATTCCAGAGCTAAAACACGCCTCGAGTCTGTTCAAGCAGCACGGTAAGCAAACACCCCAGATGGGACTTGAACCTACAATCCCTGGCTTAGGAGGCCAGTGCCTTATCCATTAGGCCACTGGGTCTAATAGATTAGCTTGCGACTATGTTACTCAGTTTTCTGGTTTCATTTGCATTCCAGATGGAAAACAATCTTAACCATGTGCTTGCTTTCCTTACACAAGAGCAAGGAGTTTATAGGAGTCTTGGTTTTGATCCCTTAGTCCATGACATATTTTAATACTGATGATGGAAATCTCATTGGGTTGCCAGAACCCTTGAACAATAAAGAATTCTGCTGCATTTCCCCTTCAAACATGTTAATATATCATGACGGGACCGGAGAGACATTGCTTTCCTTCTGCCGTTCTAAAACACAAATAAGTCACATGAACAATGCTCCAGGTGAGGCTTGAACTCACAACCTCGGCATTGCTCAACAGTTACTGCTTTATAAGTACCGCGCGCTGACCGATTGCGCCACTGGAGCACTTGGGGCTTTTCAAGGAGACCAATATATCAGGCAATTATCGGGCACAAACGAAACGTTCCCAATAATTGTCTGATCGTCAGCGGAGATGAGGGCCGCATTTACATGCAGCATTCACCTCTTCTGTATAGTGACGAGTGATCGATACAGCGACGGCTTGTCTCCATAAAAAATCATGGTTCCTGGGCAGCAGAAGGCTGCTGTGGAAAAACGTTGATTTTGGGTTCCGGGAGAAAGACACCCTCACCCGATGAACAAGTGTTTGCTCGTTCATTGGGTGATCGGCGCCAGCTAATTATAAAGGAACAAACGCTTATGCAAACGCTCATCCCCGACAATGGGTCTAACTATGGGTCCATGTAAAAGGACCTTAAGTGAGGCGTGTCTAAGTTGCATCAATTATCAAAATCTGTAACCAAGTCAGCGGTCAGTGAAGATTATCTGATTTATAGCATCCTACTAGCCACCTACTTTCCTCTTATTGAAGCGCTATATGGACAAAAGCATTTGGACACACCTCAATCACTACATTCAGGTGTTTCATTGAGTCCCATAGCCGCAGCTGCAGGTGTATAAAATCTAGCACCTAGCCATGCAGTCTACCTTTACAAACATTTGTGAAAGAATGGGTCCTTTTAAAGAGCTAGAATGGAAATTGCAAGCAACGAGGCCCTCTCGCTCAATATCAGTGTCTGACCTCACAAATGCTATTCTGGATGTATGGGCACAACTTCACACAGGCACACACCAAACTCTTGCAGAAAGCCTTCCCAGAAGAGTGGAAACTCTGTATTTGGAAAAGGGATTGTTCCTTAGGATGAAGCCTTTTTGGGACACACAAACTGTATTTCTATGGTCAGATTTCACACAATCTATTTAAATAGCAATCGGAAGAAACATCCAGTAAAGAATGCATTTGAGCACTATTTCAGAGCTAAAACATGCCTCGAGTCTGTTCAAGCAGCACGGTAAGCAAACACCCCAGATGGGACTTGAACCCACAATCCCTGGCTTAGGAGGCCAGTGCCTTATCCATTAGGCCACTGGGGCTAATAGATTAGCTTGCGACTATGTTACTCAATTTTCTGGTTCCATTTGCATTCCAGATGGAAAACAATCTTAACCATGTGCTTGCTTTCCTTACACAAGAGCAAGGAGTTTATAGGAGTCTTGGTTTTGATCCCTTAGTCCATGACATATTTTAATACTGATGATGGAAATCTCATTGGGTTGCCAGAACCCTTGAACAATAAAGAATTCTGCTGCATTTCCCCTTCAAACATGTTAATATATCATGGTGGGATGGAAGAGACATTGCTTTCCTTCTGCCGTTCTAAAACACAAATAAGTCACGTAAACAATGCTCCAGGTGAGGCTTGAACTCACAACCTCGGCATTGCTCAACAGTTACTGCTTTATA
Organism: Bufo bufo; assembly: GCF_905171765.1. NCBI lineage: Eukaryota > Metazoa > Chordata > Amphibia > Anura > Bufonidae > Bufo > Bufo bufo. Next base: position 770,994,627 of record NC_053389.1, on the reverse strand, counting down.
TGTACCGCTCGCTCACCGATTGCGCCACTGGAGCACTTGGGGCTTTTTAAGGAGACCAATATATCAGGCAATTATCGGGCACAAACGAAACGTTCCCAATAATTGTCTGATCGTCAGCGGAGATGAGGGCCGCATTTACATGCAGCATTCACCTCTTCTGTATAGTGACGAGTGATCGATACAGCGACGGCTTGTCTCCATAAAAAATCATGGTTCCTGGGCAGCAGAAGGCTGCTGTGGAAAAACGTTGATTTTGGGTTCCGGGAGAAAGACACCCTCACCCGATGAACGAGTGTTTGCTCGTTCATTGGGTGATCGGCGCCAGCTAATTATAAAGGAACAAACGCTTATACAAACGCTCATCCCCGACAATGGGTCTGACTATGGGTCCATGTAAAAGGACCTTAAGTGAGGCGTGTCTAAGTTGCATCAATTATCAAAATCTGTAACCAAGTCAGCGGTCAGTGAAGATTATCTGATTTATAGCATCCTACTAGCCACCTACTTTCCTCTTATTGATGCGCTATATGGACAAAAGCATTTGGACACACCTCAATCACTGAATTCAGGTGTTTCATTGAGTCCCATAGCCGCAGCTGCAGGTGTATAAAATCTAGCACCTAGCCATGCAGTCTACCTTTACAAACATTTGTGAAAGAATGGGTCCTTTTAAAGAGCTAGAATGGAAATTGCAAGCAACGAGGCCCTCTCGCTCAATATCAGTGTCTGACCTCACAAATGCTATTCTGGATGTATGGGCACAACTTCACACAGGCACACACCAAACTCTTGCAGAAAGCCTTCCCAGAAGAGTGGAAACTCTGTATTTGGAAAAGGGATTGTTCCTTAGGATGAAGCCTTTTTGGGCACAACTTCACACAGGCACACACCAAACTCTTGCAGAAAGCCTTCCCAGAAGAGTGGAAACTCTGTATTTGGAAAAGGGATTGTTCCTTAGGATGAAGCCTTTTTGGGACACACAAACTGTATTTCTATGGTCAGATTTCACACAATCTATTTAAATAGCAATCGGAAGAAACATCCAGTAAAGAATGCGTTTGAGCACTATTCCAGAGCTAAAACATGCCTCGAGTCTGTTCAAGCAGCACGGTAAGCAAACACCCCAGATGGGACTTGAACCCACAATCCCTGGCTTAGGAGGCCAGTGCCTTATCCATTAGGCCACTGGGGCTAATAGATTAGCTTGCGACTATGTTACTCAGTTTTCTGGTTCCATTTGCATTCCAGATGGAAAACAATCTTAACCATGTGCTTGATTTCCTTACACAAGAGAAAGGAGTTTATAGGAGTCTTGGTTTTGATCCCTTAGTCCATGACATATTTTAATACTGATGATGGAAATCTCATTGGGTTGCCAGAACCCTTGAACAATAAAGAATTCTGCTGCATTTCCCCTTCAAACATGTTAATATATCATGACGGGACCGGAGAGACATTGCTTTCCTTCTGCCGTTCTAAAACACAAATAAGTCACGTAAACAATGCTCTAGGTGAGGCTTGAACTCACAACCTCAGCATTGCTCAACAGTTACTGCTTTATAAGTACCGCGCGCTGACCGATTGCGCCACTGGAGCACTTGGGGCTTTTCAAGGAGACCAATATATCAGGCAATTATCGGGCACAAACGAAACGTTCCCAATAATTGTCTGATCGTCAGCGGAGATGAGGGCCGCATTTACATGCAGCATACACCTCTTCTGTATAGTGACGAGTGATCGATACAGCGACGGCTTGTCTCCATAAAAAATCATGGTTCCTGGGCAGCAGAAGGCTGCTGTGGAAAAACGTTGATTTTGGTTCCGGGAGAAAAACACCCTCACCCGATGAACGAGTGTTTGCTCGTTCATTGGGTGATCGGCGCCAGCTTATTATGAGGAACAAACGCTTATACAAACGCTCATCCCCGACAATGGGTCTGACTATGGGTCCATGTAAAAGGACCTTAAGTGAGGCGTGTCTAAGTTGCATCAATTATCAAAATCTGTAACCAAGTCAGCGGTCAGTGAAGATTATCTGATTTATAGCATCCTACTAGCCACCTACTTTCCTCTTATTGATGCGCTATATGGACAAAAGCATTTGGACACACCTCAATCACTGAATTCAGGTGTTTCATTGAGTCCCATAGCCGCAGCTGCAGGTGTATAAAATCTAGCACCTAGCCATGCAGTCTACCTTTACAAACATTTGTGAAAGTATGGGTCCTTTTAAAGAGCTAGAATGCAGTTTGTAAAGGTAGCCATGCAGTCTACCTTTACAAACATTTGTGAAAGAATGGGTCCTTTTAAAGAGCTAGAATGGAAATTGCAAGCAACGAGGCCCTCTCGCTCAATATCAGTGTCTGACCTCACAAATGCTATTCTGGATGTATGGGCACAACTTCACACAGGCACACACCAAACTCTTGCAGAAAGCCTTCCCAGAAGAGTGGAAACTCTGTATTTGGAAAAGGGATTGTTCCTTAGGATGAAGCCTTTTTGGGCACAACTTCACACAGGCACACACCAAACTCTTGCAGAAAGCCTTCCCAGAAGAGTGGAAACTCTGTATTTGGAAAAGGGATTGTTCCTTAGGATGAAGCCTTTTTGGGACACACAAACTGTATTTCTATGGTCAGATTTCACACAATCTATTTAAATAGCAATCGGAAGAAACATCCAGTAAAGAATGCATTTGAGCACTATTCCAGAGCTAAAACATTCCTCGAGTCTGTTCAAGCAGCACAGTAAGCAAACACCCCAGATGGGACTTGATCCCACAATCCCTGGCTTAGGAGGCCAGTGCCTTATCCATTAGGCCACTGGGGCTAATAGATTAGCTTGCGACTATGTCACTCAGTTTTCTGGTTCCATTTGCATTCCAGATGGAAATCAATCTTAACCATGTGCTTGCTTTCCTTACACAAGAGCAAGGAGTTTATAGGAGTCTTGGTTTTGATCCCTTAGTCCATGACATATTTTAATACTGATGATGGAAATCTCATTGGGTTGCCAGAACCCTTGAACAATAAAGAATTCTGCTGCATTTCCCCTTCAAACATGTTAATATATCATGACGGGACCGGAGAGACATTGCTTTCCTTCTGCTGTTCTAAAACACAAATAAGTCACATAAACAATGCTCCAGGTGAGGCTTGAACTCACAACCTCGGCATTGCTCAACAGTTACTGCTTTATAAGTACCGCGCGCTGACCGATTGCGCCACTGGAGCACTTGGGGCTTTTCAAGGAGACCAATATATCAGGCAATTATCGGGCACAAACGAAACATTCCCAATAATTGTCTGATCGTCAGCGGAGATGAGGGCCGCATTTACATGCAGCATTCACCTCTTCTGTATAGTGACGAGTGATCGATACAGCGACGGCTTGTCTCCATAAAAAATCATGGTTCCTGGGCAGCAGAAGGCTGCTGTGGAAAAACGTTGATTTTGGGTTCCGGGAGAAAGACACCCTCACCCGATGAACGAGTGTTTTCTCGTTCATTGGGTGATCGGCACCAGCTAATTATAAAGGAACAAACGCTTATACAAACGCTCATCCCCGACAATGGGTCTGACTATGGGTCCATGTAAAAGGACCTTAAGTGAGGCGTGTCTAAGTTGCATCAATTATCAAAATCTGTAACCAAGTCAGCGGTCAGTGAAGATTATCTGATTTATAGCATCCTACTAGCCACCTACTTTCCTCTTATTGATGCGCTATATGGACAAAAGCATTTGGACACACCTCAATCACTGAATTCAGGTGTTTCATTGAGTCCCATAGCCGCAGCTGCAGGTGTATAAAATCTAGCACCTAGCCATGCAGTCTACCTTTGCAAACATTTGTGAAAGAATGGGTCCTTTTAAAGAGCTAGAATGGAAATTGCAAGCAATGAGGCCCTCTCGCTCAATATCAGTGTCTGACCTCACAAATGCTATTCTGGATGTATGGGCACAACTTCACACAGGCACACACCAAACTCTTGCAGAAAGCCTTCCCAGAAGAGTGGAAACTCTGTATTTGGAAAAGGGATTGTTCCTTAGGATGAAGCCTTTTTGGGCACAACTTCACACAGGCACACACCAAACTCTTGCAGAAAGCCTTCCCAGAAGAGTGGAAACTCTGTATTTGGAAAAGGGATTGTTCCTTAGGATGAAGCCTTTTTGGGACACACAAACTGTATTTCTATGGTCAGATTTCACACAATCTATTTAAATAGCAATCGGAAGAAACATCCAGTAAAGAATGCGTTTGAGCACTATTCCAGAGCTAAAACATGCCTCGAGTCTGTTCAAGCAGCACGGTAAGCAAACACCCCAGATGGGACTTGAACCCACAATCTCAGGTTTAGGAGGCCACTGCCTTATCCATTAGGCCACTGGGGCTAATAGATTAGCTTGCGACTATGTTACTCAGTTTTCTGGTTCCATTTGCATTCCAGATGGAAAACAATCTTAACCATGTGCTTGCTTTCCTTACACAAGAGAAAGGAGTTTATAGGAGTCTTGGTTTTGATCCCTTAGTCCATGACATATTTTAATACTGATGATGGAAATCTCATTGGGTTGCCAGAACCCTTGAACAATAAAGAATTCTGCTGCATTTCCCCTTCAAACATGTTAATATATCATGACGGGACCGGAGAGACATTGCTTTCCTTCTGCCGTTCTAAAACACAAATAAGTCACGTAAACAATGCTCCAGGTGAGGCTTGAACTCACAACCTCGGCATTGCTCAACAGTTACTGCTTTATAAGTACCGCACGCTGACCGATTGCGCCACTGGAGCACCTGGGGCTTTTCAAGGAGACCAATATATCAGGCAATTATCGGGCACAAACGAAACGTTCCCAATAATTGTCTGATCGTCAGCGGAGATGAGGGCCGCATTTACATGCAGCATTCACCTCTTCTGTATAGTGACGAGTGATCGATACAGCGACGGCTTGTCTCCATAAAAAATCATGGTTCCTGGGCAGCAGAAGGCTGCTGTGGAAAAACGTTGATTTTGGGTCTCGGGAGAAAGACACCCTCACCCGATGAACGAGTGTTTGCTCGTTTATTGGGTGATCGGCGCCAGCTAATTATAAAGGAACAAACGCTTATACAAACGCTCATCCCCGACAATGGGTCTGACTATGGGTCCATGTAAAAGGACCTTAAGTGAGGCGTGTCTAAGTTGCATCAATTATCAAAATCTGTAACCAAGTCAGCGGTCAGTGAAGATTATCTGATTTATAGCATCCTACTAGCCACCTACTTTCCTCTTATTGATGCGCTATATGGACAAAAGCATTTGGACACACCTCAATCACTGAATTCAGGTGTTTCATTGAGTCCCATAGCCGCAGCTGCAGGTGTATAAAATCTAGCACCTAGCCATGCAGTCTACCTTTACAAACATTTGTGAAAGATTGGTTCATTTTAAAGAGCTAGAATAGAAATTGCAAGCAACGAGGCCCTCTCGCTCAATATCAGTGTCTGACCTCACAAATGCTATTCTGGATGTATGGGCACAACTTCACAAAGGCACACACCAAACTCTTGCAGAAAGCCTTCCCAGAAGAGTGGAAACTCTGTATTTGGAAAAGGGATTGTTCCTTAGGATGAAGCCTTTTTGGGCACAACTTCACACAGGCACACACCAAACTCTTGCAGAAAGCCTTCCCAGAAGAGTGGAAACTCTGTATTTGGAAAAGGGATTGTTCCTTAGGATGAAGCCTTTTTGGGACACACAAACTGTATTTCTATGGTCAGATTTCACACAATCTATTTAAATAGCAATCGGAAGAAACATCCAGTAAAGAATGCATTTGAGCACTATTCCAGAGCTAAAACATTCCTCAAGTCTGTTCAAGCTTAGGAGGCCAGTGCCTTATCCATTAGGCCACTGGGGCCATATACTGCCAAGTGAAAGTCAGCTTACTAATTTTTTTTAAACGACAAAAACATTATCTTGCGACTATGTTACTCAGTTTTCTGGTGCCATTTGCATTCCAGATGGAAAACAATCTTAACCATGTGCTTGCTTTCCTTACACAAGAGCAAGGAGTTTCTAGGAGTCTTGGTTTTGATCACTTAGTCCATGACATATTTTAATACTGATGATGGAAAAGCATTTGGACACACCTCAATCACTGAATTCAGGTGTTTCATTGAGTCCCATAGCCGCAGCTTTTTTTAAAATCTAGCAGTGGTCTGACTGTACTTCAAGTACAGCCTCTTTTATTTATAAACCACAAACATAGTACTGCCCACAGGGTTTTGAAATACAACCAATCAGTAATTTACAACACATACAATGTAAGTACAGCAACCAATCGTTCACGCCCCCAGAGGACCAGAAGGGAGACTGCGACACAGGACAGATACAACATATCCCCACAATGCATCATGGTTTCCTCCTCTCTGTCCCGGAGACAACCAAGGAGCAATCCAATTATCTCTCAGGACAAAGGGAAATCGCTAATACACATGTGGATACAACAGGACAGACATCACCATTTAAACACACAATGGGACAATGGCACAATAGAAACACACCCAGCATATTCCTCCCAAGCTGACAAGTTACACTTATTATAAATTGTTACAACTTTGTGAGTTTACATTGTCAATACATATAACTTACATCAATTTAAACAGTATATCTTGGAGACAAACCTATCCAAAATTCACTTGAATAGGTTCAGGGGTTTAAAAGTTAGTATGGGCCATAATCCTGAGGCAAGAGGCTTTTAAATAGGCCTCTCCAAAACCCAGTGGCGAGGTTGGTTTCGCCACATATAGTATTATACAGTACAATAAGAACAGCATTAACCTCCAAGTTGGAGCCTAGAGAGAGAAAGACTGATTGTCATAAAGGACTATTCCCCATGCAGCTTCTGAGAACTAATGGGAATCATTATAAAAGCTGCTCTGATGTAAATGATTTTTAATACATTGATAACCTGTGGATCAGCTTCAGTAAAATACCAGGAGTTTACTTGAAACTCTGTAGTCTCTTTATTCCATATCATTCCTACAATTACTACTCTCAACATTTGTACCTAACAGTGATGACATCACAGACACAGGGGCCCAGCCACAAGCCCCCTAAACATCACCACCATCAAGGGCACCTCAATCAACATCTGGCTGGTGTTCCCTGCAACGGAGAGTGCCCCGGAAGATCTCGTGCTGTCTTCCCATCCACTGCACTGACGACCCAGGGAGGCATCTGCTAACCGTGAGTACAAACAACCACTACCCCCATCGGCCCACCGTGAGCCTCACGTGTTTTCCCCTGCGGTCTGGCACGCTGCATGAAATTTGCATCACGAACAGGATTATAAAATCCTCTGCGCCTTATGCGAACTATATAAAGGACAGGATTCAAAATCCTTTGTGCCATTGCCTTATGAGAATAAGCCCCACTTGTTTGCCTGAGAGACTGTCAATGTGCTTTAATACAGTGCAAACTTTCAAAGTTTTATTAGGCTGTAGAACTGTTTAAATTGCTTAAAGTTGCATGGACGTATAATACAAGTCACTTGCAATCACATTGCTGTGTTAAAAGTGGAAAAATCGCATGTTTTTGTGTCAACAATACTCTTTGCTGTCAGTGAATGGACTTTGGTATTGACCCTAAAATGGCTGCAGGAGGCCTTCTTGCTTAATTTACTGCGCCACCATTGTGAGTTATGCCCTGTTAGCGGCGGGAAAACTGAGCTACACCCCCTTCAGAGCGGGAAAAGAGAAGCCAATCCTCTTATGCCTAATAACTTCTTACCGGTGTGCCAATCCCAGCACTGCTGCCAGTACTTACGAATCCAGCGCCACCTCTCCTGCCCTGCAGAACGGACCTAGGGGAAGGGCCGCGCATGAGAAGAGAGCATGACGTACGTCCGCACGTTGAAGTGACTACGTGTGGGTGAACGGACAAAATTGTAAGATCAACAGCTCTTCTCCACCGAATAAATATAATAGTGAGTGCCGCTGGGAAGAAGTAACCTTAAGCGGGACTGTTTGGGAGTATATTCTGCCTTACAGAGCATCATACTGCTGTTTCTTATAGGGTCAGACACCCACGAAGTAGCGGTTGCCCATAGCAACGCAACGCAACACGTGTGTAAAACTATATCTAACTTGCATTATATTGAAGGCCTGTCACTGCCATGTCTGAACAAGAAGATAGTGTGCCACCTGACCTCAACAGGTCCCTGGCAGTAGCCGCAGCTGGTCCTAGTGCATCACCAACCGCTGCAGCACCAAGCATGATGCCTTTAACAATGCCTTATTTCTTTGGAGCACCCTGGTTCCCACGATAGCTCATACTTTAAGGGAATTTAAAGAAAGAATTTTGGCTGTGTTTAGATTGTACCCTGTGTCAGCAGAACAGCAAATGGAAATCCTCCTTGCACAATTGGAAGGTGCTGCCCTCAGAGAAAAGAAATCCTGGCCCAGCTCAGAGAGAAAAACCCTGGAGCAGATATTTGGATGACTCTACACCACTTTTGAACCCAGTACTGTGTCAGAGTTCACTTAGAGACTTTGCATTGTCCTTACAGGAAACCCTGCGGGCTGTTATACAGTTAGACCCTCATGAAGCAGAAGATCAAGATAAAACGCTGAGAGAACAATTCATTGAAGGTGTTAGGACAGAAACTTTAAAATGGCAGTTAAAAATGTTAGTGTAGTGTCCCACTAGGTTAAGGTGGGCACTGCACAAAAGGGGTTAATGTGTTGTTATTACCTGTAATGTTATATGTATGCATTTCCCTGTGTTAGCTGGGTGTCAGGCCTGTCAGGGTGTAGTTTAGCCTCCCAGACGTTAGAGGGAGATAGAGAGCCCTAGATATATATAGGAAGGCCCAGACAGGGGAGTGGTAGTTCATTCCAGGGGACTAGAGGAGTTACTTCGTCCACCTGAAGCTCCTGAGGCTAGGCTTAGCTCAGTAGAGACACCCCAGTTGCAGGACAGCACCTCCTGGGAGAAACCTGCAGCTTCCCAACCAAGCAAGGATAATACAAGTCAGATAAGTAACCTGATGGGCAGAGGATCTATAAAGTACAGCAAGCGCCAATACTGGAGAGAGGATTTATATACCAAGGATTAAAGCCAGCATTTAGGCATCCGGGCCTTGGGATCCAGCCAGCTAGAATAGCTGAAGGGGATAGAGCAGCATTGCACTGCAAAGCATTAACTGTTGCACCCTCCAAGTATCTTGCATGATTAATTCCTGCCACTATTTAAAGTCTACCTGCTTGTGAAGTATTGTTCAAGGGACTGCATTATCATCACAATCACCTGTAACTGTATGTACAAAGTTGGACTGTGTTCACCAAGTAAAGCAACGTTTGGTTTATCCACTGCGTACTCAGTTATTCCTCCTATAAATCGGTGTGCCACCGTTACAGGCACTGGCGTCACGAAACCAACAGGGACCTTGCCCCAGGCACTCAAAATACCTGTAACATCCAGGGCACCTCATCCACCATCAGGCCTGGTCCCTACAAACAGAGTGTGCCCCAGAGGAACTGTGTCTACCTCTCATTCACTGCCGCATGCCTGCCCAGGGTTCTCCAATACAGTGAGCAACCCTCGATTGCCCATAACCGTGACCTCACATCGCAATACCCTGCAGGTCTGGCGTGCTGCATAAATTGGCGTCACGAACAGGATTTACGGGACATTCCTGCGCCATTGCGGATATAAAACTGTGTGCTAAAAAGTGCCTTAAAGTGACCAAGCCCTATTGTTTTATTCAAAATTATTGGGCCAAAGAACTGTCATCATTAGCGGTGTGAAGATAGTGTGTTCTGGACTGTTTGCTGCTTATTTGAGCCACCGCTTGCTGTCAGTGAATAGACAGCCATTTTGCCACTTAAACCTGAGGTGGATTACAAGTGCGCCCAGTGAACTGTTTGGCGCGAAAAAGAGGACTTTGGCGTGAAAAGAACCAGGCGGAGTCATCACCCAGCCGGCGAGGAGGAAGAACGCCGCCCTGTCTGGAGAGAAAGGTGCCGCCTACCTGGGTCCTGGAGCTACGAGAGGCCGCGCCCACCTGCTGACGCTGTACGCAGGACGTCCGACGCCCGTAGCCGCGCATCTCGCGAGACTTGGAGCGAGCACCACCGGAGTGAGTACCAACTTAAAACTGTTGCCGGCTCTGCTATTTACCTTACCGGAACATTCCCGACCCCTGCCAGGGCACCGGAGGGAGCCCCGTTAGCGACAAAAGACTTTTCTGTGGAAAAAAAAAAAAAGTTATTATCATTGCCGCTCTGGTCCGCTCTGCTACATTTAAAGGGCCATACCCACCTAGCAACGCCATGTCCACACCTGAGGAAATCGGACAGGTGGCCCCATCATGCGCGGCACCGCCAAGCATGATGCCGCTAACTATGCCGTACTATTTTGGGGCCCCCTGGTTCCCACGTTATTCAGGGGAAGCCCATAAGTTAAAGGACTTTAGGGAACAGATACTGGCCTTGTTCCGGCTTTACCCCATAAATGCCGAACAGCAAATGGAGATCCTCCTAGCTCAGTTGGAAGGGGCCGCCCGCAGGGAAGTCATGTCTTGGCCCCGCTCTGAGAAAAGTAGCCTGGAACAGATCTTTGATCGATTGGGCACCACGTTTGAGGCCAGAACGGTGTCAGAAGTTAAAATGCGTTTCTTCAGCAGAAAGCAGCAACCTGGGGAGTCGCTCCGTGATTTTGCCCTGTCCTTACAAGAGACACTGAGAGCTGTAGTCCAAGTGGATCCTAAAGAAGCTGAGGACCAGGACCGGACTCTTAGAGAGCAATTCATTGCAGGCGTAAGTAATGAGCATTTAAAGGGCCAGCTACGCATGTTGTCAGCTCAACACCCCCACTGTGCATTTCTGGACTTTAAAGAATTGGCCATCAGTATATTGGGCCAGAACCCTGCTCCAGGGCCGGCAGCCTCCTATGAACCCCAGGCTTGCCAACCAAAGACTGTTAATGTGGGACCTGCAGGAGTCAGTCAGGCGACCCAAGCTCCAGTTACAGACGTAGTGGCAGCCCTCATGGAGCAAGTGAACCACCTTACTCTAAGTCTAGAGAAGGTGTGCAAAAAGATAGAGGAATGGGAGAGACCATTATTACTAGAAGATGAAAGTCCTCTTCCTCCAAGGCTCCCACCTGCATATGGAGACGTATACCCAAAAGAGCCTGATGGGCGACCGAGGTACCGGCCCAGAAGTAGAAAACAGCCTGTCTGCCACCACTGCAAGAAATATGGACATACTGAATCAATGTGCTGGCAGTTAAACGGGCAACCCCTGAGGCAGAGGACCGCCCCTCGGGAGGTAGAACAGTAGGTCCAAAGGATCCAAGCTGGATGCCTAAGTATGTAGGATCCCGTCCAAAAATTAATATATGCATCAACGGGATACCCTTTGAAGCCCTCTTGGACACTGGGTCACAGGTCACCACCATTCAACGGCCTGCCTTTGACAAGTTCTGGGATCCAAGTCTTCTCACCCAGCCACCAGAGTCCTGGCTAGATATCATTGCCAGCAACGGTAAGCCAGTGAAAGTGCATGGGTATTGGGAACCTACCCTTCAAGTGGGAGAAGCCACCCTGCCACAGCAAGGCGTGATTGTGGTACAAGCAGGAGATAAAGGAGGACACCCTGTGATCTTAGGGACTAACGTTCTGAAAAATTGTTACTCTGAAGTGCTTGACGCCTTAAATCAAACTATATCTTCAGCCTCACCTGCTTCCAGAAGAGTTATCCAAAAGACTATTAGTGTGCTGAGTGCTCAACAAAAGTTTGCCAACAAGAAAGGAGAAATTTGCACTGTCCGGATCCGGGATAACCGGCCGGTAATTCTGCCTCCAAATTCCCAGATCATCCTGTGGTGCCGTGCGGTGTTAGGGATCCAGGGCCAGGACTATCAAGCCCTAGTGGAACCTATTCCCTTTGAAGATCATCCCTTCGTACGGACAGCCAAGAGCATGGTGACTGTGTCTCAAGGTAAAGTGCCTGTCCGTTTAATTAACTTTGGTGATCATCCCGTTACTCTCCTTAAACACTGCCCCGTTGCTCAGCTTTTTCAAGTGTCTTTCCAGGATGTGATCCGTCTGCCTGCCACGGAGGCGTTCCAGACCACACAGAGCAGCAGCACCCCTACAACATCCTGGTGGGAAGAATTACATGTGGGGAACGAATCCACCCCAAAAGAGCAAATAGAGGGAGTCCTGAAGCTGGTGAAGGAGCACCACCAGGCTTTCAGCAAGCACTCCACGGACTACGGAGAGGTCAGTGTAATCAAACACACCATACCCACTGGCTCTCATCCTCCTATTAAGGAGAGGCACAGACCCATAGCACCTACTACCTATCAGTCTGTGAAAGAAATGATAAAAGAGATGAAAGACTCTAATATAATTCGGGACAGCCATAGTCCCTGGGCTGCGCCCCTAGTTCTTGTCCGAAAAAAAGATGGCAGCATAAGGTTCTGCGTGGATTACAGGAAAATTAATCAAATCACCCACAAAGATGCATATCCATTGCCACGCATTGAGGAGTCCTTGACTGCTCTGGGGTCATCAGCCTATTTCTCTACCTTGGACTTAACCAGTGGGTACTGGCAAGTACCCATGGCCCCAGAAGATCGAGAAAAGACTGCTTTCACTACCCCTATGGGCCTGTTTGAATTCAATTATATGCCGTTTGGACTGTGTAACGCTCCAGGAACGTTCCAGAGGCTGATGGAACGTTGTTTAGGCCATAGGAATTTTGAGACTGTACTCTTATATCTGGATGACGTCATTGTATATTCCAAGACGTATGAGGACCATTTAAAGCACCTGGGTGAGGTTTTTCAAGTTCTTGCTAAATATGGCCTCAAGATCAAACCATCCAAGTGCCACCTGCTGAAACCAGCGGTCAAATACCTTGGGCACGTTGTCAGTGCCGATGGAATACAGCCTGATCCTGATAAACTGGCTGCTGTCCGAAACTGGCCTACTCCAACGACCGTGAAAGAGGTGAGAAGCTTTCTCAGTTTTGCAGGGTACTACAGGCGTTTCATCCCGCACTTCGCACAAATTGCGGATCCCATCCAGGAACTGTTGAGGGGGCATCCAAAGAAGAGCCCGAAAACCCCTATTCCTGTGGAATGGAACCAAGAACGGGAAATTGCCTTTCAAATCCTAAGGAAGAAGTTGACTGAACCCCCTGTTCTGGGTTACCCAGATTATCAGAAGCCGTTCCTCCTCTACACGGATGCCAGTAAAAGAGGCCTGGGGGTCGTGTTGGCTCAAGTGCAAGACAACAAAGAAAGGGTAATTGCCTACGCCAGCAGATCCCTGAAGGGAGCTGAAAAGAATGATCAGAATTACAGTTCTTTCAAGCTGGAGTTTCTTGCCTTAGTGTGGGCTGTGACTGAAAAGTTCAAAGACTATCTCGCTGCCACACCGTTTGTTGCCTTCACGGACAATAATCCCCTGGCGCATCTGAACACGGCCAAGTTAGGGGCACTGGAGCAAAGATGGGCCTTCCGCCTTGCCAACTATGACTTTACTGTGAAGTACCGGGCAGGCCGCTCCAATGATAATGCTGATGCCCTGTCGCGGCTTCCCACTACAGAGGCCCCAGATGATCTAAAAGATGCCTGGGAAGAAGTGGAGATGCCTGCGTTCTACAATAAATTCGCCCAGCAGGATAATATCCGTACTGAAAATCTCCCTGCTGCTGATCCTCCCTCATCAGATGATCCTGAGTCTAGAGGCGATCAAGAAAGATGGATTAAGCTCCAGTCCGAAAGTAGAGTCCTCGGTGAACTGCTCGACTTCCTTACCAGTGGGAAAATCCCTGAGAGAATCCGGAGGAAGAGTGCAGACCCAGAACTAGTAAGACTCTGGAGACATCGCCACCAACTATTCCTTCAAAGAGGCCTGTTGCTCAGAAGGAGTCTGGATCCAGTGTCCTGTGATAGAGTCTATCAGATTCTCCTGCCACGTCGGGATGCCAGCCTGGTACTGGACATGTACCACAACCAGTCCGGACACTTCGGGGTGCAAAAAACTGAGGCCACTATACGGAGGAGATTCTATTGGATTGGGATGAGAGAAGATATCGAGAAATGGTGCCGAGAATGCACTGCCTGTGCTGTGGGGCGGACGGAACGCCATGACCAGAGGGCGCCTCTCCATCCTATTGTAAGTACAGCTCCTCTAGAATTGGTCGCGATTGATCATGTGAAGTTGGAGCCGAGTCGCTTTGGATATACATATGCCATGACTATAATTGACCACTTCACCAAGTTTGTCGTAGCAGTGCCTGTGAAAGACCTGACAGCCAAGACTACAGCGGAGGCGTTCTGGAAACATTTCCTTCTGCCCTACGGCTGTCCAGAAAGGATCCTCACCGATCAAGGGTCTGCGTTTGAGTCACAGCTGTTCCATGAGATGTGCCTGCTGCACAACTGCCAGAAAGTCCGGACCACCGCCTATCATCCGCAAGGTAACGGACTCTGTGAAAAGATGAATAAAACTCTCATTGAAATGCTGAGAGCGGTACCCCCTGATACGAGGGGTGATTGGCCTACTCTGTTGCCACAACTGATGTACACTTATAACAACACCATCCATTGTTCCACCGGTTACACCCCGTTCTACCTGATGTTTGGGCGACAAGGGAGATTACCTGCGGATCACTCCCTGGGGGTACAAGTGCCGGATGTGATCAACCCACTGCCCAGGACTGATTGGGTAGTGGAGCACCAGAGGCGTCTTCTTAATGCCAAGGAGATTGTGCAAGAACGCATGGAGAATGTCCGGGAACGCCAGCAAAAAGACTACGACCAGACTGCCCATGCGGGACCCCTGGCTCTTGGAGACAAGGTTTGGTTGAAAAACAACCACCGGACCAGCAAGTTGGACAGCAAATGGGAAAGGATTCACTACCTGGTTACTGCCATACCTAATGCTGCAGCCCACATATACCAGGTCTCCAGAGAAGGAAAAGGTCCCCAAGTTGTTCACCGGAACCGCCTCAAGCCCTGTATTGAAGGAGAACCAGCGGCGGAGGAGATGGAGTCTGAGACTGCTGAGGAGGAATTGCCGGCTCCACCTATGGACCCTATGCAGGCTGTGGAGAACTTGATCCATGATAAAGAGCCGCTCCACTGGGCCCTCACGCCTTGGCTGAATTTGTTGGTTCCTGCTCCTGTTCCTGTTGGTCTCCCGTCTCAGGAGACTTCACCTCCAAGAGCTCCTGAAGAAGTTTCAGAGGCAGTGAGCTCCCTTGACCTTCCTGAGTCCAGGCAGGAAGAATCTCCGCCACTAAGGAGGTCTACCCGTTCTACCAGGGGACACCCACCTGTGAGGTTTGAGGACTACATCATGAGCCCAGGTAGCCCCTCACGGGAAACCCCTGTTTAACTCTGTTGTAAGCCTGGGTACGGACTCATATTTGTTCCTTGAGCCTCCAAGAACTTTACATCGTTTTATATTGTTCTACTGTTATATTATGGACAATTTGCATTTATGGACTATCCTGGTTTATTGATACGCTGCACCAGGTCAGCGCCCCTGTTCCCTTCCATTATCCTGAGAGAAGAGAACGACGCCCCTTTTCACCATTCCTTCAGTTTAATGTTTGTATTGTTGCTGTGATATTTGCCATGTATGCCGGTTCTCATTTTGTCTTTCAGGCTGCAGTATCCAGCCGGGCTGGGCCCCTCCATGTTGCGCCGAGGACGGGCAACGTTATAGCGTGGTGGTATGTAGTGTCCCACTAGGTTAAGGTGGGCACTGCACAAAAGGGGTTAATGTGTTGTTATTACCTGTAATGTTATATGTATGCATTTCCCTGTGTTAGCTGGGTGTCAGGCCTGTCAGGGTGTAGTTTAGCCTCCCAGACGTTAGAGGGAGATAGAGAGCCCTAGATATATACAGGAAACATAGAAACATAGAATGTGTCGGCAGATAAGAACCATTTGGCCCATCTAGTCTGCCCAATATACTGAATACTATGGATAGCCCCCGGCCCTATCTTATATGAAGGATGGCCTTATGCCTATCCCATGCATGCTTAAACCCCTTCACTGTATTTGCAGCTACGACTTCTGCAGGAAGGCTATTCCATGCATCCACTACTCTCTCAGTAAAGTAATACTTCCTTATATTACTTTTAAACCTTTGCCCCTCTAATTTAAAACTGTGTCCTCTTGTGGTAGTTTTTCTTCTTTTAAATATGCTCTCTTCCTTTACCGAGTTGATTCCCTTTATGTATTTAAAAGTTTCTATCATATCCCCTCTGTCTCTTCTTTATTCCAGGCCCAGACAGGGGAGTGGTAGTTCATTCCAGGGGACTAGAGGAGTTACTTCGTCCACCTGAAGCTCCTGAGGCTAGGATTAGCTCAGTAGAGACACCCCAGTTGCAGGACAGCACCTCCTGGGAGAAACCTGCAGCTTCCCAACCAAGCAAGGATAATACAAGTCAGATAAGTAACCTGATGGGCAGAGGATCTATAAAGTACAGCAAGCGCCAATACTGGAGAGAGGATTTATATACCAAGGATTAAAGCCAGCATTTAGGCATCCGGGCCTTGGGATCCAGCCAGCTAGAATAGCTGAAGGGGATAGAGCAGCATTGCACTGCAAAGCATTAACTGTTGCACCCTCCAAGTATCTTGCATGATTAATTCCTGCCACTATTTAAAGTCTACCTGCTTGTGAAGTATTGTTCAAGGGACTGCATTATCATCACAATCACCTGTAACTGTATGTACAAAGTTGGACTGTGTTCACCAAGTAAAGCAACGTTTGGTTTATCCACTGCGTACTCAGTTATTCCTCCTATAAATCGGTGTGCCACCGTTACAGGCACTGGCGTCACGAAACCAACAGGGACCTTGCCCCAGGCACTCAAAATACCTGTAACATCCAGGGCACCTCATCCACCATCAGGCCTGGTCCCTACAAACAGAGTGTGCCCCAGAGGAACTGTGTCTACCTCTCATTCACTGCCGCATGCCTGCCCAGGGTTCTCCAATACAGTGAGCAACCCTCGATTGCCCATAACCGTGACCTCACATCGCAATACCCTGCAGGTCTGGCGTGCTGCATTAGCTGCACCCAAGTTCTACCTTCATAGACTTCAAAGAGCTAGCTATCAGTATTCTGGGGAAAGACCCACAACCAGAACCTGCTAGGCCTGCTGAAATGCATAAGCCAACTATATCTCCAAAATGTCACCCTATAGTCAGTCAGGAAGCCCAAGCTCCGGTACCTGATGCAGTCGCTGCCTTGACAGAACAAGTTAACTTCCTAACTAAAAGTCTGGAGAAAGTATGCCAAAAAATAGAACTGTGGGAGAAACCTTTATTGCTGAACGATGAGACACCGTCACCAAGGAAACATTTCCCTCCTGATTATAAAGAGAATTATACCATAAACTCTGGTAGACGTCCCACTGGCCGCTTTAACGAGCCGAAGCAACCCATTTGTAGATACTGTCACAAGCCAGGTCATACAGAAATGATGTGCTGGCAGTTAAAAGATCGCCCCTCGGGAGGTAGAGCAGTAGGTCCAGAAGATCCTAGCTGGATGCCCACATATGTGAGCTCCCGTCCAGAAGTGGTTCTCAGAATCAATGGGGTTACCTTTGTTGCC
Source organism: Bufo bufo (assembly GCF_905171765.1). Taxonomy (NCBI): domain Eukaryota; kingdom Metazoa; phylum Chordata; class Amphibia; order Anura; family Bufonidae; genus Bufo; species Bufo bufo. Next base: position 770,976,988 of record NC_053389.1, on the reverse strand, counting down.
TTATTGGACACCGGATCCCAAGTCACCACTATCCGACAAACTGCCTTTGACGAATACTGGGACCAAAACCAGCTGACACAGCCAGCAGAATCCTGGCTGAGCATTGTAGCCAGCAACGGCAAACCCGTGCCAGTGCATGGGTACTGGGAGCCAACTCTTCAAGTGGGAGGAACCACACTACCCCAACAAGGTATCATTGTTGTAAGAGTCAGGGAAGATAACAACCCTCCAGTAGTCCTAGGAATGAACATCCTTAGGAACTGTTATACTGAAATGCTTGGAGCTTTGCAAAAGTCTATGCCTACCGCTTCACCTGTCTCCAAAAAGGTGATACAACAGACCATCCGTGTATTAAGTGCACAACAGAAATTTGCTAATGATAAAGTAGAGATTTGCCGAGCATGTATCAAAGATAACCAACCAGTAATCCTGAAACCCAATGCTGAAACACTCCTATGGTGCCAAGCTGCCCTTGGAATCCAAGGTCAGGATTATCAAGCTCTGGTAGAACCCATCAACCTGGAGGGCCATCCGCTAGTCCAAGCTGCAAGAAGCCTAGTGACTGTTTCTCAAGGTAAAGTGCTGATTCGTCTCCTGAACTTAGGTAGTAACAGTATAACTTTGACCAAGCATTGCCCTGTTGCTCAATTGTTACAAGTCACTTTTCAAGATATTATCAGTGTAACTGCAGCTACGACCAAACAATCTACTGAAAAGCTGAATACTCCAAAAACATCTTAGTGGACAGAACTCCATGTGGGAGATGCTTCTACACCTGAGGAACAAATTAAAGGACTCCTAAAAGTCGTCAAGGAATATCATCAAGCCTTCAGTAAACATTCTTTAGATTATGTAGAGGTCAGTCTAATTAAGCACACCATACCTACTGGTTCACACCCTCCAATTAAAGAAAGGTACTATGCCACTGACTATGCCACTGACTATGTACCAATCTGTATAAAAAGATGATCCAGGAGATGAAGGATTCAAAAATCCTCAAAGACAGCCATAGTCCATGGGCTGCACCTCTAGTCCTTGTCCGAAAGAAAGATGGTAATATTCGGTTTTGTGTGGACTACAGGAAGATTAAACAAATTACCCACAAGGATGCCTATCCTTTACTAAGAATCGAGGAGTCCTTGACAGCATTAGGATCCTCAGTTTACTTTTTCTACTCTGAATTTAACCAGTGGATACTGGCAGGTACCCATGGCTCATGAGGATCGTGAAAAAACTGCATTTACTACCCCTATGGGCCTATTTGAATTTAACTATATGCTATTTGGACTTTGCAATGCACCCGGAACTTTCCAAAGATTAATGGAACGCTGTTTAGGCCACAAGAACTTTGAAACTGTCATTATCTACTCTAAATCATATGAAGACAACTTAAAACATCTTGCAGAAGTTTTCCAAGTCCTCATCAAGCACGGACTCGAGATCAAAGCCTCTAAATGCTACCTACTGAAACCAGAAGTCAAGTACCTGGGACATATTGTCACTTCTACTGGTGTTAAGCCAGATCCAGAGAAGATACCCGCAGTCCGGAATTGGCCTACTTCTACCACATTAAAAGAGGTGAGAAGTTTTCTTAGTTTTGCAGGATACTACAGACGTTTTATCCCTCACTTCGCCCAGATTGCTGTGCCGATACAAGAACCCCAAAGAAAGCCCAGATACTGATCGAGTAGAATGAAGACAGAGATATAGCTTTCCAACTCCTGAAGAAAAAGTTGACCGAACCACCTGTCTTAGGCTATCCATATTACCAACAGCCATTCCATCTCTACACTGATGCCAGTAGGAAAGGCCTGGGAGCTGTCCTGTCTCAACTGCAAGAAGGTAAGGAGAGAGTAATTGCTTATGCTAGCAGATCTCTTAGAGGTGCCGAGAAAAATTACCAGAACTACAGTTCCTTCAAGCTGGAATTCCTCGCACTTGTGTGGGCTGTGTGACAACCACCCGCCAATCCTGTCGTACTATGCCACAGTTGCCATACAGGTCTCCACTAGAGACTTCTGGAGGCGAATCCACTGTGAGCACAGAAGACGTTTAAGATTGGTTGGTGTGCCCATACATGATACTATCATGATTGTATGTACAATCGGTAAAAATAAAATTACTGATTTCACGCTGGAAATCAAATTAATTTGCTGCCACCACTCTTCGTATTGAATCGGGCGAAGAGACCCCGGCTAGCTAATCCTAAAGGGACGAAACGGTTATTTGCAACCTAGCTAGTAAATTAACAATTTATAAAAATAAAACAATTTGGTAGTATGTCTTCTGAGGACAGAGTTCTTAGCATAGATCAGGTCATCAAGTAACAAGGGCAAAACTGGAACGATGAAATCGTTAGTTTTTATTCTAAAACTATACACAAAAATATATATACATTAAAGCTGACGGATAAATATACCTGCCAGTTGGACAGATTGGTTTGGATAGAAATAGGTAAGAGGTGGAAGGGAATAGAATGTCTAAGTTCATAATTACCGTGGTAAAGTCCAGTAAAAGGCAAAGTCTTTGTAGAATAATCCAAGATGGTGGGGTGTGCCCATGTCCAGCGGGCGGTCGTGATGTTAGTCGACGTCAGATGGTAGAAGAAGGACGCAGGACCTGAGTGTGTCACTGTTTTTACCCACTCTGAAGCGGGGAGTGGTTATGACACGTTCAGGTCCAGCCTTGTGTAATTGGAACAGGGGCAGTCCTTTGCCCCATAGGGAGAAAATCTGGCAGAATCTTTGCTTTGCCCATTTCTCCATATCCCGTAAGTCCAATCAAGAAATATAGTTGATATTGATAATCAGTACAATTTTACGCATCATCTGATAACAAATACGACTAAAAGATAATACAGGGTGCCTGAGAACCTTTATATCTCAGAGCGGGAATCTCTGATTTGCCCGCGGGTTTCCTAGAAGGTGGGTTAGAAGAACCAAAACCATCTCTGAAAAGATGGTTCCTTTCACATTTCCATAACCCATGAAATATTAGGAAAATATGGGGAAAATATGAAGCTTATGGATTGAAGGGGACTTTCAGGTCATCTTCCTTCCTGTACCAACCAGCTGTGTGATAAGGATCTGTCCTTTTCTTCTGAAGCTCGCTGCCCAGGCTAAAGGTGTGAGACCCCTGCTGGTATTGGAGACACTATGGCTGCAGAAAGACCAGGTTTATGAGGTTCTGTCATAAGAGAACTAGATTGATGGCTACTCAACTTGGCCTGGGCAGGAAAGGTTTGTCACAAGGTGGTGATAATGGCACCTCTGCTCTGTGAATAACTCCTTTAGTCAAAAGAGAAGATTCTTAGTGCAGGCTCTTTTGTCTTTGTGATTGCGAAATAAGATAGGGCCAGGGGCTATCCATAGTATTCAGTATATTGTGCAGACTAGATGGGCCAAATGGTTCTTATCTGCCGACACATTCTATGTTTCTATATTTCTATGTTGATATGGCGCATTTGCGATTTTCTAGTATCGCAAAGCGTCACACCTCCCCCCTTTGGAAGATTGGGGAAGGAGTGGTCAGCAAGACTGGGACTGAAGCAATCCCAACTCCCTATTTGAGCTCGTTACAGCGGGAAAGTCCGTCCGCATTCTGATGGCGACTTCCCGGTTTGTGCTGAATCGTGAAATCGTACTGTTGGAGCGCTAAGCTCCAGCGGAGAAGTTTTCGTTGGTACCAGAGGTACGTTTCAGCCAGCTGAGAGGGTTGTGATCTGTGATGACCATGAAGGATCGTCCATATAGGTACGATTGTAGTTTCTGTAGGGCCCATACGATCGCTAGGCACTCTTTCTCAGTGGTGCAGTATGCGGTTTCCCGCGGAAGTAGTTTTCGGCTCAGGTAGAGGACAGGGTGCTCATTCCCGGTTGCGTCCACCTGACTAAGGACGGCTCCCAGACCGTGGTCTGAGGTGTCAGTTTGTACTAGGAACTGACGGGAGAAGTCGGGAGCTTGAAGGACAGGAGCGCTAGCTAGCGCTTCCTTCAGGGCCCGAAATGCCTGTTCTAGTTCCGAGTTCCATGTGACCGTGTTGGGTTGTTTTTTGCCCGTGGCATCGGTCAGCGGTTTAGCCAGAGTACTATAGGATGGAACAAACTTCCTATAGTACCCTGCCGTTCCCAAAAATGCCTGTATTTGTTTTTTGGTGTTAGGCCGTGGCCATGCTACAATGGCATCGACCTTCCCTATCTGAGGTTTCAGGGTCTGGCTGCCTACTCTGTGTCCAAGGTACTGAACCTTTGTCATGGCAATCTGACATTTGTTGGGCTTAACGGTCAGATTGGCAGCGGACAGTCTTCCCAATACCTGTGACAGATGGTCAAGGTGATCTTCCCAGGTTGGACTATATATGGCTATATCGTCCAGATATGCTAGGGCATAACCTTGCATTCCTTCCAACAGTTCATTCATGGCCCGCTGAAATGTGGCGGGCGCATTCTTCATCCCAAAGGGCATACGAGTAAACTCATAGAGGCCAAAAGGGGTGATGAATGCGGATTTCGCTCTCGCCTCTGGCGCAAGCGGAATCTGCCAGTATCCACGGCTCAAGTCCATGATTGTTAGATAGCTGGCGGATGCCAGCTGATCCAGCAATTCATCAATTCGAGGCATGGGATATGCATCGGTTATGGTGATGTCATTCAGTCTCCGATAGTCGACACAGAACCGGGTTGTCTTGTCCTTTTTGGGGACTAAAACAACCGGGGCGGCCCATGGACTAGAGGATTTCTGGATGACCATTAACTGTAGCATCTCATCAATCTCTCGTTTGATCTCAGCCTGCACTTCGGGTGAGGTGCGATAGGGGCCCTGCCGTAAGGGCTTGTGGGTCCCTGTGTCAACTCGGTGAGCTGCTAGGTTGGTTTGGCCAGGGATGCCCGAGAATGTGGCGCTGTGCACACTCAGGAGAGTGGTGAGCTGAAGCTTCTGTGGGTACGAGAGGTGGGTGTTGTTGTTCCAATCATCTGCCACGTCTCGTAGCTCTGCTAGCAAGTCTATCAGTGGATCTGGCTCTTCGGGTTCTAGCTGGCTACACACTGCTAATACATACTGCTCTCTTTCCTCGTGTGCTTTTAACATGTTCACGTGGAACAGTTTCTGTCGCTTACCCCCGAGACTCACTAGGTAAGTGACTGGGTTCACCTGTTTCAGAATGGTGTATGGCCCCTCCCAGGCAGCCTGCAATTTGTTCTGCCTGACAGGGAGTAGGGCGTATACCTTCTGACCTTCTTGGTATGACCGCTCTCTGGCATGCTGATCATACCAAGCCTTCTGTTTGGCCTGTGCCTTTGCAAGGTTTTCCGTCACTATGGTCATGAGGGACTCCATCTTGTCCCGAAATTTTAGGACATATTCAACCACAGAGACTTCTGAGGGGTCACCTTTTCCCTCCCAGGTCTCCCGAATCAGTTTTAAGGGCCCTCGGACGTCTCGTCCATATAGGAGTTCAAAGGGTGAGAACCCAGTGGACTCCTGTGGCACTTCTCTGTAAGCGAACAGCAAATGAGGCAGGAGCCGCTCCCAGTCCTTCCCCTGTTATTCCACGAACGTGGCCAGCATTTGCTTTAACGTTCTGTTGAAACGTTCGCAAAGGCCGTTGGTTTGTGGGTGATACGCACTGGAAGTGGTGTGCTTGATTTGCATCCTCTCACAGAGGGCTTCCATTAGCTCCGACATGAAGCAAGAGCCCTGATCAGAGATCATCTCGGCCCGGAAACCTACACGTGAGAAAATCCTGATCAGGGCGTCCGCCACCGTGGCCGACCTAAGGGAAGACAGTGCTACCGCCTCTGGATAACGGGTGGCATGGTCCACGACCGTTAAGATGTAGCGCTTGCCAGAACTGCTAGGAATGGGAAGGGGACCAATTATATCCACTGCCACTCTCTGGAAGGGCTCTGTGATCACGGGCAGTGGCTGCAAAGGAGCTTGGCGGGGTCCTCCAGCCTTCCTAACCCTCTGGCAAGTGGTACACGATCAGCAGTACTTACTTATGTCCGTTCCCATCGTGGGCCAGTAAAAATGGTTCTGAACACGTTTGTGGGTCTTTCTGGTACCCAAATGTCCTGCAAGTGGAATGTCGTGGGCTGCGTTGAGCACCTGTGCCCGAAATTCCCTAGGGACTACCAGCTGTCTCGTGTTCTCACCTGCGCCACCTTTTGTAGGCTGCACAGCTTCACAGTACAGTCGGTTGTTCTCCCAATAGATTTTATATGGAGTGCCCTCATCTGGAGGCTGGCCAGCTCGGGCCCTAAGGGCCTCCAGACTAGGGTCACCCTTCAAAGACTGCACGAATGCAGCGCCACCGGTCTCCTCCAGCTGACCAGTGACGTATGAAGTCAGCTGTGGAGAGTTACCTTCAATGCTGGGGTCAGAGGTGGGTGGAGGGACGGCTGATTCTGTCCCCGCAGCCCCATCTGAGCCCAGGTTATTGGCGATACTGGAAGCGTCTACCAGCGCAGTGACACAATCATCATCATCACATGAAAAGGTCGTTCTCGCATTGTCATCCGCCTGAGGATCAGAATCGCCCGAGGGGGTCCCTTCAGTCGGCTGGCCATGGAACGTGTAATGGCCAGAACAGGTACAGCATCATTTATATCACCATTGCTAACACTAACACACGCATTCGGATCAACAATGACAGGTGCAGAAGTAGGCAAATGACATTCGGTTGCTTGTACATTTAAATCTGATACCTCTCTAGGTGCGTTAGGGACAGTAGAAATAGCAGGCAAAGTGTCCCCGTCTCCCTGTTTCCTCAAAGGGTTGTATAGTACCTGGTTTTGGTCAGGGAGTCCTGCTTGGGCCTCCTGCGCGCTTGCAGGGTATTCGTAATGGGAAACAAGGGTGCCAAAATCAGTGCCAAGCACTGTGGCAACGGGAATATCATCCAAGACCCCAACAACCCGCTTTTGCTGTCCCATTCCCCAATCAATGGTGACTTGGGCTTGGGCCACATGAGTGCGAGTGCCCCCAACTCCGGTCAGAGCGAGGTACTTTCCTGGAAGGATGAACGGACCAAGGTGACATCTGCACCGGTATCACGGAATCCAATGACAGTCTGGCCGTTCACAGTGACAGGCTGGTGATTCTGGGATCCGCTGTGCACCTCGGGTCCTCCGACCAGCAATACAGCAGACGAGGTAGGTGTGGAAGCGTTGGCCCCCTTAGGGCTTGGCGTCGTCGCGGTGCTAGGAGGTTGGGCCGGCTTCCCTGCGTAACAGGTTTGCTTGGTGTGACCGGGCCTGCGACACAGCTCACACCAGGGCCTGGTTGTCTCACGGTTCACAGGGCCAGCTGGCCTGCCTTCTCTCCAGTTCTGGGACATGGCTCTGTCCTGGTTGGGTACTGGAGTTTTGCGGCTGTCTGATACCACCGGCCTGCGGATGTCCGTCATCACAGGTTTGCGAATGTCCGGTACCCGGGTTGCGACAAACAAGTCTGCCAGCTCAGCAGCTTCTTTCACAGACTGGGGCTTGAGCTCCAGCACAAACTGTCTCACATCTGTAGGGCATATCGCAAGGAGTTGGTCATGGATCATCAAATCCTCAAGGTTAGCATAAGTCTTTTCTTTAAGAATTCTAGTCCATTGGCGGAATGTGGTGCATAAGCGGCTAGCCACATCCGCGTAAGAGTCTGTGGATCCTTTCTGGATGGCACGGAACTTTCTCCGGTAAACCTCAGGGGTTAACTGGAACTTAGCAATTATGGCATCCTTGATAGTCTGATAATCGCAATCTTGGTCTGTGGGTAGTTCCGCAAAAGCATCCAGCGCTTTACCAGTCAGCTGAGGCGTCAGGTGTAGAGCCCACTGATCCTCAGGGATGCAGAACTGGCGGCACGCTCTCTCAAACGAGCGTAAATATAAATCAATGTCCCCGTTTTTCTCCATAACTGGAAACCTTGCTTTGGGGACCACGGGTAGAGGAATGCCTCCTGCAGCAGGAGTGTTAGGAGAGGAAGACTGCTCGGCCTGTCTCATTTGGGCCAGTTCTAGTGCACGCTGGTGTTGCAGCGCTTCTCTCTGAAGCTGGAACTGATGCTGTTGCTGCTCTCTTTGCTGCTGCCACTCCTCTCTTTCGAGCTGCATCTCCAGGTATAAACGCAAATCCGCGCCAGTCAGGCCCGGTAACAACTGCTGGCTCATAGGGCCCAAGGCAGTGAAGTTTAGTCCAGAGCTGCTTGTTCCTTGCTGAGGGTTAGCAGGAGCTGTGGACATGCTGTTATCCAGGGTACCTGCATCACCCGGAGCTGAAGTAGCAACCTCAGCACTCCCATAGCTGGCGATGCTGGGTGATGTTGAACGAAGGGGCAGCGAAGCCTCCCGCATGGGATTAGAATCCGCCATCGCTTGCCCGTCTCTCTCCGTCAAAGCTTTGATCAGCTGTGATCGATTTTTGTGTAGAATGGCAATGCCTTGCGACTCACACACGGCTTGTAAGTCGGCGACAGACCAACTTAGGTAATTTGGAACTGAATCAGACATTCAGAAAAGAACAGAAAAAGAATAGGATATAGCAAAGAAAAGGTGGGGAAATGTAAACCAATCTATTCCTATCAATGTGTACCGTTTTGCGCCCGGAACTCAAGTTCCGCAGGACAGGATACTAAGTAACCGCTGTCCTATTGTTATGATTGCTCAAAAAGCTGCACTTGTCAGTTCTTTGTGCTCTGATCTCCCAAAAGCTGACTTCCGCCTGGTTTTGGGTTCTGCTATCCCACTAGCTGCCAACAATGTGACAACCACCCGCCAATCCCGTCGTACTATGCCACAGTTGCCATACAGGTCTCCACTAGAGACCTCTGGAGGCGAATCTACTGTGAGCACAGAAGACGTTTAAGATTGGTTGGTGTGCCCATACATGATACAATCACGATTGTATGTACAATCGGTAAAAATTAAATTACTGATTTCACGCTGGAAATCAAATTAATTTGCTGCCACCACTCTTCGTGATGAATCGGGCGAAGAGACCCCGGCTAGCTAATCCTAAAGGGACGAAACGGTTATTTGCAACCTAGCTAGTAAATTAAAAATTTATAAAAATAAAACAATTTGGTAGTATGTCTTCTGAGGACAGAGTTCTTAGCATAGATCAGGTCATCAAGTAACAAGGGCAAAACTGGAACGATGAAATCGTTAGTTTTTATTCTAAAACTATACACAAAAATATATATACAATAAAGCTGACAGATAAATATACCTGCCAGTTGGACAGATTGGTTTGGATAGAAATAGGTAAGAGGTGGAAGGGAATAGAATGTCTAAGTTCATAATTACCGTGGTAAAGTCCAGTAAAAGGCAAAGTCTTTGTAGAATAATCCAAGATGGTGGGGTGTGCCCATGTCCAGCGGGCGGTCGTGATGTTAGTCGACGTCAGATGGTAGAAGAAGGACGCAGGACCTGAGTGTGTCACTGTTTTTACCCACTCTGAAGCGGGGAGTGGTTATGACACGTTCAGGTCCAGCCTTGTGTAATTGGAACAGGGGCAGTACTTTGGCCCATAGGGAGAAAATCTGGCAGAATCTTTGCTTTGCCCATTTCTCTATATCCCGTAAGGCCAATCCAGAAATATAGTTGATATTGATAATCAGTACAATTTTACGCATCATCTGATAACAAATACGACTAAAACATAATACAGGGTGCCTGAGAACCTTTATATCTCAGAGCGGGAATCTCTGATTTGCCCGCGGGTTTCCTAGAAGGTGGGTTAGAAGAACCAAAACCATCTCTGAAAAGATGGTTCCTTTCACATTTCCATAACCCATGAAATATTAGGAAAATATGGGGAAAATATGAAGCTTATGGATTGAAGGGGACTTTCAGGTCATCTTCCTTCCTGTACCAACCAGCTGTGTGATAAGGATCTGTCCTTTTCTTCTGAAGCTCGCTGCCCAGGCTAAAGGTGTGAGACCCCTGCTGGTATTGGAGACACTATGGCTGCAGAAAGACCAGGTTTATGAGGTTCTGTCATAAGAGAACTAGATTGATGGCTACTCAACTTGGCCTGGGCAGGAAAGGTTTGTCACAAGGTGGTGATAATGGCACCTCTGCTCTGTGAATTACTCCTTTAGTCAAAAGAGAAGATTCTTAGTGAAGGCTCTTTTGTCTTTGTGATTGCGAAATAAGATAGGGCCAGGGGCTATCCATAGTATTCAGTATATTGTGCAGACTAGATGGGCCAAATGGTTCTTATCTGCCGACACATTCTATGTTTCTATATTTCTATGTTGATATGGCGCATTTGCGATTTCCTAGTATCGCAAAGCGTCACAGGCTGTCCCTGAAAAATATGAAGACTACTTCGCAGCAACCCCATTTGTGGCCTATACTGATAACAACCCACCTCAACACAGCCAAGTTAGGAACCTTAGAACAAAGATGGGCCTCGCGTCTTGCCAACTACAACTTCGTGGTCAAGTACAGAACAGGCAAGTCAAATGAAAATGCAGACTCCTTATCTCGTCTGCCTACTACAGAAGACCCTACTGAACAGGAAGACAATTGGGAAGAAGTATAGATGCCGGCTTTCTATAAACATTTTGCTCAACAAGATGCTATCACCATCAAAGGCCAAGGTAAAGAAGTCCTCAACTTCCAACAGCAGAGGAATCCAGAACCCCAAGTGGAGAAACAGAGATGGATCAAATTACTAGCAGAGAGCAGAGTATAGGTGAGCTACAAGACTTCTTTACTAGTGGAAGAACACCAGAAAGAATCCGCAGAAAGAATGCAGACCCCGGGCTGCTCAAGCTATGGAGACACAGAAAGCAACTTTTCATGCAAAAGGAACTAATAATGAGAAGAACCCTGGATCCAATCACCAATGATCGGCTGTAAAAAATTTTAGTACCTCGCCGAGATGCCAGAATTATCCTTGAAATGTACCACGACAGGTTAGGACACTTTGGTGTGCAAAAAACAGAAGCTACCATCCGCCAAAGATATTTTATTGGGTTGGAATGAGAGAAGATATTGAAAATTGGTGTAGAGAATGTTCTACTTCTGCCATTGGAAGAAGTGAAAGACATGACCACAGAGCACCATTACATCCCATCGTAAGCAAAACACCTCTAGATATAGTGGCCATTGATCACGTTAGAACCAAGTCGCTCAGGATATACCTACGCCATGACAATAATTGATCATTACACCAAATTTGTAGTAGCTGTACCTGTTAAAGACTTGACAGCCAAAACCAACGCAAACGTTTTCTGGAAGAATTTCTTGTTGCCCTATGGATGCCCTGAAAAGATTCTCACAGATCAAGAATCTGCTTTTGAATACCAACTCTTCTATGAACTATGTTCACTTCTTCACAATTGTCAGAAGATGAGAACAACAGCGTACCATCCTCAAGGTAACTGACTTTGCGAGAAATTGAACCAAACCTTGATTGAGCTGTTGAGACCTATACCACCTGCTAAAAGTACTGATTGGCCAACTCTATTTTTTGAATCAGATAATTTTTATTGACAAATTTTCCATGTATACATCGATAAACAAACCATATCAACAGAGGATACATTAAGGGGTACAAACAATCCATTTAGACCTATAGAAAATTATCTAGACATTTTCATATATCCTGTACATTTTCTAAAAGTAAAGGAGCATGTTCCAGGACGCAACCCCTTTCAGCTTTTTTTTTTATTATTAAAATTAACAAACCCTCCCTCGAACTGTCCCTCCCATCCCCCGCCCCAGAGGCGAAACGGGCACAGCATCACCAGCAGTGATATAAAGTATTAGAAATCCTCCAGGTGAACTCCCGAAACTCTAAATATGTGTTACATATCCATCCACTCCAGGACCGTGTTACTTGAGCACCTCCGCGCCAAGTCTTCCAGCTTGTTTTCCCATCCTAGTATGGGATTCGCAAAAGTATGTTCTACATCCACTCATATCTCTACGACCCTTCCTCCCAAAATAGCCAGAGCCATAGGCCATGCTATACCACAGTAATCCTGTATTCTACCCATTTGTCCCAAATTTTTGTAAATTTTGCCAAGCATTGCCTTTTAAGATATACACCTTTTTCCAGGCGTAGAATCTCAGTCATTCTGTTCAACAATTCTGTCCCAGTAGGGGGCTGGGGTCTAAGCCAGTATTTAGCTATTAATTTCCTGGCCTGGAAAAGCAGACACTGCACTCCCAGGCGTGAATGTCCGTTTTTAATGTCCAACATTCCCAGCACACATGTCCTTGGACCGGGCGAGACCACAATTTGAAATTCTCAAGCTCCTTGCACTCCCAGAACATGTGCATCAAGGATGCAGGACTCACCCCACATCTAGGGCAGGAAGCATCATTCCTAACTCCAATATTGAACAGAAATGCCAAAGTCCTATATGCCCGGTGGATAAGAAGTAATTGGGACATGCGCTGGCCCTCACATAATGATAACTGAGGTGTCAAGGCCAGTACATTGATCTTCTGATATTAGGCCAATCTCTCCTTCCCATTTTTGCTTGACCACTAATGTATCTTGCTTCACAAATTTCACAAACCAGTTCCTATATATGGATGATATTAGACCACTGGAGGAGTCACTTGTGAGAATCTGTTGAAACAGTGGGACTGTTGCGCATGTAAGCGATATAGATTTAGCCTGAGCCTGGAATGCGTGCTGTATCTGTAAGAATTGATAAAAGACTGTATGAGGAAGGGCAAATTCATTCCTAAGTTGTTCAAATGATTTGAATGCCCCATCTCTCTGCAACCGATACAGAAATTTCACATCTTTCTGTTCCCAAGGCGAGAAACCTTCCAAGCGAAATATCTCGGGTAGCTGAGGATTTTTCCACAGAGGAGTGAATCCCTTTGAAGACAGCAAGTCACGACACTTATGCCATATCTTATGTATCATATTAAGTGTAGAGTGTCCCCCTACCTTGTCAGATAGGCCGCTTTGTTCCAATAAGGCTACCGGTGAGTCATTTTCTATAATGTGTGCTATCAACCGGGCAGATGCAGTGTCCCCAGGAGTCTTCCCCCAACCCCTCAATTGCTGCAGCTGTGAGGATATATAATATAGCCATGGATTTGGAATAGATAGACCCCCTGCTTCTTTTCCTCTCTGTAATATAACCAACCGGATCCTGGCTCGTTTTTTTACCCCAGATCAAGCTTCTAAATAGTCTTATCTATCCTGAAAAAAATCCATTGTGGAATCCATACTAGGGAATTGTGCAAGACATACATAGGCTTTGGCATAAGAATCATTTTAAGTTGATTGCTCCTACCTATTTCAGACATTGGCATTGATTTTTTTTCAGACATTTTGTTCAGGAGCGGCTCTACATTATTTTTCACTTTAGTTGCCGAAGTTTGTTGAGACCCCAATTCCAAAGTACTTACATTCGTGGGTGACCTGCAACTGGGTAGATTAAATGGAGAAACCAATAGGGGTCGGATCTAATGGAAACAGAATGGACTTGTCCCAATTTATGCGAAGACCAGACCTGTCTCCAAAATCCTGTATAAGAGTCATGATAGGACCCAACGATTCCTTTACATTTCCCACATAAGTGAGCATGTCGTCTGCGTAGAGAGACACTCTCTCCTCTTTGGCTCCCATAGGGAATCCCACAATGTTTTCCAAAGAACAGAGTAAACTTGCAACTGGTTCAACCGCGATAGTCAATACAAGAGGGTATAACGGGCATCCCTGACGTGTACCTCTGCCCAACTCAAATACCTCTGATATACCACTATTAGCTCTAATCCTAGCTTTTGGGACCTTGTTATAGTTGAACTCAGGATATATAGGTGTTCCCAAAGCCCATGACACGCAGCACTTCGCAGAGATAATTCCATTCCACACTATCAAAGTCTTTAGCCGCGTCCAGAGATAGTATGGCCCGATCTCCAACCGATTCTGCTCACCTATGAATATTAAAGAGGACCTTTCACTAGAATAAAACATCTAAACTAACTATACAGACATGGAGAGCGGTGCCCAGGGATCTCCCTGCACTTACTATTATCCCTGGGCGCCGCTCCGTTCGCCTGTTATAGCCTCCGGTATCTTCATAGTTCGGCTCCACCCAGGGGAACTTGCCGGTGTCTCATTCTCCCATGCTGTAGCGCTGGCCAATCACAGCGCTCAGCTCATAGCCTGAGAGGCTTTTTTTTTCTCTCAGGCTATGAGCTGAGCGCTGCGATTGGCCAGCGCTACAGCCTGGGAGAATGAGACGCCGGCAGGTTCCCCTGGGTGGAGCCGAACATATGAAGATACTGGAGCCTATCCCCGGGCGCCGCTCCGTTCTCCCGGTATAACAGTAAGTGCAGGGAGATCCCTGGGCGCCGCTCTACATGTCTGTATACTTATTTTAGATGTTTTATTCTAGTGAAAGGTCCTCTTTAAGAAATAGCCTTCTGAGTTTTATTGAGGTGGACTTATCAGGCATAAACCAGCTTGATCATTATGTATAATAGTCAAGATAACACCTTGTAGCCTATTTGCTAAGACCTTTGCTAATATCTTAACATCAAAGGTTAATAGGGAAATCGGTCTGTACGAATCCGGGAGAGAGTCGGGTCTTTCCCAGGCTTCAATAGTACAACTACCACTGCCTCCTTCATAGAAGTGGGTAGTTCTCCATTTTGATAGGCATCATTAAATACAGATAGCAATTGTGGAAATAATAGATTGCTATATTTTTTTAAAAACTCCGCCGGTAAACCATCCAACCCGGGAGCTTTTTCATTTGGGAAAGATTTAGGCATCACTTCTAGTTCAGTTAATGTCAGAGGTTGGTCTAGGTAGGCCGCACCCTCCACTGAAAGCCACGGGATATGGATCCCAGCAAGATAGTTTGTAATATTTTGGGAGTCTACTGTCGACTTAGTTTGATATAAAGTTTGATAGTACGTATGGAATACTGTGAGGATATCCGAGTCCGTCGTGGCCAAAGATCCATCAGTTCTTTGGATGGACAGATTTTTGGACAGATAATAAGATCAGGTTACTATAACCCCCAGAAAATAGAAGATCTCTCCATCCATGTCCAGAGTGGAACACCTCTTGTTTTTACATAGGACCCGGCTGCCTTGTCGCTTTTAGACTTTGATGTCTGGAGTCGTCCTGACCCATTGCCATAAATTTTTCGTTTTCATTTTTTGAATTTTCCTATACCCATTGTATTTATTTGGGATGATAGATGGGGTGCTCCAGTGTAGGGGAACCCTCACCTGATGTCCGTATACACGGATTAACCTTCCCCCCTCTCCCTTCCATTCTGCGCCCCTCTCTTGTTCCTTCCCCTCCGTTTCCCCTTCCTTCCATCTTTGGGCTCTAGACTGAAACACAGCCAATAGTATGAGGGGGCCCCTTTATTAGGTAGGCTCCAATTCCAAACTTCAATTGGATTTTGGGTTGGCTCTCTAGTTCATACATGGTTTTTACATGCTAGCCCTTTCACTCCCCCTCCCCCCCTTTCTTATCCCTTCCCACTCACATCAGTGTTTTTTCATTTGCCATACTACACTTTTTTCATCCTAGTTACAACACTTTGTGCACCATCCAATTTTTTTCACGTAATAATTTTTTTAACTTATTTTTCCCGCACCCTGTGTTTTTTCATAGATATATGTTTTTTCACATTATATATATATATATATATATATACAGTAGTGGCCAAAAGTTTTGAGAATTACATAAATATTGGAAATTGGAAAAGTTGCTGCTTAAGTTTTTAGAATAGCAATTTGCATATACTCCAGAATGTTATGAAGAGTGATCAGATGAATTGCATAGTCCTTCTTTGCCATAAAAATTAACTTAATCCCAAAAAAAACTTTCCACTGCATTTCATTGCTGTCATTAAAGGACCTGCTGAGATAATTTCAGTAATTGTCTTGTTAACTCAGGTGAGAATGTTGACGAGCACAAGGCTGGAGATCATTATTTCAGGCTGATTGGGTTAAAATGGCAGACTTGACATGTTAAAAGGAGGGTGATGCTTGAAATCATTGTTCTTCCATTGTTAACCATGGTGACCTGCAAAGAAACGCGTGCAGCCATCATTGCGTTGCATAAAAATGGCTTCACAGGCAAGGATATTGTGGCTACTAAGATTGCACCTCAATCAACAATTTATAGGATCATCAAGAACTTCAAGGAAAGAGGTTCAATTCTTGTTAAGAAGGCTTCAGGGAGTCCAAGAAAGTCCAGCAAGCACCAGGATCGTCTCCTAAAGAGGATTCAGCTGCGGGATCGGAGTGCCACCAGTGCAGAGCTTGCTCAGGAATGGCAGCAGGCAGGTGTGAGCGCATCTGCACGCACAGTGAGGCAAAGACTTTTGGAAGATGGCCTGGTGTCAAGAAGGACAGCAAAGAAGCCACTTCTCTCCAAAAAAAACATCAGGGACAGATTGATCCTCTGCAGAAAGTATGGTGAATGGACTGCTGAGGACTGGGGCAAAGTCATATTCTCCGATGAAGCCTCTTTCCGATTGTTTGGGGCATCTAGAAAAAGGCTTGTCCGGAGAAGAAAAGGTGAGCGCTACCATCAGTCCTGTGTCATGCCAACAGTAAAGCATCCTGAGACCATTCATGTGTGGGGTTGCTTCTCATCCAAGGGAGTGGGCTCACTCACAATTTTGTCCAAAAACACAGCCATGAATAAAGAATGGTACCAAAACACCCTCCAACAGCAACTTCTTCCAACAACCCAACAACAGTTTGGTGAAGAACAATGCATTTTCCAGCACAATGGAGCACCGTGCCATAAGGCAAAAGTGATAACTAAGTGGCTCGGGGACCAAAACATTGACATTTTGGGTCCATGGCCTGGAAACTCCCCAGATCTTAATCCCATTGAGAACTTGTGGTCAATCCTCAAGAGGCGGGTGGACAAACAAAAACCCACTAATTCTGACAAACTCCAAGAAGTGATTATGAAAGAATGGGTTGCTATCAGTCAGGAATTGGCCCAGAAGTTGATTGAGAGCATGCCCAGTCGAATTGCAGAGGTCCTGAAAAAGAAGGGCCAACACTGCAAATACTGACTCTTTGCATAAATGTCAGGTAATTGTCGATAAAAGCCTTTGAAACGTAGGAAGTGCGTGTAATTATATTTCACTACATCACAGAAACAACTGAAACAAAGATCTAAAAGCAGTTTAGCAGCAAACTTTGTGATAACTAATATTTGTGTCATTCTCAAAACTTTTGGCCACGACTGTATATATAATCAATCAATCTCAAACAAAAAACAGTAGCAGCACACCACTATATGCGCTAAGACTAAGTGAACAGGTGAATGTGTGAACAGGGTCAAATACATGACGCCATATAGTTACTGCAAAGCAGTGAAGAAGCTCTTAGCGCATATTATTGATCAAAAATATGTCGAGCCCACCTACCAGACGACAAGGTAGCTTCTTATCAGGTGGGACCTACTCTAACACGGAATGTCCAGCTCCATTGTTGAGACGTGACTTGAAATCAGTAGTCGTCTCACCAACCTTTGCCTTTGCCTTTTAATAATGTATTTGCAGTTAACACATGTCAGGCAAGGGAAACATCCAACACTAATTGTGGTTAAAAAGGACCAATTGGTTAAGGCTGATGTGGGGACACTGAAAACAACTAGACAGACAACATTAACCACAATTAGTGTTGGATGTTTCCCTTGCCTGACATGTCACGTCTCAACAATCATCGATACACCATAAGGAAAAAACTACTCGATTTACCAGTTTCAAAGCACTTTGTTGAGCTGAAGCACACAGAGAGAGATATGAAGTGCTGTATCATTGATGCCGTACCAATGCCTAGGAGAGGTGGCAATAGAACCAGTCTATTAAAAAAAAGGGAATTACAGTGGATTCACACACTGAATTCTCTAAAGCTGCATGGTCTAAACGTTGACTACAAAATTGGAGCGACATAGGTTCGTGGCTTGCCCTCGTTTGACATTTTGATTTGATGTACTGTCCCTGTGTATTTTTGTGATTTTTTTGTATTGGACAAAGTATATGTTCTTTTATGAATTTTCACATTTTTTTAATACTTTTTTATTAATTTTTTATCACAGATGGTATGCCACGGAGTATGGAGAGAGGAAGTTCGAGGCTGCATCAAGGAATGGCGTGCAGTCATTATTTACAATCTGTAGAGGATGTTTGTCTTTTAGCGTTTATTATTTTTCTTGGTCATATTCTGTTGTCCACATGGAAGGTGGTTTTGAGGAGAACCCTCTGGAAGGGTGGTGTTAGGGCTCTTTCACACTTGCGTTCTTTTCTTCCGGCATAGAGTTCCGTCGTCGGGGCTCTATGCCGGAAGAATCCTGATCAGGATTATCCTAATGCATTCTGAATGGAGAGAAATCCGTTCAGGATGCATCAGGATGCATCAGGATGTCTTCAGTTCCGGAACGGAACGTTTTTTGGCCGGAGAAAATACCGCAGCATGCTGCGCTTTTTGCTCCGGCCAAAAATCCGGAACACTTGCCGCAAGGCCGGATCCGGAATTAATGCCCATTGAAAGGCATTGATCCGGATCCGGCCTTAAGCTAAACGTTGTTTCGGCGCATTGCCGGAGCCGACATTTAGCTTTTTCAGAGTGGTTACCATGGCTGCCGGGACGCTAAAGTCCTGGCAGCCATAGTAAAGTGTAGTGGGGAGCAGGGGAGCAGTATACTTACCGTCTGTGCGGCTCCCGGGGCGCTTCAGAGTGACGTCAGGGCGCCCCAAGCGCATGGATCATGTGATCACATGGATCACGTCATCCATGCGCATGGGGCGCTCTGACGTCACTCTGGAGCGCCCCGGGAGCCGCACGGACTGTAAGTATACTGCTCCCCCGCTCCCCGCTCCTACTATGGCAACCAGGACTTTAATAGCGTCCTGGGTGCCATAGTAACACTGAACGCATTTGGAAGACGGTTCCGTCTTCAAATGCTTTCAGTACACTTGCGTTTTTCCGGATCCGGCGTGTAATTCCGGCAAGTGGAGTACACGCCGGATCCGGACAACGCAAGTGTGAAAGAGGCCTTAAGTGGACCAGGATCATGGATACAGTGCGACCCTGCACTAACATGTGGGCTCGCAACTGATCGGTGGTCACGGATGGAGGCTCCATCTCTAGTATGTTGTGGCAGCCTTCATCTGATCCCACATAGCCACTTGTTTCAATTTATTGCACGAATATGTGTAATACCACCTTGATCCTGTGTGTATTAGATGGGACCGATATTAACGCGCATGCGCTCGATACTCTATGTGTTATTCCCGCACCCAAAATGGTTGACTCGACGTCAGGGTCATAGTGCGCAACTGCATGGTAATGAGGGCGGTGGAACTCGGAAATTAGAAACATATGTCATTCTGACACGTGCAGCTGCGCTCTAGGCACGCCGGACTGCACGCGATACTATGGATGGCAGCCATTCGCCTCTTTACTCCTCCTTCACCCTCTGTTTGCAATACCCTCCAGTAAGCACTTAGCACTTTATATTATCGATTACACAAGGCACTGATGATGACATCAATATCAATTATGTGTATATATATATGATTTTTTACTTATGGGTTGTATTTTTTGCTTGCACCTTAATTACTGTTATGTACAATATGATCATGAGATACTGATAGTCTTGGTCACACTTTATTATCATGTGGTTGCACTGTATTACTTTATGATTTTTTGTTAAATTGCTATGAATTGGTCACACATGTTATGTAAATTGTTATGAATCAGCACACTGCTATATATACTTGGCACTTTGTCTGTATACACTGCTTGAGAAAGGCTCCAGCATAGAGCCGAAACGTTGCATGTCCTGCTTGGGTAAATAAAGATTTTTTGTACTTTTTTACTTCATGGAGTGCTCCCCATTTTTTGGATTTCTATAGTAGATAGATAGATAGATAGATAGATAGATAGATAGATAGATGGGTTAGGTGGGATAGGATTATATATATTTCTGGAGTGTTTTCTCCATACGCGTTTCCATCTTATCATCACCTTTGTCCACTTCACGCAAAGGTCCCTACATTCTTTACATATGCCCTTTGTCATCACTCTTTACAACCCCGTTTTTTATCCTCACTACTTATGTCTTCATTTGACATTTTGTATTTTTTCACTTATATTCATTGGTATACACCCTTCATCACATCAGGTTTCTTATGCACGATTCTTGTCTAATTTATTGTGTATTCGGCATTTTTAATATGTACATATAATATAAATTATACTGGTATTCATTTATCTATTTATATATTATTCTGTATACATTCACATTTATTATTTTGCCCTTTTTCCCCTCTTTTTCACAACACAGCGGGGGGAGGTTCCTGTGCGACGGCCCGCTCACCGCGCAGTTAACAGACATCCAGGTGACTTAGGGAATGAATCACTGGACATGCACTTGATTGGTGGAAAGGGGTTTAAAACCTGTGCTCCACAGTGATGGTGTTACCCCCTGACGAAGGCATGCCGAAACGCGCGTCGGGGTACTGCCATCCTGTTTGTGGACATACGGCATTTCACCTGGTAGGTCTCCTCTCATTTTCCATGTACATTGGGTTTATGGGTTGGAATCACGGTGCATTTTCTGTGGCCTCGCAGTATCATTGGTAACCACTTTGCAGGCCTGCTGTCTCCCATAGATATGCACCACACAACCATATGAGATCTACCGTTGTGTCATTCATTTATCCATTCAGCGTATACTGTCTATGCATAGTTGCATGCCAATATTTATATGTAGCCTATGTCCCATCAGGGTGGTGTTTCTACCTGTTTTAAATGACTATGTCGCTTATATATATCATGTTATGAATTCAATAAAGTATTTATATATTTTGATAATAGTACATGGCGAGCTCCGTCTTTTGTAAGTTTTGTATAAAGTTTGATAGTACGTATGGAATACTGTCAGGATATCCGAGTCCGTTGTGGCCAAAGATCCATCAGTTCTTTGGATGGACAGAATTTTGGATGGACCATCCTGTGCCCTGACGATCCTGGCCAATAGTCTGCCAGAGCTTTCCCCAACCTCAAAGTATTTTTGTTTAAGAAAGAAACGTCTATGATCCGCAATGCGAAGTAGATGTTCCTTTAAATCTGTCTGCGCCTCCACAAACGACGCCTCATGTTCATGTGAGGGATATTCGACCAATCTCATTTCCGTTTCCATGGCTAGGTCTTGAAGCTGATTTTGGGTTTCCCTGGATTTTGTTTTATGGCGACTAATCCGCTGAATGTATAGACCATGGATAAATGCTTTACATGCATCCCATACTACTCCCATAGGTGCCGACCCTATATTATTTGTAAAAAATTCCCTGATCTCCTCCGTAATACCCCCCTCCCCATCCACCAGCTGCAGCCAAAAAGACCAACTCCAAAAGATGGTTTATGTAGTAAATGAGTATTAGTGGGAATCAGATGTGTCTCCGACAAACAAATTACCGTAGGCTGTAAAAGTTGCAACGATAAAAATATCGCAGCTCGCTTCGTTACATCTCCTAATCCCCTTACATTCCACCCTACTATTTTAAGTTTGTCAGCCATATTCTTTACAGTAGGACATAATGTCAGAAGAACTATCTCGGGAGCTCTGGTATTCATTCCACCGTCTCCCCCAAAACCAATTCATCGCCAGTCCCACCCGATCCCAAACCCCATATTAACATCATTAACATATATTCAGTTATCAAGAACGTGCTCCATAAACGTGCTCCATAAAATTAGTAGCCTAGCAATTACATTTAGGGCACAAAAATTTCCTATAGCCGGGCTCCTACATATTAGAAAAACTTTTGAAAACATAATGAGAGAGAAAAAAAAAAAAAAACAGTAGGCACAGTTACTCCTCTAACCTGCCTCCTAAACAGTGAATCTGCAGCGTGCTATAATCAAACAGATCTTACATTTCTTAGGGTTCTTTCACACTTGCGTTCTTTTCTTCCGGCATAGAGTTCCGTCGTCGGGGCTCTATGCCGGAAGAATCCTGATCAGGATTATCCTAATGCATTCTGAATGGAGAGAAATCCGTTCAGGATGCATCAGGATGTCTTCAGTTCCGGAACGGAACGTTTTTTGGCCGGAGAAAAAACCGCAGCATGCTGCGCTTTTTGCTCCGGTCAAATATCCTGAACACTTGCCGCAAGGCCGGATCCGGAATTAATGCCCATTGAAAGGCATTAATCCGGATCCGGCCTTAAGCTAAACGTCGTTTCAGCGCATTGCCGGATCCGACATTTAGCTTTTTCTGAATGGTTACCATGGCTGCCAAGACGCTAAAGTCCTGTTTGCCATGGTAAAGTGTAGTGGGGAGGAGCGGGGGAGCAGTATACTTACCGTCCGTGCGGCTCCCAGGGCGCTTCAGAGTGACGTCAGGGCGCCCCACGCGCATGGGTGACGTGATCACATGGATCACGTCATCCATGCGCATGGGGCGCTCTGACGTCATTCTGGAGCGCCCCGGGAGCCGCACGGACAGTAAGTATACTGCTCCTCCGCTCCCCACTACTACTATGGCAGCCAGGACTTTAATAGCGTCCTGGCTGCCATAGTAACACTGAACGCATTTTGAAGACGGATCCGTCTTCAAATGCGTTCAGTTCACTTGCGTTGTTACGGATCCGGCGGGCACCTCCGGCAAATGGAGTGCACGACGGATCCGGACAATGCAAGTGTGAAAGAGCCCTTAGCTATGCCCTAAATGTTCTAAGGCATACAAAGATATAGTCGAACAGAGGAAGCCTATCACTAACCATCATTAGTGTGTTGCTATAATATACAGTACATACTACAATAAAAATAGATCCTTATGATAGGACAAGAGCACAAGAAAATACACAGAAACTGTATACTATACTCATCGGACACGACCCTTGACCCAAGTAGAATACATCATAGTTCCTAAGATTGTGAAAAAATATATTCATCCAGTGATCGTTGAGGCTTTAAGAGATCGTTCGTTGGCCTCCACCCACTGCGCCGCATCCATCGGTGTTTCCAATATGCAGACTTCTCCATGCGCCACCACTCGCAGCTTGGCCGGGTACAACATAGAATAAGAAATCTGTAAGTCCCGAAGACGACGTTTCACATCCTGGAACTTTACTCTTTTGTGTTGAAACTCAGCAGAAAAATCCGGAAAGATAGAAACTTTATTTCCATTGATTAAAAGCTCAGGGTGGTCTCTGGCTTTCTTAAGAATGGTGTCTCTATCCGTAAAGTGTAGTAATTTTATCAAAACTGGACGAGGGGGGCCCCCGGTGGCGGAGCACGGAATGGCACTCTATGTGCTCTTTCAATGGCAAACATACGTGATAGAGAGTCCTTGCCACATTTAAGGGTTAGCCAATCTTCAAAAAGTGCCACTGGGTCAGACCCTTCTGCCTTTTCAGGGACCCCGATCAATCTGAGATTATTTCTCCGTGACCTATTTTCCAGGTCATCCGTTTTAGACATCAGTAAAGACACGTTATGTATAATTCTGCCGAGATCTCTTTTCACAGGTGGCAATTGATCTTCAATAGTGCTCACTCTATCTTCAACCTCTTTAATCCTCTCATTGGCCTGCCTGAGATCTTACCTGATGAGGGTGACGTTCTCTTGCAAACTGCCCATATGTGGTGTGGTAAGGATAGCCAGTGAACTGTTGCAGTGCTGCACAGCTGCAAAGATATCTTTAAATTGTGGGTTCTACTCCATCAGTAACAGAATGCCCTAGCTCCTTAGGGGTAGCCTCTGCAGCACAGGGAAGAGCCTGTTGGTCTGTGGACTTTCCAATATCTGACTGCTGGGCCGCCATTTTGAGGGCCTTATGCGCACATTCAGCGCCTTCAGGGGACTTCAGGGTTGCATCCCCTGTGCACTTAGAAGGTGTGGCTATCGTTGTTGGAGGGGGCACTGATAAAGAACGGGCATATTTACCCAGACGGACCGCGACCTCCGCGGCCCTCACTTCCAACGCGGCGCCATCTTGTTTTGGCGGTGCAGGAGGCCCAGCGTCCTTTTGCTCTTTCTCCTTCTTTGCTGTGTGTGTCATGTCGGCACAGGCGAGGTCCACGCACCCAGTGGAGTCTTCGAGAGGCTTGTGGAGCTGTCAGCTAGCGCTGCAGATGGAGGATAATTGTAAAAGGCCCGACCAGGCCACGCCTCCGATTGGCCAACTTTACTACCTCAATTGATGTATATTTACAACAACACCATCCACTGTTCTACTGGATACACTCCATATTACCTTATGTTTGGCCGTCAAGGAAGATTACCTTCAGATCTCACCTTGGATGTACAAGTTCCAGATTCCATCAATCCTCTACCTCGAACTGATTGGGTCAGTGAACATCAAAAACGCCTAGCTGATGCCCAAGAGATTGTTCAGATTCGCATGGCGAATGTACGCCAAAATCAACAGACTATGATCAGTCCGCAAAAGCAGAACCTTTAAAAATTGGTAACCATGTGGGGCTGAAAAATAATCATCGCACCAATAAACTGGATAGTAAATGGGAAAGAGAACCCTACATTGTCACAGGTATTCCTAATCCTGAGACTGATATCTACGAAATCACCAAGGAGAACAAAGCACCACAAATAGTGCATCGCAACCGTCTCAAGCTGTGTTTGAAGGAAGAAGCTCCAATCCAAGAAGAGACTCCATCCACAGACCAAGTGCCTGAAAAGTCACCTGATCCAGAGGAACCAACACAGTCTATTGGTAAACTATTATTGGACTCAGATCCTCTAAACTGGTTCTTTACACCATGGCTTAACTTTTTTGTACCTGCAAAGACTAATGCGACCCCAATTCAACCAGAAGAACTATTTCGCAAAGGATCTTCAGAAACTTAAAATGTACCGTCGGACCCTGAACCAAGGCCTGTAGAGTCACAGCCACTTTGAGTATCTGAACGACCTACCAAGGGAAAACTACCTGCCCCATACAGGGTAAACAAAAATGACCCAGGGTATCCCCGGGACGGGTAAGGAACAGTGCTCACCCAGTATAACCACAGGGGATACACCTAAAGTAATAACTCGGTAGAAGCTCCCGAGTGGAACAGCAGAAACAAATAGAAAGAGAGTTCATAGTACCAAAATATATATAAATTTTATTGAAACATGTTAAAAATGACAGAAAATTAGTAAAATTAGTACATAAGATGCCGTAAAGCAAGATGATGAGAGCGGAGAACAAAAAAGAGCGCCACCCTGGGAAGAGAAACGCACGGATATAAGAATGGAAAACTATGGTATATAATGATATATGACATGGGAACAGAAAGTACTGGGTACAGTGCCCAACCCATGAAATGAGTGAAAAAATGATCAAACCATAAAGTGCCAGGTAAAGCAAGGTCATCTCATGCACCCCCAATGGCAAAAAATTGCAAACACATGAGAGGTGGAAGTATGTTGCATAAGGAGAGCCAAGTGCAAGTGGACCAAGAGATCACACAGCCAGAGGGGGGCAGCAGGAGACCGGAGCTCACCTGAACAGACCGTGTGCAAAGAGACCCAGGGTGGCGCTACCCCAACGCGCGTTTCGGCGTGCCTTCGTCAGGGGGTAGCGCCATCACTGTGAACCAGATGTAAATAGGCTCTCTTAGCCAATGAGAATGAGTACTTACTCATCCCCAGGTGTGCATGTTGGAGAGGCGCGCAGAAATCCAGGTGATCCGCATCCAGCCGCCCCACGGCCGGCGTCCCGCCGGCACGCCCCCACCATGTGATGAAGTCACATGATCGGGTGGCTCCGGCGTAAGGACGCACGAGCGTGAGGCGCCAGAGGCGGCACCCGGATGACGCGCGCACACATCACAGAAGGGGAGGAGAGTCAGGAGACCAGCGAATAGCCCAATCATTCAAAAAAGAAAGAGAGAAGAAACACAGGCTACCTCTCAAATCAAAAACAGTAACTATGCCATATTAATACATAATAATACAACCATGCCATATCAATGCATCAGTGCGGCATGTGTAGCTCTATGACAATATATATATACATAAACAATTCAAAGAATAATATACGGATACAGTACAATGCATTCATGAAATTGTATACATATCGTACATAGAAAATGGATTAAGAAAATTAATAAAAAATAATGAAAAAAGAAAAAATGAAATATATATGCATATAACAACATAGTTAAGAATACCAGACATGATTATAATAGAGTGCAGTTAAAGAGCACAGAACAGTAATCATGATCTAAATAGATGGATGAATAAGTAAATAAAGAAGGACACGCTAAAAAAGTGAGGGGAAAGAAGGATTATACATATAGTATAAATATGCGTGAGGAGTGGTGCATACAAGGAACAAAGAAAGTTCGTAGATAGTGGATGAAAAAAATACATGATATATAGTGAAGAATAATAATAAAGTACTGATGAAGGGAGAATTTTGGGGTGCATGATGGAGAGGTAAGGGGAATGTAGATAGAAGCGGGATGCGGAATCATAAATAGGTGGAAATGAACGATGAATAAAATAATTGTAAAAAAGAGAGAAGAATTCATGAAATATATATCTGTGTACCTGGCTAAAAAAATTATTAAAAATATATAGAGCCAGGAAAAGAAGAAAAAAACGTGTTATGATGTGAATTAAGCCCTAGGAAAAGCCAATATAGTTATATATTGGCTTAGAAACACCAGTTATAGGTTAACATAAAAGAACAAGTATATATATGGCCGATGCCAAAAAAAAATTATTACATAATAAAGTGCTGCGTGAATGAGTGTATGATAGCTATGTCCGTAAATTGGTCCCGCAAATGAACCACACTGCCCGATACCGGGATTAACTGTTTGTTACATTCCTGCAACAATTTGGAGCTACAGAGCCAGAGTAAGAAACTCATTACTGTGATTATTTGCCTTGCCCTAAGGACTCTCTAAAGACTCCTTTCCTAATGTTTTTACAACGTTGAAGTCATGTGCCCGGAGATGGACTTTAATGCACTAGAGCCCTCCGTGATGTTCTACAACCTTTGTGCTTCATGCCCAGGGAATGGACTCATGCCCTGTGAGCCTCCTGAGGAGTTTACTTTATTGTTTCATTTTATGGACTATCCTGGTCTTACTGTTCACTGTACCAGGTCAGCGCCCCAGTACCCCAGTTACAGGAGAAACTACGGCCCTTGTCACTCGTTTTATATTGTGATGCTCCTGATATAAATATGCCTAACCTAATTCTCTTACAGCCAAAGAAGAGAAACCACAAGAATTGGTTAATGGTGTTATGTACATGCATGCATGCTCTTTTTGTGTTTTTCAGGTGATGCATCATCGTGGCAAGAGTGCGTCGAGGACGACTTAAGTTATAGAAGGGGAAGGGGAAGCAGTGTCCTGAAACACACTGCCTAATGTTGTGATTGTGTTTCATGTAAACTGTCCTTGTGAACAGGTTCTCATTAAGTTGCATAGGTAGTGAGAGGTTCTAAGAAGCCTCCCACGGCTAACTCTGCCCTACACTAAGTGTGTGTTCTGAGGGCAGGAAGAAGAAGGTGTGTGTGATGCCCGAGGACAACCTGCACCTTAGTTCTATGTACCAGCCATAGAAGGGAAAAGATCACAGTATCCCCAGACAACCCAGAGAGGTAATGAAGATATTAACAAAGGAAGGTAACTGTCGTGTATCTGCCTCCAGCCTCCTTTGCATTAGGTGGAGAGATCTCAAGCTATCAGCTACCCACCATACTTAAAGGGACACTGACAGGCCCAATAAGCATAATTATCTATATATATGCATGCACAGGTCTTCTAATGTGCATTAAAAACCTATAAGTATAACCCCTGTCCACCTCATAAATACTGAAAACTCATGTTTTATAACCTGAAGAAATCGCTTTTCTTTCTGCCCAAGGGGCGGCGTTTCAGATTCACTTATTCACTTCTGCCCAGCCAGCCGCCCCCCAATCGCCGTTTTGAAGCGCCGCCCAGCTCATCAATATTTACTTCGCTGGGCGGCTTCTGCTGTCCCCGACCTTCTAGATCCGGCGCATACCCAATAGAAAGCTATGGGCATCGGACTCACTTTCAGCTTCTGCGCATGCACCCAGCACCCATAGCTTTCTATTGGGCATGCGCCGGATCTAGAAGGTCGGGGACAGCAGAAGCCGCCCAGCAAAGTGAATATTGATGAGCTGGGCGGCCCTTCAAAACGGCGGTTGGGGGGCGGCTGGCTGGGCAGAAGTGAATCTGAAACGCCGCCCCTTGGGCAGAAAGAAAAGCGATTTCTTCAGGTTATAAAACATGAGTTTTCAGTATTCATAAGGTGGACAGGGGTTATACTTATATGTTTTTAATGCACATTAGAAGGCCTGTGCATTCATATATATAGATAATTATGCTTATTGGGCCTGTCAGTGTCCCTTTAAAGGCAAAAGGATTTGTCTGAATATAGTATTGCTATAAAAGGAACTGAAGTATAGTATTATACAGTACAATAAGAACAGCATTAACCTCCAAGTTGGAGCCTAGAGAGAGAAAGACTGATTGTCATAAAGGACTATTCCCCATGCAACTTCTGAGAACTAATGGGAATCATTATAAAAGCTGCTCTGATGTAAATGACTTTTCATACATTGATAACCTGTGGATCAGCTTCAGGAGTTTACTTGAAACTCTCTAGTCTCTTTATTCCATATCATTCCTACAATTACTTCTCTGAACATTTGCACCTAATGGTGCTGGCGTCACGGACACAGGGGCCCAGCCACAAGCCCCCTAAACATCACCACCATCAAGGGCACCTCAATCAACATCTGGCTGGTGTTCCCTGCAACAGAGAGTGCCCCGGAAGATCTCGTGCTGTCTTCCCATCCACTGCAGTGACTACCCATGGAGGCATCTGCTAACCGTGAGTACAAACAACCACTCCCCCCATCGGCCCACCGTGAGCCTCACGTGCTTTCCCCTGCGGTCCGGCACGCTGCATCACAGGTACGGGATGGAGAAGAACACCATGTACTGTATCTGAGCATGTGACAGAGTGTCTGGAGAAGTAGTGGACGGGGTCTATGTGTGCCCAAGGTTCCTCACTTCTGTCATTTAAAAAAAACAACAACAGGGAAATGTTCAGCAGAGGTCTTTGCAGACATCTCTGAAATTCGGGTTTGTATAGAAAAAAAACGTTTTTTTAGGGCCTGTGTTGCTGGACTGGGGAGAGTAGGCTGGGCCCCCACTCCATCCGGACAGTCCGGGTTTTGGGCTGTCAGGTAATCACTCCTCAGGTGTGCTAGCCTGATATAAGGCTGAGAATGCAGACACGTCGCTCTGACTCTGCCTGGGAACAGGACTGCTGGGAGTCTCTGAGAGCATAGCAGGTGGTACAAACGATATGGTTATGTTTGGTGCCCAGTGTTAGGCTGGCACCAGGTTAGTCAGGAGTTCCTGATTGTATAGTTAGAGCCGGACAGGCTCAATAGAGTGTGCTCGTCGATCCCAGAGACGAACACCCCGCTACTTAACTCTTACAATATCGATAAGGAAGAGGTTAAGAGTTTTTTGGCCTTTGCCATCACAACGTGTGACTACCTGACAGAAAATGACAATGAATCCACATCTTTGCACAGATTTGGCCTTTTAAAGGCATGTGGTCCTAAAATTTGGATCAGCTGCAAAACAGCCTGTTTCAGTTTAATCGTTATTTTAAATTAATTGAATGCTCAAAAAATGTTTTGTCTCACTCTCATTTCTTCTTGTTGCATGTTGAAGCTCTACTTGGAACCTTGTTAAGATCCAACAATGTAAAATATGAGTTTTTTGCCATTTTTCAAGTGGTCTTAAATTTTTGAACAGGACTGTACTTTTGTCCATATCTTGACGGGGTGAGTCAAATAGGCAAGAGCACCATATCCGTGACAGCAAGCAAGTGAGCCCCTATATTTGCTTTCTTTAAAATCTGAAATGTAAATACCCTGTAGACATTTCATTTGCCACCTGTGTAAAAATGTCTTGCCAAAATACCAATGAAAATGAACAGCGCCAGCTGCTGGTGTTTTACTTTCCATTTTACACTTTTCTGTTCCATTTTACATTTTTCAATCTGATTTTCAAGTTGTCCAATATTCAAATAGATATTAAAGGGGTTATCTGACCCCTGAAATGCCCGCCCATATGGCCAGGCCTCTCACACACAATGTACTTACCTTGTTCCCTGGCACCGCGTCACTTCTGAAGTGATAACACTAACAGCATTATGACAGTGTCATCTAATACATTCCAGAACTGTAAGGGTTACATAGAGTCATAAATCAATATAATGCTATGTGACCCCGGCAGTGCTGGAAGTTCAGGACGGGTGCTGCACTGCGAGTCCGGAGCGTGACACTCGCTCGTCGGAAAGGGGCCTTAACTACAAGCCCCAATACCTCACAAGTGACCATATGTGACTGTCCACACATATCTTTACCCACTGCATCTTTTATACCTCGCACCTGACAAATAGTATACACATAGAGTACTGATACGTCAGGTACAAGGTATAGAAGATGAGGTGGGTACAGATATATAGTATATACAGCAGTGTACTGATATGTGAGGTACGAGGTATAATAGATGCAGTGTGTACAGTTATATAGTATACAAAGCAGTATACTCATGTGAGATACGAGGTGTAATTTATACCTCATACGTCACATAGTATATATGTAATAGCTGTATATATTATTTATCTGTACACACTGCATCTATTATACCTCGTACCTCACATATCAGTACACTGCTGTATATATTATATATCTGTACCCACTATATCTATACCTCTTACCTCACATATCAGTACACTGCTGTATATACTATATATCTGTACACACCACATATATCTATACCTCATACCTCACATATCAGTACACTGCTGTATATACTATATATCTGTACACACTGCATCTATTATACCTCGTACCTTACATATCAGTACACTGCTGTATATACTATATATCTGTATATACTGCATGTATTATAAAAGTATAATAGATGCAATGGGTACAAATATATAGTATACACAGCAGTGTACTGATATGTGAGGTACGAAGTATAATAGATTCAGTGTGTACAGATACTGTATATAGTATATACAGCAGTGTATTGATATTTGAAATACAAGGTGAAGTTTACACCTCGTACCACACATATCAGTACACTGCTGTATATACTATATATACCCGTTGCATCTATTATACCTCTTACCACATGACCATCAGCATGGTTACCCACTTCAAGGGATAAAAGGTCATACCCACTTACAATAACATTAAAATATAAATACAAGCACTGAAACCAATCACTTTTGTCTGGAATAAAGTGTTTTCATAAATTGGCTACGGCCTTTATTCATTTAATAAGTAACATTCATAACTCAATATAAACATATTTAATTAAACTTTTATAAAAACAATAAACGAGCTCAACCATAAGCTCAAGCTCAAAATGAAGATTTATAAAAACCTCATACACCACAAACTGTAAAAAACATCATAAAAAAGAGGAGGGCGGGCGGGGCAGCGATGATCTTCTTTTCTTTAAGATGAGGTAACAACCCAGCTTCTGTCAAAACCCACACATTTATACCCTCCAGCCCAAATGCCCTAACCAATGACAGCCCTGTCACCAGGAGGAAAGAAACAAGTAACAAAACAACACTGTCATTGGTCAAACCATGACCAATAAAATAAAGGTTGCCACACCAGGGCAGAATTGCCCAAGCGGTGGCAACCCCAATCAAATTCCTTTTGCCATCCCAGGCAATCTGCCCAGTGATGGCAACAGTTTTGGCGGGAATAATTCCCGCCAAAAAACTAGCAAGGGGACAACATAGGGATGACCTTAATCCCATGGGGGTCCCCCCTCCTTAGCGTCCGGGACCCCACCATTCTAGTTTCCACCGAGTATTATAATCTAGTGTGTGTGCACTGTATTCAGGCCCACATATAAGAGACACTATACATAAAAGGGGCACATCGAAGAGGCACTATATATAAAGGGGGCACATATAAGAGGCACTATACATGAAGGGGGCACATATAAGAGGCACTATATATGAAGGGGGCACATATAAGAGGCATTATATATGAAGGGGGCACATATAAGAGGCACTATACATGAAGGGGGCGTATAGAAGAGGTGATATACATAAAGGAGCACATATAAGAGGCACTATATATGAAGGGGGCACATATAAGAGGCACTATACATGAAGGGGGCACATATAAGAGGCACTATACATGAAGGGGGCGTATATAAGAGGCACTATACATAAAAGGGCATATAGAAGAGGCACTATACATAAAGGAGATATATAATAGGTACTCTATGTAACACCCTCAACTGGTGTTGTCCTTTTGCACCTTGCTACTGTCTTTATTGGTCTAACCTCATGTCATCTTATGCATTTATTCCAGGTCCTGCACAATGTGCATTCCTATTTTGTTATGCAACTGTTATGTTCACATGTAATGTGCCTGGTTCACCAGAAAGTGGCAGCAAACACGGCAGAGCTATATTTGGATAGAATGGAACCTTCCATTCAATTTTCACCCCCCCCCCCCCCTCTGGAGAGAGGTGGGCGAGTCTTACTTCCTGTAGGAAGGGTGGGGCAGAAGTTCTAGTTAGTCTAGCTTACCCCCAGCTAGGGAAAACGGGTGGAATGCGACATGCCCCACAGTTTACATTTAGTAAGGGGCGACCAGGTGTTTTGTGGGCAAAGCTAAATTTTTATCCAGATTTATCATTGCCTAATCTCATTTATTACAAAGCCTCCGTCAATGTTTATGCTGCCAGAAGACCGGAAAACATTTAGGATGGTTTTTTTTTACCAATTTTTACAAAAAGTAAGCAATGAATAAAAAAATTTGGCTAAAAATGTAGCTCTGCCCCAAGACATTGGGCCATCGCTTAGTAAATGCAACTGCTGGACATGGCGCAAACCACCCAAAAAAATTATGCAAATCTATCATAAATTTGGCACAAATGCCTAGGCCAAAATAGGCAAAATCACTTCACTACCCCCTAAGTTAGTATACACATGTTACACAAATTTAAATAAAGTAAAGACCCAAACATAATATTGGGCAACATCACAAACCCTCAACAAGCCCACTCAACATGGAACAGATACACCAACACAGAAAAAGAGCTAAGTCTAAAAGGGCTCCAAATATATAACAAATTTTATTCAAATACATATACAAGACATGATTAAAAGTAGAGACAAGAAACATCAGGAATAAAGTGCGGTGTTCACCTGAGGTGATCTAATAGCAGTATAAATACCGTCTGAGGGAATAGGATATAAAGTACTCGCATCCCTTATTTACAAATTTACATATAGTCAACTGTGTTAGGTAGATGTAAATCCAGCATAATACACTGCCTGTCCAAAAAGAAAGTCGCCACCTGGATTTAACTAAGCAAATAGTTATGAGCCTCCTATTGGATAATTACTGCATGGGATTATCTTTCAGCTGGCAGCAAGTTATTTAACCCCAACTGGTGCAATGAGTTGCTTCTCATTTCTTAAACAACCATGTCGAAAGACACATCTCTTGGTCGTGGAAAATATGTTAGCCTGTTTGAGAAGGGTCAAATCATTGGCATGCATCAAGCAGAGAAAACATCTAAGGAGATTGCAGAAACTACTAAAATTGGGTTAAGAACAGTCCAACGCATTATTAAAAACTGGAAGGATAGTGGGGACCCATCGTATTAGAGGAAAAAAATGTGGCGGGAAAAAAATCCTGAATGATTGTGATCGGCGATCGCTTAAACGTTTGGTAAAATCAAATGGAAGAAAAACAACTGGGACTTGGGACTGAACAGCTGTGTAGCCGTAAGAAAACCACTAATCAGTGAGGCAAACTAGAAAAAAAGGCTTCAATTTGCTAGAGAGCATAAAGATTGGACTCTGGAGCAATGGAAGGTGGTCATGTGGTCTGATGAGTCCAGTGGTGGAGCAAGCAGGTATGCAAGCTCCCTGTAGTACTCGTTTTCTCCTTCCAGCTATGGTGGCGCTAGACTCAATAATTTTTTTTGTTGAAGTATTCATTGACTGTGGTGCTGGGGTAAACCTTATTGATTTTCTTTTTCTTCAAAATCTGGGTCTAAGTACTTGTACTTTAGAAAGAGAGATTCCAGTTTTCGCAATTGATTCTTCCCCTCTTTCTCAAAGGAGTCTCACTCATATTGCTCATGGTATTTTGTTAAGGGTGGGTGATTTACATGTTGAGATTATGTCTTGTTTTGTCATGAAGGACTTACCCGCTCCTATAGTCTTAGGCTGCGTTCACACGAGCGTGTCCGGATTAGTTCCGGATGTGTCCCGGTGTGTTGCGGCAAACCCGCGCGAGTAGGAATGCAATTGCAGTCAGTTTTGACTGCGATTGCGTTCCGATGTTCAGTTTTTATCGCGCGTGTGCAATGTGTTTTGCACGCGCGTGATAAAAAACCGACTGTGGTACCCAGACCCGAACTTCTTCACTGAAGTTCAGGTTTGGGTTCGGTGTTGTGTAGATGTTATTATTTTCCCTTATAACATGGTTATAAGGGAAAATAATAGCATTCTGAATACAGAATGCATAGTAGATGATCAATTGAGGGTTAAAAAATAAAAAAAATTAACTCACCTTGTCCTCTTGTTCGCGTAGTTCTCCCGGTCTTTAGTTCTTTAAAAAGATGAACTATGGGCTAAAGGACCTTTGGTGACGTCAGATCACATGCTCCAATCACATGGTACATCACCGCGGTGATGTACCATGTGATTGGAGCATGTGATCTGACGTCACCAAAGGTCCTTTAGCCCATAGTTCATCTTTTTAAAGAACTAAAGACCGGGAGAACTACGCGAACAAGAGGACAAGGTGAGTTAATTTTTTTTATTTTTTAACCCTCAATTGATCACCTACTATGCATTCTGTATTCAGAATGCTATTATTTTCCCTTATAACCATGTTATAAGGGAAAATAATACAGTGAATAGACTGTCACCTAGCAACCGTGCGTGAAAATCGCACCGCATCCGCACTTGCTTGCGGATGCTTGCGATTTTCACGCAACCCCATTCACTTCTATGGGGCCTGCGTTGCGTGAAAAACGCAGAATATAGAGCATGCTGCAATTTTCACGCAACGCATAAGTGATGCGTGAAAATCATCGCTCATCTGAACAGCCCCATTGAAATGAATGGGTCCAGATTCAGTGCGGGTGCAATGCGTTCACCTACCGCATTGCACCCGCGCGGAAATCTCGCCCGTGTGAACGCAGCCTTAGGGTTACCATAGTTGACAAAACATAACCCAATTATTGATTGGCAAGCAAGACAGATCATTGGTTGAAGTGAGTTTTGTTCAGATAATTGTCTTCGCACATCTATCTCTGGTGTGTCTACTGCGGCTCTACCTCTGTATCTCTCAGATTTTGCGGATGTCTTTTCGGAGGGTGGGGCTCAAGGATTGCCCCCTCATCGTGACTATGATTGTCCAGTTAATCTCATCCCAGGGGCTAAGTTGCCAAAGTCTCGGCTTTACAATCTTTCTCAACCTGAAAGAGAGGTCATGCGGAAGTATATTGCCGAGAGTTTGGCAAAAGGTCATATTAGGCCATCTAAGTCTCCAGTGGCAGTGGGTTTATTCTTTGTAAAGAAAAAGGATGGATCGCTGAGACCTTGTTTGGATTTCCGGGAATTGAACCGTATTACGGTCCGTGATCCGTATCCCCTTCCTTTGATCTCCGATCTTTTTGATCAGATTGTTGGAGCCAAGGTGTTCTCCAAGTTGGATTTAAGAGGGGCCTACAATCTGATCAGAATCAAGGAAGGGGATGAGTGGAAAACGGCCTTCAACACACATGAGGGTCATTTCGAGAATCTGGTTATGCCTTTTGGGTTAACGAACGCGCCAGTGGTACTTCAGCGATTCGTCAATGACATTTTCCATCATTTTGTGGGGAGGTTCGTAGTAGTTTACTTGGATGACATTTTAATTTACTCTCCTGATCTGAAGACCCATCAGGATCACGTGAGACAGGTTTTGACGATCCTTTGGGAGAATAAATTATATGCCAAATTGGAGAAATGTGTGTTTTCTGTGCAGGAGCTTCAGTTTCTGGGTTATCTGCTTTCTGACTCTGGTTTTCGTATGGACCCCGAAAAGGTCTGGGCGGTTCTGGAATGGGACTGACCGGAGAATCAGAAAGCTTTGATGCGGTTTCTGGGGTTTACTAATTATTATAGAAAATTTATTTTGAACTATTCTACCATTTTAAAACCTCTAACCGATATGACTAAAAAGGGCGCCGACATCTCTGTCTGGTCGGATGAGGCATTGCAGGCCTTTTCGACTATTAAAGAATGTTTTGCGTCTGCTCCCATTCTGGTGCAGCCCGATGTGTCTCAGCCATTCGTGGTGGAGGTTGATGCATCAGAGGTGGGGGTTGGAGCAGTGCTGTCTCAGGGTTCATCTCCTGGCAAATGGGTTCCGTGTGCTTTTTTCTCCAAAAAACTCTCGGTCGCCGAGAGGAATTATGATGTAGGAGATAGAGAATTGCTGGCCATCAAATTGGCCTTTGAGGAATGGCGTCACTGGTTGGAGGGGGCGTCTCACCCCGTTACTGTATATACGGATCATAAGAATTTGGCTTACCTGCAATCTGCCAAGCGTCTGAACCCTAGACAGGCCAGATGGTCACTGTTTTTTACCAGGTTCAATTTTGTAGTTACTTTTCGCCCGGGGGTTAAAAACATTAAGGCAGATGCATTGTCTCGCAGTTTTCCTGGGGGATGTGATTCAGAGGATCCTGCTCTGATTTTGGCTGATGGGGTGGTGGTCTCCGCTCTGTATCCCGAATTGGAGATGGAGGTGTTGGGAGCCCAGGAGGGGGCTACTGGTTCTTGTCCCCCAGGGAGGTTGTTTGTTCCTGACGGATTGAGATATAAGGTGTTCAAGGAACATCACGATACCGTCCTTGCTGGACATCCTTGTGGTAAGTCCACATTTGATCTTGTGTCCCGGAGGTTCTGGTGGCCCGGGTTTACGTAAGAGCGTTGAGGATTACGTGGCAGCCTGTGAAACCTGTGCACGGTCAAGGTTGCTCATACTCGACCTGCTGGTTCACTTCTTCCTTTGTCTATTCCGTCTCGTCCTTGGACGCACTTGTCTATGGACTTTATTACGGATCTGTCGAGTTCCTCCGGGAGGACAGTAATTTTGATGTTTGTTGACCGTTTTAGTAAAATGGCTCACTTTATATCGTTAGCTAGTCTGCCCAATGCCAAGACTCTTGCGCAGATTTTTGTGGATAATATCGTGAAATTGCATGGCATTCCTTCGGATGTGGTTTCTGATAGGGGCACACAGTTTGTCTCCAGGTTTTGGAGGGCGTTCTGCTCTCGGCTTGGCATTCAACTTTCGTTCTCTTCGGCTTTTCATCATTGCAGTCGAATGGGCAGACAGAGCGTACTAATCAAAACCTGGAGACCTACTTGAGGTGCTTTGTGGCTGAGAATCAGGAGGACTGGTCCTCATTCTTTTTTGAATAACCGTAGGCAGGAGTCCTCGGGTAAGTCGCCATTTTTTGCCGCATACGGTTTTCATCCTCAGTTTGGTACCTTTTCTGGGACTAGTTCCTCTGGGATGCCAGAGGAGGAGAGATTTTCTTCTGCCTTGTCTTCTATCTGGCGGAGGATCCAAGTGAATTTGGAGAAGATGGGTGAGAGGTATAAGCGAATGGCTGACAAGAGACGTATGACTGGTCTGGACCTGTGTGTGGGTGATCTGGTGTGGTTGTCTACTAAAAATATTAAACTGAGAGTGCCATCTTGGAAACTGGGTCCAAGATTTATTGGACCGTACAAAATATCTGCGGTGGTCAATCCAGTGGCATTTCGTCTGGATCTTCCGCAGACTTGGAGGATCCATGATGTGTTCCACAGGTCTTTACTGAAAAAATATGTGAAACCGGTGGAACCATCGCCTTTGCCTCCTCCTCCTGTTCTGGTTGATGGAAATTTAGAGTTCGAGATCTCCAGGGTTCTTGACTCAAGAGTTCTTCAGGGTTCCCTTCAGTACCTGGTACACTGGAGGGGATACGGCCCTGAGGAAAGGATGTGGGTTCTGGCTCGGGATGTTAGTGCCAGCCGTCTGGTGAAGGCTTTTCACAGAGGGTTGGGCCGGGGTGTCTGGAGGTCACCCGTAGAGGAAGGGGGGGGGGGGACTGTCATGCCCTGCTCAGGCTATGTGCGGAGGTCTGCCAGATTAGCAGCACGTGTCTAGCCTCTTGTTTTGTTTTGGAGTCAAGCTAGATCCGCCTCCCTTCAGGTGCACTGGGTGGGGTTGTTGGTTTCAGTTTAAATCACACCCACTCCCAGTGTTCCCTGCGGGTTATAGCTTCTGTCTGGCTCTGTGTTTGCAAGGAAGGAAGGATTGGCTGTTCCTACTCAAAAGATAAGTAGTTTTTTTGTTCTCTTGTGGTTTGCTGTCTAGGCTGTTAGAGAGATGCCTGCCCCTCCAGGTTAGAAGGGAGCAGGTTACCTCTATTTCCCCTTTCATCATCTTAGGGATTTTTAGGGTATTCTCAGCCCAGACACGAGGACACGTTATTCCCACCTTAAGGGTCTGAATGTGGGCTTAGCAGCATAGGGAGAGCTGGTAGGGATTTATCAGGAGGTGACCTTGATCCCCAGCTTCTCGCCTAGATACTTGTTTGTTTATTTATCTGTGTTTCTATATCCTGTCCGCCGTGACACATATGGTCAAAAGGGCACCAAGTAAAAACTATCATAATGCTCTACCAAACAACATAAAGTTATCCCTCATACTTAATGTAACATATAAAACATACCCAAAAAGGTGGGGAGATCACCACAGGAGAACTGCACGCTCGAACAGGCGTTTCGGCAACACCTTTATCTGAGGGTACAGCTCTTCTTGAAATGTGCTCCATTTCAACCCTTAGCCCATCAATCAATGTTCGCCAGTTGATTAACATAAGTATATACATGTGTACTGTATATGATGGTAATAAGATATATGTTGCACCTGATAAACATGGCGACCTCCCCACATAAGATCAGACACGAGCACCCGATGGCCAGTCAGGTGATCGGCCGCCTAAGTTAGCACATTGTTAGCAAACCTACCCCACACCGTCATGCTGGAAATTAACTTCATTATGTGGAGGGCAGGTGAATAGACATCGCGAGACAGTAAAAGGAATGCTAAAGGAGAGATGAATACAGAGGTAGGGGTGGTACTTCCTTTCTGTGACAACTGGGGGTAAGGGGCAGAGGACAACAGAAGGGTGATGGGGACCTGTAATGACTACAGGAGGGAAGCATATGTGACTACTGAGGGGATGACCCCCAACCCTCATATTTAGAATTTTTGAAGGGACAAACATTCAGAGGACAGATATCAGCCCTGATTCTTCTAGAAGCACGCTAGATTGCCTCTGTTATGTCTGTCGATGTAAAATCTTAGAATCTGTTTAATCCAAAAATTTATCGCCCTCCCTCCAAGTTCTCTGTGACCCCAATGCTTTATCATTTATCCTGCACATTGTATGACTTCTATTAATGAAAAAGCCGGAAACCAGCTTGTTATTTATAGCTCTGGAAGGCAGAACGTAGGAGAGCATGACTCATGGTCTGTGCCCTGAACGCTAAGAGAACAGGGACATCTAGGGACATAGGAGAGATTGTCAACTTGTTTATGTTGTATTGGTCTTCAGAAATCTGGTTCACCCTTTTATGTCTGGACCATTTTTTGGAAAGTGATGCTAAAGTCCTATCTCCATCTGTGGTGGAACCCTGCAGCCGACCACAATGCAGCGTACAATATGAAATATGCAAAACCAGAATGTTTTTGAGAAAGAGTTTGGCCCCAATGGTGAAGCTTTAGGAGGTCCAGTAGTGTAAAAGAAGCATGTGTCCTTGATGCCTATGGGGGCTCAAAGGCCCTTCTCACTCATAAGAAGACACCAGTATTATTGATGGTAGGGTGGGAACCCTGCTATAGATTTTGCATTGGGGCCTAGGAGATTCAAGTTATGACTTTGTCTGGCCTCAAAGTACAGGATGAGGCACAGAATAAGCTTGTGGGACGTATAGTGGCCAGACAGAGTGGAGGACAGGAGGAAAGTGAAAAGGGTGTCAATACCTTAGAACAACAGTTACTGTTCTTCTACCCTATGGGATGTAGGATTCATGAGAGACGAACCTTGTGTAATCATCTGATACCAGGTAGAGGGTATATATAGGCCTACCAGTGGTGTCAGGTCTTGTGCAAGTGTTTATGCGCAGGTTTCATAACTATAATATGATAGCATTCATGGGATCTCGACTGACTTCCTGCAGGCCAGAACTGAGACACTAATAAACCTAGCAAAGAACATTATTATAGCCTTTCATGAACATTGTGATATCTAGCATGGTACCCGGAAAGGTTCTAGTTTAGGCAAGATTAAAAAAACATGAAAAAGGGAACCCCTATCAAGAAGTTTCCCTATGACGGTAGGTCCCAGCGTGTCAGGGTAGAGGAGGAGGAGGCAAAAAAGATAGGAGAGGGAAGTGAAAGGGTGGGTTTGGTAAGAATAAGAAGAGAATGTGAAGAAGGCAAGCAGGAAGGAAAGTGGTCATTGAGGAGTCAATCTAACCTTGAGATTGTGAGATCAGTTAAAGGCTATGTTTACCTGCGCAGCCAATTAATTTTTTTGTCCCAATGCATCTTAAATGGTTTTATAAGATAAATAAATGAGTCTCTAGGGAGAAAGTGTTGTAAAATATAAGAAGAACCATTACTAGTGGTCCTCACTGGTGACTGTCAATGTTCCTGCAGCGGTGATGTGCCATATAGCAGACAGCTGCAGCCAATCACCGGCCCCAGCAGTCTTCTGTTGTACATGCTAGTACCACCACCGAGGCCAGTGATTATATACAGCAGTCATATGGGAGTATGACACATCAATCTGGTGGGACCAACATAGCATCGTCCATGGAGTAGCAGAGCATTTCCCAGGTGAGAATTTTTTTTTTAATGGCATTTCCTGCTTTAGCCGAATATTTTCCATTCCTGGGAAACCCCTTTAAATGAAAAATAAGTTTACCAATAGTTTTGATTAAAAATGTGTTGACATTTTGTGTCTACAGATTTCATAGATGTCGCTGTGGTAACAGCCAACAAACTAACGCGGTGTAGTCTTGGTCCCTTTAGTCTTATTGGTCATACATTTAGTAGGTAAGAAAGAATTAGGGGACAGACTCAGTGGAAGCTAGATCTTGCCTAAGCATTTGTATGGTAAAATGTTCTCTCTGTGAATCCTTAATGGTTGCGTATGGTCAACAAATAGTTAAATGGCAGCTTTTTTTTGTGTGTGCAGTTGCCTGGGTGATGGGCTGGTGCCACCCATTAGTTAGACAGTTCTTTGCTAAGCAGGCCTAGAGGAAGGACGTGTATGATAATGTGAGAGCTCCTGAAAGGAGCTATGATATGCCCTCAATGTCATATATTTGCAGGCCCCAGCTCTGGGACCCGCTTTTGTCTCCAGACAGGAACCCCCAAAGTGAAGGATAGTACAATGCGCAAGTGTAGGCACCCTCCACTCACCCCTATGGGAGATACGAAAAGAGCCAAGCCCGTTGGATCATCGATTTCCATGTTTCCCATAGAAGTGAATGGAGAGGCAAACATACATGCGTGGTGCATCTAGCAATATGTAATCAAAGTCTGAAATGGGCCAACCCCTTTAAAGATACATCTTAAAAGGGGTTTTCCGGGAGTAGAATAATGGTGACCTATCTTCAGCGTAAGTCATGAATATCTGATTGGTGGGGAACCAAGACCACCATGGACCAGCCTCCTCACAGAATACCATGCACAGTGCCATACATTGTATGGTGGCTGTGCTTGGCATTGCAGCCCAGATGCATTCACTGTTTAGCCAACAGCACCCATTCTTGACTCCCCCATATATATACACTGAGCTCAGATGAGCATGTTTGGGTTTTCAACGGGGAAAGAGGTGGTGACTAATCTAACGGGAATAGGAATACAAACGTTTTGGTTGTTGAAATTCAACATGCCTGGTCCTTCTCTCCCAGGACATCATATGTCAGGGCAGATTTGGGAGCCCCCCATACACATGAGATTAGATGACCCAGAATAATTGAATGTGTATGGGGGTCTTAAGATATTTGTTGGTCAACTTTTGTTGAATCTTCCCACCAAAGATATCGGATGATCTGTCAGCCAACAACTCAAGTCTATGACCAGTTTTATGATAAACTACCATTGAATGACGAAGTTGTCTTGAACATTGCCTGAAGAAAATTCCAATCACTGTGTCATGCCTTGTCTGGAGGGCTTTTAGAAGGTGTCATTGTATGTCCTTAGGATACAGTCCCGCTTTTGGGGGCAATTAAAGTCTTGTAATGTCTGCTCATACGTCATGCAGGTGTTACATGTACTGTGGGGACGATCACAGATTGGGGCATTTTAACTAAAACCGGAATGTGAAAACAGTTTTGAAGGGCACAAACGTGCATAGAAACATAGAATGTGTCGGCAGATAAGAACCATTTGGCCCATCTAGTCTGCCCAATATACTGAATACTATGAATAGCCCCCGGCCCTATCTTATATGAAGGATGGCCTTATGCCTATCCCATGCATGCTTAAACTCCTTCACTGTATTTGCAGCTACCACTTCTGCAGGAAGGCTATTCCATGCATCCACTACTCTCTCAGTAAAGTAATACTTCCTGATATTACTTTTAAACCTTTGCCCCTCTAATTTAAAACTATGTCCTCTTGTAGCAGTTTTTCTTCTTTTAAATATTCTCTCCTCTTTTACCTTGTTGATTCCCTTTATGTATTTAAAAGTTTCTATCATATCCCCTCTGTGCAGAACCAGGAAAGGTCAATGCCCTTTGTACATGTACAAGCAAATTTTTTTTTTCTTAAAGAGGACCTGACACCACTCCGGACATGCCTGTTTTAATAGCTACATGCATTCCCCAAGGATCAGGAATGTTGGATTTTAACATGCTCAGTCCTTTGTTTCTCCAGCAGATATACAGCGGCATATGTACCAGTTCTGGAACATCTATTCTTATGGCTCTATGTTGTGCCATTCCCTTATTATTTAAACTAGAAGTTATGAATGAATTGCTAGCAGTCTGCAGTAAGGGTACAGAGGGGCGGTAACCAGTTGGGGGTGTGTACCTGCACAGACTCTATCCAATCAGTGCTGCCATTGTCAGACTGTGCAGGTACACACCCCCAACTGGTCAACACCCCTGTGTACCCTTACTGCAGACTGCTAGCAATTCATTCATAACTTCTAGAAGGAATAATAAAGGAAAGGCACAACGTAGAATAGGAATAGATGCTCCAGAATTGTTATTACATGGAGAATGCATTTGGTTATCAAAACTGGCATGTCAGGAGAGGAGAGAGGTCCTCTTTAATGCACCCAATAGATCCATTTACCTGTATAGAAGGCGATGGGGCTCACAATACAGAAGACTGCATGAAACAAAAATGTACAAACCACAGAGTTTGACCTTTTTATTATAAAACAGGAAACATGAATTGTCAGTAAACATAATAATCAGTCCATTCAGGTCAAATTATACAGGGGGCTTTCTATAGAAGCCCCCCTCCCCCCGGGAAATAGCAGCCATAGACCCAAGGGGAGGTATATAATCTGTAGTACCTACACAATCGTGCACACTGGTCAATGTATACACATCCACAATGTCCATTGATACATACCGATAGTGCTTGACAGATAACTTCAATCTGTCTACACAACTGAATACAGACATGGTCTATGCTACAAATGTAATATAGAGGACCATGTACAGTACACAGTTATCTGATAGCTCTTCTTCTCATATATCCCCATGACAACACTCTAATGTTGTATGGATCACTTAAAGGGGTATTCCAGTTTTTATTTATTTATACAATAGGGAAATCGGACAATTAACTTTCTTATATCAGGCACTTCACCCCTATATATAATAGAATGGTAAGTCCCATGTATCAATCCAGTGTAATGTATCCATGGCCTAACTGAAACATAGCATCAGTCATGTGACACCCCATTGACATTAAGTAAGCAACAGTGCAGGGGCGTTGCTAGGGTCTCAAAAGATCCGCGCACCAAGCCCCAATGAATATAGCCCAGTTCTCTCAGTCACCACCTCCTCCCCATGGCTGCCTGTCTCTAGGTGATGTTGTAAAATGGCTGCCTCTGTCTAGGTGATGTTGGCATTTTATAAAA
Source organism: Bufo bufo (assembly GCF_905171765.1). Lineage (NCBI taxonomy): Eukaryota > Metazoa > Chordata > Amphibia > Anura > Bufonidae > Bufo > Bufo bufo. The sequence goes on along the minus strand of NC_053389.1, from coordinate 770,932,718 downwards.
TTTGTGTAAAAAAACACACACAGATCTGCTTCTATATAGACTCTGAAAGACATGACATGCTGCTGCAGGTAGTGATGATGTTCTGCTCTCTAATATACTACTATTCACCTGTTATATACCTGAACAATTAACTGAAAGCCAGGTCACATGATACTGCTGGGGGTCACATGACAGTTCACATGAATGACGCCATGTTTAGTCCTATCCAGCTTCCCTATGGAAAAAAAATTCAGGACTAGAATGTGCCGTACCATATTTTTTTCTTTAGGGGGAGGCCGCAATGTTGATATAATAAAAGTCTGTGAGCAAAAATATATTACAAAATTGTTCAACATCCTATACTCTAAATAAATAAATGTAACCATTAAAACCAGAATTCCTCTTTAAAGAGGAGCTGTCACCTCTCTTGACATGTCTTTTTTTAGTGGCTACTCGCATCACCCATGTAAATAATTCTGGAACATCTATTCTTATGACTATGTTCTGCCGTTCCTCTATAATTATACTAGAAGTTTATGAATGAATTACCAACTGGGTATTACCATCTGGGGGGGGGGGGGGGGGGGGGTGTCCCTGCCCAGTGTGACATTATCCAATCAGTGCTGCCATTGTCAGACCGGGCAAGGACACACCTCCAATTGGTAACACCCATAGACCTTTTGGCAATTAATACCTAAACTTCTAGTAGTAATAATAGAAGAAAGGCACAAGACAAGGTTCTAAAAAAAATATTCCATAATTATTATTACAGTGGAGATGCAAGTAGTTATTAAAAAAAAGAAAATATATGTCAGTAGAGGTGAGGGTTCCTCTTCAACTGCTCTCTGATGTCTACTGACAGAAGAAACAAGGATCAGGCATGTTGGATTTTAACATGCTCAGTCCTTTGCTTCTCCAGGCGATATGTGGCGGCATATGTGCCCGGTGGGAGCTTTCCCTCTCTCTCTATGCCAGAAAATGTGCACGTTTGGTCAGTCCTGTCCATGGTGAAGTCAGAGGAGATGGCTGATAGCCGAACAAGCCACCTTATGCTTATAGCGGGCTTAAAGGGGGCGTCCGAGTTATAAGACGACTCCCCCCCAGTACCGTCTAAATGTGATAAATGATCTTTATGATATATTTTTCAATCTGTTGTGAGAAGATGATACTGTACAGTGTGATATTGGGTCATGCAGCCTGTCAGTATGCAGCAACCACGTATACGCTTCTGTGATTCACACACATATCCATACATACATATTTACACTGATATGCACCTATGAGGGGAGTGCACAACACCCTGTACGTCTCAGAGGTTAGGTACTAAGGATATATATGAGCAATTTATGTCCACAGTCAGGATGAGGAACATGCTGCACCCCACTAAAACCCCAATCTGACATCCGTAGTGACTATACCAGGAGTGAAATATCTCACTAAAGCATGGAGTATAATTAAAATGGCAACTAATAGTCTCCTACTGTATGTGACGGACTGGTCGGTAAAAGAAAGCTCCAGTTAGACACTACCATAAAATAATACTACATGTACTACGGTGGTTGTCGTTATAGCTATAGAGGGGTAAGTGGGCTCATAGATACCTCCATTGGATCTTCTGCTAGGTTTTTTCGAGCCATCGTATGTTGATCACTGGTATGAAAAATCGTAGTGTGTAAGGCACTGTTCACACTAACTTTAGTTGGGTCTGTCAGGGTTCCTGTATATTTTAGATTAAGAATAGCTCAGTCTGCAGCACCATTAAAACACTGGAACTCCGCATAATCCCCATTAGGGTCAAAGGGGTCTGTCCATTTCAAAATGGATCGAACACAGCTTTTTAGTAAATGGAAGCCATGGCCAAGCTATACTGACCTTAAAGGGGTTTTGGGGGATTTAATATTGATGGCCTATTCTCATAACACCACGCCGATCAGCTGTTACCTTATACAGTAGCTCTGGCGCCAGAGCTACACAGCTCCATCCGTTTTGTAGTGGACAGAGCTGGTTACTGCAGCATTGCTCCTATTCATGTGAACAGGAGCAGCGCTGCAGTACCTCGCTCCGTCCACAACACAACTGATGGAGCTGTGTAGCTCTGGCGCCAGAGTATAAGGTACAGTAACAATTGATCGTAGGGAGTGCAGATCAGATAGTGATGGCCTGTCTAATGTAAAAATCCTGGAAAACCCCTTTAATGGAATGACAGTTCACTTTGGTACTATTAAGGCATAGATCTACACAGCAAAGGGTGTCAAAACTAAAAGTTAACTTATACAGACAGCCCAGTGGAGGACTGGTAGGTAGGGATGGGAAAACTCCCCCAAGTTCATCCTATGAAGACCCCACTGAATTAAAAGGCCCCCTTTCCAAGGCATAACCCTAATGGATACCCTAAAGCAGTGATGGTAAACCTTTTAGAGGCCGAGTGCCCGAACAGCCACCCAAAACCCACTAATTTATCTCAAAGTGCCAACAAAGCAATTTAACACGAATGCAAAAAAAAAAATCCCGGCCACGTTAAGCTGTGGGGGGGGGGGGGGGGGGTTAACACGGGCCCCAGTAAAATGAATGCCCCCTAGTATTAAAATCTTGATCGCCCCGCTCTGAACACTCGCTGCTCATTACATGCACAGGACAAGACCTGCACTCCAGAGTGATGACGCTTTGCAGGTCTTGCTGCTTCCAGTCAATGCCGCGAAACGTCATCCCGCAAGTCCTGTCCTGCGCATCAAGTGAGCAGAGTGTTCCCCGCGCTGCGATCAAATGGATGAGGCGAGTTTTATTTTTTTAACACAATTAGAAGAGGGGGGCCAAAGGCTGCACTAATGAGCCCTCCACAATGGAAGCACAAAGTAGTAATAGTGCACAGATGGCAACCCTACGCACGACAGAGCCGCGTCCCCACAGAGAGGGCTCTGAGTGACCAGTCTGGCACGTGTGCCATAGGTTCGTCACCATTGGCCTAAAGTAATGCTGTATGTCTCTCCACACATTGTCTATGGACACATCAGGGGTGTAAGACTTCGGGTTATTACACTGAGGACTGGTTTAAAGGGGTTATCCCATGATTAATATAAAAAAAATGAAAATCAGACATCATATAGGACATGACAGTCTCTTTCTAACCTCTCATGGATCCAGAGATCTCCCCATTCATTGCTCCAGTTGTTCTGCTAGATTTATTTCAAGCCGGCAGATAAGTGAACGTGTCCTTTCTCAGAGGGTGTGTCCTGTATGCTGTAGCCAGTGGCAGTTAAAGGATGGAGCTGAGCATGTGCGACCACCGCTGAGCAGGACAAAAATATAGGAAAAAAGAGCAAACAGGAGGTGGCTCTATACATCTAGACTTAATTGAATAACTCATTAGCTCTAATAAAATTTTAATTACATACAAATACAAAAGTATTCAGATCCAGGTGCTGGTTTGAAAATTATTCGTGGGACAACCCCTTTAATAGTTTATCCATCAGTATCAGGGCATCGCACAAGGTATATGACATGCCGTAAGGAGTAGGGTGAAGCCTTCTTGGGTACACAAGAATGGTACCATCCCGACCTATGACTCCTCTGGACACAATTTAACTCTGTGAACATTACTTTTAGGGCTCATGCACACAAACACAGATGCAATTAATGGAACGGGAGGCCCATTATAGAAATTCCTATTCATGTCTGCAAAACGGACAAGAATAGGAGATGATGTATAATTTTTGTGGGGCCATGAAACGAATTGGTCCGCATCGGATATGCAAAAAATGCGGCTTGAATGCGGAACCAAACCAAGTTCGTGTGAATGCGCCCTTAGGTGTGAGAATTTTTCCTTTTTTCCCTTTGGTCATTTCAGATGCACTTATGGCTCTGTTCTGGTGCGGTGGGGTACACAGTATAAGTGTCATCTCCTCAATGGGCCGCATTTTTAGACTTCTAGCTAACTTGATTCTATTTGAGTAGTTAAGTTTTAGTTTTGACCCGCTTTTTGGTGTTTTTACTCTTTGAGGTGTTATAACCCATGATTTGGGGCACTGCTGTGATCCATGTAGGAGGATTTCCACAACTAACACCTCAATTTGTCATCTCTGCTCCAAAAATGCACCATGTACGGCCACCTTATGAATGACGTGAGGCAGCATTCTTCCTGAGAGTAGACTCTTACCACGTGGTCAATCTCATTTATGTATTCTACAGTGGATGCTCCCACGTGATCAGGAGAACAGACAGAACTGTTCCTGGATGGTTGTGCATCTCCAGGGAGGGACTGGTCCTGGAAAAAGACCTAAAAGTGGCCCATCCAAATTTACAGAAGGTGGGGCAATACCATCTGCAGTGCATGGCACAGGCTTCTTCTAGCTGGTGTCGTCTGTTCTGTATAGGCATATCTAGTGAAGTGAGGGTGAACAGTGGGGCAGAAACCATGGGCTCCTGTGCCCGTCGCAGTATTTAACCGTATCACTGTCTTGATCATGGTGATACAGTTGTATCGAGGAGGGTACCTGATACTCCCATCGTTAATTAATGCTGAGAGTGTCAGATCGTTACGTACTTAGTGGCTTCAGGAGGGCTTAGGTGGCTCTCTAGGTATAGGTCCACCACAAAATTTCCCTGTAAGGTCTATGGCCAGTCTGCCCCTCCGCATCACGTATGTGTGGCTGTTTACGGTAGCATGTCTGTCACCAATGGACTGTAGACGTCTGCCATAAAGCAGCCTGTATGAGAATTTATATACTGTATATAGTCAGAATTGTTCCATATTTCAACAACAACCCCTTCCTTACCACCCGATTAGTTCATATGAACATTCTTGAGGGGAGATCAACCACTTGGGACCCCCATCTATGAGCCAGAACATAGAGCCAGACTGTACAAGTGTCTTGCATTCTGGTGGGCTTGAGCTGTCCATCTGAACGGCTACCATGTACTCTACATTTCGCCTGCAGCAGTTGCTGCGAAGGAAACGCTTAGCTGACCATGGCTTCCTCCACCGTTTAGCAGGGGGTGCTGACCACCCCTTTAAAGAGAACGACTCTCATAATAACATTATATCTGAGAATGGACATTGAACAATGCCCCAACATCTGAACTGGATGACAAATGTTCATCCCTTTAATGATACCAGATGTCAATACAAGATAGAACTGGTGACCCTAACCCCAACCAGTGATAGCGTAAGGAGATTTCCACATATCAAAGGATTCTCTGCACAGTGGTATAAAGGTTCCTGGGAAAATTTTCGGCGGTTGCATTGCTGAGGCGGTTTTTACCTATAGACATTGGCTGATTGTGCCGACATCTAGATCTGATTTGTCATTTCATACAGTCCAGTAGACAGCAGGTAAAACGGTAGAGCACATTCACTCACACAAACACATAACATACTAACACTTTTGTATCTTTGCATGCACTCATAGCTGCCGGAGGGAGGTCACGCAGATGTACAGTAGTCCCATGTCTCAGCCCACTGTAGAGGATGGGGTTGTAGAAGGCGCAGGAGAACCGGCCCTGGAGCTATTCCAGAACAACCAGCGTCTCTTGGGCTGTCTCTTCTGGTGCAGGGCTGTCTCTTTCTCACGTTCCCTCTGTGCTCTTTGGAAATGGTCTTCTTCTTTCAGGTACCAGACAGGAGGCCAGCGCTGCGCCTCCAGGGTCTGCTGATTCTCTGTAGGATATAACCGCTTTATAGTCACTATATACAGCAAATTTATATATGGCTGTATCTAACACTGCTTACCCCATCCATTCCTCATTCTGTGTCTCCCTTCAATGTAGGGAGACTGTACTTCATCTTCTTCTTGGGGTAGGTGGTCAGATACTACCTGTGTACATACAGTATTTCACTTTTTTGCTCTAGAAAAGTACTGCTACTTCTTGACTTGGAGACCTGTATCTGCATTTAATGAGAATGTCCTAAAACTTGTCACGAGAGAAAATTTGCCCAAGCCCAGACATTATCTAGGGGGAGGGGGGGGGGGGGATCAGCCGACAATCCTGTGTGTATGGGGATTTAAAGACACACAATCCTTTGTTCACACAGGAGATAAGCCCCTGTCAGAGGTTTTAGGCAGCCGCTTATTTTCCTTAGGCCATGGAAATAATCAGTAGAACTCTCTCCCGGTGGATATGGCCCCTGCAATACTGCTCCTCTGTATTGCAGATGTCGCTGGAGTGTTTGTTATCTTGTCGGTCTCACATTATCAGCTTCTTCTGGCCATCCCCACCTCTTGCCTGCTAGTCCCTGAGCCCTTAAGGCGTGCACTCTCCCTTTCTTTGAAAACCATTGTCTCTTATCCAGCCTGTTCTGACCTTTGCCTGTTCACTGTATTGATCCTGTGCCACTTGCCCTGACCTATTGCCTGTTTACCGGACTGTATGAACTTTGCCTGCTTTGACCTCGGTTTGTCTACCGACTTCCCCTTTGGCGCCATGTGCCATTGTCTCTTATCCAGCCTGTCAGCTGTCACTAAACAGAGTCTACTTCCAACAGGTGGCGGCCTGGTGGTTCCCCTGCAGTGAAGTCCAGATACCTTCACAGGGGTGGAAACTAGGGGTCCACTTAGATAACGGGTCCACTTAGATAACGTCCTTAGCAGTAGCCCTAAGTGACTATTTCTTCTGAAACCATTTGACTTTCTTTGGCTAGCAGTGACATGTAGACTGTCGCTGAACTTTTGGCTAGGTTTAATGTCTATGGCAATGTTTCCCAAACCTGTCATCAAGAAACAGGCCAGGTGGTACAGATGACTTAATTTTCGGTAATCCTCAAGACGTTGCCTGTTTGGGTTCCTAGAAGACAGGTTTGGGAAACACTGGTCAATGAATCCTTATGACCCAACATGCTTCCATTACCAGGGTACCATCTGAGGCTGATATCGTCAGTGGGTACAGTGTACTGGCCATGAATTCTGCAATATTAATAGGATAAAATGATGGCTACACTCACCTGGTGATACCAGCTTGATTTCCCGGGGGAATTTCCTGCACACCCGATTATAATTTGTAGAGATGTGATGTAAACACCAGGCTGCCAGCTGCTGAGCACCATGAAACTGAAAAATATATGGCAATGCAGATAAACATATTTAATATATACCATAGGAATTATGTGCAGATGATCCAGGAGCTCTGGTGATGGAAAAAGATACAGGGAACCTTGGAGAAGACTATGCCTGATCGAGCACTTACAGAAGATTCCCGGTGGGCCGATTGCCTTTACCATGCAGTGGGCCCGCCGGCACCCAGCCTCCCTTCTTCACACATGTGGCTTCCATGTTACAATGATAATTACAGGGCAGCCTTCTGCAATAAACATTGCAGGCCACTGCACTGTCATTATCATTATAACGCAAAAGCCACATGTGTAAAGAAGTGAGGCTGAGTACCGACGACCCCTCGGGGCAGCGATATGCATAATACGCATTGCAGGTCGCCGACAGCCCTGCCCTGCTGTGCTGTCTGGCATTACTATACCAGTGAGGCATGATCATGACAGCACTAGAGGCCAAAGTCACAACGTGTGAAGTAAGGCCGGGCGCTGACGGCCATTCTGTGCTGTCAGTATCCTGTGTCAAGAGTGGGGGCACTGTGAGGGTATAACTATTGTGTGAGGGCACAGAGGGGGAACAAAGGGGAAACAATTACCATGTGGGAGCACAAAGGAGGCATAACTACTGTGTGAGGGCACAACGGGGGGAAATTACCATGTGGGGGCACAAATACTGTGTGGGGGCACTAAGGGGCATAACTACTATGTGGGGGTACTAAGGGGGCATAACTACTGTGTGGGGCACTAAAGGGGCATAACTAATGTGTGGGGGAACAAAGGGGAAACAATTACCATGTGGGAGCACAAAGGAGGCATAACTACTGTGTGAGGGCACAACGGGGGAAAATTACCATGTGGGGGCACAACTACTGTGTGGGGGCACTAAGGGGGCATAACTACTATGTGGGGGCACTAAAGGGGCATAACTACTGTGTGGAAGCACTATGACTCTGGCCAGTGGCTGTCTATACATGCCCAATCCTGCCCAGTACCCAGAGGCATAGCTTAGTGTAAAAAAACGTGCCATGGCATGCTAAGGTTGCCACTGTTAATATCCCTCCTTGGGCTTTTCAAAAGTTGGGAGGTATGTGGTGTGAACCATGCCTAATGGTTTGCAGACCCCACCTATTTGGCTTGTCCCTTCCTACAACATGGGGCCACTTTAAAGTCCCCAATCCGCCCCTGCGCCAGGTAAAGCTAGACACCTGAAGGAAGTTACCTGAGCAGCTTCCAGTAACATAAGGGCTTCACCATCAATATCCTTATTATTCATGGAGGCATCCATCATGACCGACACTGTGTGTTTCTCTGCAAAGACAGAATAATATGTTAATTCTCGGCTGGTCGCACATGGGATGCAGACAATCAGTTGACAGGTTTGCCTCAAAATGTCAGGAATTAGCTTCTCTTCATTAACTCTAAGACTCGTCACTTCCCGCTACCCTGCATACCTACTGTAATTAACATTAGCGGCAGGACACATTTTGGAGGGGCGCTTGGATCGAGAAAATTTTGGCATAGGGGAATTTTTGTGTTCTTCTTTTGCCTCATTAGGTTTTTAATTTTCCAACAATTTGTCTGTAGTAAGGGCTTGTTTTTAGCACGATAAGATTGTTTTTTCATTGCCACTGTTTTGGGGTAGGATATAACAAACAGATTAATATGAATTCTTTCAGGGGGGGTAAGAAAACAGCAATCAGCGGTCTTGTCATTTCATTGTATATACATGGAAGTTATGGTACTGTCAGGGGTAGATTTGGCATTTCTGGGGCAAGCAAAGTTACCCGTAGCACCTATAAGCTCCGCCCCATCACACAAGCTCCGCCTCTGCTGGCCCACTAATAACAATGCAACCTGGACACTGCTCTACAGCTGGGAAGCCCCCCCACCCCCGGCAAAACCGGCTGCACAGGTAGTATGTTAGTATTTTCAGCTGTGGCCAGCAGGGGTCCCTCTAATCCAGGCATGCTCAACCTGCGGCCCTCCAGCTGTTGCAAAACTACAACTCCCAGCATGCCCGAACAGTCTATAGCTATCAGCATACAGCAAGGCATTGTGGGAGTTGTAGTTTTACAACAGCTGGAGGGCTGCAGGTTGAGCATGCCTGCATCACTGGGACCTGAAACATTTGCTTAGTTTGTGTGGTGGTAAGATCCACCCATGTCTATGTCATGAATGTCCATTCCTTACCGGTCAGTGCTACAAGGTGCGGCAGGCAGAGCCTGTTTGCCAGTATGATGAGGTCCAAAGGGTCAAGGTCGGGTCCTGCAGTGAAGTGCCCCGTGTACAAGTACTCAAGCACTGCTCGCATACTGCCCCTGGAGGTGTACGGAAGAGCTACCTGAAAGCAGAGAAAAGCTGAAAGATTACAGTATTATTACTTTCACACATTACGTATGTCGTAGGGTCAGAGATTCACTTACTAACCGTCCACTATGCTTTTGTTCAGATCAGTGTAAAAGTTTGGATCGAGAGGATTTTTTCCTGAATTTTTACATGGTCCCAATATTCAGACCCCCATGATCCTAAGAATGAGAGGACCCCTGCTGACTTTTCCCTGTGGATGGGTAGTTGTAAATGTTCAGTCAGCACTGGGTCACCTATTCATATGTGCAGCCACGTGTCCACAGAAAATGAGGACCGTGGCCTACTCATTCTAGGGAGTGGTTGAGATCCCCCTACCCCAACCAAAAACGTGTCAATTGTAATGTTAACACAGACCCTCTGGGCATCAAAATGAAGACTGTATGGAGAACATTGTACCACTATGACAGGAATCACACCAGTCCTCAACTTACATTTTGGTTAGTCCAAAATTGAGGGTTGTGCTCCTTATATTAACCCTTTTTTCCCTCTAAATCCTTATAAAACATGAATATTTTCCAAAGGATAAAAAAAGTATTATTAGAACTGAGCAGTTGATTCTAAATGTCAAGCAGCAGCTGCAAAAGGTAATAACATGTGTGGGTGTATAAACAGATAATAGCCTGTGACTAATGTAAAGAAAAACCACTTGGAAGGCCCAATCTTTAATATGGGGTTCAGTTTTGGACACCATACTGAAGTTGGAGAGGGTCCAAAGTCAGGCAGCAAAATGTATAAAAGAGTTGGAGGGTGTTGCTCACATTAAAATGTGTTATTTAGGCTTTTACACATTATATAAAAGGTCCTTTTACACAGACAGACAATCAGGCCAATTATCAGGCGGGTGAAGGTTTGTATAAACTCTAGTTCCCGATCATTGGCCTGTTGTAAGAGATGCCAATGGTCACCCAATAAACTTGCAAACGCTTGTTCATCAGGTGATCCTGTCATCATTCTGCCGGCAGCAAAAATCCTCGTTCCCATGCAGTAGATTGTACCGTGTGAGGAGGGAATAATGATTTTCTATGGGGACAAGCGATCATCAATCGATCGCTTGTCCCCATACAGCGGAGTCGATCGCTACAGGTAAATGCTGTTTTTTATCTCCACTGATGATCAGGCAATTATCAGGAACTTGTATGAAGAGCTTCATAAAATTGCCCGTACTTTATTTGTAATCCATATAAAACAGGGATACAGTGCACTCTTCAGTTCACTGTAATGTTCGAAACGCGTCGACGAGTGGACTGTATCCCTGTTTTATATGGATTATACATAAACTATTGGCAATTTTATGAAGCTCTGGATCTTTCTTCATACAAGTTATGTACTACTGGCCGACGGGTTCCTTTGCTTCACCTGCACACCCTCAAGTGATTAATGTGGAGCTAAGGCGGTGAGCATAGTTTTCTTTGTTTACATCAATTATCAGGAACGTCTGGTTCATTCCCGATAATTGCCTGACACATCTGTCAGTGTAAAAGGACCTTAAGCTAAATGAATGTTCAGACATATATAGCTGTCAGTTTACCTACAGGCAAGGGAGGGGACAATATAACAGGGTGGACTATAAAGTGGTTCAGTGTCAGGATGAATTCCTCAGTAATTGTCACATAGCCTGTACATACTGGGTTATTCCCTGGGAGGCTACCTCGAAAAAATAGGGTGGGAGGAGGACAACAGTAAAGTTTCCCAACCAAAAGGTAGCTTTTATTTTCAATGCTGTATGAAAAAAAAAGATCAGCAAGTCTTGGTTCATGATATGTACGTAAAGATGGAAATATCAAAAATAGTTCCTCACTATCGGCAATAATGTACGGTTGTGAGGAAAGAGGTGGCCAAAGTAATATGAAGAACATTAAACATTAGTAAACTCCAGAACTGTAGCTCCACACCTCTATAAGAAATGTCTGGCGGTCACCTATTCTCTGTTCTCCAGTCATCTGCTAGGTTGTGGAACATAACATTATGCTACAGGTCGTCTGAGAAGGTTCTCATTCATCCAGGTCATGGTATACCTCATAGCTTCAGTCACGCAAATGCAATCAACATCTCACCTCCATGAGGTCCTTCACCTCGTATTAATTAATTACGATAAACATGCATCACCAGTATTTAATGCCTAAGATTCCATGTACAAGCCATTCTAATTAAGAAAGCCAGTTGGGTGACCAGCAAAATGTCTTCTAGAGAAAAATACCACAAGTCCAGTTGCTCTGACTGCTTACTACTGATATGCTACAGGTCCTCACCTCAGATGTGCTGCTTTCCAAAAAGGGCCCCCCGAACATGGCTGCCATCCAGTCGCAACCGGAGATAAGCAGCGGTTTATGGGCGCTTATGGTCCCATTGTCCAGAACGAAAGTGACATCTAATAGAAAAGAAAAAAGGCAAAGTAAATGGAGAGAATCCAAAAACTACAAACTGCCACCTAAATTTGGAAAGATCCTATTGAGTTTTCCGTATTTTATGTATGGAAGAAATACCATTTCAACACTATTCTTGGTATCAAAAATTCCAGTGTCCCTGAAAAAAAAAAAAAGAGTATAACGCAAGTATAAATCAACCAATTCTCACCAGAGAAGATCCCTTTTGCCAGACATTCCTTGATGCGATTGCTCCTTCTGACATGGAAAGCTCTAGTGATCTCTTGGTTCATGAACGCTTCTCGATTCAAGATATTGGCCACCATCATACGCAAGTCGAACACCTCCAAAAGCTCAGCAATGTGGGCCACCTCCATCAGCTCAGGCTCTCTTTCATCCAGTCGTCCAGTGTACAGGTATTTGAGCACAGCTCTGAATGGTCCAGGCCTCACTGAGCTGTCCATCTTTACCACTGTTACTCTTCGGGCCCTGTAACCAGGAGGATCCTCCAAAACTCCACTTCGTATGCTTTCAAAAGCCCTGCTCCACCCTGACAAATCTCTGTCTCCTTCCCGTCCCAATGTACCATCGCTGGCTGAGGTTCTCATTCCTCCTCCCTCAGTTTCCCCCGAGCTCTCACAAGCATCAAAGCTTGAGGCACGTAGGAGGGGATCCCTGGCTTGAGATGGTGAATCTCCATCCTCCAATAGGAAAAGGTCACAGAATTTAGAGGAAGCAGTGGAGAGGTAGATGCGGTGGGCATAGATACGAATCCTTTCTTGGACCACCAGCACCACATCGGCACAGGATGCTTCTTCTAAAAGGTGTCCAGGATGATCTTCACTCTGAGCAGGAGGATCAGGCACAATGATAACAGGCGGAGGGGGCCGAGGAGGAAGAAAAGGGGCTTGTGGTAGAGGTTTACGCACACTTCTCAAATGTGACTTCCAAAACTGTAAATGGCGACGGGATATGAGCGCTGAACGGATTGCATTATCAAAAACTTCCTTGATGCCACATTGCGCCACCACACTGGTTTCATAGTATGGAATACCTAGTTCTTTGGCTACTTCCCGACCTTTTTCAGGTGGAAGGATCTCCTGGGGGCGAATCGGCCTGAAAAAAAAAGATTAAATAGTTACCAGAATATCTAAGGCTGGGTTCACATCACGTTTTTGTCTTATATAAAAAATATATACATTAAACCAATGCCTCTGGCCCGGTCACATAGGGTTCCACTATACATTAACGTATATGATTTTTTTCCTGGACTCTGCGGGATGGAAAAGTGTATCTTTTTCCCCTAACGTATATGTTGACGTCACATTCATTGCTGCCGTGAACACTGCAGCCAAACATTGGACTCAGCAGTCACGTGTGCTTGAATGTCACATGACCACCGCAGGCCCAGTGGAGCAGCGGAGACTAGAGCGGCGGTGCTGAAACGGCAAAACGTTAAAATGGGTACGTTTTTTTTATATATATTACACTGCCCCGCACTCCCTACCTAATATTACAAAATCTTTGAGAAACCCCTTAAGTAGGGCGGCACAGCAAGATCCACTTTCATTTTTTTAAATCTGATTATGAAGATGCTTTTTCATGATGGTGAATTACTAGACAGGCCTTCTTTTTGGTGGGTCTTTGCCGCGAGAATCTTTTCACTGCCCCGATCATGGAAATGCACAGGGACACTGTATATATTTTAAAGGGGCTGTCCGCCATTACTCATCTCTTCCCACTGCAGCCAATCAGATGCTTCCCACTGGTCTCTGCTTCCTGGTCCGGAAATGAATGCTCAGCAAATCCGTGGCCTGGACCAGGAAGCGGAGATCAGTGTGGACCATGTAAGTGTAATGCTTTTTGGGGGAAAAAAAAATTATATATATTTTTTTTGTTTACATTATGTCCCTTATCTAAAAAAAAAATAATACTAATTGCCAGGACAACCCCACGAATATACACTGGGTGCATATTTTTAGACTAAGGATCCAGAGGAGTCTGGAACATTTCATTTCTATTTAAAGTTTTTATCTGGAAATTTTCCTGTGATCAGCTAAGCTGAAGAAGGAAGAGTCTTCAGCGCTGCCAAGCCGCTTCACATTCCCAGCTCAGTACAGCATCAATGAGCTGACATTTAGGATGGGACAGGTGTAAGGAAAGGGCTGGTGGTGGCTGGGCAGCCTCAGACACTCAGATGTCATGCCAGCTCACTAATGGATTGGCACAGATATTAGATTATTATTATTAAGCGGTTTTCTATATCTTATGAAGAATATTCAGAGGAAACAACCTGGCAAGGGGGCGTCGGGCGCGGTTCACTGCTTCCAGATCAGCATAGCGAAGGTCCAATTGGCATCCAACCAGAATGACAGGGGCTCGGGGGCAGAAGTGCTTTATCTCTGGGTACCACATTGTTTGGACATGTTGCAAAGAGTGAGGGTTTGCAATGGAAAAACAGAGAACAACCACATCTGACCTATAAAAGACAAGAGGAAGAGAACACAAGAAGGCAGATTAGAGGAGAGCTGTAGAGGTACCTAATCCCTGGTGCCTGAGTGGGCGTAAACACCCTCTTACCCCATCAAAGAAACCTAAATGGCACATTGTTCATATGTGCCCGCATTTCAGAGAACAATGAAGTTTTATTATATGCAAATGAGTCTCTAGGAACAATGGAGCATTGCCATTACACCTAGAGGATCTGCTCTCTCTCTCTGCAACTGCTGTACCGCGCACACGTAATGGGTCAGTCACCACGAAATGCAGTGCAATCTGGAGGAAGAGCTGAGCAGACTGATATATAGGTTTATGGAAAAGAATCAGTAAAACTTGTAACATACATTTATATGCCTGTCTTTTCTGTGCCTTCCTCGGTGTACAACTATCAGTGACTGACAGCTATCTCTGTATAAACACTTAGGCCTCATGCACACGGCCGTTCCGTGCATTGGGGACCGCAACTTGCGTTCCCCAATGCACGGGCAACATCCTTGCTGAGGCCGGAAGGGATCGAGACCCATCCAACTTTAATGGGTCTATGAACCGTCCGCAATCACTGATAACACCTCCCCTGTGTACAGCTATCAGTGATTGACAGCTATCTCTGTATACACACTTACACAGGGAATGCTATCAATCACTGATAACTCCTCTCCGTGTACAGCTATCAGTGACTGACAGATATCTCTGTATACACACTTACACAGAGAATGCTATCAATCACTGAGAACACCTCCCCCGTGTACAGCTAGCAGTGATTGACAGCTATCTCTGTATACACACTTACACAGAGAATGCTATCAATCACTGATAACACCTTCCCATGTATAACTATTAGTGACTGACAGCTATCTCTGTATACCCACTTACACAGAGAATGCTATCAATCACTGGTAACACCTCTCTCATGTACAGCTATCAGTGACTGACAGCTATCTCTGTACACGCACAGAGGTGGGTCCCGCACCTATCAGACATTATTGGCATATCCCACCAATGTCTAAGATGAGACAAACCCTTTAGGTTTCGGGTGGTAAACTCTGCCACTGCATGTGATACTATATTTCCCTGCAGCAGCTGCTCCGGGGGAGATGCATATTTGGCTTCCTGTTATTGCCAACTTTCCTGGCATGTTTCCAGGGGTTTCATTCCTAAAGTGATTGGAAGGTGGAGTTTCACTTTAATACATTGAAAATACCATACCTTCCATAGGCAAAACGTCTGTCTTTATGATGGTCTCCAAAAGTGTCCCAGAGCCTCAGTGACACACTGACATCATCGACAACATCACGGGAGCGCTCCAGCACCTACAATATGGAAGAAGAGAAAGACGTCGATGGGTCTGATGGGACCAGGCCATAATACCCGATTACTACACTTATTAATTGGGGGCTCATTGATGCCCCAATGGAATCCATACATGTAAATGATGCTCACCTCTTGGCACACACGGTACTGATCTATAGCCCAGACGGTTGGCACATGTGTGGCAAGAAGCTGGTATTGTGTCAGGGTAGCGTTGCACGCCCGTGCGCAGATCAGGCGAGTCTTCCCAACTGCGTTGTCTCCGACCACCACGCATTTTATTGTCTCAACATTGGGACGCTCATAATCCATATCAGTGTCCAGCAGCTGGGATCTGTATGTTGGTGGAAAGAGACATGATGATGGCAGGAGGCCGATTTATATGGATCATACTATTATGGCGCACATCAATAGTTAAAATGAGCCCCCCTACTGTTTATACCATCAAACTATCCATCTCAGGGTAGGAGGCCCTAGAACTGATCACCCTTACTATCCCTTCTGGTTCTCACACCATTTCCCCCTTTCTTGTTGCTGTGATTTTGGATAAGGAGGCCTCCGAGACAGGACTTGCCTTATCATGGGCCCCCACAGCAGCAACATGCATAACCTTGGTATTGAAAACCTCTGTTAAAAGTTAAAGGGGCATTCCAGAGGATAGGTGATAACTATTAGATAAATCATGCGAACGGGGGCTGGAATGAACGGAGCGGCCGGTTGCACGTGCTCGTAGACGCTCCATTAATCTCTATGAGAATTCCGGAGATAGCGGGGAGTTGTACTTGGCCCATAGAAATGAATGGAGCTGCCACACGCATGTGCGACCCGCTGTTCCATTCATTTCAGGGGGGCTGCAGAGGGTACAAGGCCTCCATTCTAGTAATCGCTGGGACCCCCACAGGTCTAGTAGTTATCCCCTATCCTGTGGATACGGGATAACTTCAAACATTCAGAATACCCCTTTAAAATGACAGCAGCGCTGCAGTAACCAGTTCTGTCCGCTACAAGCAGGGCCAGCATCAGCACCTGCCTGCGCCCACTGAAGATCGCTGTACAGGGAATCCCCCAGTGCTACTGAAGATTGCTGTATGGGGAATCCCTCAATGTTACTGAACAGTCAGGACTCTAGTTCCTGGCTATGAACATGAAGGGGGTATCCCCAAGCATTATCAGTATGCTTGGGGACACCCAGTGTATTTAAGTCTAATTTAGCCTCTATTTCTGAAATGTTTCTGCCAGGATTTGAACTCACAACCTTCTACAATAGAGGCAAGAACCCTAACCACTGAGCTATGAAGCTCAATGCTAAGGCTACTTTCACACTAGCGTTCGGGTGTCCGCTCGTGCGCACCGTTTGAAGGGGCTCACAAGCGGCCCCGAACGCATCCGTCTGGCCCCAATGCATTCTCAGTGGAGGCGGATCCACTGAGAATGCATCCGCCTGCCAGCGTTCAGCCTCCGCTCAGTGAGCGGACACCTGAACGCTGCTTGCAGCGTTCGGGTGTCCGCCTGGCCGTGCGGAGGCGAGCGGATCCGTCCAGACTTACAATGTAAGTCAATGGGGACGGATCCGCTTGAAGATGACACTATATGGCTCAATCTTCAAGCGGATCCGCTCTGAACGCTCAGACGGATCCGCTCTGAACGCTAGTGTGAAAGTAGCCTAAACTGTGCTAGAAAAACCTTTATAGTAGTTTCTCATGTATTAGGTATTCCTATACAGCAGAAGTACAATTTTATATTTTTTTTTTAGTAATTGTAAAAAAATGTATGGCACAAAATAAATGTGTCATTACTAAATAAATATATATATATATTATATATATACCGTATTTTTCGCCCCATAAGACGTACTTTTCCCCCCCCAAAGAGTGGGGGGGAAATGCCCCTGGGTCTTATGGGGCGAATTCTTCCATTTTACATCACAGTCTGCGATGCTTTAGCATCGCAGCGGGCGATGTATGAGCGGGGAGAGAGGAGGGGCTGGAGTCCGGTACTTGCGGCGGGGCCCGGTGCAGTCACTCACCGCAGTATTTCTAAACATGAATCCTTAACCTGTTAATAAGTTTAAATAAAGCTGCGCTCTCCCCTGTATAAGTACTGTACTTACTAACAAGCTTCCATAGCAGGCAGAGCGGACGGCTACAGTAACGTCACTCACTGACGTCGCGCGCCTGCTCCTCCCACTTTATGAATGAAGCGACGTCAGTGAGTGACGTTACTGTAGCCGTCCGCTCTGCCTGCTATGGAAGCTTGTTAGTAAGTAGAGTACTTATACAGGGGAGAGCGCAGCTTTAATTAAACTTATTAACAGGTTAAGGATTCATGTTTATAAATACTGCGGTGAGCGGCGGGCAGGTGTATTGGGGGACACTTATGAGGGGGATCTGTGGATGACACATATATAGCAGTGTCATCCACAGATCCCCCCTCATAACAGTGCCATCCACAGATCCCCAACCACCTAGCAGCGCCATCCACAAATGCCCCTGCCCATAACAGTGCCATCCACAAATGCCCCTCCCCATAACAGTGCCATCCACAAATGCCCCTGCCCATAACAGTGCCATCCACAAATGCCCCTGCCCATAACAGTGCCATCCACAAATGCCCCTCCACATAACAGTGCCATCCACAGATTCCCCCATAACAGTGCCATCCACAGATCCCCCATAACAGTGCCATCCACAGATCCCCCATAACAGTGCCATCCACAGATCCCCATAACAGTGCCATCCACAGATCCCCCATAACAGTGCCATCCACAGATCCCCCATAACAGTGCCATCCACAGATCCCCCATAACAGTGCCATCCACAGATCCCCCATAACAGTGCCATCCACAGATCCCCCATAACAGTGCCATCCACAGATCCCCCACATGACAGTGCGTCATCCACAGATCCCCCATAATAGTGTCATGCACAGACCACCATTAGTTCAAAACCCACCAAAAGCACACCTTTTGGTTAAAACATTTTTTTTCTTATTTTCCTCCTCAAAAACCTAGGTGTGTCTTATAGGCCAGTGCATCTTATAGGGCGAAAAATACGGTATATACACAGTACAGACCAAAGGTTTGGACACACCTTCTCATTCAAAGAGTTTTCTTTATTTTCATGACTATGAAGGCATCAAAACTATGAAGTAACACATGTAGAATTATATACATAACAAACAACTGAAATGGTTTGGGGTGAGCTGGACCGCAGAGTGAAGGCAAAAGGGGCCAACAAGTGCTAAGCATCTCTGGGAACTCCTTCAAGACTGTTGGAAGACCATTTCAGGGGACTACCTCTTGAAGCTCATCAAGAGAATGCCAAGAGTGTGCAAAGCAGTAATCAAAGCAAAAGGTGGCTACTTTGAAGAACCTAGAATATGACATATTTTCAGTTGTTTCACACTTGTTTGCTATGTATATAATTCCACATGTGTTAATTCATAGTTTTGATGCCTTCAGTGTGAATCTAGAATTTTCATAGTCATGAAAATAAAGAAAACTCTTTGAATGAGAAGGTGTGTCCAAACTTTTGGTCTGTACTGTACATAACAAACAAGTGTGAAACAACTGAAAATATGTCATATTCTAGGTTCTTCAAAGTAGCCACCTTTTGCTTTGATTACTGCTTTGCACACTCCTGGCATTCTCTTGATAAGCTTCAAGAGGTAGTCCCCGAAATGGTCTTCCAACAGTCTTGAAGGAGTTCCCAGAGATGCTTAGCACTTGTTGGCCCTTTTGCCTTCACTCTGCAGTCCAGCTCACCCCAAACCATCTCGATTGGGTTCAGGTCCGGTGACTGTGGAGGCCAGGTCATCTGACGCAGCACCCCATCACTCTCCTTCATGGTCAAATAGCCCTTACTTTCAAAGTTTTCCCAATTTTTTGGCTGACTGACTGACCTTCATTTCTTAAAGTAATGATGGCCACTCATTTTTCTTTACTTAGCTGCTTTTTTTTTGCCATAATACAAATTCTAACAGTCTATTCAGTAGGACTATCAGCTGTGTATCCACCTGACTTCTCCTCAACGCAACTGATGGTCCCAACCCCATTTATAAGGCAATAAATCCCACTTATTAAACCTGACAGGGCACACCTGTGAAGTGAAAGCCATTTCAGGGGACTACCTCTTGAAGCTCATCAAGAGAATGCCAAGAGTGTGCAAAGCAGTAATCAAAGCAAAAGGTGGCTACTTTGAAGAACCTAGAATATGACATATTTTTTGTTGTTTCACACTTGTTTGTTATGTATATAATTCATAGTTTTGATGCCTTCAGTGTGAATCTACAATTTTCATAGTCATGAAAATAAAGAAAACTCTTTGAATGAGAAGGTGTGTCCAAACTTTTGGTCTGTACTGTATGTATATATAAAATCATACTTCAGATATACAGTATATGAATGCATAATATGTGGGAAACTACTACTGAGGTTTTTAGCCATAATATATGTACAGCAGGTTAACATGGAGCTCTATAGCCCAGTGGTTAAGGTTCTTGAAGTTAATTTAGAAGGCTGTGAGTTTGAATCCCAGCATAATCACTTCAAAAATAGAGGCTAAATAAAACTTATATATAACATGCATATAATAGCCATGTTTCCCTTTTTTTTTTTTATAACTGGGCACATGTTATATTGTCCTTTTCTTCACTTGCTTTGTGACCATGTATCTCATTTTCATCTTTGTCTTAATAAAATATGATTTAACCATAAATAAAACTTATATAGACACACCAACCTTTTTAATTTGTGTAACTATTATTTTTTGTTGGGAAAGGTGGCAACCCTAACTGAACCCCTGCTCCCCGGTGACCCCCATAACTTTTTTTTTATAGTTATGTCTACAGAGATGTGTGGGGGCTCATTTGAGGGAAATCTGTCTCTTTTTTTTTACAATACCATTTTGGGGTGTGTATGACTTGATCACTTTATATTCAATTTTCCTGGGAGATAAAATTATGAAAAAACGGCAAATCAGCCTTTTTTTTTTCTGTTACATCCTTCAACATACGGGCTAACTTTTTTTATATTTCAATAGTATGGGTGTTTTTTTCGCATGCGACGATGCCCATAATTTTATTCTTTGTTCATTTTTGGGGAAAGTGGGGTGATTTTTACGTTTTAAGTTTTTTAATATTTTCCAAACTTTTTTAAAATTATTTTTCAGCAGATTGCAACTTTATACAGAATAATGGAAATTGCTCCATTATTCTCTATAGAAATTACTATATCACAGTTTAGTGCTGCCATCTAGTGGCCTAAACTGGAATATACTAACAATGAGCCTGGAAGCCTAGTACAGGCTGCGGATCATTTTTAGAACAGGGGGCCAGATTTATCATTACTCTGACAGGTCACTCCACTTTAACATATGGCTAAAGTCAGTTTTAGCCAAGTCAGATTTATGATCGGCCCTTTAAGACTGTAATAAATGTGGTTTGACGGTAGCAGTTTATCCGTCAGTAAACAGCTTTACAAAAGTCGCACATTCTATTAAAAAGTCTCATAA
Organism: Bufo bufo; assembly: GCF_905171765.1. Taxonomy (NCBI): domain Eukaryota; kingdom Metazoa; phylum Chordata; class Amphibia; order Anura; family Bufonidae; genus Bufo; species Bufo bufo. The sequence goes on along the minus strand of NC_053389.1, from coordinate 770,911,656 downwards.
GATAAGCATGGTCCTCACTGGAGTGAAATTGCGACTTTTTAAATAGTCCCAATAGTAAATCTGTCTAGAGGTTCATTTACATAAGAAAACACGCCCACTTTCAGAAAACTGGCGAGCATAGTGCAGAGCAGAAAAAAGTTGCAAATTTGTGCGCAGTTTTAGCGTTTGGGACTTTTTTGGGGACTTTTTCACTCCATTATTCTGACCTGAGCTAATGATAAATCTGGCAGGGTGTCTTCCCTGATCTCCGCTGGGGGAAGGCGCGTCTGAGCAGGAAGCCCACGCTTCCATTTTTTAACACTCTCAGATGCCGTGGTGACATTTGACAAATGCCACAAGGGGGCCCACTGAGATTTATCGCCCAAGGGCCCACATGAACCTGGAGCCGGCCCTGACTACAAGGTTGATGGTGCTGTGGAGTTCTGGTGCCGATGCCTCACCAGCTGATCACGGGGTGAGGGCTGTCGGACCCCTGCCGATCTAGGAATCTTGACGATTCAGCAGAAAAGTCCCTATACGTGTGAATTTTGCAATCAATGATTTCTCCCCTTGTATATCAAAGAGTAAAATTAGTGGTAGATATCCGCACCACAGGTCATTTTTTTCTGCACTGTGTGGATGAGATCTTGTAAAATCTCCTTCACTTTGATGGCACTGTAATACATTGCAGATTTTTTGCCTCAAATACTCAGCGTATCCGCCACGTGTGAACATTCCCCTCAGGTTCTGCTATTTTACGTAACCTCATTGCAGAGTCCAAAATTATGCAACTTTAGTAAAACACTAGCGGGAGAGATTTATCAAAACTGGTATAAAGGAAAACTTGCTTAGTCGCCCATAGCAACCAATCTGATTCCACCTTTTATTTATTTGAGCTCCGTTGGAAAATGAAAGGTGGAATCTGACTGGTTGCTATGGACGACTAAGTCAGTTCTACTTTACACCAGTTTTGATAAATCTACTCCTAGACGCTCTAATTCCTTGCTGTTTAATATCTATGCTTGCAGAAAATGAATAGAAACACTCTGGTCTACAACCAGCAGGTAAAACCTAATCCTGGCCTAGGACTACATGGCATATTGACAAAAGTTTGCACTTTCACTATCAGAGTGAATTGTTGCCCATAGCAACCAATCATAGCACAGCTTTCATTTCGGATTCTGCCCTTGAAAACTGAAAGCTGCGCTGTGATTGGTTGTTATAGACAGTTTTTCTATTAGGCTGTTTTCATAAATATGCCCATAGAGTGACTAACAGCAGGCATAGGCCTTATCTGAACTGCTAGCAGTAAGAACTGCCTTTGTTGCCCATAGCAACCAATCACAGTCCGGCTTTCATTTTTTAATGTGCTCTGGAAAAATGAAAGGTGCACTGTGATTGGTTGCTATGGGCAACAAAGAAAGTCTGTCAGAAAATGTCGATTTCATGAGGCCTAATGAGAAAGTTGCATATAATGAACCTAATAGAAGAGATTTATCTAGACCAGTGATGCCCAACCTACGGCCCGCGAAGCTGTGTCATGTGGCCCGTGCAGTGCCGCTGGCATCAGGCAGCGAACTATGTGTGAGCGCTCATCTCGGCCGGCCATTGCCATTCAGTGAATCATTAAAGGGCTTCTGTCACTCCACTAAAGTCTTATATTTTTTTTTGGCTACTTATAATCCCTATACTGCGATATATCAATACATAATGTTATTAAACATTTTGGTTCAGTAGTTAATTAAAAAAATTGAATTTTATCATATGCAAATTACCTGTCTACCAGCAAGTAGGGCGTCTACTTGCTGGTAGCAGCCGCATCCTCCTTTCATGATGACACCCCCTCCTCATGTTGATTGACAGGACCAGCGAATGCACTCATCCTCTGACTGGCCCTGTCTGCGTTTTAAATCTCACGCCTTCGCCGTACCTGTCTTCAGTCGGCGCAGGCGCACTGAGGGGAGGACGCTCGCTCGGCTGCTCCATCCTCACTGCGCCTGCGCCGGGTGTAGATGTGACGTCATCGGCGCAGGCGCATTGAGGAAGGAGCGGCCGAGCGAGCATCCTCCTCTTAGTGCGCCTGGGCCGACTGAAGACCGGTACGGCGAAGGCGCGAGATTTAAAACGCAGACAGGGCCAGTCAGAGGATGAGCGCATTCGCTGGCCCTGTCAATCAACATGAGGAGGGGGCGTCATCATGAAAGGAGGATGCAGCTGCTACCAGCAAGTACACGCCCTACTTGCTGGTAGACAGGTAATTTGCATATGATAAAAGTCCGTTTTTTTAATTAACTACTGAACCAAAATGATTAATAACATTATGTATTGATATATCGCAGTATAGGGATTATAAGTAGCCAAAAAAAAAAAAAAAAGACTTTAGTGGGGTGACAGTGAATGGCTTAGGTGGGATGAGCGCAGCCAGCAGTGACAGACAGAGGAGGGGAGGTCACGTGGGCAGGGCCGCAGCAGGGGGATCAGCCTATGAAGTAGCGTGTGTGCTCTGAGTCAGGAAGTGTGCGCGCACCTCTGTGCTTGCCGCCGGCCGCAGCTCACCCTCCTCCAGGTAGGAAAAAACTTTCCATCTTTGCAGCCACTCGCTCGATCCAGCTCCTCTCTAGTCCTCCTCAAAACCGCTAGTGTGTGTGTCAGGGCATATTACTGTGAAGGGGGCACAGAGGACATTACTACTACAAAATGCCCAGATGTGCCCCCTTCAAAGTGGTAATGCCCAGATGTGCCCCCTTCACAGTGGTAATGCCCAGATGTGCCCCCTTCACAGTGGTAATGCCCAGATGTGCCCCCTTCACAGTGGTAATGCCCAGATGTGCCCCCTTCACAGTGGTAATGCCCAGATGTGCTCCCTTTACAGATAAACTGCCCAGATATTTGCCCCTTTACAATAGTAATGCTCATATGTGCCCCCTCACAGTGTTTGCATTTCTTTCTGGCAAAGCTACCTGGTTCTGGCCCGCGAAATTTATACCATGTCTAGTGCGGCCCTCAGACGAAAAATGGTTGAGCACCACTGATCTAGACTGACATTCCCATACGCCTGTGTGCCGGAGTGAGATGCATGTAATTCATCTGCCTCTTAATTAAACAGGAGGCTCTCTGGCCCTTTGTGTTCCAGAAAATCAATAATTATAATTACATATGTAATTATCGTTACATCATAACGACCATGCGCAGTATTCAGCATTCCTCCATAGTCGCCATCTTGGAAGAGGTAAAACACAGGCGAAGCACAACTATGACATAGCGTCCCCACCTGTGTAAATACCATTCAAACCATGGCGATACCATACTATTCACACATAAAACACACTGTTGCTAATAGGCTCACCTGCGCCAACCGAAGTTACCGTGAGGTGCCAATTGTTGAATCATACACAGGGAACCATGTGCAGAAAGAGCCGAGCCACCAGCAATTCCACACAGTGTTAACCCTGCTGATCCCGCAACATTATGAGGGATCTCCTCGTATCTTCACACTCATACATACACAAGGAATCTGAACAGCCATATCATCGCAAATAAAAAACGCATGTCAAAAAAAGACGCCTAATGAGTAAATCCGGGGTTGAAGTTGCGTTGATTGTGCATCACATCGTCCACCAATCACATCGTCCCTGGTCTTTCACCACCACAATCTATATGTAGGAATAAAAAGGTTATTTTTTATATCCAAAAGCGGGGTGTGGCTATGGGGTCTAGTATGGCCCCCACTTACGCCAATATATACATGCGTGTGTTTGAGGAGGACGTCATCTATCTAGCCACTTCAGGTATATAGTGAGGTGGTGGAGATACATAGATGACGTCTTCCTCATTTGGACAGTTAGTCAGGATCAACTCATGGATTTCCATAGGTTTCTCAATGGTGTTTATACATCATTGCAATTCACATTGCTATATTCTACCAGTGAAATGCAATTTTTGGACACTAAGGTGTCAATTGTTGATGGAATTGTCCACACGCAGTTGTACACAGATAAGAACACTGCACTTCTGTATAGTAGTTGTCATCCTAAAAAAAGAATACGCTCTCTTCCATATTCGCAGATGCTTCGCATCAAGAGAATTGTCTCTGATGATGCGGAGGAATCTAGACAAACTATGGATAGCATGATACGCAAATTTCGAAATCGTGAATATCCATACAAATTATTGAATGAACATCGTAGTGCGGCAATGAAATTGGACAGGAAGAAAATCCTCTCCAATCCAGTGGTGAAATGTACAACATCTAGAATTCCCTTTGTATCTACTTATACAGAGGTGAGCAATGATATTGGTTGTATTATCAGACGACATTGGCCCACTCTAGCGGGGTCTATTAAGGATGTACCGGAATTTTATAGTCCACCATTGTTCTCCTATAGGAGATCCATGAGTTTGAGGGATCAGCTGGTAAGGGCTGATGTTGGAACTAAAAAAGTATTGAGACAGTCCACTTGGACACGGCCTGGGTTGTGTCAATTGTAGGTATATGTGTAAATCTACTGTATTCATTCATCCATCTACAGGCGTGAATTATCCCATCCGTTTTCACCTGACATGTATCTCTGATCATGTGATATACGTATTATCTTGTCCTTGCAATATCTTATATGTTGGGGAAACTTCTACAGATTTTAAATCCAGAATGAACAACCATCGATTAAGTATTCGACAGAAAAGAGTGGATCTGCCTGTTTCTAAACATTTTGCAGATTTCAATCACAAAGAAAGAGATCTCAAATGCTGGCTTATTGATTGTGTACCAATGCCCAGAAGGGGGGGCAATAGGGTTTCATTATTAAAGAAAAAATAAATATGGTGGATATATACCCTTATGGTCTTAATGCAGACTTCAATTTAGGATAGGTATTTGGAGGGCAGCTTGCCCAGTCTAATTGTATGTGCGTTTATGTCTTTATCCTAGGGTTAGGTTGTAATGTAACTATTATATTACAATATATGGAGGATATATGTATAATAACCTTTTTCTCTCTTTCCCTTTTTATTCCTACATATAGATTGTGGTGGTGAAAGACCAGGGACGATGTGATTGGTGGACGATGTGATGCACAATCAACGCAACTTCAACCCCGGATTTACTCATTAGGCGTCTTTTTTTGACATGCGTTTTTTATTTGCGATGATATGGCTGTTCAGATTCCTTGTGTATGTATGAGTGTGAAGATACGAGGAGATCCCTCATAATGTTGCGGGATCAGCAGGGTTAACACTGTGTGGAATTGCTGGTGGCTCGGCCCTTTCTGCACATGGTTCCCTGTGTATGATTCAACAATTGGCACCTCACGGTAACTTCGGTTGGCGCAGGTGATCCTATTAGCAACAGTGTGTTTTATGTGTGAATAGTATGGTATCGCCATGGTTTGAATGGTATTTACACAGGTGGGGACGCTATGTCATAGTTGTGCTTCTCCTGTGTTTTACCTCTTCCAAGATGGCGACTGTGGAGGAATGCTGAATACTGCGTATGCGCATGGTCGTTATGACGCTGCTATATGATACTGATATGATGCGCCGCCTGGAGCATGCGCACTGGAGGATCGGGGAAGCTGTGTACAGCGGTCGATCTGCAATGGGGTTGTGTAAGTTGCCTTGGCGTGTGCTTTCACCTACGCCCACCATCATGTGTTCCGGTTTTTTACACACACAAATGAGCTGGAATAATTGTTTTTAACCATTTAATGATGGGTAATTTTGTAGCACATTGATTTTGTACCAATTATGTATTGGCATTTACTGTATTGCTCTTTTCACATGATGTTATGAATTTGACACACAAGATTTTTTGATACAATTGTAATATTTTGCTGTATTTATTATTACACATGCCAGCATGGGTTAATTGCTGGTTCATTTGTAAGCACCTTTTTTTGATGTGATGATGTCACTTCCTCTCACTATATACACTCACCTAAAGAATTATTAGGAACACCTGTTCTATTTCTCATTAATGCAATTATCTAGTCAACCAATCACATGGCAGTTGCTTCAATGCATTTAGGGGGTGGTCCTGGTCAAGACAATCTCCTGAACTCCAAACTGAATGTCAGAATGGGAAAGAAAGGTGATTTAAGCAATTTTGAGCGTGGCATGGTTGTTGGTGCCAGACGGGCCGGTCTGAGTATTTCACAATCTGCTCAGTTACTGGGATTTTCACACACAACCATTTCTAGGGTTTACAAAGAATGGTGTGAAAAGGGAAAAACATCCAGTATGCGGCAGTCCTGTGGGCAAAAATGCCTTGTGGATGCTAGAGGTCAGAGGAGAATGGGCCGACTGATTCAAGCTGATAGAAGAGCAACGTTGACTGAAATAACCACTCGTTACAACCGAGGTATGCAGCAAAGCATTTGTGAAGCCACAACACGCACAACCTTGAGGCGGATGGGCTACAACAGCAGAAGACCCCACCGGGTACCACTCATCTCCACTACAAATAGGGAAAAGAGGCTACAATTTGCACGAGCTCACCAAAATTGGACTGTTGAAGACTGGAAAAATGTTGCCTGGTCTGATGAGTCTCGATTTCTGTTGAGACATTCAAATGGTAGAGTCCGAATTTGGCGTAAACAGAATGAGAACATGTATCCATCCTCTGATGGCTACTTCCAGCAGGATAATGCACCATGTCACAAAGCTCCAATCATTTCAAATTGGTTTCTTGAACATGACAATGAGTTCACTGTACTAAAATGGCCCCCACAGTCACCAGATCTCAACCCAATAGAGCATCTTTGGGATGTGGTGGAACGGGAGCTTCGTGCCCTGGATGTGCATCCCTCAAATCTCCATCAACTGCAAGATGCTATCCTATCAATATGGGCCAACATTTCTAAAGAATGCTATCAGCACCTTGTGGAATCAATGCCACGTAGAATTAAGGCAGTTCTGAAGGCAAAAGGGGGTCCAACACCGTATTGGTATGGTGTTCCTAATAATTCTTTAGGTGAGTGTATGTTCACTTTGGAATGTTCACATAGCTTGAGAAAGGCTTCAGGTTGGAGCCGAAACGTCGCGTCACCTATGGGTGAATAAAGATACCATTTTTTACTGCTACTTTGGAGTGCTGCTCTATTTTTTCATTATACAATTGGGTAAGCTTTTTCCCTTTGAGCTAGCACCCACCTTTTACCTTTTGGTTGGTGCTGCCATATTTTTACTATATATATATTGACGGGGTAAGCTGCTACATCCCTGGACATAGCACCCTCCTTTTGTTATTTTTCCGGTGCCGCCATTATTTTCTTTTTATATATATATATATTATGCATTTAATGGCAGCACCAACCTTTTGAATTGAAAATTGGGTGCAAGCTCCAATAGGAAAAGCGTCCCAGGGTAATAGAAAATAAAAAATAGAGCAGCACTCCAGTATGGTGAAAAAAGAAAACTGTTTATATCAAGTGACTGTGCATGTGTTTGTCGGGTGACGCGCCTATCGGATGCATGCGCATCCGGGATTCTAAGACGCCGACTTTGGCAATGGAGTTACATCGGGAATATGTGAGTTGCTTTGTTATGTGCCTGTATCCATGCCCACAATCATGTGACCTGGCCACTCCCCATGATAGATGTGTGGTAATAGCCCTCTATTTTAACCAGTTGTTATCTGGGTGATTGCACATGTGCACTTTATACATATGAATTTTGTGCCCCAAACATCTATGAATATATATATATATATATATATATATATATATAATGTGTATGGATGTGCCCCAAGCATCTTTACACATATCCTATACAAATGTGGCTGCCCCCCTGTCCGGGTGCCCCCCCACCCAACCTCTTCCTGCATCCCTGCAGGAGATGAGAATGTCACCAGATGGCTGGACAATTATGTCCAGCGTCTGGTGACTTCAAAAGGCATGGGATCAATAGAGATCCGATGCCTTTTGGTTAACTATCTCCAGCTCTGCTGGGGATAGTTAACATAACAGAGAGAGGGAAGCAAACATCCCTCCCTCTGTTATCTGCATACCTCTGCCGCGATAATTATCGCACCGCAGGGTATGCAGATGCGCTACATGTGGAGGATCAAAGGATCCCACCGCCTGGAAGCGCGCTCCGACATGCGCGGGCCGGCGCAGTGACGTCATATCACCTCGCCGGCCCACGTGTTCTTGCCTGCGGCGCGCATGCACGCCACAGCTCGGGAGCGAGCAACGCCAAACTTAAATAGTCCAGCGGCGCTACGCTCAGGCAGTTCTTTCCAAGCCAAGCAGCCGGAGAGGATCATCCCCTGGAGAAACGAGCACCCCCTGGACAACGAGCACATATCGGCTGAGTATCGTTGTTATATCTCTGCATTAACTCTTTAGTATTATTCCCTATACCACCAACGATTATATCCCTGCATTAACCCTTTAGTATTATTCCCTATACCACCAACGAATTTTCCCCTGCATTAACCCTTTAGTATTCCCTATACCACCAACGCCCCTGCATTAAACCTTATTCCCCTGCATTTATTTCCCTCATTATCACCCCTGCATTCCCTTGGTACCCCCTGCTCCCCTGGATTCTCCCCTGTTATATCACCCCATCATTTACCCCTGGTACCCCTTGATATTGTGTTTTACCCCTTGAACCTCGTAGGGACAGTGAGTAAATAGGCGGGTGGGTTGCTGATATTTGTGTGTATGTGAGTATTATGAGTAGTTAGATTTTGGGGTTGAGAATTGGAAGAGGGATTGTGTCTAGTGTAGTTAGTACCGTATTGCTGTGTTGTTATAGTGTGTTTATATATTATATTGCTGTGTGCTGCTATAAATATATATATCTATTCCGATGATATAGATATATATATATAATTATAAGCAAATATTAGACTGTAACATATAGTGTTTTAATAAATACCTTTTATTTAAGCACGGTGTGCAGTCTTGTTGTCGTAGACCCTCTGCGCTTTGATTAACAGGGCCAGGCAGTGTAAATGTGATCACATCTGGTCCTGTCAACCAAACTGCAGAGGACGTGGCAGTTGCAGAAAGAGCAGAGCCTCTAAGTGCAACGACAAGGCCCAGTTGCTCCTAGAGCATTATTTGCATATAATAAAACATACTTTTTCGCTGCAGTTTGGGCACATATGAGATGGGACCAACACAGATGTCTTCAGCTGCCAAGCGCACATGGAAAAGGTCAGCCAGTGTCATAGGGAGAGATCTGCTGACAGATGTCCTTTAAAGCATTGATAAAACTCCCCAATATGTTTTTTTTGCAGTTTTCGATGTGGTTAAACATAGAAACACAGAATGTGTCGGCAGCTAAGAACCATTTGGCCAATCTAGTCTGCCCAATATACTGAACTGGTTGCAGTTTTTACAAGTGAAACGGTTGTTAAAAGGGTTGTCTCCTCTCAGACATCCTAGCAATATGCCACAAATGTCAGATAAGTGCAGGTCCCACCTCTGGGACCCGCTCCTATCTCCAGAAAAGGCACCCCCAAAGTGAAGCAGCGGGCACCATGCAGACCCATAGAGGTGAATGCAGAGGTGGCCGTGGTGCGCTCTACATGCACCCCTATTAGACTTCCGAAAACAGATGATTGCGTTTGGCTATTTCCAATAGAGATGATAGGAGAAAACCGCTCAGGAGCAGTGTAGTCTCCTTCGCTCTGGACATAGGCGTAGATCCCAGAGGTTGGACCCGCACCTCTCTGACATTAGTGGCATATCTTAGCAATATACCACTAATATCTGAGGTGACACAGTGCATTAAAAACTGTGGCAAAAATGCATTTTCTTCCTAGTTTTAACAGCACCTCAGCCACAATGTGTGAACGCATCCTTATTTATAGATTCCAGTGCAACACAAGTTTAGCACTTAGTGTAGACGCAAAAGTTGCAATCGGGCCCTGGTGCCTGAGGGGACCCAATGGCAACTCTGTCACATAAGAAGAAACCAGTATTATAGGTGTATCATGGAAGGGGGGCCATTACTAATTTTCCACTATGGCCACAGAGCTTGGGTAGGGCTACAGATTATATACACAGCAGGGGTCTTCCTGGGGAAGGACTGTAAAGGGGATCAGCACCCATGTAAGAAATACAGGTTTTGGAAATAATATATGCATTATGTTGCATTATATTTTATAGATTATGAGGGATTTATTTGTGTGAATCAGAGACGAGTAGGTGACTGTATGCATTAGTATGTATCTAGCTCCTTTTGTCCTAAAGGGAACCTGTCACCTAAAAAACGTCTCCCAAACCGCCAGCATTACCTTAAAGTAGCCAGAAGTATGTTCCTAAAGATCCTTTTATTCCTCCGGCCAGATGCACCAAAATCTTGAAAAATTTACTTTAATCCCCTGCACGCGCTATGTAACAGCAGAGATTGAAGTCAAGGGGGCAGCGGCCTCCTCGCTTCAAGTCAGGATAACCACGCCCCCTTTCCCCTGCGCCTTCACCTCTGATTGACAGCCGCGCACGTGAACATCTGACGCGCACTCACACTCGGCAGGCTTTGCTGAACAGCTGAAAGCTATCGGCTGTCAATCAAAAGCAAAGGGGCATGGAAAGGGGGTATGTCACGATAGGTAGGTAAGCGGGGAAATAACCAAACACGGAAAAACACAAAGCACAAACGACTAGGCCCAAAAGCTAGGGAGAAAAGGGTCACCTCCTAGCGATCCCTAAAAGCTTTCCCTAAACTGCTGTGCCCATGTGCATACCCTTAGGGTGGATATGCACATGCCCTCGAGCCTAAACCTAAACACCCTGGGCAAACGCTAAGCAGCAGGGAAAAGAGAAGAGGCAACCTGCTTCTTCAAACCAGTAGGAAGCAAGCATCTCCCTAGAGGCCTAGATAAAACACACAAAACACACAAAGGGAAATAAAGGAGAGGACTTATCTTGAGCAGAGCTGGACCAGCCGATCCACCACACATCCAGAGCTCCCAGGAAAAAACTATAACCCGCACAGGCCACTGGGGGGGGGGAAGGGGGGAAGAGGAGGGATAAATAGCCTCACTAACAATGAAACCCAGTACACCTGAGGGAAGGTGGATCCAGCTCAAACCCAAATCAAAACAAACAGAGAAGTCAGACATGTGCAGCCAGTCTGATAGATCTCCGCACATTCACAGGGAAAGGCGTGACAGGGCATGGTTATCTTGACTTAAAGCGAGGAGGCTGCTGCCCCCTTGACTTCAAACTCTGCTGTTACATAGCGCGTGCAGGGGATTAAAGTTCGTTTTTCAAGATTTTGGTGCATCTGGCCGGAGGAAGAAAAGGATCTTTAGGAACATACTGCTGGCTACTTTAAGGTAATGCTGGCGGTTTGGGAGGCGTTTTTTAGGTGACAGGTTCCCTTTAAGCCTCATTCACACGCCAGTGTTTCACGTACATGTGATGTACGTGTTCTCTGCGGACAGCTGTGTGTATTCACACATCAGTGTTTTAGCATGGTTCGTGGGTCCGTGTTTTCAGCACGGATGCATGTCCTATCTTGGTCCGTGTTCCCGGATCCCTCCCACCCATTATAGTCAATGAGTCCATGAAAACCACGGATGCGACACGGATGCCATCCATGTTGCATCCGTGTTTCACGGATCATTAAGAAGAGATGCTTTGAAAATTATTTTTCAGCTGCTCAGTGTCAGTGAAGCACGGATGGCACACAGACAGCAAAAAACTGACCCACGGACTCAACACGGATCCTTCAAGGACAGCTTCACGGATGATCACTGACCACCTGCTCATGGATTTGAGCGCGGACACGGACGTGTAGGCCTTGTAGGATCCTGTATCTCTTACATATGCTGATTGGAAGAGAACAAAATGTGTGGTGAACAAGAGCAGAGTGTCATGAATAGCTAAAATAACTGTTTGACCAAGATTCAGTTTCTTGGCAGGCCCGCAAAATCTCAGATAACTGATATGGGGTGTTGGCAAGAATGGGGGGTTGAGAGCTTTCAAAGGATAAAAGATCCATGCTTTGGGGTATGAGGAAAAGCTGGAGGAGGCTGGGAGAAAGGGGACAGGAGAGAGACTGGTGGACAGACCTGAAAAGGCCACGTGTGGTAAATATGAACTGTAAGGTTTAAAGAGTTGTCTGTTGTATAAGTTTGTCATCTTGGATTGGTGACGTAATTGTAATTATTGTTATATGTGTATAAGTCTATTGTTATATGTGTATACAATATATCTTTTTTTATATGTTCTCTTGTGTCTCATTTATTGCATCCAACCTCGCATCAGACCAAGTAAGAGGGTGTATTGTATACAGTATTTATATAGAACACCTCAGATAAGGTGCCGCCCTGATGTCGCTGGTTCATAGCCAGTTGGTGACTTGCTATAATATAATGGTTATTGATCGTTATCTGCCACGTCCTGCGCTCTGCCTCATTATTCACTCACCACGGATGCTGCCAGGCCCCTTACAACAAAATGGCCATTAACGCCTGAATTTGTTAGGGCCCAAGAGATCGGCAGTTCAGCCTAACATGAGCCGTCTGCATTCTGTGAGCACAAACCTACTCCTCTACTTACTGTATCATAGCTACACCTACCGATGTGCGTATATCCCATGCGGTAACCCAACCTGGCTGTAACGGTCGCGTACACACACACACAGGGGGAAGGATAGTGACCACTGCGCTCCACCCTCACCCCTGGCCCTGCCTACTTGCCTCACGAGTCCTGATGACAGGGGACAACTGGACGGCAATCCCTAACTTAGGATATGTGCAGGGAAGACAGACAAGACAAAATACGGAACATGAACAGACCGGGTCAAAACCAAGAGAGCTACGCAGTACAACGGATTAAGCAAAGAATGGTCAGGAGAAGCCGGGGTCAAATACCAGGAGAGTAGCGAAGTACAAGAGGAGTCCTAAGAGAGTAGTCAGGTGGGAGCCGAGGTCACAATACCAGGATGTATGCGCAGTACAGGAGGAGCAGGCAAAAGGATGGTCAGGGAACAGGATCAGGTAAGTATTCAGCAGTCCAACAAATAGCTAGGAACCTAGAAATGAACAGGCAACCTGTAGCCAGCAGGCTGCCTGTATTTATAGTGGGGAGTGAGGGTCATGTGACGTGGCCAGCGTCACATGACCGTCAGACCAACCAGTCGAGCACCGAGTGATCAGCTCGGCGCTCAAGGCAGACTAGGAGCAGGGAGTCACCCAGCTAGTAAAGCCGCCCTGGGAATGAGGTCAAACACAGATCCTCATTCCCAAAGCTAAGCAACAGGTCTGCGGGCGATGGGGGACTGAGTGCACCTTCGGAACCCTGTGACACTGGCGCTGGAGTCTATAGGAAATTATAAAAAAATCTACATACAATGGCACACATTTGCTGAGCTCACCAAGATTCTGGCGTCAATTGCATCAAAATGTGGTGCAATTTGGTGTATCTAGGTTTCGAAAAATAATCTCCACCTAGCCCAAGGCAAAATTTTGAGCCGAAATTGCACTCGAATTTTGGCGTGAATTCTGTCTGAAACTAAGCCAACCAATAAACTGTCTGTCCCCGCACCACATTCGTCATCCGGCTTGAGCCCCTGTGATAAATCAGGTGCCACACACTCCAGCATGATATGCGCCATTCCTTGCAGCGCCACACCGCTGTACCACAGGGTCTTCTCCATTCCGAGTTCGGACCAAAACATCACAACCAAAAGTCACGTGTTTTTGAGCTCATGCTATTCTGATACTGCATTTGATTACATGGAGGACTTGCAGTAAAACATATTTTACTTGCATCAAAATAAAGAGTGCACGGTGGTACTTCAATATCATCGCCTATAGGATAGGTCATCAACAGGGGCGTAGCTATAGGGGGTGCAAAGGTAGCAGTCGCTACCGGGCCCAGGAGCCTGAGGGGCCCTAAAGACCCTTGTGCCACAAAAGAAGACACCAGTATTATAGCAAATGCATACTGGTCAAGTTGCCGCCTGGAGGGAAGGGGTTAGGTCAGGAATTTGGCATGGGCGGAGGGAAGTGCCGTTTCAATTTTTGCCTCAGGCAGCATGAAGGCTATGTGCTTCCCTGCCCCTGGCCACAAAGCACTGAGGGAAGGGGGGCCCGAGCTGAACTCTTGCACCAGGGCCCATGAGCCTTTAGCTACGACCCTGGTCATCAATATCTGATCAGTAGGAGTCCGACTCCTGGCACCCCGGCCGATCAGCTGTCTGAAGAGGCTGCAACGCTCTGGTGACTGCTGCAGTCTCTTCCTAAGCCAGGGAGATCACATTCATAGGTCACACGGTCTAGTGCAGGGATCAGCAACCTTCGGCACTCCAGCTGTTGTGAAACTACAACTCCCAGCATGCTCCATTCATTTCTATGAGCGTTCTGAGAAGAGCAGAGCAAGTATGCATGCTGGGAGTTGTAGTTTCACAACACCTGGAGTGCCGGAGGTTGCCTACCCCTGGTCTAGTGAATGGGACTGAGCTGCAATACCAAGGACAGCCACTATACAATGTGCGGCGCTGTGCTGGGTGAGCTGTGAGGAGGCTGTGGACCTCAAACAGCTAGCCGGGGTGCCGGGTGTCAGACCCCACTGATCAGATATTGAGGACATATCCTAAAAACAAGTCATTAATATTCTACTCCCAGAAAATCCATTTAAAAACTTTTTTTTTAGTTTTTACATTTTTGCTTTTTTAGAAACATTATGGCAAAAAAAAAAACACACAAAAATGACTCATGTAAATACATCCTAGACATTACTATAAGAGACCAGAACTGTTCAGATACGGGTCAGACAAGCAGGAATAATCTGAGCTCTACATAGTGCGAAATCCGAGTCCCAGAATGTGATACATTTACCTATACCTCTATTACATAAAGCTGAGTTGGTAATAAGTAACAGGGCTAGGTTTTATCATATGCCATATGCAGCTGAGCTCTGTTAGCCAGATGAAGCAGAGCTGCGCTGGTCATACGTTGTTGTGCTGAGTTTGTCCATTGGCGCCATTCATAGTGACATCACCAGGGTTGTAGGGAAACCTGAAGGGGCCTAAAAGGTCTCTCTGCTTCATACGAGACCAGTACTTAGTATATTCTTAATGAGAGCCCTGCCTTGGATATCACAAGGCATTACCACTGGTTTTACATAGGACTGCAGGTAAACCTACTGCATTATCCGCACTCTGTAAAGAAGGAGCAGTAACGCAGCCTATACGAGGGCAATGACCAATTTGGCGGGCTCCATCTGCAGTATTAGGGCTCATGCACACGAACGTATTTTCTTTCCGTATGTGGAACCATTCATTTCAATGGGTCCGCAAAAAAAAAAAGGAAGTTACTCCGTGTGCATTCCGTTTCCATATTTCCGTTCTGCCCAAAAAATAGAACATGTCCTATTATTGTCCGCATTACGGACAAGGATAGGACTGTTCTATTAGGGGCCGGCTGTTCCGTTCCGCAAAATACGGAATACACACGAACGTCATCCGTATTTTTTGTGGATCCATTTTTTGCAGACAGCAAACTACATACGGCCGTGTGCATGAGGCTTAAAGCGACGCTACATAATATCTAGAATTGTGCCAATCGAAAGGCCAAGGATGAAAGACCAAATAAGTTCAAGCTCAGCATTTATAAGACGAAACCAGGTCGTATTGCGCTGCCAAATCCCGTGTCCCCCCGGGGCACGAAGCCTGGTTAAAAAATAATAACTTTCTCGCCCTATTTAGATTATGCTGAGAATCAGGTCACATTCTTCAGGCTGAGGATCAAAGTGCAGGAGCAGGGAAACCACAGCGCCTACGCAGCAGGAAAAGTCACATGACACGGGGGCACTTATATGACACATCGATATTAACGGTAACCCCCCCCCCAAAAAATAAAATATATATAACACGTGCAGCATGCAACATAAATCACAAGACCCCTGAGAACCCTGCATCCACCGACATCACTCCAATCATACACACACATAGCTGATGATACTACACCAAGTCTGGTCCCATACATGGCGGCCATGTTGTCACCCGCGCATCCTCTCTGCAGATCGGAAATCGACAGGCCAAGGCTATGGGTATACGTGCCTAGCTCTATATACACATGGATGGTGTCGGTGTGTGCGTGTATCCATCTATACCCATCTGTGTGTGCCCGTCTTCATCTATTGGGAGCTGCAATGGGTGCAGGAAAAGATGGGTGTCTGCAGGATGCCCGACGCTTGGTGTCCTTGCTGATCTAATATGAGATCTCGTGTCTGTTTGGGAATGGGATGGCACGGTATACCAGCTGGGTCACATTACCAGTGCCTCCATGCATGCCTCAGTGTATGCGTGCTGTGCATCCGGATACTGCAGCGTGTATAGCCCTGTGTCATTATGAGAGTGCCTGTAGCTGTGATGGGAGCAGGTTGCGATTTCTGGTTTCCAGCGGGGAGGTGTGTGTGTGTGTGGATGCATGTGAATATGTGTTTCCAATGAAGGGGAGGAATTCTATTCTAACTGGAAGGGAAAGTCTTGAGCGCCACCTGCAGACACCATTGTGTAACTGACGTCTTGGAAAATCCAGATGCTGCTGCTGCTCAGGATCAGTATGTTCTTTATATAATATGCTGACAGATACGGAACGGGAGCCGTACATAGAACATGCTGACCTCTCTCTACAGATACCGCACTGGATTTCGTAAGCATGCCGTGAAATTGGGGCTGTCATACAGACAAATAAAGAGGACAGATTGCACAGGATTAAAAAAGCCGAAGTCTACTATATTACGGTTTCTTATTTATTACTACAGTCATAGGTATTCTGTGTGGGTTGTATTATGGCGACATTCTCCCACAGAAGCAATTCTAGGGGGCATCAGATGGAAAAACCCTCATATGTCTTCCCTATGGAGGTACAGTAGAGTCCCAGAGGTGTGGATATGCCATAAATGCTTGAGATGGGAGTACCCCCTTTAAACGGGTAGTCCAGGATTTTAACCCTCTTTAAATGAGTCCGCTTAGCGTGTGGTGTCTAATTAAAGAAACATACTCCGCTACCCGCTCACCGCTTTGTTCCAGGGTGTCCTAGCCCTGTTCAGCAATCTTCCAGTACATGGTCAATGATGGGTGGAACATGGGTCCAGTCATTGGCTGCGGGCATGACCCCGACAGTACTGTGGTGGGAAGCAAACAAGGTAGGCTACTCTCACACTGCTGTTTGGTGCGGATCCGTCATGGATCTGCACAGACGGATCCGCACCGGTAATACACCCGCATGCATCCGTTCAGAACGGATCCGTTTGTATTATCTGTAACATAGCCAAGACGGATCCGTCTTGAACACCATTGAAAGTCAATTGGGGACGGATCCGTTTTCTATTGTGCCTGATTGTGTCAGTGAAAACGGATCCGTCCCCATTGACTTACATTGTGTGCCGGGACGGATCCGTTTGGCTCAGTTTCGTCAGACGGATACCAAAACGTTTTGGTGTCCGCCTCCAAAGCGGAATGGAGACTGAACGGAGCCTGCACTGATGCATTCTGAGCGGATTCTTTTCCATTCAGAATGCATTAGGGCAAAACTGATCCGTTTTTGGACCGCGTGTGAGAGCCCTGAACGGATCTCAGAAACGGAAAGCCTAAACGCCAGTGTGAAAGTAGACTTAAGTACCATACAGTCACCGAACAATGCGGTGGGGGGCAGGTGAGTATGATTCTTTTAAAAGGTACCACACGCAGGAATAATAAAGGAATGACACAACATAGAGTCATAAGAATAGATGCTCTAGAATAGGTATTACATGGGGATGCAAGTAGTGACTAAGGCTACTTTCACACCTGCGTTAGGTGCGAATCCGTCTTGTATCTGCACAGACGGATCCGCACCTATAAGGCTGCATTCACACGTCCGTGGTGTGTTGCGGACCCGCAAATTGCGGGTCCGCAACACACCAGCCCGTCACCCCCATAGAAATGCCTATTCTTGTCCGCAAGCTGCGGACAAGAATAGGACATGCTCTATCTTTTTGCGGAGCTGCGGACCCAAAATCGGGGCCGCGCTCCGCAATTGCGGCTGCAGACAGCACACTGTGTGCTGTCCGCATCCATTCCATCCCCATAGAGAATGAATGGGTCCGCACCCATTCCGCAAAATTGCGGAAAGGATGCAGACCCATTTTGCGGACGTGTGAATGGAGCCTTATGCAAACGCTTGTATCCGTTCAGAACGGATCCGTTTGCATTATTCTTTTAAAAAAAAGTCTAAGTCAAAACGGATCCGTCCTGACTGACATTGAAAGTCAATAGGGGACGGATCCATTTTCAATTGCACCATATTGTGTCAGTGAAAACGGATCCGTCCCCATTGACTTCCATTGTAAGTCAGGACGGATCCATTTGGCTCCGCATCGCCAGGCGGACATCAAACCGCTGCAAGCAGCCTCCAGAGCGGAATGGAGGCAGAACGGAGCCAAACTGATGTATTCTGAATGGATCCTTATCCATTCAGAATGCTTTGGGGTTGAACTGATCCGTTTTTAACAGTTTGTGAGAGCCCTGAAACGGATCTCACTAACGGAATTTAAAACGCCAGTGTGAAAGTAGCCTAAAACAGACATGGCAGGAGTAGTGACAGGTCCTCTCACTTCAGCAAATAGGATTTATCATGTAGAGAAAGTTAATACAAAGCACTCACTAATGTATTGTGATTGTCCATATTGTCTCCTTTGCTGGCTGGATTCATTTTTTCCATCACATTATATACTGGCTGTTTCCATGGTTACGACCACCCTGCAATCCATTAGTGGTGGTCGTGGCTGCACACTATAGGAGAAAGCTCCGACCTCTCTGGTGGCTGGGACAGTACATAGGCTGGTGCTTTTTCCTTTTCTCATGTTTCCCTTGTGCAAGCACAAAGCAAGTTCCATTATATGTTGTCAAAAGAGTATTACTACTTTTTATTATTTAATTTTGACAATTAATTGAACAATTTTTCCTTTTTATTTCGTTCACATTGTGCCTTTTTTCATGTTGTGGACCTCATTTTGGTTAGAATTATATATTGGTTGTTACCTCACAGCATGAAATGTCGCATTTGATGTCATTTTATATGTGGATTCTATTTGTTATGTGTGGCAAGTTAATGAGCATTCCTTGGCACGGGCTTTGTATATTCCCACCCCTGACTTGATTAGGGGTGGGAAGTGGGATAGTCTCATTAGGTCACACCTGTGTTCGAAACGCGTCAACCATGCCGGGGTGAAGGTTTGTGTCCATGTGAGTTATGTGCTACAAGAAGAACAACTGAGCTTTATTTTTAAGTGATGGAACTATTTTTTTCCTATTCTCAACAAGAGTGATTTGCTTGGCTCGTTCCGTGCACACGGCTGCGGATTGTGAGGCGAGCTGGAATTTCTTTAATGCGCTTTTTCCCATAGTGTGCAAGCACGACCACCACTTCTGGATGAGAGGGTGGCCGTAACCATGGAAACAAGCAGTGTCTAATGTGATGGAAAAATGAATCCAGTCAGCAAAGGAAGCAATATGGACAATCGCAATACATTAGTAAGTGCCTGGTATTAACTTGCTGAAGTGAGACAACCTCCTTAAGCTTAGATTAACACGCAGGAATTTCCGCGACGGAAAATCAGTCCATTCACCTCGACAGGATCTGAGGAATGTGTGCAACTAATCTGCCAGGTGTGAAGTCACAGTCCTCCAAGGTGATGGCGGCCACTGCAACCCATGACACACGTAGATTATGGAATTGTTATTTATAAAAGTGCTGATTATTTAGGCAGCGGGGGACGTTAGGCCTTACGCGCTGTATAAATATAGATATTAATATTAATATTTGGGAGCGTTGCAGATGGAACCTGACACTTCTTGGAAGGTAATATAACCTTCTGCCCATATACCCCCTATGTCATAGGCTCAGTTATCAGAATGTACAAATCCATGCCCCCCTCCACACCCTCGCCAGGTTACGCCCCCGCACATTGTCAGCATGTACTACCTAATACTTGTCTCCAGTCTATTATGTACACAGTCCGCCTGTACATGTCACATACCCACATGGTGCCGCTCATCACTCCCTATCACTTACATATGCATTCCGCCCGGGACCCCCGCCTTGCATTGTGGACCATCAGGATTCATTCCTAGGGACGCTGCGTTCTGCTGCTTCGCTGTATTGCCTACCCGTCTTCCTCTGGACATAATTACATGATTGATACCATGGGCGTCTCCTAAATGTTCTATGTGATGATGCCAAGGACATGTAGTTCAAAGAAAAAAAGCAAAACAATGCATATAAATGTATAGTAGAACCAAACACTTAGCCCCTTCGGGGCCCTGCCATTTTTCACCTTAAGGACCAGGCCATTTTTTGCAAATCTGACATGTGTCACTTTACGTGGAAATAACTTTAAAACGCTTTTACTTATCCCGGCCATTCTGAGATTGTTTTCTCGTCACATATTGTACTTCATGACACTGGTAAATTTGAGTCAAAATATTTAATTTTTATTTATAGGAAAATACCATATTTACCAAATATTTTGAAAAATTCGCAATTTTCAAAATTTCCATTTCTCGGCTTTTAAAACAGATAATGATACCTCCTAAAATAGTTATTAGTTTACATTCCCCATATGTCTGCTTCCTGTTTGGATCATTTTGTAAACGACATTTTCTTTTTTTTGGGACGTTAGAAGGCTTAGAAGTTTAGAAGCAAATCTTGAGATGTTTCACAAAAATTTTCAGGTCTGAAGTCACTTTGTGAGGCTTACATAATAGAAACCACCCATACATGATCCTGTTTTAGAAACTACACCCTCAAGGTATTCCAAACTGATTTTACAAACTTTCTTAACCCTTTAAGTGTTCCACAAGAATTAAAAGAAAATGTAGATGACATTTCAGAATGTCACTTTATTGGCAGATTTTCCATTTTAATCCATTTTTTCCAGTAACAAAGCAAGGGTTAACAGCCAAACAAAACTCAATATTTATTTCCCTGATTCTGTAGTTTACAGAAACCCCCCATATGTGGTCGTAAACTGCTGTACGGGCACACGGCAGGGCGCAGAAGGAAAGGAACGCCATATGGTTTTTGGAAGGCAGACTTCACTGGGATAATTTTAAGTTGCCTTGTCCCATTTGAAGCCCCCCTGATGCACCCCTAGAGTAAAAACTCCAAAAAAGTGACCCAATTTTGGAAACTACAGGATAAGGTGGCAGTTTTGTTGGTACTATTTTAGGGTACATATGATTTTTGGCTGCTCTATATTACACTTTTTGTGAGGCAAGATAACAAAAAATAGCTGTTTTGGCACCGTTTGAATTTTTTGTTCTTTACAATGTTTATCTGACAGGTTAGATCATGTGGTATTTTTATACAGCAGGTTGTTATGGACGCGACAATACCAAATATGACTTTGATTTTTTAGTGTCTCCATATTCTAAAAGCCATGTTTTTTTTAATTTTTTGGGCGACTGTCTTATTTTTTCGGTATGAGATGACAGTTTGATTGGCACTATTTTAGGGTGTATATGACTTTTTGATCGCTTGGTATTACACTTTTTGTGATGTAAAATATGGCTTTTTTGACACTTTTTTATTTTTTTACGGTGTTCATCTGAAGGTTTAGGTCATGTGATATTTTTTTACAGCTGGTTCTTACGGAAGTGCCAATACCTAATATGTATACTTTTTTTTATTTATTTAAGTTTTACACAATAACAGGATTTTTGAAAAAAAATAATCATGTTTTAGTGTCTCCATATTCTGAGAGCCATAGTTTTTTGCGGGATGAGATGACAGTTTAATTGGTATGATTTTGGGGTGCATATGACTTTTTGATCGCTTGGTATTACACTTTTTGCGATGTAAGGTGGCAAAAAATTGCTTTTTTTACACCGTTTAATTTTTTTTTAAGGTGTTCACCTGAGGGGTTAGGTCATGTGATATTTTTATAGAACAGGTCATTACGGACGTGGCAATACCTAATAGTCTGAGAGCCATATTTTATTTTATTTTTTTGGAGCGATTGTCTTAGGTAGGGGCTCATTCTTTGCGGGATGAGGTGACAGTTAGATTGGTACTATTTTGGGGTGCATACGCCTTTTGGATTGCTTGGTGTTGCACTTTTAGTGATGTAAGGTGACAAAAAAAGTTTTTTTTAGCACAGTTTTTATCTTATTTTTTCACCTGACGGGGTTAGGTCATGAGATATTTTTATAGAGCCGGTTGATATGGACACGGCAATATCTAATATGTCTACTTTTCTTTTTTTCCCTATTTTTTTACAATTTTTTTTTACTTTATTTCTGGAAAAGGATGCTTTTTTTTTTTTTTACTTGAAACGTTTAATTTTTTTGTAAAACTTTATTTTTTTAACTTCTTTTTTCACTTTATTTTTTGTCCCATTCTGGGACTTCAACTTTTGGGGGTCTGATCCCCTTTACAATCCATCTCGAATGGATTTTCTGCGACTGTTGCGTCGCAGTCGCAGCATGTTGCATGTTGCAGTGCGACACCATAGACTGCCATTATAAAAATTGTTGCGCGATATTAGTGCAACAAAATGTCGCGCGACAAATGTCGTCGTGTAGACCTAGCCGGGACTGTCGCTGGTATGGGGTTTGGCTGGTTAGGTGGGGGCACAATATGCATATATTGCGGTTCTTCCCTGCAATCTCCTGCAGGTTATTTGACAGTAAACACAGAATATTAATCATCTCTGGCATACCCACTTCTCCAACCCCAGCGCTCTCCTGCCCTACAGGTGGGAGCCCTTCTTCTGCCATCTGCTTTTTCTCCTTTTCCACATCATCTAATATCGATGAGAATATGCTGACTTTTCTACGACATGGAGACCAAGAAGGATGATTTGGAAGAAGTAAAGCCAACAAAAGATCAGGATAGTCATCATTAAGACCTGGTCCCCCCCTAAGGGGTGCAGGCTGGATGGTATTAGTTGGCACGCTGACACCGGAATAGTAAAGGCTTCCATCTTATTGGTATTGAATTACATTTATGGCTGATGTAGGAATAAATAAATAAAACTGACGCAGAATAAGTCTCCCTGCACTGTCCCTGCACTGTCCCTGCACTGTCCCTGCACTGTCCCTGCACTGTCCCTGCAGTCTCCCTCTCCAATATTCTTGTATCAATAGTTTCTTAGCAGCACTGTCCCTAGCGCATGAGCACTTGCCATGTCTCTCCGTATGCTCAGCTCACAGGACAATAGCGGAGACCGCTCGGGATGAGGGTTTTGTCAGGCTGTGACATCACAGGGTTTGGCTATCTACGGATTGGCTGGCTGCACAGCATTATGGGTGATGTTGCATTCCTGGGCTTCATACTTTCACTTTGTAACACATGGAGCCGCCATTTTAGGAAAAATTAATTTGTTACCATGAAGCGCAAGCTAATTTGGATTTGTTTTCCTAAACTTCAGACTGAATTCTGCTTCGAATGCTTCACTTCGCTTAACACCACTGAGGACCTTTCCACAGGTGAGGTTCTAGCTCCTGGCAACCTCACCGATCTCTGTTTGAAGAGACCACAGCGCTCATGGATTCTTTGCCTAAGCAAGTGACGACACGTTTATCAATCACGTGGCCTGAGCTGCAATACCATACACAGCCACTATACAGTGTACGGTGCTGTGCTGGGTGGATTGGAGGAGACCATGGCAATCGTTGGAGCCCCGCAGCCTCTTCAAACAGGAGATCAGCGGGGGTACCGATCACATACTGATGACTTGAGGAGATGTCATTGGTATTAACCCCTTTAACTTTGATAATCCCTTTAAACCATATACCAAGGTATACCAGCCCAATGGAGGTCAAAAAGAAAAATTTTTCATAGTGGGAGACTATGGATTCCTCTCACATATGCGCATATACAAAAAAAGAATATCGCAAACGCCATGTGAAACCACCCTAGATATCTCCATGCCAAAAAGATAGCTTGTACTACAGTCACCACGTCTGTGTACTACAGTCACCACGTCTTCTCTCATACTTCTCTCCTTCAGATATCAGGGGCATGGGTGAGATCTGACCTATTCATCATGGATGGATAGATAGATAGATAAATAGATAGATAGATAGATAGATAGATAGATAGATAGATAGGAGATAGGAGATAGATAGATAGATAATAGATAGATAGATAGATAGATAGATAGATAGATAGATAGATAGATAGATAGATAGATATTAGATAGATGATAGATAAGGAGATAGAAGATAGATAATATAGATAGATGATAGATAGATAGATAAATAGATGAAAAAATTTGATAGATATGGGATAGATAGATTATAAATATGAGGTATAAGATAGATAAATATGGGATAGATAGATAGATAGATAGATAGATAGATAGATAGATAATATAATAGATATATAGATAGATAGATAATAAATATGAGGTATAAGATAGATGATAGATAGATGATAGATAGATATTATTTACAGTAACAATGTACATATGACGGTATGTTTTGTGTGTCGCCTGCTCTCTCATGGTGATTGCTCCCTCAGCCCGTGCACTAATCATGTCTGATGCGCAGCACATACAGCGCCGGTTACATCCACTCCCCGGTCATGTGATGTGCCCCCGGGGCGGCTCGGTGTCCCAGGAGACGCCTGGGCATTAGGTGTGTGTAATTTGCATATGGCATGTAAATATTGGTGGGCAGTGCATGGTGGGAGGCGTACTTCCAGCACTGAGTTGCCTAGGAACGTGGAGCACTTGGAAGGAGATGAAGAGTGGATGTGAGCGAGGCTGGAGACGTGTGAGGCATTATGTAACACCAGAACGGTTCACATGAGGTAGTCCAGGAGAATAATAAAGCGACGGATAATCTGCCACTTTATATTAATCTTTGAGTCGCTCTGTGCTGTATAATAAGTGACCACCTCCTCCTTACATCAGTTTCTGGGAATTCTAGATGACAACCTCGATGTCCTCAGCTGCCACAGCGGCAGTAATCCAGCTTTCCCAGCTTCTCGATCAAAGACAGAGCCTCTAGGTGTAATGGTAACGCCCCTGTTGCTCCTAGAGCCTCATTTACATATATTAAAACATCATTTTTTTCTCAGCAATGCGGGCACATATGAACATGGGACCAACACAGATGTCTTCAGCTGCCAAGAGCACATGTAACAGGTCAGCCGGTGTCATGGGTACAAAACTGCTGACAGATGCCCTTTAAAGGGTTTCTATCACTTCGTATGACATATTTAGCTGTCAGACACTAGCGATCCGCTAGTGTCTGCTCTAACAAACCATCCTAATATAAGAGCTTTTGGGGCAGCCGTTTTGCTAAAATAACAACTTATATCTATATGCTAATGAGCCTCTAGGTGCTATGGGGGCGTCATTAGCACCTAGAGGCTCCGTCTACCTTCATAAACTGCCGCCGCCCAGCGCGTCCCTCCAGCCCGCCCATCTCCTGCTGAATGCGATCCTCTCCGTGCGCGTCTCTGTTCTGCGCATGCGCAGTGAATGTCTGACCGCTTCCCTGCTCAGACATCTCCACTGCGCCTGCGCCGATGACATCATAGTGCCCCGAGGAACAGGCGCAGTGGAGATGTCTGAGCAGGGAAGCGGTCAGACATTCACTGCGCATGCGCAGAATAGAGACGCGCACGGAGAGGATCGCATTCAGCAGGAGATGGGCGGGCTGGAGGGACGCGCTGGGCGGCGGCAGTTTAGGAAGGTAGACGGAGCCTCTAGGTGCTAATGACGCCCCCATAGCACCTAGAGGCTCATTAGCATATAGATATAAGTTGTTATTTTAGCAAAACGGCTGCCCCAAAACCTATTATATTAGGATGGTTTGTTAGAGCAGACACTAGCGGATCGCTAGTGTCTGACACCTAAATATGTGATATGAAGTGATAGAAACCCTTTAAAACCAAGTTGAACATGGACTACAGAGTAGTTACCAAGAGGTGGCACTAGAGAGACAGTTCTCTTCCTCCTGGAGCGGCTGGATCTCTGCAAGGAGAACCAGGACCTTTGAAGAGCTACTACTTGGAAGATGACCTGACCCACTATGGCCCTTGTCACTCGTGCTTACTCAGGTTTCTTCTCCTGTTACCTACTTATTATTCTGCGAGACATGTGGACCACACGCCCATATCCTGCTCCATCCAGTAAATGCCAGTCCTCGCTTGCGTCACACAGCAATGGGACAAGGGAGATGCTGGGAACAGAAACGGGTCCTGAGGAACCAGAGAGAGCGACGGCTCTGGGCTTAGGGCGGTCAATCAATGCGCAGAGAGTGTTGTATACAGGGGAGCGGCACATCGGACCGACGCGAGGATGATGGTGCTGATCGTAAAGTGGTAATCTGGTGCTCAAAGCAATGACAGGGCTCTGCTCACACTGTGCATGTCAAACTCTGCAGAACGGTGAAGGTTATATACTTCTCCTTGGATTATAGGTTTGTATTGGGGCCCTATATGCAGGGTTAGGGCACCTGTACCCAGGGGGTAGACTGGCAATAGACCCTACAGGGAAATTTGCAGATGAGCCAAAGCCCAGGGGGGCCACCTGAGCCGCCCCCTGAATTCAACTGTATGGCAGTCCTTAGGAGGATGATACAGTTGAATACTGTGGCGAGGGTAGCAGTATATTGTGCTGCACTGTGGTATTTGGTTCTGATGGGGCAGTATATTGTGCTGCACTGTGGTTTTTGATTCTGCTGGGGCAGTATATTGTGCTGCACTGTGGTATTCGGTTCTGCTGGGGCAGTACACTGCGTGCAGAATTATTAGGCAAATGAGTATTTTGACCACATCATCCTCTTTATGCATGTTGTCTTACTCCAAGCTGTATAGGCTCGAAAGCCTACTACCAATTAGGCATATTAGGTGATGTGCATCTCTGTAATGAGAAGGGGTGTGGTCTAATGACATCAACACCCTATATCAGGTGTGCATAATTATTAGGCAACTTCCTTTCCATTGGCAAAATGGGTCAAAAGAAGGACTTGACAGGCTCAGAAAAGTCAAAAATAGTGAGATATCTTGCAGAGGGATGCAGCACTCTTAAAATTGCAAAGCTTCTGAAGCGTGATCATCGAACAATCAAGCGTTTCATTCAAAATAGTCAACAGGGTCGCAAGAAGCGTGTGGAAAAACCAAGGCGCAAAATAACTGCCCATGAACTGAGAAAAGTCAAGCATGCAGCTGCCAAGATGCCACTTGCCACCAGTTTGGCCATATTTCAGAGCTGCAACATCACTGGAGTGCCCAAAAGCACAAGGTGTGCAATACTCAGAGACATGGCCAAGGTAAGAAAGGCTGAAAGACGACCACCACTGAACAAGACACACAAGCTGAAACGCCAAGACTGGGCCAAGAAATATCTCAAGACTGATTTTTCTAAGGTTTTATGGACTGATGAAATGAGAGTGAGTCTTGATGGGCCAGATGGATGGGCCCGTGGCTGGATTGGTAAAGGGCAGAGAGCTCCAGTCCGACTCAGACGCCAGCAAGGTGGAGGTGGAGTACTGGTTTGGGCTGGTATCATCAAAGATGAGCTTGTTGGGCCTTTTCGGGTTGAGGATGGAGTCAAGCTCAACTCCCAGTCCTACTGCCAGTTTCTGGAAGACACCTTCTTCAAGCAGTGGTACAGGAAGAAGTCTGCATCCTTCAAGAAAAACATAATTTTCATGCAGGACAATGCTCCATCACACACGTCCAAGTACTCCACAGCGTGGCTGGCAAGAAAGGGTATAAAAGAAGAAAATCTAATGACATGGCCTCCTTGTTCACCTGATCTGAACCCCATTGAGAACCTGTGGTCCATCATCAAATGTGAGATTTACAAGGAGGGAAAACAGTACACCTCTCTGAACAGTGTCTGGGAGGCTGTGGTTGCTGCTGCTGCACGCAATGTTGATGGTGAACAGATCAAAACACTGACAGAATCCATGGATGGCAGGCTTTTGAGTGTCCTTGCAAAGAAAGGTGGCTATATTGGTCACTGATTTGTTTTTGTTTTGTTTTTGAATGTCAGAAATGTATATTTGTGAATGTTGAGATGTTATATTGGTTTCACTGGTAAAAATAAATAATTGAAATGGGTATATATTTGTTTTTTGTTAAGTTGCCTAATAATTATGCACAGTAATAGTCACCTGCACACACAGATATCCCCCTAAAATAGCTAAAACTAAAAACTACTTCCAAAAATATTCAGCTTTGATATTAATGAGTTTTTTGGGTTCATTGAGAACATGGTTGTTGTTCAATAATAAAATTAATCCTCGAAAATACAACTTGCCTAATAATTCTGCACTCCCTGTATATTGTGCTGCACTGTGGTATTTGGTTCTGCTGGGGCAGTATATTGTGCTGCACTGTGGTATTTTGCTCTGGTCAGGCAGTATATTGTGCTGCACTGTGGTATTTGGTTCTGCTGGGGCAGTATATTGTGCTGCACTGTGGTATTTGGTTCTGCTGGGGCAGTATATTGGGCTGCACTGTGGTATTTAGCTCTGGTAAGGCAGTATATTGTGCTGCACTGTGGTATTTAGCTCTGGTAAGGCAGTATATTGTGCTGCACTGTGCTATTTGGTTCTGCTGGGGCGGTACAACATAAGGGAGACCTTTAGGTTTTTTCTAGAGCAACTTTAAGTTCCCAGAGTCCGCCCCTGCCTGTACCTTATTATACAATATTACTTTTCTAGTGAGGGATCTTCTTCGGGGCCACAAAGAACCACAGCCTATAGATAAGATGTGTTAAAAGGGCTGTCCGAGTGTTTAAAACTGATGACCTACTTATTAGTATGTGTCTGATGGGGTTTCTAACGCCTGGCACCCCTGCTGATCAGCTCTTTGAAGCTGTATGGCCTCCTTGCAGCTTACCAAGCACAGCACCACCCACTGGACTGTGGCTGTGCTTGGTATTGCAGCTCAGCCCTATTCACTTGCATCTATGCCATGTAACCGATGAACATGACATCAATGGTGTAGGGCGCTTGCGGCGCTCACGGAGCACCGTGGTCTCTTCAAACAACTGATAGTCATGGTGTAGTGTCCCACTACGTAAGGGTGGGCACTACACAAGGGTCAATTGGGTCACGTTGTTCTCCACCTCCTGTGGAATATGGTCATTGTATTTTATATTGCATTTTAATGTATATTGTCATGTTATTTATGTTATATCCTGTATACCAGGCCTGTTAGGGGTGTAGTTCCTCCTCCTAGGCAGTAGAGGGGGCTAGGGAACCCCCTTATATATATAGTCAGGTCCTGTTCAGGGTGGGTGTGGAGTGTTTAGAAGCCAATTGTGCACCTAAGCCAGAGAGTAGCTGAGGAGCAGCTTCTGACATGCAACTAGATAGCCCAGGCTTCTAGCTTGCCACCAGGAGAAGAGTCTGCCTCCTGAGAAACTAAGTTCCTATAAAAGGTACAGTGCAGAGCCAAGTTGATTCCAGCCAAACAGAGAGAGCTGAAGGGCAGAAGGATATATTTACAGCAAGGAGACATATACCAGAGGAAGTTTTCCCTACCCAAGGATAAAGCCAGCAATAGGGCATACGGGCCTTGGAGAAAGCCAGACAGGATCTGAGGAAGGTACAGCCTGATCTGTAAGTGTTTAACCCTCTGAGTATCTTGCAAGAACATTGCCTGCCTGTCACAGCCTTTTACATG
Organism: Bufo bufo; assembly: GCF_905171765.1. NCBI lineage: Eukaryota > Metazoa > Chordata > Amphibia > Anura > Bufonidae > Bufo > Bufo bufo. The sequence continues at coordinate 770,882,072 of NC_053389.1, read as the reverse complement.
TGGAACTGACTAAAGACTGTAAATAGTTGAACTGTTCAGTAAAAGGAAGTTTTGGTTCACTGCAACATGTGTTCCTCAATTATTACTACAAGAAATCGGTGTGCCACCGTTACCGGCACTGGCGTCATGAACTCAAAGGGATCTTGCCACCGGAACATTAAACCTGCAACACCCAGGGCACCTCACCTACCACCTGGCCTGGTCCCTATACACTGAGAATGCCCCAGAGGATCCATGTGCCAGCCTCTCCATCACTGCTGTACGCCTGCCCTGGGTATATAAAAACTGTGAGTACCAAGAACAACCCTCGGTTTGTTAACTACCCCTGTGACCTCACATTCGCTCACCCTGCAGGGCTTGCGTACTGCATATTTTGGCATCACGAACAGGATACGATTATTCCTACGCCATAGTGGAATCTGAACTGTGTGCCAATATTGCCTATAAAGTGATAAATGCCCTATCTGTTTGAAAATTGTTGGGCCAAAGAACTGTGAAAAATCGCGCTGTGAAAACTGTATATTGTGGACTGTTTGCCGCTTCCTGTCAGTGAATTGACAGCCTTGTGCTTAAAGATGGCCGCCTAAGCTAACTGGAATTATTGCTGCGCCATCGCTGTATTTTGTTGGCGGGAAGAATTTGGCGCCTTCTGTTGAAAAAGCGGGAAGGGCTGTATGTTCGCGCCACCGCCTTATCATCTAATTTGCATGTCTGCCAAGATGGACTCCGCCTCCCCCATGTTGGAGTACCTAGGGGGCGGCCTCCCGGAGCAGTGGGAGGTCTTGTGTGAAGTTCTGAGAGCCGCCCTGTCGTCCACCAGAGAAGGATCGGGCATGTTGGAGAGAGAGGATTGCTCTAATCTAATGGCTTCACCTACCGTCAGGACTGCAGAGCCTGCAATGTTCGAGGAGGAAGAGGCACCGCCGGCCTATACTCCGGGACCGGAGAGGCCACCCTGCTTTCCACCGCGGTCGCAGCCCGAGCCGTGCTATGATGGATTTATAACGCCCTCTGGGCAATGGCCCTTGTTGATGGCCGAGATACGCGCTGCGGCCATACAAAAAACGACCAGAAAGAAAATCTACTTTGAGGAGCTTTCGAAAACTGTCTACAAGCGCCACGCGAACACTCAGCCCCGTCTGGAGAGAAGGATGGGGGTAGTGGTGGCATTCGATAAAAACCAGAGGTTCGGATTTATTAAAGACTACTCCACAGGCCGAGACTTTTTTGTGAACCGGAGGTCTGTAAAGCACAGCTACCTGCCGGGACATTTGCACAACCTCCGCGAAGGAGAAGAGGTGGAGTTCACCCCCGCTGAGGGACTGAGAGGTCCGTATGGCACAGCAGTAGCCCGTCCCAAGCCGGGACGAGAGGATTGGAAAGAGCCTGAGGAGTCCACCAGTCCAGAATGTGAGCAAGAGCGCCCGATGGAACCGGCTCACAACACGTACCAGGAGAGGGGTTCCTTCACCGGCCCCAATGTCTTCTGGCAGCCTACAGTGTTGGAGAAACGGGTGAGCCCTTATCCCTCACCTGAGTTGCCCCGCAGGGAAAAGACACAAGCGGAGATGGAGAACATGCAAAGATTCCACGAGACCCTTGATGCCCTGCGACGAGGAAAAAGTTGCGACCTCGCACCTGAGCCTGCTGTGACAGTGCCGGTTCCCTGCAGCGGAGCATCGCCCGAGAGACTGGAGGAACAGATAGCCAGGTTAGAGATCCACCTTCATGGCCTGCGCCAACTTGTCACGTCCAGAGTGGTACCGATACCACCGGACCATAGTGATCCCCCAAAGAACTCTGATGTCCCCGAGCCTGCAGTAAAAGTTCCCGTTGCCACCAGCTCGGCGACCTCCATCGCTGTGCCCACCGTTGCTGTACCTGAGAAACTTTGCTATTCCAGGAGTCGGGTCCGTCGCCTGAAGCCGGCGCCACCCAGACCTATGGAGCCTCCTGCAGCATCAACCCCCAGGCTTGCGGAGCCCGTGCAATTGACAGGCCCATTTATTATACAGTTGCCTGCAAATACTATTTTGTGGGCCAGCCAAGTATTGATCCACACAGGCCACGACTCAGAGCGGAGCCAGGATGTACCACATCTGATGACCAGTATGAACTGGATACATACCTGTAAGTAGGCCTGCTAGGCCATGTTTTGCTGATGGACCCTCACAGTGAATTTAACTGTTTCAGGACAGGAGTCCTATGTTTTGGCCCAAAGAGCTGCTGCCAGATACCCACGGCCCAGTGGTAGTTGAAAAGCCACTGAGTATACCAATAGCTCTTCTGCCATACTGTTTACCAGGACATCCTGCCTGCTTTAAAGTGCTATCCAAGTTGTGCCTGCTGTTTTTGTTTTGCACCTTTACCCTTTTTAACCCCCTTTTCAGTTTGAATAGGGATATTACAGCACTACTTTTATCTACCAGGACTTGCCAGGGGAAAAGTATCCCTGAAATGTAGAGTTCTGTGCTGTGACTTTTATATGCAATCTTAATTCAAGAACTGTGCCCAGAGATGACTACAATGCATGTGGGCCTCTGAGATGCTGTTTTATGGGACTATTGTATTTTATTATTATGGACTATCCTGGTTATTCCTGATACGCTGTACCAGGTCAGCGCCCCTGTTCCCTATACTATCCTGAGTGAAGAGAACGACGCCCCTTTTCACCGCACTTGTTCCTTTGCCAGCGGAGCTGCCTTATATTTTCATTGCAAATGTAGATGTCTGTGCCTGCTTTGCATTTTTGTCTTTCAGGTTACAGTTTCCAGCTGGGCGGGCCCCTTGTGTTGCGCCGAGGACGGGCAACCTCAAAGCAATGGGTTATGTAGTGTCCCACTACGTAAGGGTTGGCACTAGACAAGGGTCAATTGGGTCACGTTGTTCTCCACCTCCTGTGGAACATGGTCATTGTATTTTATATTGCATTTTAATGTATATTGTCATGTTATTTATGTTATTTCCTGTATACCAGGCATGTTAGGGGTGTAGTTCCTCCTCCTAGGCAGTAGAGGGAGCTAGGGAACCCCCTTATATATATAGTCAGGTCCTGTTCAGGGTGGGTGTGGAGTGTTTAGAAGCCAATTGTGCACCTTAGCCAGAGAGTAGCTGAGGAGCAGCTTCTGACATGCAGCTAGATAGCCCAGGCTTCTAGCTTGCCACCAGGAAAAGAGTCTGCCTCATGAGAAACTAAGTTCCTATAAAAGTACAGTGCAGAGCCAAGTTGATTCCAGCCAAACAGAGAGCTGAATGGCAGAAGGATATATTTACAGCAAGGAGACCAGAGGAAGTTTTCCCTACCCAAGGATAAAGCCAGCAATAGGGCATACGGGCCTTGGAGAAAGCCAGACAGGATCTGAGGAAAGTACAGCCTGATCTGTAAGTGTTTAACCCTCTGAGTATCTTGCAAGAACATTGCCTGCTGTGTAATATAAAGCCTGCCTGTCACAACCTTTTACATGTGGAAGTGACTAAAGACTGTAAATAGTTGAACTGTTCAGTAAAAGGAAGTTTTGGTTCACTGCAACGTGTGTTCCTCAATTATTACTACAGAGAGTTCCCCAGAGGATCCATGTGCCAGCCTCTCCATCAATGCTGTACGCCTGCCCGGGGTATATAAAAACTGAGTACCAAGAACAACCCTCGGTTTGTTAACTACCCCTGTGACCTCACATTCGCCCACCCTGCAGGGCTGCGTACTGCAGTGGTGCCAAGAGTTGGACCCCCACCGATCAGATACTGATAGCCTACCCTGAGGATGTCAGTATTAAACATTCGGACAACCCCTTTAATATCTCACCTACTTGTCTGATATTGTAATCCATTGCAGCACAAATCCGCCTGTATCATGTGGACCTCCCCTAACGTTTAGCAAGATCCCCATATGTCCATGACCCCAGCTGTCTGCGCCCCTGCCTTGTCCACATGCTACAGAATGACTCCACATGGATTTGTATGGTATGATGGAGATCTCCAAGCCCCCCAGCACTGGCCACAGATTTCATCTATTGCTGTGCAAATCCGACTGTAACATAAAAATTCTGCTGCAGATTTCAAGCCTTCAAAGAAATCTAGGATCCTTCCTTTCAAAAAGAGGTTTGCAGCAGCTGAGGCGTGTACCATCTGCTCACAGTACACATCTGGCTGGGTGCGGAGCGCCTCATACCTCGGCGTACTGCTGGTTCTTTCTGATTGACGGGCTGGATATTGCTTTGGTTGACAGAATGGCCCTGTGTGCAGACGACTGGTCCATCTCCTGATCTTATCACCAGCAGAAGTAGCTGAGTGACATTCTGTTACCTGCTGAACTCACAACCTGTTCTGACCGCATGACAATCAAGGTGTTTTCCCCCAGGGAGGCTCCACCACAAGGTCACTACATGCTGCTTACACAAGAAGTAGCAAAAAGGAAAGATCAAAATGTACAAAATACCCTAAGAAATCCCAGTCTTACATCAAGTGCTAATGGAACTCATTGCTCTATAACCAACATCATCGTATGGGCAACTACCTTCCCTGAGAAAATCAACTCGCACGTACATCGTGAGTTCACACATAATTCTACATGAAAGTTGTATTATACTCCAGAGCTGCACTCACTATTCTGCTGGTGCAGTCACTGTACATGCATTACTTATCCTGTACAGATCCTGACTTACATCCTGTATTATACTCCAGAGCTGCACTCACTATTCTGCTGGTGGAGTCACTGTGTACATACATTACCTATCCTATACTGATACTAAGTTACATCCTGTATTATACTGTAGAGCTGCACTCACTATTCTGCTGGTGCAGTCACTGTGTACATACATCACATTACTTATCCTGTACTGATCCTGAGTTACATCCTGTATTATACTCCAGAGCTGCACTCTCTATTCTGCTAGTGGAGTCACTGTACATACATTACTTATCCTGTACTGATCCTAAATTACATCCTGCATTATACTCCAGAGCTGCACTCACTATTCAGCTAGTGGAGTCACTGTGTACATACATTACCTATCCTATACTGATACTAAGTTACATCCTGTATTATACTGTAGAGCTACACTCACTATTCTGCTGGTGCAGTCACTGTGTACATACATCACATTACTTATCCTGTACTGATCCTGAGTTACATCCTGTATTATACTCCAGAGCTGCACTCTCTATTCTGCTAGTGGAGTCACTGTACATACATTACTTATCCTGTACTGATCCTGACTTACATCCTGCATTATACTCCAGAGCTGCACTCACTATTCAGCTAGTGGAGTCACTGTACATACATTACTTATCCTGTACTGATCCCGAGTTACATCCTGTATTATACTCCAGAGTTGAACTCACTATTCTGCTAGTGGATTCACTGTTTATATACAGTACGTTACTTATCCTGTACTGATCTTGACTTACATCCTGTATTATACTCCAGAGCTGCAATTCATTGATCCTCTTTAAAGGACTCCATAAACATTAGTCTATTTTCGTCGGAACCCACCGGGAACAGGAGGTTTGTCCAACGCTCTACTGTATATGGGGAGCTTCCATCTCTCCCTTGACAGTTAATGTCGGTGGAGAGAAGGATCGGGTGAAATGAATACTTTCACCCGAACATTTGCTTGCCCGGCAGATAAGCTGACGCCATAGGTTTCTGGCAGCAGCTTTTCTCAGCTTTTTTCTCATAGAATACACATACATGTTCAGCTGAGCCAAATGTGTGTATGGGGAAGCCGGGAGAGATGGCTGATCAGATGAAATTTCAAACAATAAGCCGTGATGTCAGAGCTCAGACAGATACATGCGGGAAGCATTCCTATCATGCTTACTGGCACGGAACGGTATGTCTACTACCACTACAGTGTACTATGCCCCAGATCCCAATCATCCACAACAAAACAGCGCCTGAGACAAACGTCCATCCACGAGTAGTAGGTGTCTTCTAGGGAAGGTTCAAGTGTGGTTAATCTAGCCTGATCTACATGCTAAGGAGGAACCCCCTACTCCTTGTGATGTCTTAGGGTTAATCTACAGGGTCAAGACGGAAAAGCTCCTTTAGGCCTCATGCACGCGGCCGTTGTGCGGCAGTTCCATGCATTGGGGACCGCAATTTGTGCTCCCCAATGCATGGGCAACATCCGTGCAGCGGCCGGGACGGATCGAGACCCATTCAACTTGAATGGGTCAGTGATCCATCCGCACCGTAAAAAAAATAGAACATGTTCTATTTTTTTGCGGTGTGGAGGCACGGACAGAAACCACACGGAAGCACTCCGTAGTGCTTCCGTGGGCTTCTGATCCATGCTTCCGTTCCGCACCGCACCTCCCGGATTGCGGACTCATTCAAGTTAATGGGTCCGCATCCGTGATGCAGGGTGGACACGGCCGGCCAGGCAGTGTTAGACTGGATTTCCTTGGGCCTACCACAGGAAATTAATTTAGGGGCCCAACGCCTATATCAGATACTGTAAGGCCCCTTTCACACAAACGATCCGGATGAGGTCCGGATGCGTTCAGGATAAACGCGCACCATTTCGCAAGCAAGTTCAGTCAGTTTTGTCTGCGATTGCGTTCAGTGGTTCAGTTTTTTTCACGCGGGTGAAATGCGCATTGATGTGTTTTTTTCACGCGCGTGATAAAAAACGGAATGTTTACAAACAACATCTCATAGCAACCATCAGTGAAAAACGCATCGCATCTGCCCTTGCTTGCGGATGCGATGCGTTTTTCACACAGCCCCATTCACTTCTATGGGGCCAGCGTTGCGTGAAAAACGCAGAATATAGAACATGCTGCGATTTTCATGCAATGTACAAGTGATGCGTCCAAAAACACCTGCGCGGAAATCACGCTCGTGTGAAAGGGGCCTAAGTGTCTGACTGGCAGGGGGTCCAATGTCTGGGGACTTCATCAGTTATGAGTACAGGGTTCCTATGTTCCCCAGTTTAAATGGAGTGGCCTTCACACGTGTCTGCTGCTGCTCCATCCAACTCTATGGGACTCCCAGAGTCACACAGAGCTGAATGGGGCGGCAGTAGACACGCCCGACCACCAACTTCATCAGGATTGGCAGATCACCTAATGTGTATGTGGGTGTCCTGAATCTGCCCCGATGGTAGATGTCGAAGAAAAGAAGGTTCAGGCAGTTGGATTTCATGTCCTATCCTTTGTTCTCACAAGAGGTAGGATGCCACCAGAGATGCCGGGCACCTGCTTAGGACCTATTTACATGGACCGATACACAGGGAAACAGAACAGTGATTTCACGTGATGCATAAACAATCATATCGCCGGAAAAACGAGCAATGACTGGCGGCACATTTCCTTGAACGTTAATTCCTGATAACTGGTCCCAAAATCTGCTTTCTCTCAGTTGAGAACACGTAGAGTGTTCATGTATATGGTGGGTCAGAAGAAATCTAAGGCTATTTTCACACTAGCTTTTTCAATTCCGCAATTGAGATCCGTCATAGGATCTCAATAGCGGTGAAAACGCTTCAGTTTTGTCCCCATTGTCAATGGGGACAAAACTGAACTGAACAAAACAGATATGCATCAAAATGCATTCTGTTTGGTTGCACTCCCATCGCGGACAGAATAACGCTGCAAGTAGCGTTTTTCTGTCCGCGATGTAAGTCAATGGGGACGGATCCGTTTTCCTGCATGTGTCATGACGGATCCGTCATGGCTATATAAGACATAATACAACCGGATCCGTTCATGACGGTTGCAGATCCATGCCGGATCTGCAAAAAATGCTAGTGTGAAAGTAGCCTAAGGTGGGTTGTGGGCTTTAGATTTTTAAAGAAATGGGAAGTGGCAAATTAAGTGCCAGATCCAAATCCTATTGATAAAAACAGAAGATGAATGAAGGATCTTGTCCTTGACTCAAGCAGATACTTTTAGCACCTCAGAAGTGAAATCTACCTGTCTCGTGCAGAGAACCTGCTTTTAAACAGAAGCCTAACTAACATATGAATAGAGAGGTCACTGTCTTCCACAAAAGTAGTACGCTCATCCTCTACTGCTGTCATTCACATGATTTGAATGGCACACTTACATTATAACATTGCCCATGTCCCATGCAATACTGTCCTTACTAACATGAATGGAGAGGTCACTTTCCCCTGCAAACTCACTGCACACATCCCTTGCTGCTGTCATCATTCCCACGATCTGATTGGTTGTCGAAGGTTTTACACTACACGCATCTTTGTGACATCGCCCATGTCCCATGCAGCCCTGTCCTTGCCAACATATGAATAAACAGGTCACTGTCACCCACAAACTCATTGGACTCTACTTCTGCTGCTGTCATCATTCCCATGATCTGATTGGTTGTCAAACGTTTTACACTGCACACTTAGGTTAGTTTCATACTGGCGTTGTGAGATCCGACAGGGAAACATCCTGCCGGGTCTCTCTGGATCGGGCATTGCCGGAAGCCACAGCGTTGCCATCCAGCCCCATTAACTATAATGGGGATCGGTAGAGATCCGGTTGTAACCAGCCTTACTTTGTGACATTGCCTATATCCCTTGCATTTCTGTCCATACTAACATATGTAATTTATATATACACTGTCACCCACAAACTCAGTACACTCATCCTCTGCTGCTGTCCTCATTCCCATGATCTGATTGGCTGTCGATAGGTTTACAGTGCACGCTTCCTTTGTGACACTCCCTGATGTCCCATGCAGCCTTGCCTTACTAATAGATAAATGAAGAGGTCACTGTCTCCCACAAACTCAGTACACTCATCCTCTGCTGCTGTCCTCATTCCCATGATCTGATTGGCTGTCGATAGGTTTACAGTGCACGCTTCCTTTGTGACACTCCCTGATGTCCCATGCAGCCTTGCCTTACTAATAGATAAATGAAGAGGTCACTGTCACCCACAAACTCAGTACACTCATCCTCTGCTGCAGTCCTCATTCTCATGATCTGGCATCCATTTCAGCTATAATTTTACACCAGATATTGATAAGTCTGCTTGGCCATGGTGGCCCAGCTCCATCCACTAAGCCGCACCCACTTTTTTTAAAAATGTGTCATGTGACGCAGACAAAAAGCAAAAAAGTTTTTGTGCCTTTTTCATAGTAGTAAACTGGTGTAATTTCCTCTATTACTGTTCTTATTTCAGAGCCACTAAAACGTCCGCTTGATGCCGGGACAGGCGCCTAATGCCTATGGTAGTAGTATATAGTGGTGTGACCCCCTGCTCGAACGTACGGTACCTCATATTATATGGTGGTCCTATTGCCAGATTTGCCATTTACAGAATTTCTAAGCATCTCCGGAGTGGACTGACGTAGAGAGGAGTCCACTACAAACCGGTCTATGGCATGCATTCTTTCAATACAACGGAAATAACGGAGGCAGTAAAATACTCACTCATCGTAATCGAAGACTGTCAGCTCCATCAAATCTCTCACCTCTTCCTCCATTTTCAAGGGGGTCTGTATAGAAAAAAGTACCAGGCAATCGGTCAGTAACACATAGATGTCTGTGCCCAGGGAGTATGGAGGTTATTACGACTCTGTACCTGGTTCTCCGAGCTGAGGAGTCCAAGGTGGCTGCTGGATTGTCTGCTCACGCGTAGTTACCTCTGCCTAGTTTTGTAACTCTACAGATGTATACAGGTATGCACTGAAGCACGGAGAATGACAGGTGTATCGTACCCCCCCCCCCCTTTCCTCAAGACGTCATGCGGGTGGGAGTCGGGAAGTCTGACCAATGGACTGGAGTGGGTGTGAACAACCCTTCCATCTAACCTGATCTGCTACAATTCTCTGCACCACACAACTATGCAGGACACAGCTGCTTGCCTCAGCAGGTATTTTTCCATCTGCCCTCCTACTATACTCCCCCCCCCCCCCCCCTCCGACAGGATTTCCTTAATCAGAATAGACAGGTGAAGTAACCTACCTGTATGGGCCAGTACTTAAGACACCTTGAGAGACCCTCGGATAAAGTAAGCCTCTAGCTTCAGGAAGCAAGGAAGGGTCAGAAGCCCCGAGCCGGGCGCTGCAGCACCGCCAGGACTCTTTCCAATAAAAACTTTTGGCCTGTCACCATGACGTGTCAAGTTTTCTGCAAGATAGGGCGGGAAAAAAATCCACATTTGTCTCACGTGGATTTGTTGCACCTTTTGCATCTGTGGTGGAAATCAGCAGTGATTTACATGGTGGACATTTTAAGCGGTCTGGACAATGCTGCCGATTTTCTGCCGTGGAATTGCAGCGATTACACCTAAGGCCTCCTGCACACGAACGCATTCGTTCCGTTCCGTGCATTGGGGACCGCAATTTGCAGTCCCCAATGCACGGGCAACCTCCGTGCGGCCGCCGGGACGGATCCAGACCCATTCAACTTGAATGGGTTGGCATCCATCCGTTCCAAAAAAAGATACAGCAAGTTCTATCTTTTTGCGGTCGGGAGTACGGAACGGAACCCTACAGAAGCACTCCGTAGTGCTTCTGTAGTGTTCCGTGCTTCCGTTCCACATCTCCGGATTTGCGGGCCCATTCAAGTCAATTGGTCCGCATCCGTCATGCGGAATGCACACAAAACGGTGCCTGTGTATTGCGGATCCACATATGCAGGCCGCAATACGGCAACGGGACACCCAGATAAGTGCTCTCCTTATGGAAGATTTCTACTACTAATGGCAACCGTGGCAACAGGTTGCCTCCCAGCTTTCCGCATTTTCACACGAGCGTATTCAGCCGGGAAAACGCGCTCCGTGTGACGGCTGAACATTGCTCCTGTGAAGTGAACTCGCAACGTCACAGTGATTTCTGATGCTGTGAATTCCCGTCTCACCGCGGGTCCACTGAACTTTACTTACCTAATGCGGTGACTACAGTTCAGTAGATCGGCGGTGAGAAGGGAATTCACAGCAGCATAAATCGCTGTGACGCTGCGAGTTCACTTCACAGGGGCAATGTTCAGTGGAGCGCGTTTCCCGGACTGAATATGCTCATGCCAAACTGGTCAATGGCACGTTAATCTGCATCGTAAGGGTGCAGAAAGACCAGGATGAACAGTGCTACCCAGATTCTGTAATGCATCTGTAGGGGACTCCTAGAACCGCACATTAAAGGGGATGCCCCATTCTGGTCCTATGGTCCCTGCCAGTTGGCTGTAGCAGTCACGTGTACCTACAGCACGTCATCGCTTCAAGTAAACAAAGACCAGCGGGGATCACCGTGAGGTTCTGCCGGAACGGCAGACAACCCCTTTAAGAAAAGCTTGAACGAGACATATCTGTCATATAAAGGTCAGTTACGTAAGAGCACCGGCGTGGTAACACGATGTTCTTACGCATCTTTGTGTGTTTACACAAGTTTAACGAGATGTGACAGTTTTTGTATGAGAATGTAGGGAATGTGCCAGGATCCTACTCACTGGCCAGTCTCAGCTGCAGCAGTCCTGCGTGCAATAAAAACATGTAAGGCTCTGTTCACACTACTGTCAGTGGCTCATGCCATGCAGCACGTACTGTCAGGAGGCCAGAACCCATTATAAGTCAGCCGTGGTAAAGCTGCAGCATTTGTTCTGTGATCGCCATATTATTAACCTATCCCCTATTCTGCGGTAACTGGTGGGCCCCCGCTGATCACAAGAACGGGGGTTATATGCGCCACAAATAATTGAGCAGCAGCGCACATGCTTTACCTGACGCTCCATTCTTTCTAGTACATGGGACTCCAGTTCTCTTGATCGGTGGGGTTACCAACAGTCGGACCCCCCCACTGGGCTGTCCTACTGAGACAACTTATCTCCTATCCACAGGATAGGGGATACGCGTTTGATCAGTGGGGGTCCGACCTCTGGGACCCCCACCATTTATGAGAACTGGGGCCTGTGGTGCCCCATTTGAATGGATCGGCGGTCACACAGGCACGATGTCGCTCCATTTAGCATTATGGGGCTGCCAAGATAGCCGAAATTTTGCACTTGGCTGTCCGATAGAGCTGAATGGAGTGGTGGACACAAAAATGTCAAGTCTCATGTAGATATGGCCTAAATCAAGAAACGTCGGTATAGCTGATATCTGGCCCTAGGCCTGACCAGCTATGTCCTCGGGGTGATGGGAATTGAGCGGGATTTTGTGGTCGAATCATGATTTTTGCCACAAAATCTGCACAAAATTACCAAACCTGCAACGTAATGCGTGTCATTTTTGATCATGGGATTCTGATGCTTGATGGTGGGATTGCGGTAACAGGAACAGGAGAGAGACGTGCAGACCCCTTACTGTGCTGATCTTTATCCTAATGACAGACCACCAATGGTGCATCCTGAAGGTCCAGTAATGAAGATCAATAATCTGGCACCTCTCAGGTCACAATGATACTGACTCATGGCTACACAGGAAAAAGGGGGATTTCTGCGGTAAATCCGATTTACAATCCGTGCCGAGGGTCAATCTCCGCTGTGGATCTGTATGCAGCGTGTGGATGACTTTCCATCACTTCGCTGCTACTGTAAAATGCAGCGATTTTCTGGGTGCAATTATTCCGCTGCACTACGCGTGACCGTACTCAGGGAGTCTATCAGCTAAGTAGGTGCTCGTGTCATCTTAAAATGTCTCTACACAGAGGAATGGTGCAGATGTCAACTGTTACAGCAGTGTAATCTGCAGCCTGACGGCAAAAAATCTGCAGGATTTCTTTCTACACGTACCTGAAGTTTTTATCATCCCCCCCCTCCCCTGAAGCCGGACCTGTAACTGCTGGACATGATTACCTGGAAAACAAGGAAAAAAATGTGAACTTAACTGAATTCACCACACGGGGGCAGCAGATATCATGGAAGAACTGCAAGAGGTTCAGGGACCGGGTGGCTGAGGCTCAATATCCGCTATGCGGTTCATCATCAGAAGCCATGTCACTACCGGCCCCTTTCACATGAGCGAGTTTTCCGTGCGGGTGCAATGCGTGACGTGAACGCATAGCACCCGCACTGAATCCTGACCCAGTCATTTCAATGGGTCTGTGTACGTGAGCGTTGGTTTTCACGCATCAGTTCTGTGTTGCGTGAAAATCGTAGCATGTTCTATATTCTGCGTTTTTCACGCAGCCCTGGCCCCATAGAAGTGAATGGGGCTTCAGTGAAAAACGCATCGCATCCGGAAGCAGGTGCAGATATAATGCGTTTTTCACTGATGGTTGCTAAGAGATGTTGTTTGTAAACCTTCCGTTTTTAATCACGCGCGTGAAAAACACATCAAAACGCATTGCACTCGCGCAGAAAAAAACTGAACAACTGAAGGAATAAAGGCCATCAAAAAATAGGAGGTGTCCTATTTTGCCCGTTTTAATAGACTAAGGCCCCCTGCAATGCACGAACACAGTCTGTGGGGCAGCCGCAGCGGATCGTGGACCCATTCACTTGAATAGGTCCGCGATCCAGCCGTCCCGCAAAAAGATAGGACATGTTCTATCTTTTTGTGGAACGGAAGTACGGGACGAAACCCCACAGGAGCACTCCGTAGTGCTTCCGTAGGGTTCCATTCCGTGCTTCCGTTCCGCACCATTCCGCATCTCCGGATTTGCGGACCCATTTAAGTGAATGGGTCCGCATCCGTGATGCGGAATGCCCACGGAACGCCACGTTCGTGTGCAGGGGGCCTAAATATATCTATTTGTTGACAGCAAACAGGGATCTTGCAGAATGGAAAACACAAAATACATATCAGTCTTTAGTGAAAAACGGACGCACCACAGATGTGTGTCAGTGCTTGGTCCGCATCACGGATCAAAGTAGTCCATGTCTCCGTGATTTTATCTTCACTGACCCACGGTCAGTAAAAAAATACTGAAATGTGAACAGACACATTTAAATCAATGGGTGCGTGTGCTGTCCGTGGAAAATGCGGACAGCACACATCAGTGAAAAACGGAAATGTGGATGAGGCCTTAGGCAAAGTATGAAATGCTAAGACACCTTTAGTCTACGTCTACACGGCGACATATTGAGCAGTGTATTTTAATGGTGTTGCAAAAAATCCGACAAGGATAGATTTTCTGCGACTGTCGCTCCGCAGCCGCATCGTGAGGCCTGTCACGTTGCGATACCATTGAAATACATTCTATGAAATTCCACGTGACACACATTGCCACGTAGACATACCCTTTAGTAGTGTTGAGCGAACTTGTGTTTAAAGTTCTGCGTCCAAAGTTCGGGATCGGGTTATCGAAGAATCCCGTTATGGATTCCGCTACCACGGACCATAACGGAATTTGGAATCCATAACGGGATTCTTCGATAACCCGATCCCGAACTTTGGACGCAGAACTTTAAACACAAGGTCGCTCAGCACTACCCTGTAGTATCGTGCGACACGTGTTGCCCGGGGTTGTGATCCAGAATTTCTTTTTTCTGGACGGCTTATCCTAAAATCAGGGACAGCAGACATGTTTTATGGTCAAATTGGAAACACAATGAATGAAGATGATAAGTAATCCATGTCTACCGCACAACGTACTGACGACACCTCATTACCACCATTTAGGGCTCATGCACACAAGCGTGGTGGGCTGCAAAAAGCGGTGTATGGGATGATATTATAGCGCTGACGCTGTATGGGGGTTATCTTATGGCGCTGTCACTGTATGATGGTGATTTTATGTCGCTGTATGATGGTGATTTTATGTCGCTGTCGCTGTATGATGATTTTATGTCGCTGTATGATGGTGATTTTATGGCGCTGTATGATGGTGATTTTATGTCGCTGTCGCTGTATGATGATTTTATGTCGCTGTATGATGGTGATTTTATGGCGCTGTATGATGGTGATTTTATGGCGCTGTATGATGGTGATTTTATGTCGCTGTCGCTGTATGATGATTTTATGTCGCTGTATGATGGTGATTTTATGGCGCTGTATGATGGTGATTTTATGGCGCTGTATGATGATTTTATGTCGCTGTATGATGGTGATTTTATGGCGCTGTTGCTGAGAGACAACCTCTGGAGTATTTTATACTTTGCCAGTTTGGCTTTAGGCATTATATAGAATGCCTGGGAAATGTCACTGCCTGTAACACATATACTCTCTCTCCTCACACACACACACATTAGCACCAACACTTCAGAAGTCAAATAAAAAGCCGCCTATATGTACAGTGTAACCTAGGTCCAACACTACTTCCCCCCTCCTCCACCACCTCACCCAGTTCTCTACCGACCGTGATTGACAGCAGCCCCGGCCAATGAGAGAGAAGATACTTACAGCCAATCGGCTCTTAGCCACGTGGAGGGGCGGGGCTACTGAGAAAATAACAGTCAGCTGCGCTGAGAGGTGGGCGGAGACGGCCGAGGACCCGGAGACTGCAGGGAGGGAGACGGCCGCAGGTCAGGAGCGCGTCTTGTTTACAGCAGGGCAGATAGAAGAGGGTCTCAAGCTGTGTGATATGCACAGTGCATGTATAATGAACTCTGATGGTGCATGCAGCACATTTTTTCTGTAGAAGGGGGGGTCTGGTAGCCTCAGACTGGCACATGTCAGTGGGCACAGAATGCCCTCGGTATGGGCTGGTATTATTACATACTCTCCCTTTCTGTATGGGTTTTGCAATAATAATTGTTTGGTTCTCAAAAAGAGTCTTAACATATCAGACACAGTTGCACTGACCAAGGGATGGGTGATGCCCCTTAATGCCCACCACAGAGTATAATGTGGTGACCCTCCATTAAGATCCCCCTCACAAAAAGTGCAGCCCCTTAGTGCCACCCCAGACAATATGATGATTTCCCCTTAGGGCCCACCATGCAGCAGGATGATCCGTTACACACACAAGAAGTGATGCCCTCTAAGTACCCCCCTCACAGTATGATGTCTCCTTAGGTAGCCCCCCACACAGTAATGCTCACTTCAGTGGCCTCCCAGTGATCTTAAGTGGCTCCTGCACAATATGGTGCCCCACACAGAGTGATGCCCTGCATTGCCTCCAAAATACCTACCCCCCCCCCCTGTGTCCACACTGAGTCACAGACCACACATCAGAGTGGAGCAGGTCGCTCCGTGGGGGCGCAGATGCAGTTGACGGCGGGGCATGCAGGGGTTTGGACAGATGGGAACTAGAGATGAGCGGATTTCATATTTTGAAATTCGTTCACACTTCGTTTGGTGGTAAAAGCAGAATTGCGTTATAGATTCCATTACCACAGACCATAACACAATTCTATGACGGAATGCATAACAGAGTCCTCTCCTGATCCCGAGTCCTCTCCTGATCCCGAGTCCTCTCCTGATCCCGAGTCCTCTCCTGATCCCGAGTCCTCTCCTGATCCCGAGTCCTCTCCTGATCCCGAGTCCTCTCCTGATCCCGAGTCCTCTCCTGATCCCGAGTCCTCTCCTGATCCCGAGTCCTCTCCTGATCCCGAGTCCTCTCCTGATCCCGAGTCCTCTCCTGATCCCGAGTCCTCTCCTGATCAGTTTTGCAGCCCATAGACTTTTATTATGACGGAATGAATAACATAATGCCTCTAAAGGTATTGCGTTATGCAGTCCGTCATAGAATTGTGTTATGGTCCGTGGTAACGGAATCCGTAACGCAATTCTGCTTTTACCACCAAACGAAGCGCGAACAGATTTCATAACCTGAAATTCGCTCATCTCTAATGGCAACCATGGTCCGGATAAGGATTCCCATTGAGTACCCCTATTCTAGAGTAAGGATGAATCCCAGACACCGAGTGATTCTGATTATATTTTGCAATAAGGGTGATTCTCATTATATTGTACAGTAAGTGATTCTCATTCTATTCTTCTGCTAGTTGTAGGACCCGGCTTCGCACGGGTATATTTCATTTAATGTTTGTGTGTCGTTAAAAGATATCGACAGTATCCCCCATAACAGGGACATCTACAGTACCCCGCCCCTTTAACAGTGACCTCCACAGCGGCCGCCCCTTTATTAGTGACTGCCACAGTACCCCATCTCCTTAACAGTTATTTCCACAACACACCGTCCCCTTAACAGTGGCCTCTACAGCAATCTGCCCCTTAAAGGGGTTCTGTAGTTCTTATAAACTGATGATCTATCCTCTGGATAGATCATCAGCATCTGATTGGCGGGGAGTCCGACACCTGGGACCCCCGCCGATCAGCTGTTTAAGACGGCAGCAGCGCTCCACGAGCGCCGCGGCCTTCTCTCGGTTTCCCTCAGGCCCAGTGATGTCACGACTAGGGATGAGCGAATCAACTTCGGATGAAACATCCGAAGTCGATTCGCATAAAACTTCGTTCCAATACTGTACGGAGCAGGAGCTCTACACTATTAGAATGTATTGGCTCCAATGAGCAGAAGTTATTGCTTTGCGAAGTCTGGCTAGACTTCACGTAATAACTTCATAAATAGATAGAGCCGAGACCCAGTTTAAAACCTTTCCGGACACCTTTGTGCCAAATTTTGTGATTGTAAATGCGATTGTGTGTATGTGTGTATGTCCGTTAAAGGAATCCGCACCCTCAGCTTTATATATTAGATAAAGGTGATTCTCATTATATTCTAGAATAACAGTGATTCCCAGATAGTATACTGAGTGATTCTCGTTATATTGTAGAGTAAGACAACATGCACATGACAGTATGTTTTGTGGTTCACAAACCAGATACATCCGTGTGCTGTCTGTATGTTTTACGGACCATAGAAATTGTCTGTCTGCAGTCCGCAAAATGCTGGATAGGATGTGGACCCAGAATACAATTGTGTGCATGAGCCCTAATGGTGATATATCCATATATCGAATGATACTCATATTCTAGAGTAACATTGCTTCCTAGATTCTGAGTGATTCTCAATATGTTCTAGAGCACAGGTCCTCAACCTGTTGTACACATACCCCAAAGGTTACGCGCCGCAGGGTTAGGGGGTACACAAGAATGCCCTAGCAGCCAGCAATGTTTTATTGCTGATTGCCAGGGCCTCTGGATATTCGACTATTAAATGCTGCTACGGGGCACGGGAGCAATATTTCCTTGCCCCTCTGTTCCCTATGATAGGCTACAGGCTTACTGCCTGTAGCCTATCAGAGGCCAGCGCAGGCGGCGCAATGACATCATCATCATTCACTGCCTGATCCGGGCTGCATACAGCTCAGGAAAAAGGCCGAAATAGGCCTGTGTCCTGCACCGCATCGTGGATGTAAGAAGTAGATCAGTTTGTTATTTTGCTTTGACAGCTTGCCGTTGGGCAATTTGTTTTTCTTGGTGTACTCTAAGGGGTCCTATTTATTTATTTTTTCTGTACTGACCCACAATTTGTTGCGAATATTGTGTAATTGTGTAAAAATTTAGAAATGTTGGTGAAACGTATTTTATGTTCTGTGAATCGGTGATAAGCAGGGTGTTCTAGTGGTGATAGATAATCAGTCCTCACCTCTCCTGTGTTCTCCCCTGGCCTTATACTATAATCAGTGATAAGCAGGGTGTTCTAGTGGTGATAGATAATCAGTCCTCACCTCTCCTATCCTTATACTATAATCAGTAACAAGCAGGGTGTTCTAGTGGTGATAATCAGTCCTCACCTCTCCTGTGTTCTCCCCTGTCCTTATACTATAATCAGTGATAAGCAGGGTGTTCTAGTGGTGATAGATAATCAGTCCTCACCTCTCCTGTGTTTAGTAATAGTTTCTGTTATTCAATAAAATATCTGTATAGCGCCACCCGCTGTTTGTTTCTATCCTTATTTCTTTTTCCACCTTGCTGAGGTGGTCACACATGCTCAGTTCCGCCTAAGCATAGGTAAGCTCCATTCAAGTGAATAGAGCTTAGCCATGACTTTTCCCCATAATATACAGTGTGGCTCAACGCGACTCCATGTTTCAGAATGGCTCTCAAGCTAGAGAAGGCTGGGGGACTCTTCTAGAGTAACAGTAAATTCCTACATGCTGACGCTCTCTATTCATATGAAGGCTCATGATCCCTCTAACTTAGGACCCCATCACTGCCCCCTGGAAAATAAATCGCATAGTAATTAACATATAACGGGAAAGATTTCTAGTCCAGATGTTATTGGTGGAAAGGTGCTCCATCTACCAAGCTGTTTCAAATATTGGCGTAGGCGTTAGATCTCTGTAGTCACCGCAGGACTGAAGGGGCACCCTGCCCTCTGTTACCCCATAATTAGAGTCTTACAGTCTAGGTTAGACATAAAGGCAAGAAAGATTTATTTTCTGGGCCCTGTGTGTTTTTATATGGGAACGGAATGATTATTAAAGGGGTGGAGCACTTGGCACTATGAGAAGTCTTATTTTTTTCAAAATCCCTAGTACCTGTATGTAATGTGACTGTGCTTTCTCCAGGTGATCATGTGGAAGGCGCTGCTTCTTATGTGCCACTTGTCGTTAGTGAGCCTTTTCTCTGTGATCCATGCCACATGTGATCTTCAACCTATTACTGGTGATGATGCTACATTTTGTGGGTAAGTTGAAGCAGGATTTATCATTGAATACAATATCAAAAGCATTACTTCAAATTAGGCCCCATTCACACGACCGTATCCATTTTGCAGTCCGCAAAACACGGTTACCAGCCATGTGCATTCCACATTTTCCCGTTCTGCGTGTGTCACTTCATGTTAAAGACTCCTATTCTGGTCCACAAAACGGACAAGAATAGGACATGTTCTATCTTTTCAGAAAAAACATACGGATGTGGCCCCTTTGAAATGAATCGGTCTGCATCCGATCCACAAAAAATGCAGATCTAGTGCGGGCCAAAAATACAGTTGTGTGCATGGGGCCTTAGTTTGTAAAATGAAGTGCTTTATCACGTGGGCGAGTGAGGCATACAATATGTAGTATATATGGACACCTGATGTCCCTTTCCCACAATATGCAGTTTAAAACTTGCTCCCAGATTCACACTTTTTTTTTTTTTTTCCCCATGTGTCCTTTCCCGTCCCAGTAGTACTTGCTGGATGTGAAGTATGTGTGTCCGGGATGCTGCTGTCTTCACTAGCTCTCTTGAATCAGCCCAGCTTCTCCTGAACTGATTTCTTGTACAGCCCATAAGGAATCTCTCTTGTGCTGACAGGCTCTGATGCTGAGAAGTGTTTGATTTCCCGCTTTAGATTCTGCTCTGGGTTCTTTCTGCTATTGTTACTCTGAAACATGGCTTATATGATTCGTCCATCATCCCTGCAGACTGCCTTAGGTTTTCTTTCCTTACTATCTACACTCTGATATGGACAGCTGTTGTGATCTGTCCTCTCTCAAACTTAGAAGCTTTCCTTCCTCTCAGCTCTCTGATCTGCTGTATACATCCAGATTAGAGATGAGCCCCCACAGGTGAAGAAGCGCCCACCTGATTGACAGGGCCAGACATTTAGCACGGCCCTGACAATTTTTTTTTGTCTGCGCCACAGCTCCAATTAGCAGAGCAAAGACACAGGTTCTTTTTCGGAGCAGCATCTGCTCAAACGTGGAGCCTTTGCCCTTCCTTAGCTAATAGGAGCAGGGGTGCAGGCAGGAAATTGTCGGGGTCAGGCTAAGGCCTCTTTCGCATGTATGGCTTTTTCAGTGTTTTGTGGTCCGTTTTTCACGGATCCATTCCGTTGTGTTTCCTTTTCTGTTCAGTTTTTCCGTATAGCATATACAGTAATTACATAGGGAAAAATTGGACTAGGCATAACATTTTCAATAGATGGTTCTGCAAAAACGGAACGGATACGGAAGACATACTGATGCATTTCCGTATGTGTTCCCTTTTTTTGCGGACCCATTGACTTGAATAGAGCGACGGAACCTGATTTGCGGGCAATAATAGGACATGTTCTATTTTTCAACTGAACGGAAACGGAATGAATACGGAGTACATTCAGTGTTTTTTTTTTTTTTTGTTTACTCTGTTTTGCTGTTTTTGTCATCTTATGAAAATAAAAAAACAATCTCTTGAGACTGTATAGATAAGTCATAGGATCGCGCAGGATCCCCATAACTTAAAGGGGTTCTGCACTTTGTTTATACTGATGATGATCATCAGCTTCTGATTGGCGGGGGTCTGACACCCGCTGATCAGCTGTTTGAGAAGGCAGCGGCGCTCCAGCAGCGGCGCGGCCTTCTGTTTACCGCTGGCCCAGTGATGTCACGACTAGTATCACAGGCCTGGGCGGGGCTAAGCTCTGTTCACTTGAATGGAGCTTAGCCCCGCCCAGGCCAGTTGATACAAGTCGTGATGTCACTGGGACTGTGGTAAACAATGAGAAGGCTGGAGCGCCGCTGCCTTCTCAAACAGCTGATTGGCGGGGGTCCCGGGTGTCAGACCCCCGCTGATCAGAAGCTGATGATCTATCCAGAGGATAGATCTTGCATTCAGTTTTTTTTTTTTTTTTGCAGAACCATTAAAATTAATGGTTCTGTATACAGAACGCAAAAAACGGCCCATAAACGAAAAAGAAAAAGGTTGTGTAAAAGGGGCCTAAATGTCTGGCAAAAAAACGGCGCTGTATTCCAAACTAGAGTGGGACATGTTTGGGAACAGGGCGCACGCTGTACTAGAATTGCTGTTAGTAGTTCTCTCTGCTTCCTGGAAATATTATTTTATCTTTGGAGGATGAAAATCCATTCTGTTCATGTAGCTGAGGTTATGTTTTTATTTTTATAATCTATCAATCTAGGCAATTAAAAAAAAAAGTCCTTTTTCGTACATATTCACTTTATTTTTATTTTTATTCTTTTCTCTTTTTTTCATAGTGATGATCTCCACGTTGTATATTCAGACATGGGTGATGTGTCCTGCACACATATTCCACTCTGTCAGAACTTTACCCGAGACCTGATTAAGAAGTGGGGCTCCCCGGTGGTTACCTACTCAAACGCCCAGAAGGTGAGTTGAACGAGTTACAAGAAGACATGTGTCGAACCCCCACCAATCAGATATTGATGACCTACCAGAGAAAACCACTTTAAACTGACACCATCATAGAACCCTGATGGACCCTATGGTGAAGTGCCATTAGGTCTTCCGTCATGAATGGGAGCCACAATGTAAATGTGAAAAATGCAGGAACAGGCTGTAAGCTGATTGGTGGATTACATTTAAAGGAATTGTCCAAGATTTTACAAGTGATTGCCTATCTTTAGCTATGTGATTGGAGGGGCCCAACCCCCTGTCCCTCTGCTCAGGGCCAGCTCCAGGTTCATGTGGGCCCTTGGGCGATAAATCTCAGTGGGCCCCTTTGTGGCATTTGTGAAATGTCACCACCGCATCTGAGTGTTAAAAAAACGGAAGCGCGGGCTTACTGCTCAGACGCGCCTTCCCCCAGCGGAGATCAGGGAAAGCACCCTGGTCTAAAAATGACTAGGCTTCCAGGCTCACCATTAGTATATCCCAGTTCAGGCCACTAGTTGGCAGCACTAAACTGTGATATAGTGATTTTTATACAGACAAATGGAGCAATTTTCATTAAGACTTTTACACACGAACGCTGTGTGGTCGTATTGCGGCTCCGCAATACACGGGCACCGGCCCGTGTGCACTCCGCAGCACGGATGTGGACTCATTCACTAGAACGGATCGGAACCCCACAGAAGCCCTACGGAGTGCTTCCGTGGTGTTTCTGTCCGTGCCTCCGCACTGCAAAAAAATAGAACTTGTTCTGTTTCTTTGCAGTGGGGACGAATCACGGACCCATTCAAGTTGAATGGGTCTCGATCTGTCCCGGCCGACGCACGGACGTTGCCTGTGCATTGGGAGTCGCAAATTGCGGTCCCCGATGCACGGGACGGATGCACAATGTTCGTGTGTAAAAGAGGCCTTACTCTGTATAAGTTGCAATCTAATGAAAAGTAAAAAAAAAAAAAAGTGAAAATATAAGTTTTGAAAATATAAAAAAAGTTACGTAAAATCACCCCACTTCCCCCAAAATAAAAATAAACAAAAAAAGAATAACATTATGGGCATCGTCGCATGCGAAAACACTCATAATATTAAAATATAAAAAAGTTAGCCCATATGGTGAAGGATGTTTCCTGTTTTTTCATCACTTTATCTCCCAAGAAAATTGAATAAAAAGTGATCGTCATACACAGCCCAAAATGGTATTGTCAAAAAAGACAGATTTCCCTCAAATGAGCCCCCACACATCTCCGTAGACATAACTATAAAAAAAGTTATAGGGGTCACCGGGGAGTAGGGGTTCTGTTAGGTTTGCCACCTTTCCCAACAAAAAATAAGTTACACTAATTAAAAAGGTTGGTGTCTATTTAAGTTTTACTTAGCCTTCTAAGCCAGGAAGAGTCTGGACTCTTCGGGATTCCCCCAATGTTCAGCGATTTGCCATTAGACCTGAGTGGTGTCTCACTCCCCCCCCCCAAGAGCAGTGGGCCCTGGCACTTTCCCTGCTTTGCCGGGTACTGACGCCGGCTCTGCTGATCCGCTGTTCTGCAGTAGCTCCGCAACAACACATTCAGTAGTGGACGGAGGTGGTTAGTGCAGGGCTGCCCCCATTGATTCATTTTTCCATCACATTATACACTGCTTGTTTCCATGGTTATGACCACCATGCAATCCATCAGCAGTGGTCGTGCTTGTACACTATAGAAAAAAGCAGCGGTGGTCGTGCTTGCACTTTATGGGAAAAAATGCTGGACTCTGATCACTCCCGCGATCCCAGCCACCAGAGAGGCCAGAGCTTTTTCCTATAGTGTACAAGCACGGCCACCACTGATGGATTGCAGGGTGGTCGTAACTATGGAAACGAAAAGTATAATCTGAAAGAAAAATGAGTCTAGCCAGCAAAGACCATATGGACAATCGCAATACATTAATAAAACATTAAAAGCCATGCTAAAGAAAGTAGTGATCAAAGATGGGGGGAAAAACTTGGACTTCTCCCCTATTTCATGCTTGCCATCCGTGAGGTCCCTTAGTCATCCACCGGGTATTCTCTATTGTAGTTGCTATATGGGTGTCGTCCTAGGGGCCTTCTAGATATAGCCAAAGAACCCTGGGAAGGAGAAGCTACCCAAAATATAGAAATGTCATTGAACACATTGCACAGATGCAAGATCGGATATCTGCTGTAATGCCTATCGTGAAAGAACATATGGCTCAGGAGGCACAACAAAGGGTGTATAATCGCAGTGCCCGAGTACGTACTTTTGCCCCAGGGGACCAGGTTCTGGTATTTTATCCGTACTGTGGAAAGTAAATTTCTGGCGAAGTGGCAAGGACCCTTTAAGGTCATAGAAAAAATAAATGAGGTAAACTACTAAATTAGTCTTCCTGATAAGAGGAAGCCTGAGCAAGTGTACCATATAAATCTTATCAATCCCTGGAAAGATCGACTACCACTTGCTGCAGACACCTCATTCCCTTCAGAGCAGCGGTGCTCGGAGAAACCTTTGTTGCCAGAGGTAACAGTATCCGACTCCCATTCAAAGACACAAAAGGTAGAAGTCCAAGGGTTCCTCTTCAAGAATAGGGACTTTTTCTCTGAAGTCCCAGGTCACACCTCTCTCATTAAGCATGGCATCATTACTGAATCTCATGAAAAGGTTAAAGTGTAACTTTCATTCTTTTCTTTATTTTTGTAATGTATAGGGGTAGTGATACTGACCATTTTTGTAATGCACATTAATTACTGGAATTGTACATTTCTATTAGATTAATAGCTCTAAAGTGTCCCATTCTGAGCCTTAGCAACGCTCCTCTGTCTTCTGTTTACATAACAGTGGAGACTTGCTAACACTGACAGTATGTAGACAGAGGAGCGTTGCTAAGGCTCAGAATGGGACACTTTAGAGCTATTTTTCTAATACAAATGTATGATTTCAGTAATTAATGTGTACTACAAAAATGGTCGCTATCACTGCCTCTACACATTACAAAAATAAAAACAAGAAGGACAGTTACACTCTAAGCTGAGGCCATACAGAATACCGGAGGCCAGGAGAGGGGTTATTTCTAAGGAAGTGAGGAAAATGTTGGAACTTGGAGTAATTGAAGATAGCCAATAGTCCAGCCACATAGTTCTGATCCCAAAACCAGACGATAGCTGGAGGTTTTGCAATAACTTCTGTAAGCTGAACTCTATCTCCAAGTTTGATGCTTACCCAATGCCACGAGTTGACGAGCTCATTGATGGGCTCGGAAATGCACGGTATATAACCACTCTAGACTTAACCAAAGGGTACTGGCCTCAGATAAATACACTGCTCAAAAAAATAAAGGGAACACAAAAATAACACATCCTAGATCTGAGTTAATTAAATATTCTTCTGAAATACTTTGTTCTTTACATAGTTGAATGTGCTGACAACAAAATCACACAAAAATAAAAAAATGGAAATCAAAATTTTCAACCCATGGAGATCTGGATTTGGAGTCACACTCAAAATTAAAGTGGAAAAACACACTACAGGCTGATCCAACTTTGATGTAATGTCCTTAAAACAAGTCAAAATGAGGCTCAGTAGTGTGTGTGGCCTCCACGTGCCTGTATGACCTCCCTACAACGCCTGTGCATGCTCCTGATGAGGTGGCGGACGGTCTCCTGAGGGATCTCCTCCCAGACCTGGACTAAAGCATCTGCCAACTCCTGGACAGTCTGTGGTGCAACGTGACGTTGGTGGATAGAGCGAGACGTGATGTCCCAGATGTGCTCAATTGGATTCAGGTCTGGGGAACGGGCGGGCCAGTCCATAGCATCAATGCCTTCGTCTTGCAGGAACTGCTGACACACTCCAGCCACATGAGGTCTAGCATTGTCTTGCATTAGGAGGAACCCAGGGCCAACCGCACCAGCATATGGTCTCACAAGGGGTCTGAGGATCTCATCTCGGTACCTAATGGCAGTCAGGCTACCTCTGGCGAGCACATGGAGGGCTGTGCGGCCCTCCAAAGAATCGCCACCCCACACCATTACTGACCCAAACCCAAACCGGTCATGCTAGAGGATGATGCAGGCAGCAGAACGTTCTCCACGGCGTCTCCAGACTCTGTCACGTCTGTCACATGTGCTCAGTGTGAACCTGCTTTCATCTGTGAAGAGCACAGGGCGCCAGTGGTGAATTTGCCAATCTTGGTGTTCTCTGGCAAATGCCAAATGTCCATTTTGCAGGGCTCTGGCAGTGCTCCTCCTGTTCCTCCTTGCACAAAGGCGGAGGTAGCGGTCCTGCAGCTGGGTTGTTGCCCTCCTACGGCCTCCTCCACGTCTCCTGATGTACTGGCCTGTCTCCTGGTAGCGCCTTCATGCTCTGGACACTACGCTGACAGACACAGCAAACCTTCTTGCCACAGCTCGCATTGATGTGCCATCCTGGATAAGTTGCACTACCTGAGCCACTTGTGTGGGTTGTAGACTCCGTCTCAGGCTACCACTAGAGTGAAAGCACCGCCAGCATTCAAAAGTGACCAAAACATCAGCCAGGAAGCATAGGAACTGAGAAGTGGTCTGTGGTCACCACCTGCAGAATCACTCCTTTATTGGGGGTGTCTTGCTAATTGCCTATAATTTCCACCTGTTGTTTATCCCATTTGCACAACAGCATGTGAAATTGATTGTCACTCAGTGTTGCTTCCTAAGTGGACAGTTTGATTTCACAGAAGTGTGATTGACTTGGAGTTACATTGTGTTGTTTAAGTGTTCCCTTTATTTTTTTGAGCAGTGTAGAATTGAAGCTATACAGAGATGGCCTCAGCCTGTAAACAAGAAGAAAGTTCATGCTTTCTTGGAGATTACAGGCTACTAAGAAGGTTTTTACCAAATTTTGCCTCCCTTGCAGCCCCTTTTGACAGACCTGACAAAAGGTAAAGACTCTGTCATGGTCAAGTGGACATCGGAGACTGAAAAATCATTTCAGACCCTTAAAAACCATTGTGTATGCACAGCTGATGCGCCTTTTTTTTATTTTTTATCTGGGGTTATGTCCTTCAAACTGATGCATCTGATGTGGGACTAGGGGCAGTAGGTACAGAATGGTGAAGAACACCCCGTACAGTATTTGAGTAGAAAGCTCAATAACCATGAGAGCAAATGTGCGATTGTTGAAAAAGAGTACCTAGCCATTAAATCAACTACCTTGTGTCACCCCCAATTGTAAGCCCTTGCGAGCAGGGCCCTGACTCCTAGTGTTTCAGTTGTATATTGGCCAGTTACTTTTGTATTGTACATGAACCCTATGAATTTGTAAAGCGCTGCGGAATATGGTGGCGCTATATAAATAAATTATTCTCGTCCTCCTCCTCCAAAAAAGTAGTGCGTGTCCTATTATTATCCGCAAATCACAGTCCGAGGCCCAATTTAAGTCAATAGGTCCACAAAAAATAGGGAACACACACGGAACACATCCATATTTTGCGAATCCATATTGCTCATGTGTTTGGTTATTTAATAAGTTACTGTTTCTGTATACGATCCGCAAAAAAAAACCAGATCAAGTACGGAAGCCATATGGATATATTTTCTGCAAGAACGGAAGAGGACTTAAGAGCTCGTTCACACGAACGTGTGCTGCCCGTTGCTGTATTGTGGATACGCACATCACAGATGCGGACCCATTCACTTCAATGCGTTTGCAAATCCAGAGATGCGGAACGGAACACTACGGAGTGCTTCCTGGGGTTCCGTTCCATGCCTCCGCACCACAAAAAGATAGAGGATGTTCTATCTTTTTGTGGAACAGAGGGATCGTGGACCAATTCAAGTGAATGGGTCCATGATCCCCATACTGGGCCACGGTCGGTGCCCGTGCATTGCGGACCACAATTTGTGGTCCACGGCACGGGCTTCACACGGTCGTGTGAACGAGCCCTTACTGTGAAGCACAGGCAAGGAACCCAAATGGTAAATGTAGATGCATTATCCAGAATACACTGTCTTGTGTCCAGATGTGTTCCAGCCCTGGGTCTGAAATTGGGGGGAGGGGAATGTGACAGAGTGTCTGGAGAAGTGGTGGATGGGATATATATCTGTCCAAGGTTCCTCACTTCATGGTTTTAATAAAAGCAACCAGGATGTAAACGGCAGAGATCTGCTGCTGTCTGTTGAAAGCCCACATTCAGGGCCTGGTTTGCTGGAGTGGGGAGAGAAGGGTGGCCCCCCCACTCCATCCAGACAGTCCGGGTTTTGGGCTGTCCATATTAATTAGTGTTCAGGTGTGCTGGCCTTATTTAAAGTCTGGTGCCCAGTCATACTTTACTCTCAGCCTGGGAACAGGTTCTCTGCTTGGAGCCTGTGAGAGCACTTCAAGAGGTATGGACTTTGCTATTTTGTTTGGTGCCCGGTATTAGGCCGGCACTGGGTTAAGCCTCGTTCACACGTCAGTGTTTTGGTCAGTGATTTCCATCAGTGATTGTGAGCCGAAACCAGGAGTGGAGGCTACACAGAGATAGATATAAGGGAAAGATCCGCTCCTGTTCTGTGTTTAAAGACGCACCTGGTTTTGGCTCGAAATCACTGATAAAACACTGACGTGTGAATGGGACATTCACTGTGGATTCCCGCTGTATAGCTAGAGCCAGACAGGCATAGAATTTAGTTTGTTATGTTTTATTTTATGTTCTGTACCTCAACCTGACAGTAAAACTTCCTGCTGCTTGGACTGTAATTTCTACGGTGTGCCTGCTAAACTGGGCCTGTCTACGCAGGAGACAACATCCCCACTACCTAATCCCTTACAAAAATATCAGGGCTGTGGAGTCGGCAACAAAAAAACCGACTCCGACTCCTACTAGATTTAAATTGGAATAAAAAAAAGCAAGTTTAAATGTCCCAATTCGCAAAAAGTTATAATTAATTACCGTATTTTTCGCCCTATAAGACTCACCTGCCCATAAGACGCACCTAGGTTTTTGAGGTGGAAAATGAGAAAAAAAAAAATTTTTAACCAAAAGGTGTGCTTTTGGTGGGTTTTGAACTAATGGTGGTCTGTGGGTGGCACTGTCATGGGGGCATCTGTAGGTGGCACTGTCATGGGGGCATCTGTGGGTGGCACTGTTATGGGGGATCATTGTGGGGGCATCTGTGGATGACACATATACTTCATGTTATCTTATGTGTCATCCACAGATCCCCCCCCCCCCATAACAGTGTCCCTGTGTAGTGAATGGGGGCCGGCATCTGTTTCTGTAATGGCAGCGGGGCCCGGTGCCTGCTTCATTCATAAAGTGGGCGGCGCAGGCGCGTGACGTAGTGAGCTACGCTACGAGCGCCCACCCGGCCTCCTGACTGCCAAGAAGTTAGTAGTAAGTAGTACAGCGCTAGATTTAAGATGATTGGAATACTTTAACAATACCCACAAGTTAGATATGATTACCGTATACTACAGTGAGCGGGGCCCGGTGTAGTAGAATACAGTGACTGCACCGGGCCCCGCTGCCATTACAGAAACAGATGCCGACTCCCAGCCCCTCCTCCCTCTCAGCCTATTCACCGGACGGTCGCAGCATTCGCCCCATAAGACGCACTGCTATTTTTCCCCCATTTTTGCGAAAAATACGGTACTTCTCTACTGTAAGAATAAAGGCCAATGCATGCAGTGCGTCACGTTACCGCAAAACTAACACGTTAAGTGACCATGAAGAAGCATGCTTTTCATATGCTTCACTATATGGCACGCAGCGCACAGTTAAGGAGCGGCAATACCTATACTTTTCATTGTGTTGTGTTCCGCTGTTACAGGGTTAACCTCGCCTCTCACTGATAACTGATTAAGTAAATATGTTTTTTGCAGGACTAGACACTTGTATAAGTGAAGGGAATGGATGGTCAATAGTTCAAGACTGAAGCTGTAAACCATTAGAAAAACTGCTGTCATTCAGCTAAGGCTATAAAAACGTGTAAACTCAGATTGTAGCTTAAACTTTAAACATGACTATGGGATTCTACTGGGGAAATCATGTTTTACAATAAATGCCCCTTCCCCGTCCTGGATCCCCCCCACTGCCCGATCTTCAGCAGAAGATCAGCACACAAAGGAGAAGGCAGCGGCTTCCTAGCCAGTAGTTCTGTGGTAATGACATGGATGTTGCCTTTCTTTCCTTCAAGGAATGTATAAAATATATTCGCATATTAAATACAGAGGAGTCGGAAGTACCAAAAACTGAGGAGTCTGAGTTGGACCATTTATCTACCGACTCCACAGCCCTGAAAAATATAAATATATATTTGTTATATTTCAGTGTGATCCTGTCTGTGATGGTGAGAGACAACCCTGCGGGGAAGTCACTTCCCATTCTGTAGAGAGATCCGCCTTAGGCCTCATGCACACGACCGTTCCGTTTTTGCGGATCCGCAAAATAAACGGAAGCCGCCCGTGTTGCCTTCCGCAACGGGCGCCGACAATATAAATGCCTATTCTTGTCTGCAAAGCGCGGACCAGAATAGGACATGTTATATGTTTTTAGCGGGGCCGCGGAACGGAGCCACGGATGCGGACAGCACACGGAGTGCTGTCCGCATGTTTTGCGGCCCCATTGAAGTGAATGGGTCCGCATCCGAGCCGCCAAAACGGCGGCTCGGATGCGGACCCAAACAGCGGTCGTGTGCATGAGGCCTTACCATTGGGCTCAGTGGCCGAAGTGTAAGCTGCAAGATAGTGATATGAAGAATTAAAATACAAAAAAGTAAAAAAAAAAACAACCTAAAAAAGCCACAAGGCGTTACGAATCAGAGGGAACATGTAAAAACGCAATCAGACATTAAATAGTAATAAACTAATCAACAGTTCATTAAAAAGGAACGAAGAGCTTACAATCCGTGAAGGGTTTGTTTTGTACAGTGGTCCAGCTATCTTTTATGGGAAAAATTCATAAGGTGACCTGCATAAAGACGCATGAGCATAGACCACAGGTCACATTCTGATGATGCATGATCTAAAAACACTATTAAAAAAAAATACCTGCACGTTTACAATCTTAGGCTCCAAGCTAATTATATTGTAAATTGTCAAGTCAGTAAGTGAATTTCTAGTTGGAATAATAATCCCACAGAATCTCTGCCTCAGCAGTGTATAGCGTGCAGGATCACTCGAGCAGTGACTATAGCGGAGCGCTTTAAGAACAAGTTTTTGATCTGTCCACTAGATGGCAGTAGTGCCGTGTCTGTTGGTGGAAATATTGAAGAAAAGGCACTATAAATGCATAATTAGTTATAATAAGAATCTTTATATTGCGCCAACATATTCTGCAGCACTTTACAATCAGAAATGAATGTCAATCCTCCAAGCAGGGCCTGACATTGCACATAACAGGAGATATGGTGCCCAATTAATCGATGCCCACCTCTTAATAAATGTTAGAGCTTTTTCTTTTTGGGTTGTTTCTGCAAGAGAAAAGCAAATCTTTGCTCGCTATGTGCATGTGTAGATTTATGTAATAATTTACAATATATGTCTATTCGCGGGAGGCCATGCCCCCATTATTCTTGTGATGAGAAAAGTACAAAACAGCAAAAAGTTGCAAATTTTTGTGCAAAATGTGTCTTGTCTAAAAAAAAAAAAAAGCTACTTCATCAAGAAAATAGTGTAAATGAGGTCATAAATCCTCCCTATATAGTTTTCTCTCCTTTTTTAGAAAAAAAATCCAGTTTTTATAAATATGCAAATTATGCATTGAGTGCAACGAGGGCAGCACCGTTGCTCTTATTGCACACATGTTCTGCTCATTCTGAGGCCAGCCCCTTCTGATAGTTGACTGACAGAGCCTAGCTCTGTTCAGTCGCATTTCTGCGCATCTACAGTAACTTGTTTTGCGTCCTGGGGAGAGGCTACACCACGCACTCTGCAAAATTCAATTGAACAGTGTATGTGTGAGATTTTGGGGCAGCTGTCAATCGGCTATCAGGGAGGGGCTGGCCAGAAAAAGGTGCAGAGCTTGTGTGTAGCAGGGGAGGTGTAGAGGATGGGAGTGGTGGCTGTGTCAAAGATGGTGGTGATGGTAGTACTCATGGTGGCACTCCATCTCCAGCTCTGAATGGAATGATGCACAGTGAAGTGAGGGGTGCCCACTCTAATTTGGGGTCTCCTGCCTGGTGTTGGTTTGAGGTGCCCTTGGTGTTGGTACATTGTGGGGTGCAATACACATCCCATTGTGGAGGCGAATCTGGGTGCAACCACTAAACAGTCTTACTGTAGACTTTCGCAGTTCATAGACATACACACTTGCAAGGGTAGTCACAGTCTCTTTAGACTGCATAAAGCAGTTCTCGCAAAGGTGGTGTATAGGGCAGGTGGAGAAGGTAATATTGAAAATGCAACCCTGACCCGGGAACAAACATTGAGCATTCAAGCCATGGGTAAAGGCATTATGCAAGGGAATAAAGCACAGGATTCCCCACATACCAAAGATTGTGTCCCTTTTCTGATAGCAATATAATCTTTCTGATTTGGCCAAATGCTCTCTCAATCAATAATTCTTCAATGGGCAGCGCAGTATGCAGTCTTTTAACAGGTGGCCAGTCTGTAAGTAAGGGTGCCTTAAGCTACTACCCCAACCAAATTAAGTGAATCCCATAACCGAAGGGCTTGTTCACACGAACGTATTTTGCATTCTGTATACGGCCTGTTTTCTGCGTTCCGCATACGGTCTGTATACGGAACCATTCATTTCAATGGGTCTGCAAAAGATGCGGACAGCACTCTGTGTGCTGTCCGCATCCGTTGCTCTGTTCCGTGGCCACGCACACATTGAGTCCTGTCCTATTCTTGTCTGTTTTGTGGACAAGAATAGGCATTTCTATAATAGAGCCTTCTGTTCCGTTCTGCAAATTGCGGAAGGCACACGGACGGCATCTGGTTTTTGTGGAGCCTCAATTTGCGGACCGCAAAAAACGGCACGGTTGTGTGAAGTAGCCCTAAAGCGTACTTTACCTTCACTGGTTTTAGTCCATGCACTTTCCCTTTAAATTATCCCTCAACCTTCTGTAAAGACGCAGTTCTCGCTCTCCCTCAGAGGTTGCCACTTGTTAGACACTTTTGCTGGATCTTCTAGGTCCACAAGGCAGCTGTATTTCTGGCTCCTGCTTCTCCTCGCCATTGCACATGCTGTATACAGCTCCTCGCTCAGCAGCTACAGGTCCACAGACAGCCTATAGCTAGCATATCAGAGGGGTGGGGTCAGCCCACACCTAAAGCATCATTCACACGTCCGCGCTCAAATCCGTGAGCAGGTGGTCAGTGAAGGATCCGTGTGTCCGTTTTTTGCTGTCCGTGTTGCAGCCATGTTTCACTGAGACTGAACAGCTGAAAAATAATTTTCAAAGCATCCCTTCTTAATGATCCATGAAACACGGATGGCATCTGTGGTTTTCACAGACCCATAGACTATAATGGGCGTGAGGGATCCGGGAACACGGACCGAGGTGGGACATGCATCCGTGCTGAAAACATGGACTGTGCTAAAACACTGTCTGAATACACACATTCAAATGAATAGGGACGTGTGCTGTCCGCGGAGAACACGTACGTGAAACACTGACATGTGAATGAGGCTTAACTGCCTCTGTGGCTGGTAAATTAACCCTTTCTCCCCTATACAGTTCTTGGCATCACACATAAAATACATTAGCCCCTTTATCGGTGAACTGTTTTACATAATACAATTAACCCTTTTTGCAGTGACCCACCGGGCAGAAATTCCTGCACCAAATTTGCCACGTGTGACTATACGCTCTGGGCAGTGGTCTCCAAGCTGTGGCCCTCCAGCTGTTGCAAAACTACATCTCACTGCATGTCCTGACAGCCGCGGAGCCACAAGTTGGAGACCACAGTCCTAAGGGAAGGAGAAATACCAACCAAGCATGCCTGCTATCTGAAAATGGTTGTCTAACATTGAGAACGACGGCTTATAGACCCACTCGCATCATCTATCCTTGATGAGCAAAGAGGTCAAGATGAGACAAGTCTTTAAAGTAGTCGTCTCGCCTTGAACATTGGTGAACATGCCACCAATGCCAGATAGGTGTGGGTCCCACCTCTGGGACTCGTACCTACAGTATTTCTAAAACAAAGCTCCCAAAGATAACGAGAGAGCACAGTTTTTTGGGGCCGCCCTCCATTTACTTCAGTGGGAGTGCTGAAAATAGATGATCGATGGCTTGGCTATTTCCAGCAGTTCCATAGATGTGAATGGAGCTGTGGCAGCGCTTGTGCAGTGCGCTCTCTATTAATTTCTATGGGACTTCCGAAAATGGCTGAGCCAGCTATGAATCCTCTGCATGGCTGCGCATGCGCGGTGTGCTCTCATTATCTTGGGAATTCTGGAGGCTATTTTCAGCGCTCCCATAGAAATTAATAGAGGCCGGCCATGCATGCGCGGTGTGCTCTCCCAAACTTTGGGCACGCTGTTCTAGAGATGGGTTCAGCGATATGCCACTAATGTATGAGGTTAGCTCATGCACACGACTGTCTGTATTTTACGGTCTGCAAAACACTGATCCACAAAAATACGCATGACCTCCACGTGCATTCCGTATTTTGTGGAACGGAAGAGCCGGCCCCTAATAGAACAGTACTATCCTTGTCTGTAATGAGGACAATAATGGGACATGTTCTATTTTTTAGCAGAACGGAAATACGGAAGTCGAATGCACACGGAGTAACTTCCATATTTATTTTTGTTTTTGCAGACCCGTTGAACTGAATGGTTCCGCATACGGTCCGCAAAAAAAACAAAAAACGGAATGGACACGGAAAGAAAATACGTTCGTGTGCATGAGCCCTTAAAGGAACACTCCAGACAAGATCCAGAGCCTGAGTGGGCGGGGCATGAAACAAGGATTCCAAAGATAGGAACGCCTCTGTCATGCTCCACCCCTTCAGGCCCTGCACTAAGCACAAACCAGCAGATTGGAGTGCTCCTTAATTTTGGTCTCTCAATCGGCAGGTAGTTTGGGGGATGCATTTGAACCCCCTAGTTTTGAAGATGATATTATTTTTTATTGTTTTTTTTATTTTATATTTTTTTTAACATTCCTTAATTGAAAGGGCATCAGTTTGGTGTCAGATCACCTTTAAATCATTGTGCTGTTTGCTTTCCATTCTCCCTTGGGGACGCCCACCCTTCTCTAGCGCAGCTCCGTGTGGCACGTTCAGTATATGGGTTAATGATGAGTTCATCCTGCCGGCCTTGCCAAGCTCAGCAATGACCACTCAGTGCTGATAAATGGCACCGATTCCCGCCGTCCACTGCCTGATGTATGGATCATATTAAAGCTGCTGCTGAGTTTACTTTATTCCGTTCTGGACACTGATACAATCCATCTGCACCAGGGGGGAGCTATGGGGCTGTAAATGGAGGGAGAGTGATGATCTGGGCCTGTCCGGGTCAAAAGAAATGGGAAAATAAACTTGCGGTACATTCCCTGCCGCCGTATCGGACCATCCATCAGTGAGAAAGGGTTTGCTGACATTTCCAATGTTTGTGATATGGTGGGATTTTTCATTATTTTTTTTTTTTCAGGAAGGTTGCAACGGTTGCTGCTGCAGCAATAGGGAACGGCAGCGGGCACGCGGAGTGCAAAATCTAAATCTATCCATTCAAATGGTGAATTCACACTCTGTAGACTAGCTGCAGAAATGTCTTCACCTCTCCCATCCAACTGAATGGGGCTTGCAGAAATCCATAACTTGCTGCCAGAATAACCCCTTGAACTGAATTTCTGCAGGACTGCAGACACGTCGGAGCTTACCTTGGTGGTATCACTCGTACAACTGAAGTAGTGACCGCAACAACTGGGATTGTTCAGTCTTCCTACTGAAGAACACTATAGCCAGTCTTTGTGGCTGGTAACGGGGCACAATGGACGACATTCTTCAAAGGTGGATAAAACGTGGAACTACAAGTTGCAGCATGCAGTGAGTAGGTGGCCAAGCTGGAGAGGGTTTCCGGTGGTTTCCTCCCTGCCCTTTAGCCTATTTTACTAGGGAAATCATTCTTGCTGTAACAAAGCCTTTATTAATGTAGCTTCCCCTTTCCCATCCGCACTTCTCTGGTATCTTCCCTACAGCCCCCGCAGGCAGGGGAAGCCCGAATGGTTTTCTCCATAGCGGGGGAGGATGGATAGCATGAAATTGAAGGGAGGGGGCAGTGGGTGGAATCGGGGTCCCTCCGCCTCCACCCGGACAGCACACCTAAAGAAGAAAAAAAATAAAATCAATACACCCTTAATCATCTGTATCTTTCCTCACTGCTGCGATAGGCAGTGTAATACACGCAGTGTGACAGCAGGGGGCCCTGCAGCCGTATTACTGAGTCTTCATTCCTAGTAAAGACACCTTCCAGGTCTGCGTGGATCACATTGATGGGCATCAGAATAAGAAGCTCCTGATCTCATCAAATCCTGCATCAAAAATGTTACTCCGGCTGCAGAGGCACCTATATAGTCAAGGGCTTCCCATAGTGTGGGTCAGGGTGAGGAGACCTATAACTGCATGTGTGGTGAATATTCGTCACCCTCTTTCGGCTTTGTGCGGTGTCTTACTGACCGTTAGAAAAAAACACAATGCAATTATTTATACGCCAAATATTTCCATAGAGTGATAACGGAAGCAATACAGTGATCATGTAGTACTGCAGTGAAGTGACAGAATAATACAGTGGCCAGATAGTACGGTCCGCAGGGTATTGTTGCGCTGCCATGTGTCCGGTCCGCAGGGTATTGTTGCGCTGCCATGTGTACGGTCCGCAGGGTATTGTTGCACTGCCATGAGTACGGTCTGCAGGGTATTGTTGCGCTGCCATGAGTACGGTCTGCAGGGTATTGTTGCGCTGCCATGTGTCCGGTCCGCAGGGTATTGTTGCACTGCCATGTGTCCGGTCCGCAGGGTATTGTTGCACTGCCATGTGTCCGGTCCGCAGGGTATTGTTGCACTGCCATGTGTCCGGTCCGCAGGTTATTGTTGCACTGCCATGTGTACGGTCTGCAGGGTATTATAGTGCTTCCATATACACAGTCTAGAGGGTGTACAGGAATACAGTATTGCTTGTATTCCAGTAGCGTAACGCAATAAACGGATAAATCCAGTAAATCACAGTCGCCATCCCTGATTGTAGCCATTGGATTTCCTTTTCTTCTCCATTTTCCTCGATACATCCCCACCATAACTGGCAGCAGAAAACCACCATAGGGTGCTCCGCAGCAATGACGGGCACACTGCCCTCATTACAACTGCCTGCTAGAGCTGTGCCCCTACACAGTGCTATAGCCCCTCCTGCCATCTCTCACCTAGGGACCCTATCTTGTCATTTGTTAGCAGAGCGAAGTTCTGACATAAACATTTACAATACTATACAGTACTACAAAATAGATGTGGATCGGCACTGCTTTCCATTGATGGTCTAGCAGTGATGGCTAACCTCCGGCACTGTAGCTGTGGTGAAACTACAACTCCCAGCATGCTCCAATCATTTCTGTGTTGTTTTGAGAACAGCCAAGCAAATGTGCATTTTGGGAGTTGTAGTTGTATCACGGCTGGAGTGCCAGAGGTCAGCCATCACTGGTCTAGAGAGAGCTCTTATTTCACAACAATATTTTTACTTGACTCCTGACGAAGGCCTCAGTCTGAAACGCGTAGTAATTTAACAATTGAAATTAAAAAATAAAAGCACGTTCTGAAATGGGAGATCTCGGACCATCTTTGGGAAGCTGCGCCCATTCAGATCAATTTTCTAGTACCATATGATATAGTGTTTAACACCAGACAGAGAAAAGGTCACTGGGAAGGATCAGCACCCAAAAAACTATAACCCAAAGAGAGCTGTGCCTTCAGGACCAGAGAGGGGTTAGCTGTATTTCACGTGTTAAGTAGCAGGTGTTTTTTTTCCTGTCCATGGGCCCAGTTAGGTTCCTTTCACACAAGCGAGTTTTCCGTGCAGGTGCAATACATCACGTGAACGCATTGCACCCGCACTGAATACTGACCCATTCATTTCAATGGGTCTGTGTACATGAGCATTTTTTTTCAGTTCTGCGTTGCGTGAAAATCGCAGCATGTTCTATATTTTTTTTCACGCAGCCCTGGCCCCAAAGAAGTGAATGGGGCTTCAGTGAAAAACGCATTATATCCGCAAGCAAGTGCGGGTGCAATGCGTTTTTCACTGATGGTTGCTAAGAGATGTTTGTAAACCTTCCGTTTTTTATCACAAGCGTGAAAAACGCATCAAAACGCATTGCACCCACGCGGAAAAAACTGAACGCAATCGCAGACAAAACTGACTGAACTCGCTTGCAAAATGGTGCGAGTTTCACTGAAAGCATCCGGACCTAATCCGTCACGCTCATGAGAAAGGGGCCTAACCGTGAGAGTTTTCTGTTAGAGGTCTTCTGGGATTTTGATATTGAAGGCCTGTCCTCAGTGGGGGAGATTAGAGATGAGCGAACCTGCCTTTTGGCAAGTTCGGGGTTTAAGTGAATTACGTAATGGATTCCGTTCTCACAGAATCCATAACGTAATTCCATGCCACATAATAAAAGTGTATGACCAGCAGAACGAAACCTTCGGGGCTGGCCATACACCTGTATTATGCGGCATTGAATTACGTTATGGATTCTGTGAGAACGGAATCCATTACGTAATTCACTTAAACCCCGAACTTGCCAAAAGGCAGGTTCGCTCAACACTCAGCCAGTTGAAGAGACTATAGCACTCCAGTCAACGCTGTGGCTTCTTCCTAGGCCAGTTACTCGGTTTATCGGTCACACAACCTAGGTACCACTCAGCCCTATTCAAGTGAATGGACCTGGGCTGCAATACCAAGCCCAGCCACTATACAATGTGCGGCACTGTGAGGAGGCTGCAGTGCTCACCAGAGCGCCACGATCTCTTCAGTCAGCTGATCGGTGGGGGTTCCGGGTGTCAGACCCCCACCAATCAGATACTGATGACCAATCCTGAGGAAACCCCTTTTAGGGCTGTGCTGGGATAGCCCCAACAGCAGGCTTCAAGACCTGAAATCCTGGCAACCAAATGACCAACCATATCATCACTGCAGTACTGGCGTGACCACTGGATTGGCGAGATTTTTAGCAGGTGAGTAACTGTTACTTTTTTTTTTCTTTTTTTTTTAATACCAGTATATACCATTTCCTGCTGGTGGGCAGTTCATCCATGACACCCCCTTTAATGGACGTTGCACTACCCACCCGGCCCAGTGACATTGCACTTTTATGTTACAGTCAAATTTAATTCCATAGAATTGCAGAGATCGCTCGTCGTCCTGTTTGCATAATTAGATAATGCTGGATAGGCTGACAGACTGTAGTTATAACAGTACGATAACCCGTAGCGTAGTAACGATATATTGTGGCAACACCGAGCTCTTAAAGGAACATTACACTTTCATCAAAAACGGCTTCATGTTCTGATATACTTTCTGTATAGTTTCCTCCATTTTCAAGATCTCTGCATGCTGTCATCCAAAAAGAATCATCATTGCTTTATCCACCCTGGACACATTGTGCTCTGCTTGTTAGAAGACAAAGGGGGACATTGATCATCTCCTGTACGCCACAAAACTGGAGTCAAAAAGTTTGGCGCATGCCCCGTTTGTTGGGGTTGTGCTCCAATCGGCACCTTTCCAAAAAGTGGGTGGTGCAGAGCCAGATTATAGTTTATACCTGAAATCTATACCAGCTCAGATCTGGCGCACGCCCCTGCTGCAATTATTAAAGGGGCCCTTTACACAGGCCGAGAATCGCACAGATTATCGCTAACAAGCGTTCACAGTAACGCTCATTAGCGATGATCGGGCGTGTAAATGTACCGCCGATTACCCGATGAATAAGCAAAATTGCGCTGGCCGATCGTGCCTTATAAATACGAAATGCTGCCGGCAAAAAAAGAGTCTGTATGGAGATGAGCGATGGCATTAGTGATCACTGCTCCCCATACTGTGGAGGAGATCGCTGCATGTAAATACATCGGTCTCCTCCGCTGGTGATTTGCAGATTGCTTCCTTCCCGACTATCTGTTGTAATATCGTCCAATTTAAAGGGGTTGTCCAGGTTCAGAATGAATGAGTGGAGCAGGGTAAGAGCTGGACATGTAAAAACAGGCTAGGGCAGTGCTAAAGCCCGCCCATCAGTGCCGGTGACGTCACCGGGCTCACTGCTAGGCTGAAGCCTCCGCCTAGCTTACCCATGGAGAGCCCGGTACGTCACTGGATCTCAAGAAAATTCCCTTGCCATGCGCAATTCAGCGCAGCGCAAGGGTGAGCATCGGAGCGTGAAAACCTTTGATGCTCCACTTATTCATGGTGAATGAGTGCAGATCGGGTTTGGTCTTACTTCAGGTCTGAACCCGGACAACCCGGTTTAAGATCAGCGGGTAAAACCTTAATAAATGCCCTCCAAAGTTCTGGTAATTGTATTGTAACGAGCTGTGCACCTATGTTCATATGACCAGGAAGTAAACAAAAAATGTTCCAGATAAGTGGCAGCAAGCAGAGATCTTGAAAACGATTCGAAGCCGATACAAAAAGTGTTAAGGTTTTTTTTTTTTTTTGTTTTTTTTTTTATTTATTGGATACTGTATAAAAACATAAAATTATGGCATACTCCCTCAGATGCCACATTTTGGTGCCCAGCAGTCTCTGACAACTGACCTTCGCTTGCTTGATCAATGCTGGTTTAAAGGGGTTGTCTCATCTTTGACATCCTAGCGATATGCCACCAGTGTCTGAGTAGGGACCTGCACCTCTCTCCAGAACGGGCCCTCAAAAGTGATGCATGCACGGCGTGCTCTCCACTCATTTCTATGGGAGTTCCAATAATAGCTGAGCGAGTGCATTTGGCGATTTTCGGAAGTCCCATAGAATCTAATGGAGATTACATCGCACAAGCGCAGCCACCCCTCTATTTACTTCTATTGGACTGCCGGAGATGGCCAAGCCAGCACAGAAGTGAATGGCAGGTGGCTTCTCTCCGCTCACTTCAGTGGACCCGTTATGGAAGTAGGTGCGGATCCCAGAGGTGAGACCCGCACCTATCTGACATTGGTCGCCTATCTTAGCGATATGCCACCAATGTTTTAGATGAGACAACCCCTTTAAAGAAGAACTGGCACCTAACATGTCTGTTCTATTAAGTTCTATAATTTACCATGAAATAAATATTTGCATTCTTTTTTCTTAGATCAGTGTGTTGTGGTGTTCCTCTGGTATTCCTCCTGGAAATGTATGAATAATTTGACAACTGGGTTTGCTCTTCATCACAGGGATTTATCCGTATAGTCTGATGCTGTTGGCACTGATTGCACAGTATTGGCCTGGCTAGGGAAACTACACCCAGCTGTCAATTCTTCATACATTTCTAGAAGGAATAACAGATGAACGTCACAACACAGAGTAATAAGATGCCCCAGAATTGTTAATTCACGGGTAATGCAAGAGGTTACTAAAATAGACCTGTCAGGGGAGGCGAGAGGTCCCCTTTAAACCCATCTGATACATTTACCACTGACTTTGACATGTCCATGTTTATCACATTTTTATGTCGCCAATTTCCAAGGGCTAGCTTTTTATTTATTTTTTATTTTTTTCATTTTACATAGCCTTAGCTTAAGGCTTGTTTTTTTATGGGAAAAGTTGTAATTTGTAATTGGCACCATCTTGGGATACATACATACATTTGTTTTTGTTTTTTCTTATTTTTGGGATGCTTTAGGGACTGACTGGACCGGAGCTGTCAATCACAGCTTCCCTCCCGCTGCCAATTGTAGGCAATGTGGGGGCACCATTTCTGCGCCCGAGCAATCCATTTTTAAGGTCCATGTCTGCTGGAATCATGTATGCCCATCTGTTTGTTGGGTTAATTCTCTTCACTGCCGTTCAGTTCTTTGAGCTGGGTCCCATAATTGTACCCCATCACACTGTGCAGACCATTGCTGTCGATCAAAGGGTAGAGGGTTCCATTACAGGCTCTAGGTGTAATGGTAACGCCCCCGTTGCTCCTAGAGGTTCATTTGCATATATTAAAACTTCATGTTTCTCAGCAATGCGGGCACATGTGAACATGGGACCAACACAGATCCCTTCAGCTGCCAAGTAACAGGTCAGCCAGTGTCATAGTTCTGCAGCAGGACAACCCCATACATAGAGCCATAGGCCTTTTGCACACAGTCGGTGTTTGATCAGTGATTTCCATTAGTAATTCTGAGCCAAAACCAGGTGTGGGTCAAAAACACAGAACAGGTGTAAATGTTTCCATTATATCGTATCTCTTTGTAGCTGCCACTCCTGGTATTGGTTCACAATAACTGATGGAAATCACTGACCAAACACTGACTGTGTGAAAGCAGCCATTCATATGTCTTCAGCATTAAGAACAGGGGGGGGAATTATCATGAGGGGAATATTTGAAGTCTGTTTTGCTTCAGTCTGTGTTAGCGCACTTTATGTCACATTTATCAAATGTCACAGGTTGTTTGATAAATTTGGCTTGTCCTTAAAGGGAGTCTGTCACCACAATTTGACATTATAGACCGCTTACATAGCGCTGTAACAGAACTATACACGAGTCAAATGCTACCTTTTGTTGTTTTGTTCTGAAGTTCACCAGAGGCAAAATCGCTGTTTTATTCATATGCAAATGAGGTTCCACAAGTGCCCAGGGGCGGCGTTCGGGCTGTAAGTGCGCATGCGCTGGCACGATCTCGGCCAGTACACTAGATGAGCTTACAGGGCGAGCCAAGCAACAGGCTGGAGAGGGGGTTATGTGAGAAGATGGCAAAGTGGCCTGGGCACTTACAGCCCGAACGCCGCCCCTGGGCACTTGTGAGCCCTCATTTGCATATGAATAAAACAGTGATTTTTGCCTCTGGTGAACTTCAGAACAAAACAACAAAGGTACCATTTGACTCGTGTGTATAGTTATGTTACAGCGCTATGTAAGCGGTCTATAATGTCAAATTGTGGTGACAGACTCCCTTTAACCCCTTAGGGACGCATGATGTACCGGTACGTCATGGGTTTAAACCGCGATTGTGGCGCGGCGGGGGTTAATCGGAACAGGATGCCCGCTGAAATCATTCAGTGGGCATCCTGTCACAACGCCGGGGGACAATTCAGACCTGCGGTTTGCGGCTTTACCTGCGGTTGCGGCAGCTGTGCGGCGGTGCCATCGGGTCCCCATGCGGCTGTGGGGGGGACCCGATGGCATGGAAGGCAGCACGATGTCTAAGGAAGGCATCTGCGCTGCCTTCCGGTGACGAGCCTGTGAGATCCAGCCCCCTGGATCTCACAGGCCCCAGAAGCTGTATGAGTAATACACACAGTATTACTCATACAGCCAATGCATTCCAATACAGAAGTATTGGAATGCATTGTAAAGGAATATACCCCCCAAAGTGGGACAAAAAATAAAGTAAAAAAAAAAGTTGAAAAAATAAAGTTTCCCCCCCCCCCCCCAAAAAAAAATTAAAAGTTTCAAGTAAAAATAAACAAAAACGTCATTTTCCCCAAATAAAGTTAAAAAAAATTGGTAAATAAAGTATACATATTAGGTATCACCGCGTCCATATCGACCGGCTCTATAAACATATCACATGACCTAACCCCTCAGATGAACACTGTAAAAAATAAAAACTGTGCTAAATAAACCATTTTATTTGTCGCCTTACATCACAAAAAGTACAACAGCAAGCAATCAAAAAGGCGTTTGCCCACCAAAATAGTACCAATCTAACCGTCACCACATCCTGCAAAAAATTAGCCTTTACCTGAGACAATCGCCCAAAAAATAAAAAATAAACTATGGCTCAGAATATGGAGACACTAAAACATGATTTTTTTTGGTTTGAAAAAAGCTGTTATTGTGTAAAACTTACATAAATAAAAAAAAAAGTATACATATTAGGTATCGCCGCGTCCGTATCGACCGGCTCTATAAAAATATCACATGACCTAACCCCTCAGATGAACACCGTAAAAAATTTAAAATAAAAACTGTGCTAAATAAACCATTTTTTGTCACCTTACATCACAAAAAGTGTAATGGCAAGCGATCAAAAAGTCACACGCACCCCAAAATAGTGCCAAAAAAAACGTCATCTCATCCCGCAAAAATCATACCCTACCCAAGGTAATCGCCCAAAAACTGAAAAAATTATAACTCTCAGACTATGGAAACACTAAAACATGATTTTCTTTTTTTGCTTCAAAAATGAAATAATTGTGTAAAACTTACAGAAATAAAATAAAAAAGTATACATATTAGGTATTGCCGCATCCGTGACAACCTGGTCTATAAAAATATCACATGATCTAACCTGTCAGATGAATGTTGTAAATAACCAAAAATAAAAACGGTGCCAAAACAGCTATTTCTTGTTATCTTGCCTCACAAAAAGTGTAATATAGAGCAACCAAAAATCATATGTAAGTAAGTTTCTACTCTAGGGGGGCATCAGGGGGCTTCAAATGGGACATGGTGTCAAAAAAACCAGTCCAGCAAAATCTGCCTTCCAAAAACCGTATGGCATTCCTTTCCTTCTGTGCCTGCCGTGTGCCCGTACAGCTGTTTACGACCACATATGGGGTGTTTCTGTAAACTACAGAATCAGGGCCATAAATATTGAGTTTGTTTGGCTGTTAACCCTTGCTTTGTTACTGGGAAAAATGGATTAAAATGGAAAATTTGCCAAAAAATTGAAATTCTGAAATTTCATCTCCATTTGCCAATAACTCTTGTGGAACACCTAAAGGGTTAACGACGTTTGTAAAATCTGTTTTGAATACCTTGAGGGGTGTAGTTTATAGAATGGGGTCATTTTTGGGTGGTTTCTATT
This sequence comes from Bufo bufo, assembly GCF_905171765.1. Lineage (NCBI taxonomy): Eukaryota > Metazoa > Chordata > Amphibia > Anura > Bufonidae > Bufo > Bufo bufo. Next base: position 770,837,340 of record NC_053389.1, on the reverse strand, counting down.
ATGTAAGCCTCGCAAAGTGACTTCAGACCTGAACTGGTCCCTAAAAATTGGGTTTTTGAAAATTTCAAGATTTGCTTCTAAACTTTTGCTCCTAAACTTCTAAGCCTTGTAACATCCCCAAAAAATAAAATATCATTCCCAAAATGATCCAAACATGAAGTAGACATATGGGGAATGTAAAGTAATAACTATTTTTGGAGGTATTACTAGGTATTACAGAAGTAGAAAAATTGAAACTTGGAAATTTGCAATTTTTTGGTAAATTTGGTATTTTTTTTATAAATAAAAAAGATTTTTTTTTTTTACTTCATTTTACCAGTGTTATGAAGTACAATATGTGACGAAAAAACAATCTCAGAATGGCCTGGATAAGTCAAAGCGTTTTAAAGTTATCAGCACTTAAAGTGACACTGGTCAGATTTGCAAAAAATGGCCTGGTCCTTAAGGTGAAATAGGGCTGAGTCCTTAAGGGGTTAAACCTAGCACTTCTGCCTAGAGAAGCTCCTCCAGTTTTCCTACTCCGCCTGCTACTGGAGTGAGATTGTGACTTTTTAAAAAAAAAAAGTCTCAATGATAAATCTGGCGTGAAGCTCATTAACATAGCTAGCCACATCCACTTCCCCACCCATAATCCAAAACTGGAATGAGTGGTGTAAAAAGTCGCAAATTTTTGCGTAAACGCTTAAGCGAGTGCAAAATAAGTCTCAAAGGCCCTACTTTGTGACTTTTTGACTCCAGAATTTTGGCGTGAAGGTATGATAAATCAGGGCCAAGGAGTCTGGGTAAGTGATGATATGGCCCCCACATTGAGCCCTGATCTCAATATCGCCAAATCTGTCTGGGATTACATGAAGAGACAGAAAGATGTGAGCAAGCCTACATTCACAGAAGAGCTGTGATTAGTTCTCCAAGATGTCTGGAACAACCTCCCTGCCGAGTTCCTTCAGAAACTGTGAGCAGGTGTAGTGTACCTAGAAGAACTGAGGCTGTTCTTCAGGCAAAGGGTGGTGACACCGAATATGGATAGGATTTACATTTCTTTTCTTTTTTCTCTTTGCATTTTGCTAATTGATAATAAAGGGGTTGGCCCATCTCACTCATCACAGAGAAACAACAAAAAGAAATTCCGCAGCACTTCCAAGGCGTAAAATGAAAAAAATAGTTCTTTATTTACCAGACAGCAACGTTTCGATCCTTCTCTCTGGGATCTTTCTCAAGCAGTGCTTGAGAAAGATCGAAACGTTGCTGTCTGGTAAATAAAGAACTATTTTTTTCATTTTACGCCTTGGAAGTGCTGCGGAATTTCTTTTTGTTATATGCTTTGGAGGGGGACCGCCTTCATAGCCGCTTGCACTCCGCTGACATCGTTTTTCGCAGTGCGGCTCCTGTTGCCTTTTTTCTACATATCATCACAGAGAAAGATACAAAACATCCTGCACGATATGATAACTGAATATGCGGATATACATGGCAACATTTATAAAGAAAAAATAACTGAAAATAATGCACTAGAGTTAGACAATAGATGCATATTAAAGAAGAAGAAGAGTAAAAACGTTTTTATTTTTTAGCTAAAAAAACTAAATTATTCCATAGGAATATTAACCTTTTAGTGCCCCAGGTCTGATACTTGGAGGGACAAAGTACCTGCACTGCTAGTTCACACGCTGCACTACCCTTACCCACTCATTGTGCAGACAGAATTGCTCCTGAATTCCTCGCCTAATTGCAGCCAGCAGAAAAGTGGTTAATACTTCTACTCAAGCAAGCATGGAAGTGGGTGAGACAAAGGAAAGCATGCTCCGGGTTCTCCCAGAATCCTCTGCAGTGTTGCCATGCGCTGCCTGTGAGCAGCACGCTCTGCATGTGTCAGGCTGAGCAGTTGTCACAGAAACACGGCTTTAAATAATGCAATTACAGCAGAACATGGAAGGAGAAGTGAAGACCGATTACACCCCCCCCCCCCCTACCCCAACTCGTCTACTCTCCTGCCTAAGTGTGGCGCCTATTATGTACTTATCACAGGGATCAACATAGCTGGTTAAGTATTGCGGTGCTATCCTCTAGCAAAAAGTTATCATCTAGGCCAGGGGCCCCCAACCTTTTTTGCACCACACACCAGTTTCAACGAAATCACACGCATAACAAAACACAATGAAGTGCATATTACAGGGTCAGTGGTCAATAATTACCAATAATGACACTATATAAAGGTCAAATTATACCGCTTCACCATGACCATACCCATGTAGGTCCCAGTCATTATTCCAGTTTAGGCCCCCACTCAGTGACTGATCACCATGATGATATCTCCTGACCACAACTTATTTCTGCATAATTGGACACACGGAACACACCTATTTAGTAATAATACCTCTTTTTATGCCCCCCCAGTAATCATCCCCATTTAGACCCCAGTTGCACTCTGTAGTAATTTCCACTTATGCCCCAGTAAATATAATGCCCCCTGTAGTGCCCTGTGTACATATAATGACCCATGGCATTGCCTTTTCCACATATAATGCCCTCCCAGTAGAGCCCTCTTTACATATAATGACCCATGGCATTGCCCTCTCCACATATAATGCCCTCCCAGTAGTGGCCTGTTTACATGTAATGCCCCTCAGTAGTGGCCTTCTCACATATAGGGCCCCCCTCCCAGTAGTGTCCTCTGTATAGATAATGCCCCAACCCCTCCCCAGTAGTGTCCCCACAAAAAGAACCCTGACTCCCACTGTAAACCGATGCAGGAGGTCGCGATGATGTAATTGTGACCATCCTGCACCGTACCACTGTCTCATTGTCTCAATAGTTTCAGTTCCCACCATTCAACACCGGTGCCCCCTGCAGACCAGTACTAGTTGATTCGTGTCCCGGTACTGGTCTACGGCCTGGTGGCTGGGGATCAGCAACCTCCAACACTGCAGCTGTTCTGAAACTATAACTCCCAGAATCCTCCTTTCACTTTTATGGGAGTTAGAAGAACAGCTGAGCAAGTGTGCATGCTGGGAGTTGTAGTTTCACAACAGCTGGAGTGCCGAAGGTTGCTGATCCCTGCTCTAGGCTGTCTCCATGCTTATGTACATTTCCATTTGTAACCTGGTAAGGCTCTGTTCACATTGCATCTGAGGCCTGAGTTTACCCTATGGGCCGGGAAAGCTCCTGACGTATATGTCAAGTGTTTTCATAGGGGCCAAAAGAGTGTCCTTTTGGCCTCCTTTGGCGTGGTATAAGTTGGTATACCCGTCTTTCTACTGTATAGGAAAGGGCAGGGGACCACACTGTCCTATACAGAAGGCAAATGCAAAAATAAATTGTGAACCGCATGATATACAGTGCATTCAGTCTTTATACCCTTTTCACTTTTTGTTATGTTGCGGCCTTCTGCATAATGAGAAAGTAAAAACCAGAATTTTAGACATTTTTTGCTAAATTATTAAAAAAGAAAAACAAAAATTTTGCATAGATAGGAGTATTTAGACCCTTTGCTGTGACACTTGACATTAAGCTCCGGGCCTGCCATTTTTCTTGATAATTTTTTAGATTGGATCCTTGGTTGGAGTCTTCTGTGGTAAATTCAGGCGATTGGACATGATTGGGAAATACACAGCCCTGTCTGTATAAAGTCTCACAGCTAACAATGCTTATCAGAGCGAAAACCAAGCCATGAGGAGAGAACTGCATGTAGAGCTCACAGACGGGATTGTGTGGAGCCGCAGATCTGGAGAAGGGGACAAAAACTTCTGCTGCGCTGAAAGTTCCCAAGAGCACAGTGGTCTCTCTATAATTCTTAAATGGAAGAAGTCTGGAACAGCCAAGACTCTTCCTAGAGCTGGCCGCCCCACCAAACTAAGTAATCAAGGGAGAAGAGCCTTGGTAAGAGAGGTGAACAAGAGCCCAATGGTCATCTTGGCTGAGCTCCAATGATCCTGTGTTTAGATGGGAGAAACGTCCAGAAGGTCAGCCATCACTGCAGCACTCCTCCAATCTGGCCAGGAAGAAGCCTCTCTAGTTAAAGGCACATGGAAGTTTGCAAAGAAAAAAAAGCACCTAAAAGACTCCCGGGTCGTGAGAAAGAAGATTTAACTCTGTCTTTAATTCTAAGCGTCATGTCTGGAGGAAACCAGGCACTGCTCTTCACCTGCCCAATACCATCCCTACAGTGAAGCATGGTAGTGGCAGCATCAGAGATATGGAAACCTGATCCAGAGTGCTCTGGACCTCAGACTGGGACGAAGGTTTACCTCCCAACAAGACAATGACGCTAAGCACACAGCCAAGACAACACAGGAGTAGCTTAAAGGGGTTGTCCGGGTTCAGAGCTGAACCCGGACATACCTCCATTTTCACCCCGGCAGCCCCCCTGACTTAAGTATCGAAGCAGTTCATGCTCCGATGTTCTCCTTTGCCCTGCGCTAAATCGCGCAGGGCAAAGGCATTTTTTGGAGATCCAAAGACATACCGGGGCTCTCCATGGGGCTGCCAGGAAGCCCGGTGACATCACCGGCACTGATGGTCGGGATTTAGCACTGCCCTAGCCAGTAAAACGGCTAGGGCAGGGCTAAATCCCACCCATCAGAGCCGGTGACGTCACTGAACACACTGCCGGGTGGAAGTTTCCGCCCGGCAGTGTGTTATTGAAAACAAGAGACCTTGCCCTGCGCGATTTAGCGCAGGGCAAGGGAGAGCGCATTGGAGCATGAGATGCTCTGATGCCAACATCAGGGGGGCTGCCCAGGTGAAAATAAGGGTATGCCTGGGTTTAGCTCTGAACCTGGACATCCCCTTTAAGAATAACTCTATGTATGTCCTTGAGTGGCCCAGCCAGAGCCCTGGATAGATCTAAAAATGGCTGCCCACCGACAGTCCCATCCAACCTGACAGAGCTTGAGAGGATCTGCAGAGAAGAATGGCAGAAAATCCCCAAATCCAGGTGTAGAAACCTTGTGGCGTCATCCCCAAGAAGACTGGAGGCTGTAATCACTGCCAAAGGGGCTTCACCTAAGTCCTGAGTAAAGGGTTCAAATACACTGCTCAAAAAAATAAAGGGAACACAAAAATAACACATCCTAGATCTGAATTAATTAAATATTCTTCTGAAATACTTTGTTCTTTACATAGTTAAATGTGCTGACAACAAAATCACACAAAAATAAAAAAAATGGAAATCAAATTTTTTAACCCTTGGAGGTCTGGATTTGGAGTCACACTCAAAATTAAAGTGGAAAAACACACTACAGGCTGATCCAACTTTGATGTAATGTCCTTAAAACAAGTCAAAATAAGGCTCAGTAGTGTGTGTGGCCTCCACGTGCCTGTATGACCTCCCTACAACGCCTGTGCATGCTCCTGATGAGGTGGCGGACGGTCTCCTGAGGGATCTCCTCCCAGACCTGGACTAAAGCATCTGCCAACTCCTGGACAGTCTGTGGTGCAACGTGACGTTGGTGGATAGAGCGAGACATGATGTCCCAGATGTGCTCAATTGGATTCAGGTCTGGGGAACGGGCGGGCCAGTCCATAGCATCAATGCCTTTGTCTTGCAGGAACTGCTAACACACTCCAGCCACATGAGGTCTAGCATTGTCTTGCATTAGGAGGAACCCAGGGCCAACCGCACCAGCATATGGTCTCACAAGGGGTCTGAGGATCTCATCTCTGTACCTAATGGCAGTCAGGCTACCTCTGGCGAGCACATGGAGGGCCACCCCACACCATTACTGACCCAATGCCAAACCGGTCATGCTGGAGGATGTTGCAGGCAGTAGAATATTCTCCACGGCGTCTCAAGACCCTGTCACGTCTGTCATATGTGCTCAGTGTGAACCTGCTTTCATCTGTGAAGAGCACAGGGCTCCAGTGGCGAATTTGCCAATCTTGGTGTTCTCTGGCAAATGCCAAACGTCCTGCACGGTGTTGGGCTGTAAGCACAACCCCCACCTGTGGACGTCGGGCCCTCATATCACCCTCATGTAGTCTGTTTCTGACCGTTTGTGCAGACCTATGCACATTTGTGGCCTGCTGGAAGTCATTTTGCAGGGCTCTGGCAGTGCTCCTCCTGTTCCTCCTTGCACAAAGGCGGAGGTAGCGGTCCTGCTGCTGGGTTGTTGCCCTCCTACGGCCTCCTCCACGTCTCCTGATAAAACATCAGCCAGGAAGCATAGGAACTGAGAAGTGTACTGTGGTCACCACCTGCAGAACCACTCCTTTATTGGGGGTGTCTTGCTAATTGCCTATAATTTCCACCTGTTGTCTATCCCATTTGCACAACAGCATGTGAAATTGATTGTCACTCAGTGTTGCTTCCTAAGTGGACAGTTTGATTTCACAGAAGTGTGATTGACTTGGAGTTACATTGTGTTGTTTAAGTGTTCCCTTTATTTTTTTTGAGCAGTGTACTTATTATGTCAATGCAAGATTCTAGTTTTTCCTTTTCAATAAATTGGCAAAGATTTCTAACATTTTGTATTAAATGCAGAATGAGGGGGAAAACTCAGACTAATTTTAGCACAAGGAGCAACATAACAAAAAGTGAAAAAAATGAAAAGGCCTGAAGCCTCCGAATACATTGTTTAGTGACATATATTGAAGCCTACCAGCTGAATCCATGCATTCCTGGATCTGAGGCCTTGCTTTTTCAGGACTGGGGGCAGTACAGAGGCCCATAGATATTAGACCAGTGTCATCTGATCAGGTCCTGAACCCTCCATTATGGATATGCTCACACGTGCCGTTCTTTTTTTTTTTTTTTTTTTGCTGGTCATCTACCACTGTGTTACCTGGTAATGAAAAGCCACGGGCACACAATGCAGTGATTTTTGTAAAAGCCACGCAGTGTCCACGCTAGGGTTGTTGCGGGTATCGAAATTTCGATACCCAATCGATACTTTTGTCCCGGTATCGATACGATACCGGGATTTCCGTTTTTTCGATACTGGGCTGCGCTTCTGCGCAGTCTAGTATCTCTGAACATGAGCGCGCTGCTATCGGCGCGCTCATGTTCTCTCTCAGCAGCACGGGGAGAAGGAAGCTGTCCTCCCTCCCCCTGTGCTGCTGCCGCTGCCACCAATGAGAAGAGAGGGGCGGAGGAGGGGCGGCAATGAGAAGAGAGGGGCTGGAGGAGGGGCGGCAATGAGAAGAGAGGGGCGGAGGAGGGGCGGGCGCACTGCGCCACCAATGATAGGATTACTATCGGAGCGATGGGAGGAGACATCAGCTTCACTAGTGGGCGTTCCTTTTCCCTGCGCTGCGATTGGACAGCGCTACAGCCAGGGAGAAGGAACGCCCACTAGTGAAGCTGATGTCTCCTCCCATCGCTCCGATAGTAATCAGCAGCATGTGGAGCAGGAGAGGAGACAGTAATGGGGCACTGCGGGCGAACGGAGCGGCGCCCAGGACTAATGGTGAGTGCTGAGACATCGCTGGGCGCCGCTCTGTGTGGCCTAATAGTGAAAGTCTGGACTCATATACAGTAGTCAGTCTTTAACACATACAGGAGGCGGGTGCCGGCAGCAGAATCGCATTGCCGGCACCCTGCCCCTGACAGGGAGCTGCGATCAGCGGCAGTTAACTGCCGCTGATCTGCTAGTACCCGCCTCCTGTATAAAGGGGTAAAATCATTGGTGGTGCAGTGTGCCCTCCCCCTCAATCCCCCCATCCCATTAAAATCATTGGTGGCACAGTGCGCCGGCCCCTCTCAACCCTCCAGTATTAAAATCATTGGTGGCAGTGGCCACAGGGACCTCTCCACTCCCCCTCATTGGTGGTGCAGTGGCAGCTTCTGATCGGAGCCCCAGCTGTGTAAGCCTGGGGCTCCGATCCGTTACCATGGCAGCCAGGACGCCACAGAAGCCCTGGTTGCCATGGTAACATCCCTGATGCTGTGTGCACAAAGCACAGAGCAGCAGGGACAGTGTGGAGTCCTATTCACCCTGATAGAGATCTATCAGGGTGAATAGGAAAAGGGATGAAAGATCCCAGGTTCTAGCCCCTAAGGGGGGAAATAGTTATTAAATAAAAAGTGAAAAAAAAAAAAAAACACTAAAATATGAAGTATAAATCACCCCCCTTTTCCCAATTTCACATATAAAATATATAAATAAACATATTACATCGCCACGTCAGAAAAGTCCAAACTATTAAAATATAAAAAAAAAATCTAGGTGGTGAATGCCGGAACAGAAAAAATAAAATAAAAACTGCGCGATTCGCCATTTTTAAAAATGAGGAATGCACGTGGCTTTTTTTGTTTATTTTTTTCGCGTGGTATCGAATGGTATCGAGTATCGCAATACTTTTTCATGGTATCGAAACCGAATCAAAAATTTGGTATCGCAACAACTCTAGTCCACGCACCTCTGTTTCATGGCTTGGTCAGGAGACTTCTACATCAGTTTTAGTGGTGAAAAACGAAACCGTAAAACGTGCAACATGAGTAGCGCAATACTAAGGGGAAAGGTACTTCCAGGTGGACCATAACCAGTCATCCCTGACCTCCTATCCAAAGCAAGTATCATGCTGGACTGTCACTTACAGGGGTTGTGCCACCATTAAATGTTTTATATAATTCAGCATGAAAAACAACTTAATTCTGCAATTTACTTACTGTTCCTAAAATACTCCAGTTGTGAGAGATTCCCTTTACTTGCCCCCTGGTGTTTGTATAAATGTTTGTCCACCTACTGAGGTGGTCGCACATGCTCAGTACTATTCTTGAACTGCCATCAGCCATATCTACTGTTAGAGGCTGTGACTGTTTCGGACAGAGAGCTGCAGCAGAATGGAAACACCGCCTGAGCTGTGATAGGGAGAAGAAAGGACACACCGCCTGAGCTGTGATAGGGAGAAGAAAGGACACACCGCCTGAGCTGTGATAGGGAGAAGAAAGGACACACCGCCTGAGCTGTGATAGGGAGAAGAAAGGACACACCGCCTGAGCTGTGATAGGGAGAAGAAAGGACACACCGCCTGAGCTGTAAAATGGAGAGCGCTGCAGCAGAATGCACATATCCCTGAGCCGTAATAGGGAGAAAACTATAGCAGAAAGGACATGCCCTACGAGCTGTAATAAGGAGACAGTTGCAGCAGAAAGGACACACTCTCCCATAAAGGACACACCCCTGAGATACTAGCCTGAAGAAAATCTAGAAAAGCAATGAATGTGGAGATCTGTGGATCCATGTGAGCTTAGAAAGAGATTGCCATGTACTATATGACGTCTAATCTTTTAATTTTTTACATCAGTCATTTCCTAACCCCTTCAAAGGGTATATTCACATGTGGCAGAAATTTATGTGCCTGGAAATCGGCTCCATGCATTGGATATGGCAAATTTATGTATACCCCAAAACCTATTGGTAACATAGGACATCAATCTCCGATCATTGGGGGTCTCGCCACTATGAGCCCCTCCAGTCTTTAGAAGTGGCAGTGGTGGCCAGATCTTTATGACTATGGCCTCCATTACGTCTGTTACTGGCCACAAAGTGTGATCACTGCTACATATCCGCCCATAGGCTGTGCGTTTCATCATACGGCGGGAGCGCCTCTCCGTGTGCTTGGTGTACTCTGTCGCTGCCAGTGTTTCTCTTCCTGTTTATTCCCAGCAAGAAAGCTGTGTGTTCCCTGACTCTCCGCACACTTAATGACTGGGGGAGTGGGGTGGAAACAGATGGGGGTCTATTCTCAAACAATATGGCATATCAGCTCTTTTACACCAAGTATATGAATAGTTTTCTCTATCATTAGAGTGTCAGCTCTTGTGTTAATTTTGGCTCTTCATGAATTGTATAGATTATCTACTTTGTTTTCCCGGTTATTAAAGGGCCACCGCCTTCTAATTCACTGACACAAATTACTGTTGTCGGTGACAGTGTTATCAGACGTTTAGGTATTTACATGCAGTGTTTGAATCCAAAGCTAAGACTGGATACAGAAAGTATCCTCAGTGACCCGTTCCTGGCTTGTATATTTAAAGGGGTTGTCCAACTTAAAGAACCCATTTTTATTTTTCTCCTATTCTGAGTTAAGAGGCCCCGTCTATCAACTCAGAATAGGATAAAAATAAAAGAGGGGTCCTCTGCGTCGGATCCTTGTCTCTTCACCAGGGGGGGGGGGAGCTTTGTGATCAGCTTACTCAGAAGGGGCCTTTTTAACAAGTAGGGATTTCTGAAGCAGAGGGCCCCTTTAACTTAATAAAACCGAGAACTCTTTAAATTCATTATTGTAATGCAGTTTTACACGTGTTCTCTCATTCCAGGATAAGCTTTATCTCCTGATGATGGTCGACCCAGATGCTCCCAGCAGAGAAAATCCCAGTTTTAAGTACTGGAGACATTGGTTGCTCGCTGACATACAGGTAAAACAAACTGGGAAGTGGTCCACTAATCTGTCCAAATAAGAATGAAACCCCAGTAAGGAGTCTAAATCCAAGTCATAGCGGTGAATGGAGAGTGTACCACGCATGCATGGTCACCCCTCCATTCACCACTATGGGAATGCAAGAAATAGCTGACCTAGAGCTCAGGTACTGTATATTCACACCTCCAATAGCAGTGAATGGAGGGTGGCTGTGCTTGTGGGGGCTTTTTCTGGAGATAGGTGTGGTTCCCACCTCTGGGACCCGCTCCTGACATTGATGGCATGTCCTAGCAATATACCCCTTTAAGCTCTGCCTGCGGCATGACTTACAGGAAGCTTATCAAAATCCCATAAAGTGCAATAGTATACTATTGTAGTCTATGGTACAAGTGCTCAGAAGATTGCAATTTCCAAGTCTCCTAAAGGGACAAAATATTACAGTGCAAGAAAGTGTTTGTTTTTTGTTTTGTTTTTTAAAGGGTAGTGGCTGGATCCCATTATAGTCAATTAGGTCTGGCAAGCAGACGGCACTATCCAGCAATGCTGGATTCAGAGAACTCCGACAGGCTGTCCTCTGCCAGAAAAGCCTGCCGGAAAGCTGTGTTGCAGATTTAAAACTAAGCTAAACATTAGGCCTCCTGCACTGTGTCCGTTTTGCAGTCTACAAACCACTGCAATGTGCATTCAGCATTATCTACTAGAACCGTTTTGTGGACAAGAATAGGACATGGATTAAATCTGTGTGCTGTCTGCATTTTTTGCAGCCCCATCGAAATGAATGGGTCTGTGTGCAATCCTCAAAAATGCAGATCAAACATGGACCCCAAAACACATGTTCAGGAGGCCATCATTTTTATAATTTCATCTGAAAATGCCCCAACTATTAAAAACGATCTCCTAACAGCAAAAATAAATGGTGAATATTCTCTACTGATTCTGTTGGATCTCTCTGCAGCGTTCGATACCGTAGACCATAAACTCCTCCTCACCATGCTCCACTCAATTGGCCTTAAGGACACTGCTCTCTCTTGGTTCTCTTCCTATCTGTTTGGCTGCTCCTTTAGTGTATCATTCGCTGGCTCTTCTTCTCCTCTTCCTCTAGATGTTGGCGTTCCTCAGGGCTCAGTACTAGGTCCTCTACTCTTCTTCCTCTATACAGCCCCCATCGGACAGACTATCAGTAGATTTGGCTTTCGATACCATCTCTATGCTGACGACACCCAACTATACACTTCATCCCCTGACATCACCACTGCTTTACTCCAAAACACCAGTAATTTTCTGGCAGCTATCTCTAACATCATTTCCTCTCTGTATCTAAAACTGAACCTCTCAAAAACTAAACTTCTTGTCTTTCCCCCATCTACAAACCCACCTAAACTTGATACAGCGGTCCCTCAAGTTGCAATATTAATTGGTTCCAGGACAACCATTGTATGTTGAAACCATTGTAATTGGTTGGATCCGAGTCTGAGACATTGTATGTTGAAAATATTGTATCCTGAGGCCATTGTATCTTGAGGGATCACTGTATTTCAATTTTGGTCTGCAGCACTATCATAACTCCTGTGCAACATGCCCGTTGTCTTGGGGCCACATTTGACTCTTTCCTTTGTTCCCCATATTCAATCACCTACACGCTCTTGTCGTCTGCACCTCCAGAATCCGCCCTTTTCTTATGGTAGAAACGGCAAAAACTCTTGTTGTTGCCTTGATTCATTCGCGTCTTGACTACTGCAACGCATTACTAATCGGTCTCCCTCTCACTAAACTCTCCCCCCCTTCAGTCTGACCTAAATGCTGCAGCCAGGCTCATCTATCCATCCAACTGCTACACTGATGCTACTAGTCTATGCCAGTCACTTTACTGGTTGCCTGTCACGCCTGTGTGTGGGAGGGAGACACCACGCCGGACGAAGGAGAGGGAACAAGCCCTGAACGCAAGGGAAGAAAGAAGGACACCTAGTCAAATCCCTAGTCACAGTCCTGACTGGCTATCAGTATGAACAGACCCCAAAGGTAGGTGAGTTCATATGCAGGAGTACCTAGAGTCCTAACCCTATAAGACCCTGGCGATAGTGACAGGACTTAGATTACCTGTTCCAGAAAGGAAAGGACGACCAGGAGTCTCCCTCAGGCCTACAACAAAGGGCAAGGGAAAAACAACACACAGAAAAACCAAAACAAAATGCAAAAGGGAAAAGGAAACACTTAACTTTCCAGTAGCTATGGCAGCAACAGGAACTCAGCCAAGAACCAAACATCAGCAGACTACAGATACCACTGAAGCTATAAACCGCACAGCATTGTGGGAGAAGCAACTATAAATAAGGAAAGTTAAATGACCACAATAGCAACACCTGGAGGTTAGAGGTGTGGCCAGTATCAAAAACAACACAGACTTCTATTGATCCACAAGAAAACCTGTCAGATTAAAGCACGCGTGACAGTATCCCCCCTTTTACGGGTGACCACCTGCCCATCTAGGACCGACCTTATCCGGGTGAGACCTGTGAAAAGCTTTCACCAAACGAGTGGCATTAACGTCAGATGCCGGTACCCACATCCTTTCCTCTGGTCCATAACCCTTCCAGTGAACAAGATACTGAAGAGATCTACGAAGGACTCGAGAATCAATAATCTTGGCAATCTGGAATTCCAAATTGCCGTCCACCATGACAGAAGTGGGTGGCAAGAAAGACGGCTCCAAGGGTTCCACATTATCTCTTCAACAAAGATTTATGAAAAACATTATGTATTTTCAGGGCCCGAGGAAGTTCTAAACGAAAAGCTACAGGATTAATAATGGCACTGATATTATATGGACCAATAAATCTTGGACTCAACTTCCAAGAAGATACCTTCAACTTAATATTTTTTGTGGACAGCCATACAAAATCACCCACTCTTAGGTCCAGACCATTCATTCGTTTCCTGTCAGTCACACATTTATACTTGTTGCTCATATACATCAAGTTATTTTGAATTCTCCGCCATATGGATGATAATGATGCCGAAAAACTTTCTTCCTCAGGGATACCAGAAGTATCTGAACCATAAAATGTTCCAAACTGTGGGTGAAACTCATTGTCACGGTGGGAAGTGGGGGGAAAATCCACACCGTACAATGTAGGTTGGCGGGATATGCCACTAGGCCTAGAAACAGGAATAAAGGGAGCAGGTCACCTTCTAACACACCCCTAAATCCTAGCCCTGACCTCCTAACTGTATGAGCAAACCCTAATGGTGGGAGGACTCAAACCCGTAACCTCGGGCCCTACTAACCCTAGAGATCCATGGTAATAATGTCAGGGCTAGGAAACGACCTGTTCATCCATGACACGGATGAACCGGAGTCTCCAGCAGACAGTAGCATAAACCAAATTGGCAGGTAAGCACCCAGCGCAAACAAGACGCACTGGAACAACAGCACTTGCCTGCCATAACCACTGGATGAAACAACTGCTACTGACTAGTGGTTCCCCCTCTGGGAAACCCTGGAGCCCACTTCCGCAGGCAGGTGGTCAACACTGTTCCCCCTCCGAGGAACCCAGGAGCCCCCTCACCGGAGGCACAACACACAGGGAAACGCCTTGCATACATCTTAGACGAACAACACCCTGAACATAAACCCACACCAAACAACAATACAGGTAAGGTAGGGAACATGGAGGATACAAAGGGATGACAAACTATGTCCAACAAGATGGCCCTCAAACTGTGGACAGATGGTAAGGTCCAGGATGGCAGCATAACTCCAGCTCCACAAGAAGCTGAAGTCCCACTCGCCTCAGGCTCCAAGCCCAAGTACTATAAGAGCTCACACCCAGCTCCACCTTGCTCACACTTTAACCCCATACCCACCAGAATGGGAAGGGACAACAACCTTAAAGGGGAAGTTTGTAAACATGCTAAAAACTACACATTGCCACCGGCAACAAGCATGCACTGCTAAAGTGTCACGGTCCACTACCACCAGAGCATGACACAGCCGTGACACCCATATGACCCAAAAAAACTGCAACTTCCCAGTGTCTACAATTATTTATGGCAAACTCTGCCAGGGACAAAAACGAGGGACCACTCCTCCTGGTTCTCAGAGACAAAACATCTTAAGTAAGTCTCCAGATTCTGATTAGTGTGCTCCGTCTCTCCATTCGACTGAGGATGAAAAGCCGAAGAAAAAGACATGTGTACCCCCAGCCGAGTACAGGACGCCTTCCAGAATCTGGACACAAACTGAGTCCCCCTATCCGAGACCACATCAGAGGGAATGCCATGAAGTTTCACAATGTTGCGAACAAACACTTGTGCAAGTGGTTTAGCATTAGGTAGGCCATGGAATGCAATAAAATGCACCATTTTACTAAAACGATCAACTATCACCAGAATGACTGTCTTTCCTGACGAATTAGGCAGATCCGTGATAAAATCCATAAGTGGGTCCATGGTCTGGACGCGATGGGTAACGGAAGTAGAGATCTGGAAGGCTGAGTATGTGTTACCTTAGCGTGTGCACAGGTACCACAAGCCGATACATAGTCCTCAACACACTTACACAACCCCGGCCACCAGAATCTACGAGAGATGAGGTCGGCAGTGGATCTACTCCCATGGTGTCCCGTAAGAACTGTACAGTGATGTTCCTCAAACACCTTGTGCCGCAATTCTGATGGCACAAACAATTTCCCAGAGGGGCAAGAATCCGTGTGCGTCTCCCTGAGCCTCTAACACCTTCACCTCTAGGTCGGGGTAAAGAGCGTATATCCCCACTCCTTCCGCCAGTATAGGACCCAAATTTTCAAAATCACCACCTCCAGGAAAACTGTGACAAGGCATCCGCCCTGACATTCTTAACCCCTGGATGATAAGTGACAGTGAAATTAAAACTAGTAAAAAAAAACGACCATCTGGCCTGCCTCGGGTTCAGTTGTTTAGCCGTCTCCAGGTAAGCCAGATTTTTTTGATCTGTGAACAGTGATTGGATGAATCGCCCCTTACAACCAATGACGCCACTCCTCAAAAGCCAACTTAATGGCCAGTAACTCTTTGTTACACACATCATAATTTCTCTCTGCGGCAGAGAGGTTTTTTTTTTTTTTTAGAGAAAAAGGCACATGGACACCATTTACCTGGTGACGGGCCCTGCAATAAAATTGCTCCTACCCCCACCTCGGATGCGTCCACTTCCACAATGAAAGGTTGTGAAACATCCGGCTGCACCAATATAGGGGCAGAAGCGAAGCACTCCTTAACCGCAGAAAAGGCTCGCAACGCCGAATCAGACCACACTGAGACATCCGTCCCTTTCTTAGTCATCGTAAATTCAGAATAAACCACGGCACTCATAAGTTCTGTTGCATGAAGTTTTTGTTTTATTTTATAATTTTTTTTATATTCCAGCCGTAATAAGTTCCTGGCCAACGTTTCGGTGCAACCTAGACGTTGTTCACGGCCTGGTATAGATATAGCTAAAAGTACAAATCATAAACTTTTTTTAAAGGACATTTATGGTGTATTAACAGTAGATGATAATATAAAATGTTACATGATGCCATAGCAGAGAGAATAACAATCATATATAAAAAGGAACATTATTGTTGCAGAGAGTTAATACAATGGTAATATCCTTTATATTAGGATATCCCAGGGTGGTAGACAGGAGACCATCTTAGGATGAGGTAATAGGAACGATGAAGATTCCTGTGGATTTGAAATGAACATAATGCAACCACGAGTAAGTATTGTATCAACGCACATATATACCCAATGAGTTAATTGTCAGAGAGGCGGATTTCTATACATTCAGCATTTGTGTCTTTATAATAACTGTTCTCTTAAAAGGGTAAGTATAGTATCATCATACCTTATAGCCATATACATATATCCCGTGACTTTCTACAAGAGCGGCATTTGTGCCTTTAGGAAGAGCAATAAAATATATATGGAGCACTAATTTAGGTAAAGTATGAGTAGCACTGGTAGATAGAGATTTAGATTTTTGTATTCTATGACTCTTCCTGTTCTGGGCACTATATGTATTGCACTATACGATTACTCCTGCAATTTGTAATACAAAAATAACATTCTCTGTTACTAACAGTTTTTTTTACAAATTGCATAATATAACGTGGTCTCAAAAAGAAGGAAATGCTCAACCCCATATGCAGTTGGGCATTTATAACCAGGGGAGCAAATCCTGCACATGTGGTCCGTTGCTAATAGCGATCCCCAGCAAGAAATGCATGCAATGGAGGATGCCCACAGCAGACCACAAGTGCCGCATAGACATCCTACACCAGATATCAAAATGTGTGGATGTAATTGACTATATCAAATAAACATTTAGAAGAGTAGGTGCACTACTGTGGTGGATCCAATCAACAAAATCTGACTAAACCCTCGCACTGATGTTAAAATGAGACTTTAGCCAATATATCCTTATATGAAGGACATACCGGAGCCTGTGCACCACATCAAGGTATCTCAGATGGCACGGGACCTAACGCTAACCTACCTGTGCCATATGGGCAGTACCAGGGGTCAGTGGGCGAATTACAAAAGCGTAAAGTCCGACTCACAGCAAACAGCTCCCAGTTGCCTCCAGTGTGAAACCACACATGCAATGGGAGGAGGCTGTGAGTCCCACCCAGAGCTGACTGATATGATGCAGGCCTTACAGGTGCACCGAATGCTGCCTATAGATGAAAATCAGGCACATTCAAATTGGAGTTTATACACCTCCAGACATACATATACAAATGACATAATATAACGTGGTCTCAAAAACCAGGAAATGCTCAACCCCATATGCAGTTGTGCATTTATAACCGGGGGAGCAAATCCTGCACATGTGGTACGTCGCTAATGGCGATCCCCAGCAAGAAATGCGTACAATGGAGGATGCCCGCAGCGGACCACAAGTGCCACATAAACATCCTACACCAGATAGCAAAATGTGTGGATGTAATTGACAGCTCTGGGTGGGACTCACTCCCTCCTCCCATTGCATGTGTTTCTCACTGGAGGGAACTGGGAGCTGTTTGCTGTGAGTCGGACCTTACGCGTCTATAATTCGCCCGCTGGCTCCTCATACTGCCCATATGGCACAGGTAGGTTAGCGTTAGGTCCCGTGTCACCTGAGATACCTTGATGTGGTGTGCGGGCTCCGGTATGTCCTTCATATAAGGATATATTGGCTAAAGTCTCATTTTAACATCAGTGTGAGGGTTTAGTCAGATTTTGTTGATTGCATCCACCACAGTAGTGCACCTACTCTTCTAAATGTTTAACTCTTTTTTTTTTTTTTTTTTATATATTTTCTGCATACAGATGAAGTGACCCCACTCAGCCAGGTAGTATATACCCAGGTAGAAGTAACAACAGAATAATATATACTTAATATACCCATAAGACCAATCATAAACTAATACCCACTAACCTCTTTACTACCTGGGCTATTCTATATCACCATTTCATGTATAAGATTGTGCATGTTTATTCATTCATATGTTTATTTATTTATAAAATTGCACATTTACTTTCATACATTTTTAAATTTTCAATTTTTTCATTATTTCATTGCTTTTTTCATTATTTTTCTTAATTATGTCCACTATATTCCCCCCTTTCAAACACAATAATTCATTCTCTCCATGTCTATATATATTTACATATCTACACATTCAAGCTGCTTCTCCTTATAACATGAGGTCAGCCACTCCCCCTACGAATCAGCAGCGATATACACCTATCCGCTTACCCAGTATTAGTGACAGCGTGCCAGTTCCCTGACTGCGCTCCACAAGTATAGGCGCGGTAGACGCCGCATTTGTGTGAGGGGAGGCGCCAGCACCACTACAAAAGGTGGGAGCAGGGAGCTCCCGGGTGACGCGGTCTTCAGCTTCAGCTCGGCTGACGTCACTTCCGGGATTCTCCTGCTCCCATTCTTGCTCCGGCGTCGGCGTGGATACGCGATCCCCCGATACTTCCTCCGGTGGGTAAGTATAGGGCGTGCAGCCGAAGCGAGGGGCCGTACATCGGTACACACGGAGGGTAAGTGGGGCGGGGGGGCGGCACGGCGCTGACACCAGCCAGACAGGTTCACACTCACCAGCGGCAGCCGGATCACTGGCACGCACGCCCGATCCTTGCGCCGCATCCACCCGCCTCCTCACATGTGTTCTTTCCACAGGTCGTCGCTAGTGGCAGTCCGGCATCCCTCACTATAGCTGCCCTTACTGTGGGGTGTTACAGGTATTGTCTGGGGATGTTAGGGCCGTGGCACTGCAATTCTGGGATTTGATCATAAAGTACATCTTCCTTTACAGGGCGCCAGTCTCAGTAAAAAAAAAAAAAATAATAAAAAGGGAGTATCTGCCTGTGGGGGAGGGGGGGGGGGGGGGAAATATGGGCGAAGGTGACATTATCCTGCTGCATGATAGGTCGTGTAGGGGAAATATTCATAGGGGGCAGTACGGCCCGGGTATCTGCAACAATCAGCTGCGCCCCCCCATTGCTGGGGCGCCAGTCGCGCATCACCACGTATTGTCAGGCTCACGTGTCTGTCAGTCCCCTCTGAGTACCCAAATACGCTTAGCGCACGCGGGGCGCGTGTTGCAGTTGGCTCAAGCACGCATGCTGGGTCAAGTAATGGTAAACGTGGATCAACGGTCAATGGTTTAAAAGCGGTCCGTGACGTGTAGCGCTTGGGGCGAAGGGGTTTGGGCTCCAATGTTCAAATGATCGTGGTTAGGATGGTTACCTTCAAAGCTACATCCGTGTGTCTGCATTTACTTTTGTCCTATACGCCATTCACTACTAGAGCAGCGTTCGCTGTTGCATTACATTAATACTCTGCTCACTTCAGATTGCATTCATACGGCTGCTCCATACCATGCTCCGCATATTCACTCAGAGCTGTGCCCATACTATGTTTAAGGCTCCACTCACATCCAGAGCTGCATTTACCCACTTGTTCTTACATCATGTGGTATACTCGGTTTCCACTTAAAGCTGCATTTCTTTCATTACTTCATAAGGGTTACTCCGTATTCTTACTAGGGCTATCAGCGCACTGCTCTGATACTGCTCTTCCAATAAACATAGCTGCTCTTTTCAGGCTTACGTTTCTTTCCTCGGTGGTTTGTTACATTCCTTAGGCCTACCTTTTTCGGTGTGTTCTTTAAATACTGGTTGGCATTCACTCAGACTGGTCTTCTTTACTTCTGGTTCGTATTCACTCAGATTGATCCCCCGCCCCAGTTAACTAAATAGCTCCCTAGCGGATAGTGGGCCAATAGGAGTAAGTTCCTACTATGTTTTCACAGCTGTTCATTTTGGTTGTCATGACAAGGGTCTTTGCTTAGCGAAACGCATGCCTCTGGCTCTTGGTTTCTCCCATCTGTTCAATCTTGCGGTCGGTTAATGTTTCGTTTATACAAGTGGTTCGGATCACTAATGTCATGCATTTTCCATTAGGTCTGGCTCACGTTTTAAAGTACTTATCGTCACTGTAAAGTCATCCAGGTCAGTCTCTTGGCTTCAGGGGGCCTCGTGGCTTAGGGGGCCCGATGACCGTTCGTTAGGGGCACATATATGCGAGTCCCCAAGTCATACTAGAGCTGCATAAGTGGTCATAAAAAAAAATATAAAAAAAATGAAAATATAATTAAAAATCCGCCATTAGAATATCTCTCGCATGGCTCCGCCATTAGTCTCTCATGCATGACTTCTCCGTTGTAGTGTTGCACATATGGCTCCACCATTAGAGTCTCCCACGCATGGCTTCTCCGTTTCCAGGTTACACATATGACTCCGCATGGGTCTCACGCTTTGCTCCGCCATTAGTCTCTCGCGCATGGCTCTCCGGTTAGTTTCACACACATGACTCCGCCATTAGAGCCTCCCACGCATGGCTTCTCCATTAGTTTCGCACCATGGCTTCTTCGGGTTTTTGGTTACACATATGACACCGCCATTAGTCTCTAGCACGGCTTCCCCGTTTTAGGTTTACACATATGACTCCGGCATTAGTCTCTCACACATGGCTTAGCCATTAGTCTCTCACGTATGGCTTCTCCATTTTAGGTTTACACACATGACTCCGCCATCAGAGCCTCTCACGCATGGCTTCTCCGTTTAGGTTTACACATATGACTTCGCCACTAGTCTCTCACGAACGGCTTCTCCGTTTTAATGGTACACGTATGACTCCGCCATTAGAGTCTCTCACGCATGGCTCCGCCATTAGAGTCTCTCACGTATGGCTTTCCCCTTTTAGTGGTACATATGACTCTGCCATTAGAGTCTCTCACGCATGGCTCCGCCATTAGAGTCTCTCACGTATGGCTTTCCCCTTTTAGTGGTACATATGACTCTGCCATTAGAGTCTCTCACGCATGGCTCCGCCATTAGAGTCTCTCACGTATGGCTTTCCCCTTTTAGTGGTACATATGACTCTGCCATTAGAGTCTCTCACGCATGGCTTAGCCATTAGAGTCTCTCACGCATGGCTTCCCCCCTTTTAGTGTTACATATGACTCCGCCATTAGAGTCTCTCACGCATGGCTTAGCCATCTGAGTCTCTCACGCATGGCTTCCCCCCTTTAGTGTTACATATGACTCCGCCATTAGAGTCTCTCACGCATGGCTTAGCCATCTGAGTCTCTCACGCATGGCTTCCCCCCTTTAGTGTTACATATGGCTCAGCCTTTAGAGTCTCTCACGCATGGCTTAGCCATTAGAGTCTCTCACGCATGGCTTCTCCATTTTAGTGTTACACGTATGACTCCGCCATTAGTCTCTCAAGCATGGCTTCTCCGTTTTAGTGTTACACATATGACTCCGCCATTAGTCTCTCACGCATGGCTTCTCCGGTTTAGTTTACACATATGACTCCGCCATTAGTCTCGCACGCTTGGCTTCTCCTTTTCAGTGTTACACATGTCTCCGCCATTAGAGTCTCTCACGCATGGCTCCGCCATTAGAGTCTCTCACGTATGGCTTCTCCGTTCAAATTTTACACACAACAACGCCATTCGAGGCCGGCTGCGCAGTCCCACAACAAGTAAGTCCCATGTCTTTTCTGCCTTCAGACCCGCTCGCATGGCTCGGCAATCTGTGGTTCGCAAAACAAATTTCTCGTGGTGGCTCGCACGTGTGACTCGTGCCAACCGAGTCTCACGCACGTTATTGTTTACCTTGACTGTTATTTTCTAGGTTGTTGGGTTTCATTGTTTTCTTTATTAGCAGTCATCCCAGCCTGCCTTTGCGGACATCATCTTCTCCCAGGCATGCTTACTTCAGCTACAAACTCGGGCTGAGGGTGTTGGTGTCCGGCCTAAGTCCTGAGTATCGGTCCATCTTCCAGTAGAAGGTACAGTAATAAGGCGCAGCTTACGAAGTCTGTCATGTCTTCTGACACGACCAGTCCTATCACGACTACAGGCGCAGCATACACAGTTCATCACGACCTTAAGCATTTTCTGTCACAACTGCAGGCATCGTGTACGTTCTGCCCTCATTACAGGCAACATTAGCTCGTTAATCAAATAGCCATGTATTCCGGTGGATGGTTCCCCAGGCCTGGTGGGTCACACATTTCACTTAAATTACTACTACTGTAAGACGGCAGACACCATGTTCTGACTCATGGGCCCTTAATAGGAAGTGTGGCCTGGGGAATAAGTAGAGGTAAAGTATTTTGCCACCAGGAACAGTGGGTGCCCGATCAGGGCCCTGGGCGGATGGTTGGAATTCATCTAGGCCCTACCAACAGATTCACCATTATTTGTTTCAGTCTGCAGCTCTCAGGATTCAGACCTTCTCGTAATATGGTCATACGTTAGTCAACATAGGAGTAAATCGTTCTGGTTACTGGCCACTCTTTCAATTACATCGCATTAACCATCTCCAAGAACGAGGTGGCGGTTCACATGACAAAGAGGTAAGGTAGATGGTAGTCACTGTGATATATACGGTATATTCCGCACCTCCATCGTGAAAGGTCTTTTTCCGTTCAAAATCGGGTGTCGTAACGGTATGTATATATTTATTCTAAACAAGGGCTGCTCTTTTTGGCCCCTTAGGGCTGCCATACCGCGGCAGTCGTGGCGTGATTCTACTGCTTGTCATGGACTGGGGTAGATAGGTTGGGTTCACCTTTCTGACGGCCTGTCCGACCACAGGTATCAAGCAAATATATTGCTGCATTTGTGGGAGGGGAGGCGGATTACAGGGCTAATTTCACGCACCTGTGGGCCCAGGCTGGCTGACCGCTGGGCTGATTATACGTACCTGTGGGCCCAGGCTGGCTGATTACTAGGCTATTCATAGGCACCTGTGGGCCCAGGCTGACGATGATTCAGCTGATCTCCCCTACTAGCTCTTGGCTCCATTCCCCTCAGCATTCAGGTCTTCCTAGAGCATGTCCGGAGCCTCCTCTCCAAGGTAAAGGTAAACCCGCAATCAATCGCGGGGCATTCCTTTAGGACGGGCGCGGCTTCCGCAGCTTCAAAATATAGCACTCTGGTGCACGTCGTAGAGAGACTAGGTCGATGGCGGTCTTCTTTCTATACCGGGTACATTCCCAATCCACGCTCCGAAATGTCTTGCGCTTTTCAGAAGGTAGTACTGTAAGTGCGTAACATGAGTCCTTTGTACCATCCGTGTCTCACGCGTCATTTTTGGCCCCTTTAGGCTTTCCTTACACAAGCAGTTCCGCCACACCCCCACTGCTAAGGTTAGGACTCATCATCTGCTAGCCGATCCGATCACAAGTATAGGCGCGGTAGACGCCGCATTTGTGTGAGGGGAGGCGCCAGCACCACTACAAAAGGTGGGAGCAGGGAGCTCCCGGGTGACGCGGTCTTCAGCTTCAGCTCACCCTCCCACCCACAGCCCTCAACTCACACATCCTCCTTCCAAGGTGGCCCCCTTTAGGCTTTCCTTACACAAGCAGTTCCGCCACACCCCCACTGCTAAGGTTAGGACTCATCATCTGCTAGCCGATCCGATCACAATACCAATGCGCATGCGCCTGCCCGCGATGACGTCAGACTTCACGCGGTGCGCACCAAACAGCCACTCTTTATTAAATCCAAGCAGGGCAATGGCGCTCAGACGTCATCCTGCACACTACCTCCTACAATTTCTAAGGTATGTACCCACTGACCACTAATGTACCTATAAACTACAACAACTGATTACTTATATCAGCGTTACTCATACTTTACCTAAATTAGCGCTCCATATATATTTTATTGCTCTTCCTATGGTTGATATTAAACTACCTCCTCCCCTCCCAGTGTCCTACATATCTTTCTCCACACCGAACTCTCCTTCCTAATGTATTCATCTCAATCAAGATACATAGTACCTGCACAGATACATTACCCAGTTAAGTGGAAAAGGCACAAATGCCGCTCTTGTAGAAAGTCACTGGTTATATGTATATGGCTATAAGGTATGATGATACTATACTTACCCTTTTAAGAGAACAGTTATTATAAAGACACAAATGCTGAATATATAGAAATACAGGAATCTTCATCGTTCCTATTACCTCATCCTAAGATGGTCTCCTAATATAAATTATATTACCATTGCAATAACTCTCTGCAACAATAGTGTTCCTTTTTATATATGATTGTTATTCTCTCTGCTATGGCATCATGTAACATCATTATCATCTACTGGTTATACACCCTAAATGTCCTTTAAAAAAAAAATTCTTATGATTTGTACTTTTATCTATATCTATACCAGGCTGTGAACAACGTCTAGGTTGGACCAAAACGTTGGCCAGTGACTTAATATTACTTCTGGATGGATTATAAAAAAATTATAACAAAATAAAACAAGAAGTTCATGCAACAGAACTTATGAGTGCCGTGGTTTATTCTGAATTTACGAAGATTTTATGTACTACTGAGCACCACCCTCACTCTAGAGGTGTGCCATTCAACTCTCCCGTCTAACTAGCCTTTCTTAGTCATGTCAGCTAAGGGTTTTACCACTGTCGAATAGTTGTGAATAAATTTTTGATAATAGTTGGTGAACCCTAAAAAACGCATAAGAGCCTTCATATTGTCGGGACCATCCCAGTCCAATACCGCACGGACTTTCTCTGGATCCATTCGAAAACCTGAAGATGACAGCAGGTAGCCCAAAAATTGCACCTCGTGTACAGTAAAAACACACTTCTCTAATTTTGCATACAACTTATTATCCCTAAGGATCTGCAACACCTGTCTGACGTGATCCTGATGTGTCTCCATGTCTGGAGAATAAATTAGTATGTCATCTAAATATACGACTACAAAATGTTATTCACAAAATGCTTAAAAACCGCAGGAGCATTGGTCAACCCAAAAGGCATGACCAGGTTCTCAAAGTGAACCTCTGGGGTATTAAAAGCCATCTTCCATTCATCCCCTTCCTTGATCCTGACCAGATTATATGCCCCCCTTAAGTCCAATTTAGAGAACACCTTGGCATCAACAATCTGGTTAAACAAATCAGGAATTAAAGGAAGGGGGTAAGGATCAGGGACAGTAATCCAATTGAGTTCACGGAAATCCAGACATGGCCGAAGACCTTTTTTGTAAAAAAAAAAAAAAAAAAAAAAAAGAACCCTGCTGCCACTGGAGACTTGGTATCATTGTAATGGTACCGATCCACAGAATAAGGTCGGCATTTTTAGTGCACAGTGAATGGCTTAAAAACCAAACCCATAAACCAAGGTGGAATTCCCTTCTTTCTTTTTCTTTCTTTTTCAATCGCAACAATTTTTTTTAAATGTTTTTCCACAAATATATAATACAAATATGTTGGCCAAATAGTGCCATTAAAAATACAGCTAGTCCTGTACAAAATAAGCTGTCATATGACTATGTGAAAAAAAAAGTTTTATACAAAAAAGTTATGGCTCCTGGAAAGCGGGAAGGAGAAAAGTAAATGCTGAGATACTATCTGCCATTACTACATCCTGGGGAAGGGCATTCCCTACCAGCGGCACATTTATCTTCCTTTACACCAGTTTTCTGTGGCTCCGAGGTGCCATATATTTCAGATAAGGCACATGGACTGCCGGAGGACGAGACTAATAGATGGCGAGAACTGTACCTCACCATATATTAGGCGCATCTTCCGGCAGCGCAAGGGATATTATAGACCAGTGTAAAATGCTAGTCTATGATAAATCTCCCCCAATGCTCTGTATTTCTATCTCAGCTGTTGCTTCATTGTCGAGAAAACATACTTTTAATCCATATGCAAAAGAGCAGTTAAGTGCACCGAGGGCGGGCCCAGGCCACTCTTGTGCAGCCTTGCTTCTCCTGCCTCCTCCCTCTCCAAATAGCAAGAGGAGGACCAGACCAGTGACTTAAGTATGCAGCATTAGGTGGCATGGGCCAAATTAATAATTAACTTGGAGACCCCCAATTTTTTAGGACTTGGATAAACTATCCTCAGGGCGGTGGGGGTCCAACACCCGGCTCCTCCACCGATCACCTGTATTAAGCAGAAAGTGTTGCCCATTGTGTAGTGGCCGCGTAGGGGTACTGCATCTGGTCTACACTGTGAGAATTTTGGGGGGGGGGGGGGGGGGGGGTTAAGCATGGGGAGGATGCACATAAAGTAAGGGGACATCTGTTAAACACCATAGAAATCCTGGAAAACCCCTTTAATGTGACATCTGGCCTCTGCGTTTTTTCCTAAACTAATAAGCTTTTAAAAAAATAAAAAAATAGCAACAATAACATGGCAAAGAACCCAGCCGGCCACTGTGTGTGGATCTGGCCTTACTCTGCAGCGCTGGCGGGATGGAAGCGATCGGTCACACCAGAATCGCTACGATCATCAGTCCATTATGTTGGAGCATAGCAAAATCTCTGCGCCGAGACACCCTTAGAGACCCAGAAGACGCCAAGTACGCAAAGCAAGCTGACATGTGGAATAATAGATACTACCGTGACATAATGCATGCCTCTGATCACATATAATGGATGGGGGGAGGGGTGGAGCGGAGAGTGTAACCACAGATCACTCCGATTATTTTTACATTTTCCTATCACAAGCTAATGATGACAATAGATAGATAATAGCTCCTAATTGTGCCAACCTGTTACCCACCTCGTCTCATTGTTTTTCCCCGATGTAATTACAGCTATCGCTCCTCCCATTGGGGGGTTAATGAGATATTCTAGTGAGTTGACATTACTAGAATAATTAGGCGGCGTAAAAATTTGTTTAATTTCAATGATTTTTTTTTTTAAGACTTACTAACTAAAAGCTGATTATGTGCAAATCCCCTTTCCCAGCGCAGGCATCGTAATGACATCTTATAGGGCGGTCTGCTAATATCATTCACACATATGTATGAAACGTATACTAGAGATGCACTACATGGCCAGAAATCACGTCCATGTGGGCCTGCTGAGCCTCTGATTTTAAAACCATGTGTATTAATGGGTGGTCTCATGATGTCAGGACACCCTCCATTGTGCTTGTCCAGTTGGGAAAAAATATGGTTCGGAGGGGGTTAAAAAAATAGTGATAACTCACTGATCCCCCAACACTCCCGTTCCAGTGCACACCGGGTCTTGTTTGGTCTTTCTGGTCCAGACGTGACACACAGCTAACACTGAGAAGTGCCCACTCTGCCAATGACTGGCTAAGCCGGGGCACCGCTGGACAACCCTTTTTAGGGTGCACTCACACGTGGCGGAAAAATCTGTCGCAAAATACAAAGGTGCGGATTTTTTCCGAACAGAATAGGATGCAGATTTCTTTGTGAATTTTAGATGCAGATTTCTGTACGTGTTACATCCCCCACTCAAAGGAGTGTAGACATTCAGCTTCAGAAAATCCCTAAGAAATCATTATATTTGCGCCGAGGAATGTTATTCCGCAGCGGAACACAGCGCATTGATCGATACTTTTCAGCCCCATAGGATAACAAGGGGGAAGTCATTATGTTGCGGATCACATGTGAGAGCGCCCTAAATGGTCGTATTGATTTTTCCCTTGGACTGAGAATATCATTTTTTCAGCATTAGACTTTGTTTTCAGACCTTTGTGTTAAAGAGGTTCTCCGGGCTTCTCTGCTGTATGTCTATGGGACAGCAGCAGCGGAGAGGAAGAGAGAAGGGAGACGGCACATGTGCACTCCTCATACAGCTGTCCGGCGGGGGTGCCGGTTGTCGGACCCCCACCGATCTGATACTGGTAATCAATAGTAAAAATCCGGACAACCCTTTTAAGTGGCATTCACACAACCATATCCGTTTTGCTGTGCTCAAATCACAGATCCGCAAAATACGGATGCGGTCCGTTTTGCCCCATTACAAAAATGCCTATTCTTGTCCCCAAAACGGACAAATATAGGACACGTTCTATAATTTGTGGCTCCACTGCACAGATGCGGACAAGCACACAGATGACCTCCGTGTGCTGTCCACATTTTTTTTGCGGCCCCATAGAAATGATTGGGTCCACATGCGATCCACAAAAAATGTGGATTGGACGCGGACAAAATATATGGTCGTGTGAATGCACCCTAAGTTATAGAAATGTTTTTCCTCTTTATTACTTTATAAAAACAGCCCCCTATAATGAGATTGGTTACTGGCATAGCTGATCTGGGTCTGCTAAGATCCATCAGCTGTCTCATGCTGGGGAGCATTGACACTGCCCCTGTTCATTACATAGCGCTAATTGCACACTATGTACCCTGCAAAAGAGAAGAGAGGAAGTGGTTCTAATGCAGGGAGGAGGACAGCATTGTCACATTGCTCTGTTTCAACAGGCCGCACAGTGAATGGGGAGGAGTGATCGCTGTGCGGCCCCTCCTTCACTCTATTCTGTTGATTATCAGCTGCACATCTTTAATTACCTGACTACACAGGGAGATGAGCTGACAATAATCATACATCTTTTATTGATGGATATAAAGCAGATAAAAAATGATTGCTCATTTATCGGCGGCACAATTATACGGCCAGTTATCAGGAATGAGCATTCTTATTAGTAATCGGTCCGATATTCGTGCAGCGTAATAGCGGGTTAACATTGACTTCCCTCCTGCTTATATATGAGCGCTTTCCTTCATTGCAGAGGGCGGCACTTACTGGTTATTACCTCCTTCTGCACCGAGTAAGAACTTTGCATTATGCCTCATGAACGCGGCAGTTGCCCGGCCGTGCTTGTATTGCAGCCTGGTTCCCTTGAATGGGTCCACAATCCGGAAAGAGCGGTGCAGAACGGAAGCACAGAACCCCATGGAAGCACTACTGAGTGCTTCCGTGGGGTTTTCTACGTGCCTCCGCACTGCAAAAAAAAACAAAAACATATTTCCCCGGCGCCTCCACAACGGCACTCACAGGAGGAGGGTGTCCCCGCCCCCAGGACCGGAAACAACGTAGAAGCCCAAGATTTAAAACTCCTCCTCCCCTTACCTATTCAGTCGTTGTTTCCTGTCCTCGGGTATGCGTGGAAGCCTCTCCTGGAGCACCAGGAACACCTCTTTATCGCCCAGCCTTGTGGTTATCTTCATATCGCCCCACGATAAGTGAGAGGGCTGGAGCATGGAGCAAGTACCCCGGGGACGCATGGCCTCCCTTACTTGCTCCTAGGAGTAAGCCTGCTTGCAGGCTTCCCCAGGCGTGCGCGCGTAGTTCCTAGGTGAGGGGAACTTGCGGGGGATCCGACGCTATGACATCATAAGGCGAGATTCTCCTTGGGCAAGAGAATCTCGCGATATTGCAGCGCTTCCGGTGGCGCGGCTTTCGGAATTAAAAGCAGAGTGAGGAATTTGCACAAGCTGTCCTCGCCTTCTACTCGCAGCCATGCTCGCTCCGGTAGACGCTGACATCGCTAAGAAACTTGTGGATCCCACTGCCTCAGCCCACAGCCTGGCAAGCCTCCTCCCTTAAGAGGGTACATGTGTTTTTCACTTAACTGTGATTGGGGTGGTGAGCCTACTATTCAGGGTTGTATTTGGCATTTATGCTTTATCAACCTTTTCCTCTTTATGACCTTGGGTTCAACTGTTTTGGCTTCACTGTGTGCTTTAGGATTTTTGTTTATCCACCCCTGGTGTAGGTGTCGGTCTCCTTATCTCTCCATTGGCCCTATAAAAGTTTTATCTTGATCCTTCTAGGGCAGAGAGACCTTGATGCCTAAACCAGCAAGTAGAGACCCAGGCCGCGAAAAGTGCGCCGTATGCCGCCAGTCGTTCTCCTCAAAATCCCAAAAACCTTTGTGTCCTAAATGCACCGAGAAGGTAGTTATAGAAGAGTCACCTTCCTTCCTTGAAACCATGAGAGCCATGATAAAGGAAGAAGTTAATGCAGCGGTGGACTTAAAAGTCATGCCACAGTCCCCTGGGCCATCCACCTCTCATAGGTCTCTTGTTTCTGATTCAGCCTTTGTTCTAGATGAAGGGGAGTTAGTATCCGATCCGGATTCCTACTCTTCTGGTGATGGCTCTGGAAAACCCTTATTTCTTCCGGAAGAAACAGAAGGGCTTCTAAAAACAATAAGAGCCACCATGAATCTTGAAGAGGTCAAAGAGACCCATTCCATCCAAGATCAAATGTTTCAGGGTTTAGGTGAGAGAAAGAAAAGATCCTTTCCCATACATAACCATATTAAAACCCTCATATCCAGAGAGTGGAGAGACCCAGAAAAAAGATCAGCCGTAACGAATTCCTTCAAAAGAAAATACCCTTTCTCAGAGTCTGACTCTAATCTGTAGGATAAAACACCGAAAGTAGATGCCCCAGTGGCACGTATTTCTAAAAGAACTTCCCTCCCGTTTGAAGACATGGGTCTCCTGATAAAAAATTGTATTTATTGAAAAAATCATGGGAAACATACTGCCATGTTACTTCCCAGCATAGCATCCTCTTGTACAGCTAGAACCTTGTCTGTCTGGCTAGACCAATTAGAGGAACACCTAGCGACAGGTACACCTAGAGGAAATATTAGCCTCCTTACCCACATTAAAAAAAAAACATCAAACTTCTTGTGAAGATGCATCGGCGGACTTAGTCAGATTCTCGGCTAGATCTGCCGCTCTGTCTAATGCAACTAGAAGAGCTATCTGGCTTTGTTCATGGTCTGGGGATGCAAGTTCTAAAAACTGCCTGTGCTCAATACCATGTGAGGGAGACAGGATATTCGGCTCGACCCTGGATGATATTCTTGACACAGCCTTTGATAAGAAAAAAGGTTTTCCACTGGAAAACCGTTACTTTTATCAGAGACTGTCCTTTCAAAACCAGAAAAGATCTAAGTTGGATCAAAAGAAGAAAAAGGGGTCAAGGAAGTGGCAACCATCCAGGGGCAGAGGAAGAGGATTCCTTTTTAACCCTGAGAATTCCTCCAGCGCCAAGCAATGACGCCATACACCAGGTGGGGGGCAGACTAAAGATTTTTGCTCCCATCTGGGGAGGTATCAGAGCCTCCCCATGGGTGGTAAATACTCTAAAACAAGGCCTAAAACTAGAGTTTCTATCTTATCCCCCAGACCGATTATTGTTAAACACAAAATTGCCTCAGAAGATAAAGCAAGCCTGTCTGGAATCAGAGTTACTATCCCTGGTACACAAAAATGTAATCCAGCCAGTTCCAAAAGATCAACAGGGAAAAGGGTATTATTCTACAGTATTTCTTATACAAAAACCGAATGGATCATTCTGTTTAATAATAAATTTAAAGTCTTTAAACAAGTCCATCATCTACAAAAGATTCAAGATGAAATCAATAAAATCAACAATAAACGTTCTACCACAGGACTGCTTTATGGCGACCATAGATCTTCAGGATGCATACTATCACGTCCCAATATACTACCACTACCAAAAATTTCTGAGAATCGCTGTCTTCATAAAGGATCAAATATGCCATTTCCAATTCACAGCCCTCCCATTCGGCTGCCACGAGAGTATTCTCAAAAATTACGTCGGAGGTAACAAAATACCTACACTTACAGGGGATCCAAATCATCCCATATTTGGACGACTTCCTGATTGCCTCACCATCACAGGAAATCCTACAGTCCCACCTTTCCCAAATCCAAAGATGTTTCACCACCTTGAGTTGGGTGATAAATTTCAGGAAATCAGACTTGGTTCCAGACCAGAGAAAAATCTTTTTGGGAGTACTCCTAGACTCCGGTCATCTGATGTCTTTTCTTCCCCTACAAAAACAGAAATGTCTACTTCATAAAGTTTCTTAATTCTGCAGCCAGAAGACCTCCTCCATAAGAAACATTATGACCATCCTGGGTCTCCTGACGGCCACAATCCCGTCAGTCAGATGGGCCAAAAGCCACACCAGGATCCTCCAATCGTTCCTTCTATCCTCCTGGGACGGCACCAACTCTATGCTGGACAAACGTGTCTTCATTCCCAGGTCAGTAAAGAAATCCCTGATGTGGTGGAGAATACAAAAAAATCTGCAGACGGGGGTGTATTGGCGTCAAGAAAGACAGATGATTGTCACCACAGATGCCCTCAGGTCAGGGAGAATAGTTCAAGGTACTTGGGGAGAAGACATGAAAGACACTTCATCCAACCTAAGGGAACTTACAGCCATTTATCATGTCATCGTCTCCCTTCATACTCCTTCATCTCCAAAAGACAGAAAGGTATTCTCAGACAATACCACGGCAGTCGCCTATTTAAACAAGCAGGGAGGAACCAGAAGTCGTTCATTAGCAGCTGTGGCAAGAGACATCTTTCTTTGGGCAGAGAAAAACCTCACATCTCTATCGGCAATACATGTCAGAGGAGAAGAAAATACAATAGCCGATTTCCTCAGTCGCCAGACATTAAAAGAAGGAGAATGGTCTTTGAATCACTAGATTTTTCAACAGATCTGCAAAAGATGGGAAGTTCCAGACTTAGACCTTTTTGGCACGAAAAACAACAGACGGGATCAGCCACTATGGGTGGATGCGCTTTTTCAGCCATGGCCGAAGTCCCTTCTTTATGTATTCGCTTCCTTCAGTTTGATCCCAAAGTCACAGATGAAAATAGAGGAGGAAATGGCCGAGGTAATATTAATTGCTCCCCTTTGGCCAAGAAGATTGTGGTTTCCACTCCTACTCAGACTATCTCAGACTTTACTGAGAGAGTAGTGGATGCATGGAATAGCCTTCCTGCAGAAGTGGTAGCTGCAAATACAGTGAAGGGGTTTAAGCATGCATGGGATAGGCATAAGGCCATTCTTCATATAAGATAAGGGCCGGGGGCTATCCATAGTATTCAGTATATTGGGCAGACTAGATGGGCCAAATGGTTCTTATCTGCCGACACATTCTATGTTTCTATCGGCAGGAATATTCTGGACTCTCCCATCATCACCAGACCTTCTCCACCAAGGGCAGATACATCATCCCAAAGTAAGCCAACTAAATTTGACTGCCTGGAGACTGAAAGCCTCACTTTAAAAAAGAAAGGCCTATCTGACGCCGTAATCTCCACATTAATGTTAAGTCGAAAACCCATAACATCAAAAATCTACCTAAGAACCTGGAATGCTTTCCTATCCTTCTCTGGTAATGTGGTTTCCTCAGAAATTCCAAAAATTCTACTTTTTTTTTTTACAGGAAGGACTAGATAAAGGCCTACGACCTGCAACAGGTATCAGCCTTAAAGAGGACCTTTCACCGATTCTTACCCTATGAACTAAGTATACAGCCATGTAGAGCGGCGCCCGGGGATCTCTCTGCACTTACTATTATCCCCGGGCGCCGCTCCGTTCTCCTGCTATGTCCTCCGGTATCTCCGTTCCCTAAGTTAGGGTAGGCGGAGTCTGCCCTAGCGCTGGCCAATCGCATTGCAGAGCTCACAGCCTGGGAGAAAATAACCTCCCAGGCTGTGAGCTCTGCGCTGCGATTGGCCAGCGCTAGGGCAGACTCCGCCTACCATAACTTAGGGACTGGTATCTCCGCCTACTATAACTTAGTGAGCGGAGATACCGGAGGGCATAGCAGGAGAACGGAGCGGCGCCCGGGGATAATAGTAAGTGCAGTGAGATCCCCGGGCGCCGCTCTACATATCTGTATAGTTAGTTCATAGGGTAAGAATCGGTGAAAGGTCCTCTTTAAGCGCGTTTTTAGACATAAAGCTTGCTGATTCTCCATAAATTTAACACTTTTTGAAAGGTGCTATAAGAAGTATGCCCATCTCCCGGTCGATCGTTCCACCTTGGGATCTTAACCTGGTTCTTTCAGTCCTGATGGAACCTCCGTTTGAACCTGTTGAAAAACTTTCTCTTTAAACTTCTCACCTTGAAGTTTTTCTAGTCGCTATTACAGCTGCCAGAAGAGTGGGGGAGATACAAGCTTTTTCCTGCAAACCTCCATATCTGGTAGTTCTAGAAGATCGCATAGTACTCAGACACTCCCCTTCTTTTCTTCTAAAGGTCATTTCCAGGTTTCACTGCGAACAAGAGGTCTCATTCCCTTCCTTCTGCTCATCTCCATCCTCAGAAAAAGAAAAAAAGTACCATAATCTGGACGTCAGAAGAAGCGTTTTATCCTACCTTGATGCTACCAGTACCTTCAGGCGATCTGATCAACTCTTCCTCCAGTACCAGGGTCCTAACAAAAGACGAGCAGCCAGCAAATCCTCCACTGCAAGATTGATAAGAAAAGTATCTAACTCTGCCTATATTCAAAAGGTTCTTGTTCCTCCAGCCAGTAGAAGGGCTCACTCTCTACTAGAGCGATATCATCCTCGTGGGCGGAATCTGCATCCGTCTCATTGGATCGAATTTGCAAGGCAGCCACATGGCCCGACCCTATGACTTTCTTTAATTATAAGTTAAATATCCATAACAAGAATTGTCCTTTGGCCGTAGAGTTCTTTCAGCTGCTGTCCCCCCCCCCCTTCCCCTAGAAAGACTACTCTGTCAATCCTCCTGTGAGTGCCGTTGTGGAGGCGCCAGGGAAAAGAGATAATTACTCTTACCGGTAATTGGTTTTTTCCCTCCCTTTTTATTTTTTGTTGTTATATAATGATGTAATTGTTTTTGGTTAATACATTATTTTTTCTTGCATCACTTCCGTGTCCTCTCTTATTGACTGAATAGGTAAGGGGAGGAGGCCTTTTAAATCTTGGGCTTCTACGTTGTTTCCACTCCTGGGGGCGGGGACACCCTCCTCCTGTGAGTGCCGTTGTGGAGGCTATTGGAAAACCAATTACCGGTAAGAGTAATTATCTCTTTTTGTTTTCAGTTCGGACGGATCACGGACCCATTCAAGTTGAAGGGGTCTGGATCCACCTGCGGAATCTGCATGGATGTTGCCCATGCTTGAGGCCTAGCAGGGAAAGTGCTCATTGGTTAACACTTTAATGACAGGCCCAAAAAGGCCTTAATGAACAGACACTTTTTCGTGATTTAGTGCATGTGGTAGTTTAACAATTGTAACTTTATTTGTTGGACTACCAAAATCATTTTTGCACTGTTTTTTTTTTTTTTTTTTTTTTTTTGTGAAGCATAGGGCTTTTATATTTTTATTTTTTAACACTTAGGGGGAGATTTATTAAACTGATGTAAAGTAGAACTGGCTTAGTTGCCCATAGCAACCAATCAGATTCCTCCTTTCATTTTCCAAAGGAGCTCTGAAAAATAATAGGTGGAATCTGATTAGTTGCTATGGGCAACTAAGCCAGTTTTACACCAGTTAGAAAAATCTCCCCCTAAGGCCCCTTGCAGATGAGCGTTCCTCCCGCAGCTAGTCCGCAACGCAGCCCCCGGCCTGAACTCCCAGCGCTGCTTGCGGGTCACATAGCATTATATTGATTTATGATGCTATGTAACCCTTACAGTTCTGGAATGTACAGGGAGTGCAGAATTATTAGGCAAGTTGTATTTTTGAGGATTAATTTTATTATTGAACAACAACCATGTTCTCAATGAACCCAAAAAACTCATTAATATCAAAGCTGAATATTTTTGGAAGTAGTTTTTAGTTTGTTTTTAGTTTTAGCTATTTTAGGGGGATATCTGTGTGTGCAGGTGACTATTACTGTGCATAATTATTAGGCAACTTAACAAAAAACAAATATATACCCATTTCAATTATTTATTTTTACCAGTGAAATCAATATAACATCTCAACATTCACAAATATACACTTCTGACATTCAAAAACAAAACAAAAACAAATCAGTGACCAATATAGCCACCTTTCTTTGCAAGGACACTCAAAAACCTGCCATCCATGGATTCTGTCAGTGTTTTGATCTGTTCACCATCAACATTGCGTGCAGCAGCAACCACAGCCTCCTAGACACTGTTCAGAGAGGTGTACTGTTTTCCCTCCTTGTAAATCTCACATTTGATGATGGACCACAGGTTCTCAATGGGGTTCAGATCAGGTGAACAAGGAGGCCATGTCATTAGATTTTCTTCTTTTATACCCTTTCTTGCCAGCCACGCTGTGGAGTACTTGGACGCGTGTGATGGAGCATTGTCCTGCATGAAAATCATGTTTTTCTTGAAGGATGCAGACTTCTTCCTGTACCACTGCTTGAAGAAGGTGTCTTCCAGAAACTGGCAGTAGGACTGGGAGTTGAGCTTGACTCCATCCTCAACCCGAAAAGGCCCCACAAGCTCATATTTGATGATACCAGCCCAAACCAGTACTCCACCTCCACCTTGCTGGCGTCTGAGTCGGACTGGAGCTCTCTGCCCTTTACCAATCCAGACACGGGCCCATCCATCTGGCCCATCAAGACTCACTCTCATTTCATCAGTCCATAAAACCTTAGAAAAATCAGTCTTGAGATATTTCTTGGCCCAGTCTTGACGTTTCAGCTTGTGTGTCTTGTTCAGCGGTGGTCGTCTTTCAGCCTTTCTTACCTTGGCCATGTCTCTGAGTATTGCACACCTTGTGCTTTTGGGCACTCCAGTGATGTTGCAGCTCTGAAATATGGCCAAACTGGTGGCAAGTGGCATCTTGGCAGCTGCACGCTTGACTTTTCTCAGTTCATGGGCAGTTATTTTGCGCCTTGGTTTTTCCACACGCTTCTTGCGACCCTGTTGACTATTTTGAATGAAACGCTTGATTGTTCGATGATCACGCTTCAGAAGCTTTGCAATTTTAAGAGTGCTGCATCCCTCTGCAAGATATCTCACTATTTTTGACTTTTCTGAGCCTGTCAAGTCCTTCTTTTGACCCATTTTGCCAAAGGAAAGTTGCCTAATAATTATACACACCTGATACATTCCAGAACTGTAAGGGTTACATAGCATCATAAATCAATATAATGCTATGTGAATCCCGGTAGTTCTGGGAGGTCAGGTCGGGTGCTGCGATGCGGACTCGCTGCGGGAGAAACGCTCGTCTGCAAGGGGCATTAGTCTTTTTTTTTTATTCTTTTTTTTATTTTATTTTTAGCTGCTTATTCTTGTATGCAAACTGACCAAAATAAACTATTAAAATTAGTTCTTTATTTTGTGTCAATTGTTTTGATATACATCTATAGTTTCACATGAACGGGGTGATAATGGCGACAGTTTTGGCATGGATGTTTTTTTTTAGTTTTTTTTTTATATATATATTTTTCCCACATAATATGTCCCCCCCAAGATGTAATTAAAAGATCTCTGGGGGGTCACTCACACTTTTTTTTTTTTCTTTCTTTTATTTGCATTTTGTTTTTGTTTTTATTTTAGCTTTTTTTTTTATATACATATATATTTTTGCCACATAAAATGTCCTTCAAGAGGTCATTTATAGAACTCTGGGAGAAATTGAAATTTGTTTTTGTTTTTTTGTTTTTTTCATTTGTATTTTATGATGTTTTATTATAATTTTTTTTTACTTTTAAAGGTAATTTAAAGACCTCTGGAAAAACTGAGTTTTTTTTCTCACTATTTCCACTGTAACTGCATCCGAAGCAGCCCCAGTTACAGGGGAAAACAGCGCCCTGTGGGAGTATTATACATAGAGCTGATTAGGGTCTGCCAAAACTAGCAGCTCTGCTCAGGACTAAGACACCAAGCCTGATCACTGGGTCCAACACAGGAAGTGACATAGTTCCTGCGGGTTGTGTACTCTTGTTCTAAAGCCGGATGTATGACTTTCTCCTGCCTTTTTAAAGTCACTCATTTACAATACCACATGGTTAAAGCCCGTGACCATGCATCATACATATACAGTCTTAGAGGTTTAAACATTTTCTTCTCTTTAGCATCCGATGGCACCGTGCTTTAAAATCCCACCAGCTAATGCTTGGCAGTGTAGCCGGTGATCCAAGGCTTGTGTGCGGCTGCCGCACCACGGCACTCCACCCATGAAGATCCCACCTCACTGTTTTTGAACTGGCATTGCTCCCTTTGGTAGTTGCCACTAGGTAGTGAGTGTAGCAAGACAAATCATTTTTCTGTGCCCCAGTCTGGATCCTTTGTTTTCCCTTGAGAAAAGCAATAATGGGAGTCCCAGTTGTTGCATATCCCCTCTAGTGAAATATGATGTGCAAATATTATGTCCTGCTATGAACACCTTCACAGCTTTTTTTTTTTTTATTGCTCCAGTGCATAAATAAATTTAAAAAAATCAAGAAAGTTTGGAAAAAAGTCTTCATTAAAAATTCCCTACCATTTTCTGTCTACAGCTGCTATGGAGACATACATCTCCATGGTAACAGACCACAAAAGTCTGATCCTCGTCATGCTCCCTTCTAACTTTCCCAAACTTCCTGCTAATATACCAGCTGTTAAAGGGGTTGTCCCATCGTGACTTTTCATGGTTGAGTAATCCACAGTAAGTGCTGGCAAAGGGTGGCCAGAATTATGGACACATCCGGGCAGCTGGTGCATCACTGTTTCCGTAACTCCCATAGCACGGATGGCGTAGCACAGCAATCTACACTGTTTGCTGTGAACTCCACCTCCCATGGCCGTGGCTTACTGGGGTTATTCCCATTTCAGTCATGAAAAGCCACGATGGGTCAACCCCTTTTAAGAAGAAACAGGGAGCAAAGGAAGGGAGTATGGGTGCAGGATCAGACTTCACAGGGTTTATTTGTTGTCTGTTACTATGGAGACGCATAGGTCTGCATAGCAGCTATAAACAAGAAACAATAGGATATTTTTAATAAGAACTATTTACAGGGTTGCTTTATTTTTCATTGCAGAGGCACTGACGTAGCCCTCAGGCATGCCTTCATTATATATTACATAAAGTTTAACTAAAACCAGTAATTCCGTTATCTGTGTATTAGTCAGCAGAACAGCAGGGAGGAAGTTTTCTGCTATGACTGGACATGCAAAATCCCAGGGGTGTGATTCTGACCAGGGCCACGTCTGCATGTATTTCAGCCCACGTTTTGCTGGTTTTCATTTTCTTCCCACACTAAAATATACTTGTACATCTGTCAGTTGTTTTCTGCGCATACATGCCAATCAGACTGTGCCGTCCATACCACCTACAGCGGTTTAGGTTGGTGCTTACTCTTACACACCCTACCGATTCCATATGATTGCATCTTCCATCCCAGACAGACAGTGGTGGAGTGCAGGTCCGCGGCCACCCATTCCTGTGAAAATGTATCAACCTGTTCTCATTTTAACCTTTTTTACAGCAAAATCGGCGGATACAAGATATGGTGGACTCAGCCCATTGATGTGCATGTATAGGAGAGCTTTAGAGTGTCATGGACTGCTTCTATTGCCATGCATCCTCGTGTGATCTAAATGAATCCTGTGGGAAGATCTCCCTTTGAACTGGGTAGAGGAGAGTAGGTCCAAGGGAGTGGAGCAAAGTATAAGCAACTTTTATATTTGGGGGCACCCTGACTAGCACTCTTGGGGTGCATGAGCTGGCATTGTATGGGGTCATATTCATATGGCACTATATAGGGATCTCCATGGCTAGCACTTTTTGAGGGCACTGGCTCAGACTGTATGGGAGCCATAAGCCCATATTTACTAAGACCACCGTTTTTAGGTAGTTGGATCGTAGTTTGCTCCAAATTTATCGGGGTCATTTATGATCGTTTTTACACAAAAATATTGCACAACTCCCTTTTTGTAGTAACATAGTACATAAGGCCGAAAAAAGACATTTGTCCATCCAGTTCGGCCTGTCATCCTGCAAGTTGATCCAGAGGAAGGCAAAAAAAAACCTGTGAGGTAGAAGCCAATTTTCCCCACTTTAGGGGAATAAAAAATTCCTTCCCGACTCCAATCAGGCAATCAGAATAACTCCCTGGATCAACGACCCCTCTCTAGTAGCTATAGCCTGTAATATTATTACGCTCCAGAAATACATCCAGGCCCCTCTTGAATTCCTTTATTGTACTCACCATCACCACCTCCTCAGGCAGAGAGTTCCATAGTCTCACTGCTCTTACCGTAAAGAATCCTCTTCTATGTTTGTGTACAAACCTTCTTTACTCCAGACGCAGAGGATGTCCCCTCGTCACAGTCCTGGGGATAAATAGATGATGGGATAGATCTCTGTACTGACCCCTGATATATTTATACATAGTAATTAGATCTCCCCTCAGTCGTCTTTTTTCTAAAGTGAATAACCCTAATTTTGATAATCTTTCAGGGTACTGTAGTTGCCCCATTCCAGTTATTACTTTAGTTGCCCTCCTCTGGACCCTCTCCAGCTCTGCTATCTCTGCCTTGTTTACAGGAGCCCAGAACTGTACACAGTACTCCATGTGTGGTCTGACTACTGATTTGTAAAGTAGTAGGAGTATGTTCTCATCACGGGCATCTATGCCCCTTCTGATGCAACCCATTATCTTATTGGCCTTGGCAGCAGCTGCCTGACACTGTTTTTTGCAGCTTAGTTTGCTGTTTATTAAAATTCCTAGATCCTTTTCCATGTCAGTGTTACCGAGTGTTTTACCATTTAGTATGTACGGGTGACTTGCATTATTCCTTCCCATGTGCATAACTATTTTTACAATTTTTTTTTAAGCACAGGACACACATCGATGTGGCGGGGCTGTGCTTGGAGAA
Source organism: Bufo bufo (assembly GCF_905171765.1). Lineage (NCBI taxonomy): Eukaryota > Metazoa > Chordata > Amphibia > Anura > Bufonidae > Bufo > Bufo bufo. The sequence continues at coordinate 770,796,981 of NC_053389.1, read as the reverse complement.
GGGACTTCAGCCTGACAAATTTACCAATGTTTACGTGTGGAAATAGGTGTAAATGTTGGCGAAAAACTACTCCAGCCAGGGACTGGTCTCGTTTTTCTGCCAGGTGTACGGACTGCTGAAGGTGCACCTTATTTATCACGAGGTGCACGCCTATTCATAAATTAGGCGCATCTATGGCCGGCAAAGGGGGAGAAAAAGACTGGTGTAAATGACCCCCAGTGACACTTTAAAAAAAATTTTTTTTAACCATTTCATTGGATTTTAAAATTTCACAAACACTATAAGTGGAACGGGGGTGGCTACGGAAGTAAAGAAGGGTTACAAGAGGGAAGTACAGAACAGGTCGAAGCCTCTTATTAAATTTAGCGCATTTTGAACTTTCTGAACTCCGCAGCATTTTATGAGAAGTAAATTAATGACATAAAAGTCACAAATTTGAAAAGTATATTATCACTTGTGACACAATTTATGACAAAGGCTGATGTAAACTGGAGGAGTTGTGGATGGCACTATATACCAGCCATTGAGCTTGGGCACTATATGGTGGTATTTGTTGCTGGAACTTTTAATTTATACCTCACTTGCGGTACAAACTTTTGAAGAGTGAATGAGAGCAGCACTGCAGTAACCAGCCACGGCCACTATACAGTGGATGGAGATGTGTAGTTCCGATGCCTGTTTCCAGTATCGGAGCTACTGCGAAACAGCTGATCGGTGGGGGTGCCAGGTGTCGGACCCCCGCTGATCTTATATCGATGACACAAGGATAAGTCATCAATGCGTAAAACTCAGAGAATCCCTTCAATATTCATTAACAATTTAACTGTGGTTCATTGGAAGACTGCAGCAGTATTATAAGAGATAACGAAATCCCCCCCCCCCGCCCCCCATACTGTGCTATGATATATTGGGTCCCAATGCTGAACTGGTTTTCTCTCCTCCTCTTACAGGACCTTTCATGTCCCTTTTTAGATGGTGATCAGAGCTTGTTCCCTTGTAAAAAGAGGTTCTGCATAATCTGCCGTAATATGCTATAGTACATGGGTGCATTATAGAAAAGCTATACACAACCATACTATCTCGGAGTAGCTATGCGATCTCTGCAGGCTCCTTTCTGGACATATGCTAGATATCTGGGATGATGATGATGATGATGATACAGAATAGTCCTGTCCCATATGCAGGAGCAAATCTCACAGCACCAACCTGACTCATCCCAAAAGCCGAACTCGCTGCAGTTACCAAGGGAACCATCAGGATAAGTGATGTGGAGAGTGGGGAGCGCCTCCGAGGGTAATGGAGGTCTGAAAGTAGTCATTAGTGAGTTTGAGCATTACGGTGGATGGTTTTAATAACTGATATGGTCAGGTTGGCATCTGTTTTGCAGGACTTTGTTCTGCCTCCCTCTCTTCACCCATCGCATTCTCCAGCTCTCCGTGGTCCTCTCCCTGCCTCTCCTCACTCTCTCCCCTGTATTCAGCTTTCCACTTTTCCCGTCTCCCACGCCTGGTCTTCCTCCTGTTTCGCTTACGTGTCTTGAGTGGGAGATTCCTTGTCACACGTGGCCTGGGAGTGGGAGCCTGAAAGAGCTTCCCCAAGATCCAGCTCATCATTATTACACTCTGCCCTATGCAGCCTGCACTTTAATAACCCGCTGCAGCCAGCTGAGCCTTGTGATGAGGAGACAGCTGGATCCATTGTTACATACAGCCGGATCTCTGCAGCTAACATTAGAATATGTGCAGAAGAATCTGTCTTGACACTCGGCGCTGTAGACTTTATTCTTTATACCCTCTGTTAAATTTAACCACTTCATGACCATGCCTAGGGTAGGTCTGCAGGCAGTGGAACAATCTGACACAGATCATCCTGCGGATTTGGTTGCGAATTTGCAGAGACCCTGCAGATTTGTGGTGGATTTTCCCTCTCTGCATTGAAGGGGGCGAATTCAGCATTCGATATCTGCTAAAGAAATCGATTAAAAGTCCTGTAACCCCTTAACAAAATGTATGGCAGCTGTAATAGCGCTGGTGTAAAAAGGTATGCACGGCTCAAACTCCATTATCAATTCATATATAGAATTAATCTACATTAGAAGTATCTGGCATGTTTGAGCAGTTTCCTCTCTGTGGGTTCTGTCTGTAATTCTCAGTTTTCTCTGAGCTGTTATGATGTCTCCCATAGACTGCACATGGAGAAAACAGGAGATTCTGCTTCCTAACTCTCTCTCATTCACTCCACCATAGAAGACATTATAGAAAAGTAGTGGGGTCAATAATGGGGATGAGCGAACTTGTGTTTTCACGTTCGGCGTACAAGGTTTGGGTTATCTAAGAATACCATTACGGAACCCACTACTATAACTTATGGTCCGTGGTAGCGGAATCCATAACAGAATTCTTAGATTATCCGAACCTTGTACGGCGAACTTGAAAACACAAGTCCGCTCATCCCTAGTCAATAAAGCACTTGGGGTGAGATACAGCAATTAGTATTGGCTCCTGCAGCTTTTGTGTTTCTCTCAATGTTGCTCACTCTTCCCCTTCCCCTCTCCATAGACTTCTATGTGCAGCTGTCATCTGATCCTTTGGTGAGGTGACAGCCCGTCTTGGTCTCTCAGGTCTGTTTTTGCTAAGAATTCAGAGTAAATGTTAGTTTAGGAAAGGGTGGGCAGGAGGAAATGAGCTGGTAAGGAGAGAAAGAGGCATTTTCTTTAATACTATTGATTACAAAGTTTCTTATATTCACCTGTACTACAAGATTGATCCTGCTGCTTAAAATGATACCTGTCAAAAATCTGTTGTGGCATTCCAAAGAAAATAAACTTTCTTATTTATGCAAATGAGGACTTCAGTGCACCGAGTAATGGGGCCTACCCCTTTGATGCTTTTCAGTGCTGGCCACGCCATTTGTTGCACTGAATCCCTCATAAGAATAAACATATTTTTTATTTTCACAAGACTGGTATCATTTTAATAACTCTACCGGGTAATGTGCCGGGTTTAATAGGGATAATTCTCGTATTTAAATAATTTCACAATTACAATACCTATCTGTTACTCCCTGCCCTGTGGGTGTTCTGAGGAGATCTGTCAGAATTGCTGCACGTGACTCGATCTGAAAGTTTGTTTTGTTGTGGGTTTGAGCAGAATCCCACCTCCTCCCAGGTGTTGTTCGTTAGGTAATTGGTGAGGCTATTTATTCCTCTCTCTCCCTATAGCCTTTGCGGGTTATAGTTCTGCCTTGTGTGAGCTCTGGAAGTTTGGTGGATTGTCTGCTCCAACACATCTCAAGATAAGTCCTTTTCCCTTTTGTGTCTGTTTTGACTAGGCCTCTAGGATGACGCTAGCTCCTTCGGTTGTAGAAGGAGCTGGGTGTCTCTTTCCCTCTTCCCTACAGCTGAGGGTTTGGTTCAGTGTGTTATAGTCCTAGGTACGTGGACATGTGCATATCTACCATCCAGATATGCACATGGGCATAGCAGCTTAGGGAAAGTGTTTTAGGGATTGCTAGGAGGTGACCCCTTTGTTCCCCAGCATTTGGGGCCTAGTCAGTTGTTTTTGTTTGCTTTGCCTTGTTCTGTTTCCTTCCCTTATCTTACCCACCGTGACGCTATTTTATACGGATCCTAAGTTTTAGCCTGTATTATATTATACGCCAGAGCTACCCTCACAATCCTGGTAGTTGAAACTGTCAAAAAGCTTGTCGTCAGACACAACTCCTATAGATTAGCTGATCTGCCGTAATAATAAACAGCCTACCCAAAATTGTGTAGGTCTTCCTCGTTCCACAAAGGGTTAGCAAGGAATGCTGGGAAATGTCATCTCTTAGGCTTCAGTATTTATAATGTAAGTCTAGACTAGAATACAAGCTGTAACCAGATGCTATGAGGTCAGGTAGTTTCAAAGCCACAGTTGGTGTTTGGAGTGGTGAAGATTGGGATGGTAAACCCACTTGATCAGTAGGGTCTACTTAATCACATGGGTAAGGAAACTACAAAAGTCACCGGTATATACTAACTGGTAAAACACTGGGTAACACTGACATGGAAAAGGACTTAGGAATTTTAGTGAACAGCAAACTAAGCTGTAGAAACCAGTGTCCGGCAGCTGCTGCCAAGGCCAATAAGATAATGGGTTTCATCAAAAAGGATGCTGGTGATGAGAACATAGTCCTACCACTTTACAAATCACTAGTCAGACCACACATGGAGTACTGTGTACAGTTCTGGGCTCCTGTGAACAAAGCAGACATAGCAGAGCTGGAGAGGGTTCAGAGGAGGGCAACTAAACTAATAACTGGAATGGGGGGAGGGACTACAGTACCCTGAAAGTGTATCAAAATTAGGGTTATTCACTTTAGAAAAAAAGACGACTGAGGGGAGATCTAATTACTATGTATAAATATATCAGGGGTCAGTACAGAGATCTCTCCCATCATCTATTTATCCCCAGGACTGTGACTGTGACGAGGGGACATCCTCTGCATCTAGAGGAAAGAAGGTTTGTACATAAACATAGAAGAGGATTCTTTACGGTAAGAGCAGTGAGACTATGGATCTCTCTGCCTGAGGAGGTGGTGATGGTGAGTTCACTAAAAGAGTTCAGGAAGGGCCTGGATGTATTTCTGGGGGGTAATAATATTACAGGTTATAGTTATTAGATTTCTGGAGAAGGGTCGTTGATCCAGGGAGTTATTCTGATGCCTGATTGGAGTCTGAAAGGAATTTTTTCCCCTAAAGTGAGGAATATTGGCTTCAACCTCAGTTTTTTTTTTTGCCTTCCTCTGGATCAACTTGCAGGATGACAGTCTGAACTGGATGGACAGAGGGATTCTTTTCAGCCTTGCAGACTACGTTACTGTGTAAACATGCACTTCTCATTCACACTTTTGTGCACACTCCTGTTGAGGCTGGACCTCCTGCCTAGGCTTCAGCACAAGTATTTATAATTCCGTCTGGCAGGCCATCTAGGTTTTCATTCTTCTTTCACCCGGTTGTAAGCTCTTGGTGGGATGCTTGGGTTGCCTCTGTAAGCTCAATTGAGAGGGTAGCTCGTTCTTGACCCTTGGAGGGTCTTTTGGCTGAAAGCATTGGAGAACATCAGGGAGCCATATCCTAGTGCAGTTTTTGTCTGTCATGTTACTTTGTTCTTCTTTCAAATAAGTAAAAAAATAAATAAAATCTTTAGTAAAGGTTTACATTCAGTAACAGTAAGCAGAAATTTTGATAATGGCTAGGAACTGAAACACAAAGTATTGTTGTCACTAACTGTAAATGATCGTGAACTATTGAGAACCTTCATGTGCCTTCATCAAGGGGCTTCCCCACAAGTGCACCCACACAGCCAGTGTCAGGGATCCCCGTGTGCATCCTCTGCCCCCTCAGCCCGGCTCTCCCACACTTCTGTACCTACTGCCTGATGCTGCCTTTTTTTTTCTGTTTTCATTGATTTTCCATTCTCCGGTCTTATTTTCAACCTCTCGTTTTTACTTCTGTCTCTTCTTGACCATTTCTCCACCTTGTTTTTTCTGTCACCTGTTTCAAATCACCACTAAATAAAAAGCCACGTGTGTTGTATATATAAATGTTAAAAATTATATATGGCTGCGTTGTGGAGGAGTTCAGAGGAGTCAGATTGAACCTGCTGATAACATGGAAAAATAGTATTCACCTGCACAGGGGTGCACCTAGCCTTTCTGCTGCCTGAGGCGAAAACTGAAACGGCATCCCACCCTTCCCAATGCAAATTTTTAACCTAACCCCTTCCCTTCAGCCCATGGCCCTTAGGCTGCCCCTACCTGGTGCTGCCTGAGGTGATCGCCTAACCTGGCCTCATTGGTGGTGCACCCCTACACAGCAAAGCTATTAGGTATGTCCGCACACTGGGTCCATATTTATAGGGATTGTCAGTTATAGACATTGGCTTTTCATGAGGGACACCTAACAAGTTGTCCCTCTCTTGGGACCTCCAGTGACCATCCATAGTCCAGGGAAAACCAACAGCAAGTATTTCATTTAGTTGCTGCTCCACCACAGGGGAAATTAAGCATTACTCAATTTGTATTGAAATTGATAGGCTGTCCATGAAATGTGTGGGTATTGAGGGTCCTCCAGAGGGTAAGACTGTTTGCAGCCGATTTTTTTCACTCTGGCTAATAGATGAGGGTCCTAAATGGAAGACCTGTCTGGTTAGACTTTTATTGAAGAGATTGTACTCGGGATTCCCAGCATGTAAAACTAGTACAGAGAGGCCCGTTTCCCATGATAATGGAGCGACAGGTTGAGTATGCACTCTCCCTCTCCATTTATTTTCTATGGATAGCGCCGGTGATAGGAGAGTACAGTGCACAGCTATATCCTGTGCTCCTATAGAAAATGAATGAGCAGCAGTGTGCATGCGCGACCTGTAGCTCCATATATTCGAAACCAACCATGTACAATGTGGTGCCTTGGGGTTGTTTGTGGCCCACCATGCCACCATGAGCATCGGTCCCATTGAATGCATTTAGCAGCTGTTTAGCAAGATCTCCAGCCTTGGCGTGACTGTGCCGGTAGAGACGCTCTGCTAAGCCATGCCCCCCTGGTGACGCGACAGCGTCCTTGGCAACAGGATGCAGTGCTCTGTTTCTCCCCGCAGCGGGCGTGTGCTGGAGATGAACAGTGGGCAGATTGCTCAGCTGCTCTATTTCTGTGTGCTAGTGTTCTGACTAATGGAGCTCCAAGTCATGACCTATCAGGTTCTGATCCTGGGGCTCGGTGCTCTATTTTAACTCCTTCTTGGCCATATACCATTGCCAATTATAGTCTTGTTTGGGCTCACTAACTGTGTTCCTTGTTCTTGGATTCATTTGGCTTTTGACCCCCGCTTGTCTTGATTTGTACTGTGCATACCATCTGGTATTTGATCTCTGCTTGTCTTTTCACTACTCTCTGTCTATCGTTTTATTACTGCGTTGTCAGCCTGGTTCTGACGCAATTTCTTATGACTATCCCTGTTTGTTGTTTTTCTCTCTTGGTGTTTGTCTGTCTCTGCACCTTAGTAGCGTAGGGACTGTCGACCAGTTGTGGTCTACCTACCTAGGACTTGTACTGGAAGTAGGTAGGGAAAGCGGGTTGGGTTCTAGGTTAGGGCTCACTGTCCACGTCTGTCCCTACCTCCAGGCATTACAGCAGCTGCAGAGAATCAGACTGCATTATATCCTCTCTCATTTGTTGTGAGACTGATTTCCCTAAGCTTTGGTGATATGAGGGCCAGAGGGTAGAAGGAGTAACACAAGCAGAATTTAGGCTAGGGCTATGGTGCTACCTGCAGCCACACATGATGCCACAACAGTGAGATGGTCCACTGTTTGCCAGAACCAGTCTCCAGTGGATAAATGCTAGATAGGTGGAGGCTCAACTGTTGGGACCCCATCTGCTCGCCAGAACTAATGCCCTTTGAATAAGTGACAAATACTAGATCGGTGGAGGCTCAACTGCTGGGACTCCTACTGATCTCAAGAACCAGTCTCCAGTGGATAAGTGATAAATACTAGATCGGTGGAGGCTCAACTGGTAGAACCCAATCTGCTCGCAGAACCAGTGTCCAATGAATGACAAATACTTGCTCAACTGCTGGGACTTCTATGAATTGCTAGAACCAGTCTCCAGTGGATAAATGATAAATGCTAGATCGGCGGAGGCCCAACTGGTGGGACCCTATCCACTTGCCAGAACCAGTGTCCATTGAATAAGTGACAAATATTAGATTGGTGGAGGCTCAATTGCTGGGCCCGTACCAATTACAAGTCTCCAATGGATAAGTGATAAATACTAGATTGGTAGGGCCTCATCTGGTGGGACCTCTACCAATCGAAAGAACCAGTCTCCAGTGGATTGAGTGATAAATACTAGATCAGTGGAGGGTCAACTGGTGGGACCTCTACCAATCAAAAGAACCAGTATCCAGTGGATAGAGTGATAAATACTAGATTGGTGGAGGCTCAACTGGTGGGACCCCCTACCAATTGCAAGATCCAGTCTCCAATGGATAAGTGATAAAAGACTCTAGCTGGAATATCACTGTAATAGTACAAGCTGGTCTGAGGGCCAAAAACTGTTGTGAACCCCTGTGTTTAAGCCAATATCCAGACAAATTGTTCATGTCTCAATGTTGTCTATTTGTTTTTATTTTTTTAGGGACAGGATCTTCTATCTGGAAAAAGTCTTAAAGGAAGGGTGGTAACAGGTAAATCTTGATACTATGAAATCACCGAATGCGAGATTATGCAGAAATATACTGTATATCAAAACTAGTGCAAGGCAAAAGTGCAGCAGTTGCCAGTAGCAAATTGCCGGATTCCAGCTCTTATTTTTCAGTGGAAACTGGAAGCTGCGATCGGAAAGGTCGCAACAGGCAACGGCTCCTGCTGGAAACAATTCATGGTGCTAGCACTTTTTATTTTTTAGTGAGTGACCCATCTTGTTCTCTGAGTGCCTCTTGCACACATAAACTTACTCTAGGCTTGCTAGCTAAAATAAATCACAGTTTGAATAATTCCCTATAATTTGTGATTTCATAGTATTCTGACTCCTCTTAGTTGCATATTAGGGAATAAAGCACCTGATCATCTACAGGTTTCTGTTAAAAGAGTGCCATGTTGCAAAAATCCTTGCATGAGATATAAAGGGGTTGTCTGGCAATAATAGTTTTCAGAAAAGGGGCAGAATGGGTTAGAAAAAAAAAAAAAAGCTACACTCACCGATCCCCTGCCACTTCCATTTGTGACATTTACCGAGTACCTGCTGGTCTCAGCCAATCCCTGGTTGAGGGTGGTCATTGGGGAAGGGGGCTAGTGATTGGCTGAGCAGCATTTCCTATGTGCTGAGAAGGAACCCGGAAGTGAAAACCAGCAGGGACCCTGTAATCATCAACACTGCAGTGGTGGGTGATCGGTGAAGTGAGTAATGATTATTTTTATTCTATTTTTTTTTACCTTTTTTGTCCCTTTTCTGAAAGATTTTACCCTTTCAGAAAACCCCTTTAAAAATTGCAGCCATAGCAGAGGCGCCAACCCTGCCAACTGGAGCACATAAAGGGCAGAGTTTTATCTGAATTTAAAGCAAAATGGTCCATTTCTGGTCATGTTCGGGGTGATGCCAGGTGTAACCAGATGAGGCTTCAAAAGCCCTGGAATTTAGTTTTTAAATAGTGGTATAAGCATGAGGAATCGGTCTCCTTATCAATAAAACGTGAGTGAGAATGCACAATCGCACCTATTAACGAGCCCCAATGGGACCAGAGAAACCAGTGAAGGGAGGTAGGAGTCTATATGGCAAGCTACTTTCTTGTCTCCATAATTTGGGGTTCTGTTTTTTTTGGGGGGGTTTTTGTGAGTTGACAACCCCTACTTTTGTGAATCCATGGGGGTCTGAGGTCTGTAAACTTTATAGATCAACATAGGTAAGGTGATTTTAGTTAAAATTAGGATTATATTATAAGACTTCTCTTTTTCTCACCAGACTACAAAGGTCCCTCTCCTCCTGCAAGCACTGGATATCACAGATATGAATTTCATCTGTATCTGCAGCCTCCAGGTTCCTTCCCTTCTCTGTCGCCATCTGAGGAGGAATCTCGTGGTACGTTATCTTCTCAGTAACTGCATCTAACCACATGAAAAGGGGTTATAAATGACTGCTAAATTGAATTCATACTGTCGAGACTTTTCTGATTCCCAGTGGTTGACTTGGGACAGCAGTGTCGGTGTAGAGCCGTGATCTTGTGTGCAGATGTATGGATGGGGCACGCAGATTGTGTCAATAGGACCCCAGCATCCATTACCTAAGAGATCTCTAGACAGGAAATGGAATTGTGGGGATTTATTGTTGTTGCGCATTGGTCCCATAATAAAGAGGTGACGGGGCAGTTATGTTCAGAACTATCGGAGGGTCCTGGAGGGACACAACAATCCACACTTTTAATAACGCCCACCTGTGTGCAGACCCATTCATCTCTTGTGCTCCTGCCATAATATTAATTGAATTTCCTGAAAAAATGCAGGGATGGCAAAAAAAAAAAAGTGTAATGTCCCCACCACCCTCTCTGTCTTTCTGATCTGAGGAAACATTATTAACCCCTTCTCCACCTTAAGGCATACTGCATTGCAAATGACTGACCATGGGGTCTAAGGTAGAGCTGAGTCCAGACGTTCTTGCCTAGACTCTTGAGCATGAGGTTCGTATTATAGCTTATGTAGTATCACAGTCCTCACCAAGGGAGTGATGGGAGCAGGGGTTGGGATGACGGCACAGGGGATGTTTTGCCGTCCGTTTCTTGCAGTGAACAAGTAGTAGTTTGAAGTTCATGAAGTGCACTTCCTCTTCTAAAATATCATTAAAGGGCCTCTGTCAGCAGATTTGCAGCTATGAAACTGGTCCCAAGTTCATATGTGCCCGCATTGCTGAGAAAAATGATGTTTTAATTTATGCAAATGGGCCTCTAGGAGCAACGGGGGTGTTACCGTTACACCTAGAGGCTCTGCTCTTTCTGCACTGTGATTGACAGGTCCACGTGTGATCACATTTACACTGCCTGGTCGTATCAATTAAAGTGCAGGGGGCGCAGCAGTTGCAGAGAGAGCTGAGCCTCTAGGAGTAATGGTAACGCCCCTATTGCACCTAGAGGCTCATTTGCATATATTAAAACATCATTTTTCTCAGCAATGCGGGCTCATCTGAACATGGGACGAACACAGATGCCTTCAGCTGCCAAGCGCACATGCAAAAGGCCAGCCAGTTTCATTGGTACAAATCCACCGACAGATGCCCTTTATAGAAGCTGTCCAGGATTAGAAAAACGTAGCTGGTTTCTTTTACAAATGGCACAGGAACGCTGGTCCATGGGTTGTGTCTAATATTGTTGTTCAGCTCCATGGAAGTGAATAGGGCTGAGATGCAATTCCACTTGCATCCTGGGGACAGATGTGGCGCTGTTTTTGGAAGAAGGCAGCCATGTTTTTGTAATGCTAGACAGTCCCTTTAAAAAGAAGATCAATGCCCTCTTAATGAAATCCATACATTAATTGTTGACTGTGTAACACATGGACATTAAGCAGGGGGAGTGCTGAAAGGGAATACCCTCTCAATGACATCCATATGTTAATGGTTGACTATGTAATGCATGGACTGAGCAGTTCTCCATTGTGTCTCATATTAATCTTCCTTATTCCAGGTAAATTCGACCCTGAGGCATTCTCGACGCGCTTCAGCTTAGGGATACCAGTGGCCAGCACTCTGTTTATGGTCCAGAATCCCCAACAAAAGGATCTCTAAAATGTCCAAGCAGCGATCACCTCTGCTCAGATCATTGCTGCTGTGTCCTTGCTGAATATTGCAGATCACTGTGTAACAAACCTACTGCTCGTTTTACCCCGTATACTTATGTGTGTGAGGACTGTCGGGGGTCAGCAACCTCCGGCACTCCAGCTGTTGTGAAACTACAACTCCCAGCATACTTCATTCGCTTCTGTGTGAGTTCCGAGAACAGCCAAGCAGGTACGCATGCTGGGAGTTGTAGTTTGACCGCAGCTGGAGTGCTGGAGGTTGCTGATACCTGGTCTATCTAATAGGAAAGATGTACTTGTAATGCAGCGTGCTCCAGTTTATGTGATTAGCATAGTTGTGGACGCTTCGGTGTATTCATGGACAGTAGATCATCTCAAATAAAATGAAATGTTTGTCCTCTTACAGTCGCATTCCTTTTATTACATTTACCCTTCTTAGGCTACTTTCACACCAGCATTTTTGCTGGATCTGCCATGGATCAGCAAAAAACGCTTCCGTCATGATATTACAACCGTCTGCATCTGTTATGAACTGATCTGGTTGTATTATCTGTAACATGGCCATGAAAGATCCGTCACTAAAACCATTGAAAAACACAGAAGAAAAATGACCCGGCACTCCGTGTATATGGTGAGCGGTGCGCGCGTCCAGGGTCGGCGCCCCATCAATCCAAGAACAAAGAAGACCGGCACTCGCTATATTAGATGCAACTTTATCCTTTTAATTTGCACATGGAGGAATAAATGACGCGTTTCGACTTAAACACGAGTCTTTGTCAAGCAGCTAATATAGCGAGTGCCAGTCTTCTTTGTTCTTTAAAACCATTGAAAGTCAATAGGGGATAGATCAGTGTTCTATTGTGTCTGCACCACATCGCGGACAGAAAAACGCTGCTTGCAGCGTTATTCCGTCCGTGATGGGGACGCAACCAAATGGAACAGAAGGCATTCTGGTGCACTCTGTTCCCTTCAGTTCAGTTTTGTCCCCATTGACAATGAACGGGGACAAAACGGAAGCGTCCCCCTCACACACACACTATTGATATCTTAGGACAGAGAGCACAGATGTGAAAGTAGCCTTAAAGGGGTATTCCATGACACCAAATGTCATGGCCTAGAACTGGGATATGGCATAACATTTATAAATTGTCTTATTAATAAGAACAATACAACCAGCCCGGCCTTGCACATCTCTGACAGATATCAGAAGGGTGCAGGTTGGGCAATACAGGGTCTATGGGTAAAAAAAAAAGGTTGTTTTTTGGTTTTTTACTATTGGGACACCTTTCCCCTCAGTATCCAGTTTTGCTAATTGAGAAGACATCGGGCCATGCAGAAGATAGCTACACGCCTCTAGCTGTAAACAAGATCCCTGCAGAAGGATTCTGTGGCCCTTGGAAGAGCAACTCTTCAGGTGCTGAAATAGAAGGCAAATTCTGGGATCAAATGTAACTAGCATTCTCAGTTAATTGTGGAGAATTTTTACAATTTTGAACCAATATCCCCGGAGTTCTGGTCAGTGCCACATTGAAAAAATAAGCCGAGTAGTCCTATAGGACTGTGTGCATAAGTGTAGTATGCTACAGCAAGCTGTACAATCTCTATAATCAGAGACCAGCTCGGGTGTTTTCACCGTTAGGCTCCATTGGTCATCATCAGGAGCAGGCATAATGGGGTAGATTTACTACTGAGGTTGCTTCAGAACTCTGGTGTTAAAGGGGTCATCCCATGAGTACTGTAAATACATCATATAGCACCTGACAATCTCTTTCTAATGAATCTAGAACCAGCCCTGTACCTCACATGGATCCAGAGATTTGCCCATTCGTTGTTCCAATTGCTCGAGGTGGCAAATCAGACGGGTGTGTCCTTTCTGCTGCAGCTCTCTCCCTATGACCGCTCATTGAAGGATGGAACTGAAGATGTGTATCCACCCCAGCAATGGGGTCAGAGAAATGAGGAAAAAAACAAACAAACAACCTGCTCCCTTACAAGCATAGTTGTCTGGAACTTCGGAGCCTCTTGATATTTTGTGTTGCCCCTGGAATCTCCTGACTGGTTCCAATTTATATTATTGCGCCTCTTAGCCGTCTCATCTATGTAGGTAGATGAGTGAGGGTCAGAGTAGAGCCCTCGCTACTTGTAACCAGGGAGCCTGTAGGTATTTCATGCTTTCTGTGTGTGACCCATTTCAGAGGGTGGCTGCGGGAAGACTTCATTTACTCTAAATGTTGTGATGCCACCACGAGTCCTGCACTCAGCGGGGACAGTCCCAGAACCCTAAGGTTTGGTCCCATAAGAAGCATCTACCTTACACCATGTCTCTCTTTGCTTCCAAAAAACGTAGCAAATTAGAGAAGCAGAAGGGAACCATGACATTGGCGTGCATGAAGATGTTTCTTATCTGGAAAGCTGTACTGCAGATATGTAAGAATTAGGGTTACGTTGTGAAGTTCTCCCCGCCAAGGTCTATGCACCCTCACTGCATCAATCACTTGAGGACAGACTTCCATGGTGCACTCACGTTCAGTTTTTTTTTTTTTTTTTGGCACAATATTTGAGTTTGGGTCATCATCGCCAGTCATTAGGCTGCATCGGCTGAGGACGACACTTCTCATTTACCACGGTTCTGCGTCACAGGATATTTCAGGGTGTATTGCCTTTTATGCCCCTCCGAAGGTGTAGGGCAGGGATGCCCAACCTGCGGCCCTCCAGATGTTGCAAAACTACAACTCCCAGCATGCTATCAGCTATCAGCCTACAGCAGGGCAAGGTGGGAGTAGTAGTTTTACAACAGTTGGAGGGCCGCAGGTGTTCCTCACTCACCTGTAACCCTGGCTCCCCCAAATCCATATGAAAAGGTCCATTAATAATGGTTGTACCACCTGTAGCTGTAGATACTGGCTTTTCTAACCCCTAGGGATTGGCAGATAATGCAGCGGTAAGTTCTAGCTTCAAGTGAATGGGATTGAGCTGCAATACCAAGCACAGCCACTACGCAATGCACAGCGCTGTGGTTCCCTTTAAAAGAGGCCCAGTGCCTACCGATCCTTTACGTTTACAAAGCAGGATATATGAGCTAATACTACACCATTTGCCTGTGAGTTGATAAAACTTTATGGCTATCATCACACTTTTAGAGCGAATGTACAGAGTATACTAGGATGCAATGGCATAAATAGCAATTACCTGATGCAATAGATGTATCGCCATATAATGAAACAAAGAAAATCCCGTTGCTCCCTATTGTGGAGATCTGGGGTTGTCACCTGCCAGGCATGCCTTCTGTTGCTAAGCAACAGTCTGAGGATATTTGGACTGCAGCACACAAATATTTATCACAAAGCCTGAAAGACTAAAGAAAATGACAATAGAAAAGGTGCATTTTAATTTCTCTCTATAGTGACAACATGGGTGAAGCGTCTCTTTAAAGAGGAGGGTCACCTCTCCTGACATGTACTGTTTATGTAAGTAACTCTAAGCCCCATGTAAGGATACTTTTGGAGCCTCTTTTCTTATAATTCTGCATTGCGCCATTCATGTTATTTTTTTCCTAGAGAGCTAGGTGTTACCAGTTGTGGGTGCTGTCCAGCCAGCGCTGACTAGCGGAAAGGTAACACACAATAGCACTACTACCTGTATACACATCCTCCAGCACTCCAGTACTCACAGCACTACTACCTGTATACACATCCTCCAGTACTCCAGTACTCACAGCACTACTACCTGTATACACATCCACCAGCACTCCACTACTCACAGCACTACTACCTGTATCCACATCCACCAGCACTACTACCTGTATACACATCCACCAGCACTCCACTACTCACAGCACTACTACCTGTATCCACATCCACCAGCACTCCAGTACTCACAGCATTACTACCTGTATACACATCCTCCTGCACTCCACTACTCACAGCACTACTACCTGTATACACATCCTCCAGCACTCCACTACTCACAGCATTACTACCTGTATACACATCCACCAGCACTCCAGTACTCACAGCACTACTACCTGTATACACATCCTCCTGCACTCCACTACTCACAGCACTACTACCTGTATACACATCCACCAGCACTCCACTACTCACAGCACTACTACCTGTATACACATCCACCAGCACTCCACTACTCACAGCACTACTACCTGTATACACATCCACCAGTACTCCAGTACTCACAGCACTACTACCTGTATACACATCCTCCAGTACTCCAGTACTCACAGCACTACTACCTGTATACACATCCTCCTGCACTCCACTACTCACAGCACTACTACCTGTATACACATCCACCAGTACTCCAGTACTCACAGCACTACTACCTGTATACACATCCTCCAGTACTCCAGTACTCACAGCACTACTACCTGTATACACATCCTCCTGCACTCCACTACTCACAGCACTACTACCTGTATACACATCCTCCTGCACTCCAGTACTCACAGCACTACTACCTGTATACACATCCTCCAGTACTCCAGTACTCACAGCACTACTACCTGTATACACATCCTCCAGCACTCCACTACTCACAGCACTACTACCTGTATCCACATCCACCAGCACTCCACTACTCACAGCACTACTACCTGTATACACATCCTCCAGCACTCCAGTACTCACAGCACTACTACCTGTATACACATCCTCCAGTACTCCAGTACTCACAGCACTACTACCTGTATACACATCCACCAGCACTCCACTACTCACAGCACTACTACCTGTATACACATCCACCAGCACTCCACTACTCACAGCACTACTACCTGTATACACATCCACCAGCACTCCACTACTCACAGCACTACTACCTGTATACACATCCACCAGCACTCCACTACTCACAGCACTACTACCTGTATATACATCCTCCAGCACTCCACTACTCACAGCACTACTACCTGTATACACATCCACCAGCACTCCACTACTCACAGCATTACTACCTGTATACACATCCTCCAGCACTCCACTACTCACAGCACTACTACCTGTATCCACATCCACCAGCACTCCACTACTCGCAGCACTACTACCTGTATACACATCCTCCAGTACTCCAGTACTCACAGCACTACTACCTGTATACACATCCTCCAGCACTCCACTACTCACAGCACTACTACCTGTATATACATCCTCCAGTACTCCAGTACTCACAGCACTACTACCTGTATCCACATCCACCAGCACTCCACTACTCACAGCACTACTACCTGTATCCACATCCACCAGTACTCCAGTACTCACAGCACTACTACCTGTATACACATCCTCCAGCACTCCACTACTCACAGCACTACTACCTGTATATACATCCTCCAGCACTCCACTACTCACAGCACTACTACCTGTATACACATCCTCCTGCACTCCACTACTCACAGCACTACTACCTGTATACACATCCTCCAGTACTCCAGTACTCACAGCACTACTACCTGTATACACATCCTCCAGCACTCCACTACTCACAGCATTACTACCTGTATACACATCCACCAGCACTACTACCTGTATACACATCCACCAGCACTCCAGTACTCACAGCACTACTACCTGTATACACATCCACCAGCACTCCAGTACTCACAGCACTACTACCTGTATACACATCCTCCAGTACTCCAGTACTCACAGCACTACTACCTGTATACACATCCACCAGCACTCCACTACTCACAGCACTACTACCTGTATACACATCCACCAGCACTCCACTACTCACAGCACTACTACCTGTATACACATCCTCCAGTACTCCAGTACTCACAGCACTACTACCTGTATACACATCCTCCAGCACTCCACTACTCACAGCACTACTACCTGTATACACATCCACCAGCACTCCACTACTCACAGCACTACTACCTGTATACACATCCTCCAGCACTCCACTACTCACAGCACTACTACCTGTATACACATCCTCCTGCACTCCACTACTCACAGCACTACTACCTGTATACACATCCACCAGCACTCCACTACTCACAGCACTACTACCTGTATACACATCCACCAGCACTCCACTACTCACAGCACTACTACCTGTATACACATCCTCCAGTACTCCAGTACTCACAGCACTACTACCTGTATACACATCCTCCAGCACTCCACTACTCACAGCACTACTACCTGTATACACATCCACCAGCACTCCACTACTCACAGCACTACTACCTGTATACACATCCACCAGCGCTCCACTACTCACAGCATTACTACCTGTATACACATCCTCCTGCACTCCACTACTCACAGCATTACTACCTGTATACACATCCTCCTGCACTCCACTACTCACACCACTACTACCTGTATACACATCCTCCAGCACTCCACTACTCATAGCACTACTACCTGTATCCACATCCACCAGCACTCCAGTACTCACAGCACTACTACCTGTATACACATCCACCAGCACTCCACTACTCACAGCACTACTACCTGTATACACATCCTCCAGCACTCCACTACTCACAGCACTACTACCTGTATCCACATCCACCAGCACTCCAGTACTCACAGCACTACTACCTGTATATACATCCACCAGCACTCCAGTACTCACAGCACTACTACCTGTATACACATCCTCCAGCACTCCACTACTCACAGCACTACTACCTGTATCCACATCCACCAGCACTCCAGTACTCACAGCACTACTACCTGTATACACATCCTCCAGCACTCCACTACTCACAGCATTACTACCTGTATACACATCCTCCTGCACTCCACTACTCACAGCATTACTACCTGTATACACATCCTCCTGCACTCCACTACTCACAGCATTACTACCTGTATACACATCCTCCTGCACTCCACTACTCACAGCATTACTACCTGTATACACATCCACCAGTACTCCACTACTCACAGCACTACTACCTGTATACACATCCTCCAGCACTCCAGTACTCACAGCACTACTACCTGTATACACATCCACCAGCACTCCACTACTCACAGCACTACTACCTGTATCCACATCCACCAGCACTCCAGTACTCACAGCACTACTACCTGTATACACATCCTCCAGCACTCCACTACTCACAGCATTACTACCTGTATACACATCCTCCTGCACTCCACTACTCACAGCATTACTACCTGTATACACATCCTCCTGCACTCCACTACTCACAGCACTACTACCTGTATCCACATCCACCAGCACTCCACTACTCACAGCACTACTACCTGTATACACATCCTCCAGTACACCAGTACTCACAGCACTACTACCTGTATCTACATCCACCAGCACTCCAGTACTCACAGCACTACTACCTGTATACACATCCACCAGCACTCCACTACTCACAGCACTACTACCTGTATACACATCCTCCAGCACTCCACTACTCACAGCACTACTACCTGTATACACATCCACCAGCACTCCACTACTCACAGCACTACTACCTGTATACACATCCTCCAGCACTCCACTACTCACAGCATTACTACCTGTATACACATCCTCCTGCACTCCACTACTCACACCACTACTACCTGTATACACATCCTCCAGCACTCCACTACTCACAGCATTACTACCTGTATACACATCCTCCAGCACTCCACTACTCACAGCACTACTACCTGTATACACATCCTCCAGCACTCCACTACTCACAGCACTACTACCTGTATCCACATCCACCAGCACTCCAGTACTCACAGCACTACTACCTGTATACACATCCACCAGCACTCCACTACTCACAGCACTACTACCTGTATACACATCCTCCAGCACTCCACTACTCACAGCACTACTACCTGTATCCACATCCACCAGCACTCCAGTACTCACAGCACTACTACCTGTATATACATCCACCAGCACTCCAGTACTCACAGCACTACTACCTGTATACACATCCTCCAGCACTCCACTACTCACAGCACTACTACCTGTATACACATCCTCCAGCACTCCACTACTCACACCACTACTACCTGTATACACATCCTCCAGCACTCCACTACTCACAGCACTACTACCTGTATCCACATCCACCAGCACTCCAGTACTCACAGCACTACTACCTGTATACACATCCTCCAGCACTCCACTACTCACAGCATTACTACCTGTATACACATCCTCCTGCACTCCACTACTCACAGCATTACTACCTGTATACACATCCTCCTGCACTCCACTACTCACAGCATTACTACCTGTATACACATCCTCCTGCACTCCACTACTCACAGCACTACTACCTGTATACACATCCTCCAGCACTCCACTACTCACAGCACTACTACCTGTATCCACATCCACCAGCACTCCAGTACTCACAGCACTACTACCTGTATACACATCCTCCAGCACTCCACTACTCACAGCATTACTACCTGTATACACATCCTCCTGCACTCCACTACTCACAGCATTACTACCTGTATACACATCCTCCTGCACTCCACTACTCACAGCATTACTACCTGTATACACATCCTCCAGCACTCCAGTACTCACAGCACTACTACCTGTATACACATCCACCAGCACTCCACTACTCACAGCACTACTACCTGTATCCACATCCACCAGCACTCCAGTACTCACAGCACTACTACCTGTATACACATCCTCCAGCACTCCACTACTCACAGCATTACTACCTGTATACACATCCTCCTGCACTCCACTACTCACAGCATTACTACCTGTATACACATCCTCCTGCACTCCACTACTCACAGCACTACTACCTGTATCCACATCCACCAGCACTCCACTACTCACAGCACTACTACCTGTATACACATCCTCCAGTACTCACAGCACTACTACCTGTATCCACATCCACCAGCACTCCAGTACTCACAGCACTACTACCTGTATACACATCCACCAGCACTCCACTACTCACAGCACTACTACCTGTATACACATCCTCCAGCACTCCACTACTCACAGCACTACTACCTGTATACACATCCACCAGCACTCCACTACTCACAGCACTACTACCTGTATACACATCCTCCAGCACTCCACTACTCACAGCATTACTACCTGTATACACATCCTCCTGCACTCCACTACTCACACCACTACTACCTGTATACACATCCTCCAGCACTCCACTACTCACAGCACTACTACCTGTATACACATCCTCCAGCACTCCACTACTCACAGCACTACTACCTGTATCCACATCCACCAGCACTCCAGTACTCACAGCACTACTACCTGTATACACATCCTCCAGCACTCCACTACTCACAGCACTACTACCTGTATTCACATCCACCAGCACTCCAGTACTCACAGCACTACTACCTGTATATACATCCACCAGCACTCCAGTACTCACAGCACTACTACCTGTATACACATCCTCCAGCACTCCACTACTCACAGCACTACTACCTGTATCCACATCCACCAGCACTCCAGTACTCACAGCACTACTACCTGTATACACATCCTCCAGCACTCCACTACTCACAGCATTACTACCTGTATACACATCCTCCTGCACTCCACTACTCACAGCATTACTACCTGTATACACATCCTCCTGCACTCCACTACTCACAGCATTACTACCTGTATACACATCCTCCTGCACTCCACTACTCACAGCATTACTACCTGTATACACATCCACCAGTACTCCACTACTCACAGCACTACTACCTGTATACACATCCTCCAGCACTCCAGTACTCACAGCACTACTACCTGTATACACATCCACCAGCACTCCACTACTCACAGCACTACTACCTGTATCCACATCCACCAGCACTCCAGTACTCACAGCACTACTACCTGTATACACATCCTCCAGCACTCCACTACTCACAGCATTACTACCTGTATACACATCCTCCTGCACTCCACTACTCACAGCATTACTACCTGTATACACATCCTCCTGCACTCCACTACTCACAGCACTACTACCTGTATCCACATCCACCAGCACTCCACTACTCACAGCACTACTACCTGTATACACATCCTCCAGCACTCCACTACTCACAGCACTACTACCTGTATACACATCCACCAGCACTCCACTACTCACAGCACTACTACCTGTATACACATCCACCAGCACTCCACTACTCACAGCATTACTACCTGTATACACATCCTCCTGCACTCCACTACTCACAGCATTACTACCTGTATACACATCCTCCTGCACTCCACTACTCACAGCACTACTACCTGTATCCACATCCACCAGCACTCCACTACTCACAGCACTACTACCTGTATACACATCCACCAGCACTCCACTACTCACAGCACTACTACCTGTATACACATCCACCAGCACTCCACTACTCACAGCACTACTACCTGTATACACATCCTCCAGTACTCCAGTACTCACAGCACTACTACCTGTATCCACATCCACCAGCACTCCAGTACTCACAGCACTACTACCTGTATACACATCCTCCAGCACTCCACTACTCACAGCATTACTACCTGTATACACATCCTCCTGCACTCCACTACTCACAGCATTACTACCTGTATACACATCCTCCTGCACTCCACTACTCACAGCATTACTACCTGTATACACATCCTCCTGCACTCCACTACTCACAGCATTACTACCTGTATACACATCCACCAGTACTCCACTACTCACAGCACTACTACCTGTATACACATCCTCCAGCACTCCAGTACTCACAGCACTACTACCTGTATACACATCCACCAGCACTCCACTACTCACAGCACTACTACCTGTATCCACATCCACCAGCACTCCAGTACTCACAGCACTACTACCTGTATACACATCCTCCAGCACTCCACTACTCACAGCATTACTACCTGTATACACATCCTCCTGCACTCCACTACTCACAGCATTACTACCTGTATACACATCCTCCTGCACTCCACTACTCACAGCACTACTACCTGTATCCACATCCACCAGCACTCCACTACTCACAGCACTACTACCTGTATACACATCCTCCAGCACTCCACTACTCACAGCACTACTACCTGTATACACATCCACCAGCACTCCACTACTCACAGCACTACTACCTGTATACACATCCACCAGCACTCCACTACTCACAGCATTACTACCTGTATACACATCCTCCTGCACTCCACTACTCACAGCATTACTACCTGTATACACATCCTCCTGCACTCCACTACTCACAGCACTACTACCTGTATCCACATCCACCAGCACTCCACTACTCACAGCACTACTACCTGTATACACATCCACCAGCACTCCACTACTCACAGCACTACTACCTGTATACACATCCTCCAGCACTCCACTACTCACAGCACTACTACCTGTATACACATCCTCCAGCACTCCACTACTCACAGCATTACTACCTGTATACACATCCTCCTGCACTCCACTACTCACACCACTACTACCTGTACTGTATACACATCCACCAGCACTCCAGTACTCACAGCACTACTACCTGTATCCACATCCACCAGCACTCCAGTACTCACAGCACTACTACCTGTATACACATCCACCAGCACTCCACTACTCACAGCATTACTACCTGTATACACATCCTCCAGCACTCCACTACTCACAGCACTACTACCTGTATCCACATCCACCAGCACTCCAGTACTCACAGCACTACTACCTGTATACACATCCACCAGCACTCCACTACTCACAGCACTACTACCTGTATACACATCCTCCAGCACTCCACTACTCACAGCACTACTACCTGTATACACATCCTCCAGCACTCCACTACTCACAGCACTACTACCTGTATACACATCCTCCAGCACTCCAGTACTCACAGCACTACTACCTGTATACACATCCTCCAGCACTCCACTACTCACAGCACTACTACCTGTATCCACATCCACCAGCACTCCACTACTCACAGCACTACTACCTGTATACACATCCTCCAGCACTCCACTACTCACAGCACTACTACCTGTATACACATCCTCCAGCACTCCACTACTCACAGCATTACTACCTGTATACACGTCCTCCTGCACTCCACTACTCACAGCACTACTACCTGTATACACATCCACCAGCACTCCACTACTCACAGCACTACTACCTGTATCCACATCCACCAGCACTCCACTACTCACAGCACTACTACCTGTATATACATCCTCCAGCACTCCACTACTCACAGCACTACTACCTGTATACACATCCACCAGCACTCCACCACTCACAGCACTACTACCTGTATACACATCCACCAGCACTCCACTACTACCTGTATACACATCCACCAGCACTCCAGTACTCACAGCACTACTACCTGTATACACATCCACCCGCACTCCACTACTCACAGCACTACTACCTGTATACACATCCACCAGCACTCCACTACTCACAGCACTACTACCTGTATACACATCCACCAGCACTCCACTACTCACAGCACTACTACCTGTATACACATCCACCAGCACTCCACTACTCACAGCACTACTACCTGTATACACATCCTCCTGCACTCCACTACTCACAGCACTACTACCTGTATACACATCCTCCAGCACTCCACTACTCACAGCACTACTACCTGTATACACATCCTCCTGCACTCCACTACTCACAGCACTACTACCTGTATACACATCCACCAGCGCTCCACTACTCACAGCATTACTACCTGTATACACATCCTCCTGCACTCCACTACTCACAGCATTACTACCTGTATACACATCCACCAGCACTCCACTACTCACAGCACTACTACCTGTATACACATCCACCAGCACTCCACTACTCACAGCACTACTACCTGTATACACATCCACCAGCACTCCACTACTCACAGCACTACTACCTGTATACACATCCTCCAGTACTCCAGTACTCACAGCACTACTACCTGTATACACATCCTCCTGCACTCCACTACTCACAGCACTACTACCTGTATACACATCCTCCAGCACTCCACTACTCACAGCATTACTACCTGTATACACATCCTCCTGCACTCCACTACTCACAGCACTACTACCTGTATACACATCCACCAGCACTCCACTACTCACAGCACTACTACCTGTATACACATCCACCAGCACTCCACTACTCACAGCACTACTACCTGTATACACATCCACCAGCACTCCACTACTCACAGCACTACTACCTGTATACACATCCTCCAGTACTCCAGTACTCACAGCACTACTACCTGTATACACATCCTCCTGCACTCCACTACTCACAGCACTACTACCTGTCTATACAAGCCAAATCAATGAAGGGCTACTGATGCCAAAGGCTAGAAGGTATCTGGTTCCTTTGGTTTTCAAGATGGAGTATATGAGAGACCAAACACTTGTTGGAGCACTAAGGGAGGCAGTAACACCAGCATCGTGAACACCCCGCGATCTATATCTTACACTACTACCACCATGAGGAATAAATACAGCGTATTGTCAGAACATTATGTAGAATCCTGTGGGATTTTCTGCATATAATGATTTATAAGGCTGTGTGTCTCCGCCCGCCCTTAACTGTAATTATGTCACTACAAATCATTAAGTTGAGGTCGGGCAGAGACACACAGCATTAGAAATCATGATAATGCTGTGCAGTCCAGTCAAAAGAGCATAGTCCACTATGGGAATTCACGCTCCCACATGGATCATGTTTCCTGCAGTGAACACACTTGTCTGAAACTGAATTCAGAGGAGATCTAATGTGCACACATCATCTTTGCTTTCAGGAAAAACCGTAGCAAGTTCTATATTGTGCGTTTTCCACGCAGCTCTGGCTCCATTGAAGTGAATGGAGCTGCATGAAAAATGGAAGTAGCTTGGGTACAAGCTACTGTTGCAAGATGTAGCTTGTAATTCTTCTGTTTTTCTTCACGCTCATGAAAAACACGTGCAATCCGGACTGGAAACAATGCTCACACTGAATGCAATCGCAAAAAAAAAACTGATTGAATCTTTTTTTCCCCTGAACAGATCCTAACACAATCCGTATCGCTTGTGTGAAAGATGCCTTAAAGGGAACCTGTTACATTGAACATGGTGTCTGAGCTGGAGGAGCTGAGCAGATTGATATATAGTTTTATGGGAAAACCTTCAGTAAAACTTGTATTTTGTTCAGTAAAACCTATTCGTAGCTATGAAGTCACAGAGGCGGTCCTATCAGTGACTGACAGCTCTCTCTGTATACACATTCATAGAGGGAAGGCTGTCAGTCACTGATAGGACCGCCTCTGTGACTTCATAGCTCAGAATAGGTTTTACTGAATCTTTTTCCAGAAAACTATATATCAATCTGCTCAGCAAATCCTGCTCTATAACATGCTGCCTGTACCTTACAATGCATTTTCATGATGACCGGTTCCCTTTAAAAGGAATCTGTCAAGAGGAAATTCACGGATAAACTAGGCACAATGCCTTGTAGGTCCAGCTCAGCTGAATGTAATGATACCTTTCACTTAGCCTTAATTCTGGAGATTTTTTTTTTTTTAATCCATATGCAAAAGAGCAGTTAAAATGGTTTTCAAAGATCATCTGGATAGGTCATCAGTATCTGATTGGTGGGGATCTGACATCCGGGACCCCCCACCAATCAGTTGTTTGAGAAGGCGCTGGTACTCCTGTGAGCACCGTGAACTTATCACAATTTAACAAGTACAGCTCCATACATTGTATAGCGGCTATGTTTGGTATCGCGCTCAGCCCCATTCACTTTCTATGAGGCTGAGTTGCGCCTAGGCGATGTGACTGATGAACGTGTCGTCACATGTCATAGTAAAATCATGAGCTGCCTTCTCGAACAGCTGAAAGGTGGGGGTCCCGGGTTTCAGACACTGATCAGGTACTGATTACCTAACCTGAGAATAGGTCATCAGTATTAATGTCTCGGGAAAACCCGTTTAAAGGGTTTGTCCCATGAAAAATATTCTACAGTTTTCAAACTCGCACCTGGATCTGAATACTTTTGTAATTGCATGTAATTAAAAATTTTGTATAGCCACCGAGTTATTCAATAAAATGTATCTGCATAGCGCCACCTGCTGTTTGTTCTTTTTCTTATTTCTTTGACCTGCTCACTGAGAAGGCCGCACATGCTCAGTTCCATCCTTTAACTGCCTCCTGAGCTCTGATAGGGAGAGCTGAGACACGCCTCCTGAGCTGTGATAGGGAGATCATAGACTGCAGCAGAATAGACCTTCCCCTTGAGCTGTCAGCTTTATATAAATCTAGCAGATTAATGAATGAGGAGATCTCTGGATCCATGTGAGGTACAGGGCTGGTTCTAGCTTTGTTAGAAAGAGACTGTCATGAACTAGATTATGTCTGATTTTTATTTTTTACATTAGTCATGGGATAACCCCCTTAAGTGCACTAAAGGTGGGGCCAAGACACTGCGGGCACCCTTGCTCTTCCTATTTCCTCTGCTATTGACACGGCCAGGCAAGATTACTGCAGAATCCTGATCCTCTCAATCAAGAAGGAGAGGGAGGGGCAGGCAGAGGAAGCAGAAGGAGCAAGGGTGCCTGCCTTGGGCCTGACTTTGGAGCACTTAACTGCTCATTTGCATATGAATCAATGGATCTCTAAGTAAAAGACAACATTACATTCAGCTTAGTTGTCCTGCAAGGTATTCTGCCCGGTTTATCAGTGAAGTTCCTGCTGACCGATCCCTTTAACAAAGAAGATAACACAAGAACAACAAAGTGAAAACACACGACCAAAGGTAAGACATGAAATCAAATTGCCTAGTAACTGTTTTCCTTCCCTGTAGCCATCATTTTTACAAAACTATATTGCTTACAATAGTACATAACAGCTGGCAGGCTGAACGGACTCTAGAAATTCCACTATTTGCGTGGTCTTATTTCACTTTCATTATTTAAAGGGAAGTTGCTAGTAGTGGAAGTCGGCGTCACTTTGGCATCTTGTAATGTGTGACTATTACTAGACAAATAATGAGTGACAAGCTGCTGTCCAGCAGACTCCCACGTGGAACCACAGATACATGGGCCATACCTTTTAGGTTCCACCACAGCCCCCTCCTACCAAAACCAGCACTGGATGCTAAGTCGTCCCAGTCCTAGTCATACCAATGATGTCAGAAGTTTTTCCAGAGATACAGCTCATGACACACTGTCCCCACAATAGACACATATTGGCAGAGGTGCATCACCAATGAGGCGAGGTGATTGCCTCAGGTAACGCCAGGTAGGGGCAAGAGGGGGGCAGCAGAAGGGGGATTATCTGTTTCTGCAGTATAGTATTGGGAAGCACAGTATGTGACACTATTATCCTGTATGTTTTGTAGCTCTGCATGTAATGGTTTTTAAGTATGTCTTTAACAGTAGGACTGGAGAAAAGGGATTAGGTTAAGAAATTGGCATTGAGAGTTTGGGGCGCCGTTTCAGTTTTCGCCTCAGGCAGCAGAAAGGCCAGGTGCACCCCTGCATATTGATTGTCCCCACATTTACTACTGTGGCTGAACCTCAATTCTATGTAAGATATTACATATTGCAAATCCTGATACGTTCACAGTTGTGTTTGGAATCTGGCTAAGGATCAGGGTACCAGAGCTCACAGCTGTCTACAGCCGTGGGGTCCGGGAGCTACCCGGCAAGTATGCCGGGATTTGGCCGGACAAAAAACGCTGCATGCAATGTTTTTTGCCCAGCAAATTCCCTGAACTTTTGCCAGAAAGTGGCTAAGTCTCCGTCGGATCCCATTATAGTCAAAGGGGATCTGGAGATATGGTTGTATCCGAAAATTTTCAACGCAACTGTGAACGGGACCTAAGTAAATACAGGTCACAACGCAGCAAACGATAATATGCAACCAAAGCAAAAAAGGTGCTGGGCCCTGCAATTCTAAGATTTAACCTGTTGGGGACACAGGGCGTACCTGTACGCCCTGATGTTCCAGTACTTAAGGACACAGGGCGTACAGGTACGTAGTTCCTGTGATCGGAACTGGGTGCCTGCTGAAATCAATCAGCAGGCACCCTGGGTCAATGCCAAGGGGGGTCCTGTGACCCCCTGTATCGGCGATCGCTGCAAACCGCAGGTCAATTCAGACCTGCGGTTTGCAGCGCTTTCGGAAGTTTCTGATCCCCGCGGTCACAGACCACGGGGATCAGAAACTTAAAAATACTTTGATTTTCTGTTTAACCCCCCCTGCTGCCCTCTTTGTTTGGGAAGGGGGGGTGCGGGCAGTGCTAAGGGTGGGCGGGCAGGCGCGCGATCATCTGCCCGCCCCCTCTCTCAGGATGGCCGAACAGTTTTAGCAGAGTGTCAGCACATTGCTGACACTCTGCTTTAAACTGCTGACATCTGTGCTGGCACAGATGTCAGCCGTTTAACCCCTTCCATGCCGCAGTCCGTAGGGACCGCTGTATGGAAGAGGTTAATAGGGAGGGAGCTCCCTCCCTCTCCCATCGGGGGGCTGGTGTGCCTTTTCAGCCCCCGATGGGAGAGGGAGGGGGGCCCCCCTCCGTCCCCATCACCCGCTGCTCTGTTGTGGCAGCGAGTGATGGTTACCATGGCAACCGGAAGCCTTCACAGGCTTCACAGTCCATAGTGCTGATTAGACTTCTGCTAAAGGCAGAAGTGTGATCAGACTTTGTAAAGTGAAAATACAGTACAGTACACTATATATTGTACTGTACTGTATTATACAGACATCAGACCCACAGGATCTTCAAGAACCAAGTGGGTCTGGGTCAATTTTTTTTTTTTTATAAGAAAATACATTTATCACTGATTAAAAATAAAAAAAAAAATTCCCCATACATGTTTGATATCACCGTGTCCGTAACGACCTGATCTATATAACGGTCATGTTACTTTCCCCGCACTGTGAACGCCAAATAAAATAAAAAATAAAAACTATGATGAAATTGAAATTTTGCCCACCTTACTTTCCAAAAAAGGTAATAAAAGTGATCAAAAAAGTCATATGTACGCCAAAATAGTACAAATCAAACCGTCACCTCATCCAGCTAAAAATGAGCCCCTACATGAGACAATGGCCCAAAAAATAAAAAAAACTGGCTCTCAGACTAAAACATGATTGTTTTGGTTTCAAAAAAGCTTTTTTATGTTAAACGTAAAAAAAAAAAAAGTAGACATATTAGGTATCGCCGCGTCCATAAGAACCTGCTCTATAAAAATACCACATGACCTAAACCCTGAGGTGAACACCGTAAAAAAAAAGTGTCAAAAAAAACATTTTTTGTCACCTTACATCACTAAAAGTGTAATAGCAAGCGATCAGAAACTCGTATGCCCCCCAAAATAGTGCCAATCTAACCGTCATCTCATCCCACAAAAATGATACCCTACCTAAGACAATCGCCCAAAAACTGAAAAAACTATGACTCTCAGACTATGGAGACACTAAAACATGATTTTTTTTGTTAAAAAAATGATGATATTGTGTAAAACTTAAAAAAATAAAAGAAAGTATACATATTGGGTATCGCCACGTCCGTAACGACCGGCTCTATAAAAATATCATATGACATAACCCCTCAGGTGAACACTGTCGAAAAAATTAAATAAAAACTGTGCTAAAAAAACATTTGATTTGTCACCTTACGTCACTAAAAGTGCAACACCAAGCGATAAAGGCGTATGCCCCCCACATTGGTGCCAATCTAACCGTCACCTCATCCCGCAAAAAATGATACCCTACATAAGACAATCGCCCAAAAAAATAAATAAATATGGCTCTCAGACTATGGAGACACTAAAACATGTTTTTTTTTTGTTTCAAAAATGATATTATTGTGTCAAAAAAGCTATTTTTTTGTTACCTTACATCACAAAAAGTGTAATAGCAAGCGATCAAAAAGTCATATGCACCCCAAAATAGTGCTAATCTAAACGTCATCACATCCAGCAAAAATGATACCCAACCTGAGACAATCGCCTAAAAACTGAAAAAACTATGGCTCTCAGACTATGGAGACACTAAAACATGATTTTTTTTGTTTCAAAAATGATATTATTGTGTAAAACCTAAATAAATAAAAAAGATTTTACATATTAGGTATCGCTGCATCCGTAAGAACCTGCTCTATAAAAAATAGCACATGATATAACCTGTCAGAGGAACGTTGTAAATAATAAAAAATTAAAACGGTGCCAAAACAGCTATTTTTTGGCACATTTTTCATTTTAATCCTTTTTTTCCCATAACAAAGCAAGGGTTAACAGCCAAACAAAACTTAATATTTATTGCCCTGATTCTGTAGTTTACAGAAATGCCCCATATGTGGTCGTAAACTGCTGTACGGAGACACGGCAGGGCGCAGAAGGAAAGGAACGCCATATGGTTTTTGGAAGGCAGTTTTTGCTAGACTGGTTTTTTGACACCATGTCCCATTTGAAGCCAACCTGATGCACCCCTAGAGTAGAAACTCCAAGAAGTGACCCCATTTACACCCCTCAAGGTATTCAAAACTGATTTTACAAACTTTGTTAACCCTTTAAGTGTTCCACAAGAGTTAATGGCAAATGGAGATGAAATTTCAGAATTTCTATTTTTTGTTACTTTGCCTCACAAAAAATGTAATATAGAGCAACCAAAAATCATATGTACCCTAAAATAGTACCAACAAAACTGCCACCTTATCCCGTAGTTTCCAAAATGGAGTCACTTTTTTGGAGTTTCTCCTCTAGGGGTGCATCAGGGGGCTTCAAATGGGACATGGTGTCTAAAAACCAATCCAGCATCATTGAGCGAAGGTGGGAAGTTGTCTCAACTTTTCATTGTACACAGAGTCTATAAAACTCTGGTCTTTTTACACCGCATTGGCATCAGAGCGGATGCAAAGTGTCCACGATGCCAAGCAGAATCGGCGGATTTATTGCATATGCTGTGGCAATGTTCACAATTAGATGGCTTCTGGTCGGACGTGTTGGCAATGATTCAAAATATCTTTTCACTGCAGATACCTCGGGAACCAAAAGTATGTGTCCTGGGTTATGTGTCAGATATTGGGAAAGAGGAGACAGATAGGATTGTAGCTAGCAGACTATTATATGTGGCAAGGAAGTTGATTGCCCTACATTGGATTCAGTCATGCCCTCCAGTCATTGAAGAATTTAGAAGGAAAGTAAACACGATGTTAGTTTATGAGAAAATGGTGTTTAAGAAGAGAGGATGCCCGCAAAAATTAAAAAAATTGTGGGGCTGCTGGAGGTTTAGCACCGAGTCTAAATCGGAGAGGTCCATAAAGTGCTAAAGTGGGAGTTGGGGGGTTGGAGGGGTGGGAAGGGTATGTTGCGGTAGTATTATAATTTATATAGATACCTGTTGTATTATACTCACCAGTGGAACTGACTTTGTATATCAAAATATGAGATATAATATGCTTGTATTTGTAACAATGTTCTACTGTTGTACATTTTTACAATAAAAATGATCTGATTTAAAAAAAAAAAAAACAATCCAGCAAAATCTGCCTTCCAAAAACCAAATGGCGTTCCTTTCCTTCTGCGCCCTGCTGTGTGCCCGTACAGCAGTTTACGACCACATATGGGGTGTTTCTGTAAACTGCAGAATCAGAATAATAAATGTTGAGTTTTGTTTGGCTGTTAACCCTTGCCTTGTTACTGGAAAAAAATTATTAAAATGGAAAATCTTCCAAAAAAGTGAAATTCTGAAATGTTATCTCCATTTTCCATTAAATCTTATGGAACGCCTGAAGGGTTAATAAAGCTTTTAAAATCAGTTTTGAATACCTTGAGGGGTGTGGTTTCTTAGATGTGGTCATTTTTTATGGAATTTCTCCTCTAGGGGTGCATCAGGGGGCTTCAAATTGGACATGGTGTCTAAAAACCAATCCAGCAAAATCTGCCTTCCAAAAACCAAATGGCGTTCCTTTCCTTCTGCGCCCTGCTGTGTGCCCATACAGCAGTTTACGACCACATATGGGGTGTTTCTATAAACTACAGAATCAGGGCAATAAATATTGAGTTTTTTTTGGCTGTTAACCCTTGCTTTGTTACTGGAAAAAATGGATTAAAATGGAAAATTTGCCAAACAATCGAAATTCAGAAATTTCATCTCCATTTGCCATTAACTGTTGTGGAACACCTAAAGGATTAACAACGTTTGTAAAATCAGTTTTAAATACCTTGAGGGGTGTAGTTTCTTAGATGGGGTCACTTTTATGGAGTTTCTACTCTAGGGGGGCTTCAAATGGGACATGATGTAAATAAACCAGTCCAGCAAAATCTGCCTTCCAAAAACCACACGGCACACCTTTCCCTCTACGCCCTACCGTGTGCCCGTACAGTAGTTTATGGCCACATATGGGGTGTTTCTGCAAACTACAGAATCAGGGCAATAAATATTGAGTTTTGTTTGGCTGTTAACCCTTGCTTTGTTACTGGAAAAAAAATTGATTAAAATCTAATATTTGCCCAAAAATCTAAATTCTGAAATTTTATCTCCATTTGCCATTAACTGTTGTGGAACACTTAAAGGGTTAACGACGTTTGTAAAATCAGTTTTAAATACCTGGAGGGGTGTAGTTTCTAGAATGGGGTCATTTTTGGGTGGTTTCTATTATGTAAGCCTCACAAAGTAACTTCAGACCTGAACTGGTCCTTAAAAAGTGGCTTTTTGAAAATTTCTGAAAAATTTCAAGATTTGCTTCTAAACTTCTAAGCCTTGTAACGTCCCCCAAAAATAAAATGTAATTCCCAAAATGATCCTAACATGAAGTAGACATATGGGGAATGTAAAGTAATAACTATTTTGATAGGTATTACTATGTATTATAGAAGTAGAGAAATTGAAACTTTTTAAAAAAATTTGGTAAATTTGATATTTTTTTATAAATAAAAATGAATTTTTTTTTTACTCCATTTTACCAGTGTCATGAAGTACAATATGTGATGAAAAAACAATATCAGAATGGCTTGGATAAGTCAAAGCGTTTTAAAGTTATCACCACATAAAGTGACACTGGTCAGATTTGCAAAAAATGGCCTGGTCCCTAAGGGGTTAAATAATCAATTTTTGTGAAGAAACACATTAAAACACATGTACCAAACAAAAGAGCCAAAAACATGATAAAAATCCACAAGGAGTGAGCCTAAAACTATCATATACAAATGATCAAGTAATAATTATATTAAAGGACAGTGTGGCACTGTATAAACTATGATATAGAATACATGTGTGTGTGGTTATGATATAGTACCTATAGATGTGCTTCTAGATATAATATACAGTATGATATAGTAATATAGTACATATATGTGTGCTTCTAGGTATATTACAGCTCCTTGCAAAAGTATTTTCCCCCCCTCTTGACTTTTTTTGTGCCACCAATTACCTTCATAAGTCACGTAATTAGTGAAATGATGTCCGCCTGTGTGCAATCTAAGTGTCACATGATCTGTCATTAGATATACACACCTTTTTTGAAAGGCCCCAGAGGCTGCAAGACCTAAGCAAGAGGCATCACTAACCAAACACTGCCATGAAGACCAAGGAACTCTCCAAACAAGTAAGGGACAATGTTGTTGAGAAGTATAAGTCAGGGTTAGATAAAAAAAATAATAATATCCAAATCTTTGATTATCCCCAGGAGCACCATCAAATCTATCATAACCAAATGGAAAGAACATGGCACAACAGTAAACCTGCCTAGAGACGGCCGCCCACCAAAACTTATGGATCGGGCAAGGAGGACATTAATCAGAGAGGCAGCAGAGAGACCTAAGTTAACCCTGGAGGAGCTGCAGAGTTCCACAGCAGAGACTGGAGTCTCTGTACATAGGACATCAATAAGCCGTACGCTCCATAGAGTTGGGCTTTATGCCAGAGTGGCCAGAAGAAAGCCATTACTTTCAGGTATAATATACAGTATATATAGTACATATATATGTTATAGGTATAATATACACTGCTCAAAAAAATAAAGGGAACACAAAAATAACACATCCTAGAGCTGAATTAATTAAATATTCTTCTGAAATACTTTGTTCTTTACATAGTTGAATGTGCTGACAACAAAATCACACAAAAATTAAAAAATGGAAATCAAATTTTTCAACCCATGGAGGTCTGGATTTGGAGTCACACTCAAAATTAAAGTGGAAAAACACACTACAGGCTGATCCAACTTTGATGTAATGTCCTTAAAACAAGTCAAAATGAGGCTCAGTAGTGTGTGTGGCCTCCACGTGCCTGTATGACCTCCCTACAACGCCTGTGCATGCTCCTGATGAGGTGGCGGACGGTCTCCTGAGGGATCTCCTCCCAGACCTGGACTAAAGCATCTGCCAACTCCTGGACAGTCTGTGGTGCAACGTGACGTTGGTGGATAGAGTGAGACATGATGTCCCAGATGTGCTCAATTGGATTCAGGTCTGGGGAACGGGCGGGCCAGTCCATAGCATCAATGCATTCGTCTTGCAGGAACTGCTGACACACTCCAGCCACATGAGGTCTAGCATTGTCTTGCATTAGGAGGAACCCAGGGCCAACCGCACCAGCATATGGTCTCACAAGGGGTCTGAGGATCTCATCTCGGTACCTAATGGCAGTCAGGCTACCTCTGGCGAGCACATGGAGGGCTGTGCGGCCCTCCAAAGAAATGCCACCCCACACCATTACTGACCCAATGCCAAACCGGTCATGCTGGAGAATGTTGCAGGCAGCAGAACGTTCTCCACGGCGTCTCAAGACTCTGTCACGTCTGTCACATGTGCTCAGTGTGAACCTGCTTTATCTGTGAAGAGCACAGGGCGCCAGTGGCGAATTTGCCAATCTTGGTGTTCTCTGGCAAATGCCAAACCTCCTGCACGGTGTTGGGCTGTAAGCCCAACCCCCACCTGTGGACGTCAGGCCCTCATATCACCCTCATGGAGTCCGTTTCTGACCGTTTGAGCAGACACATGCACATTTGTGGCCTGCTGGAGGTCATTTTGCAGGGCTCTGGCAGTGTTCCTCCTTGCACAAAGGTGAAGGTAGCAGTCCTGCTGCTGGGTTGTTGCCCTCCTACGGCCTCCTCCACGTCTCCTGATATACTGGCCTGTCTCCTGGTAGCGCCTCCATGCTCTGGACACTACGCTGACAGACACAGCAAACCTTCTTGCCACAGCTCGCATTGATGTGCCATCCTGGATAAGCTGCACTACCTGAGCCACTTGTGTGGGTTGTAGACTCCGTCTCATGCTACCACTAGAGTGAAAGCACCGCCAGCATTCAAAAGTGACCAAAACATCAGCCAGGAAGCATAGGAACTGAGAAGTGGTCTGTCGTCACCACCTGCAGAACCACTCCTTTATTGGGGGTGTCTTGCTAATTGCCTATAATATCCACCTGTTGTCTATCCCATTTTTTTGAGCAGTGTACAATATGATATAGTACATATATAAGTGGTTATAGGTATACATACAGTATGATATAGTATATATATATATATATATATATATATATGTGAGGTTATATATATATATATATATATATATAATATACAGTATGATATAGTACATATATGTGAGGTTATAGATATAATATACAGTATGATATAGTAAATATATGTGAGGTTATAGATATACAGTATGATATAGTATATATACTACACATATATGTGGTTGTAGGTATAATATACAGTATATATAGTACATATATGTGGTTATATGTATAATATATAGTACACATATATGTGTGGTTACAGGTATAATATACAATATGATATAGAATATATAGTACACGTATATGTGGTTATAGGTATAATATACAGTATATATATAGTACACTTATATGTGGTTATAGGTATAATATACAGTATATATATATCTATAGTACATATATATGTGGTTATAGGTATAATATACAGTATATATAGTACATATACAGTACAGACCAAAAGTTTGAACACACCTTCTCATTCAAAGAGTTTTCTTTATTTTCATGACTATGAAAATTGTAGATTCACACTGAAGGCATCAAAACTATGAATTAACACATGTGGAATTATATACATAACAAACAAGTGTGAAACAACAGAAAATATGTCATATTCTAGGTTCTTCAAAGTAGCCACCTTTTGCTTTGATTACTGCTTTGCACACTCTTGGCATTCTCTTGATGAGCTTCAAGAGGTCGTCCCCTGAAATGGTTTTCACTTCATAGGTGTGCCCTGTCAGGTTTAATAAGTGGGATTTCTTGCCTTATAAATGGGGTTGGGACCATCAGTTGCGTTGAGGAGAAGTCAGGTGGATACACAGCTGATAGTCCTACTGAATAGACTGTTAGAATTTGTATTATGGCAAGAAAAAAGCAGCTAAGTAAAGAAAAACGAGTGGCCATCATTACTTTAAGAAATGAAGGTCAGTCAGTCAGCCGAAAAATTGGGAAAACTTTGAAAGTAAGGGCTATTTGACCATGAAGGAGAGTGATGGGGTGCTGAGTCAGATGACCTGGCCTCCACAGTCACTGGACCTGAACCCAATCGAGATGGTTTGGGGTGAGCTGGACCGCAGAGTGAAGGCAAAAGGGCCAACAAGTGCTAAGCATCTCTGGGAACTCCTTCAAGACTGTTGGAAGACCATTTCAGGGGACTACCTCTTGAAGCTCATCAAGAGAATGCCAAGAATGTGCAAAGCAGTAATCAAAGCAAAAGGTGGCTACTTTGAAGAACCTAGAATATGACATATTTTCAATTGTTTCACACTTGTTTGTTATGTATATAATTCCACATGTGTTAATTCATAGTTTTGATGCCTTCATAGTCATGAAAATAAAGAAAACTCTTTGAATGAGAAGGTGTGTCCAAACTTTTGGTCTGTACTGTATATGTGTGGCGTGGGGTTTCGCTCTGGTAGACAGGATTAGCGGACGCAGTATAGAGGCAACAACAAGTTCTTTGGATCAAACCGTTCAGTGTTTTATTCACACTTTAGGCAAGTGACAAAACAAGCAGTCATATTCAAACAAAAAGTCACCTTGCGGTGTTGGTGGTAATTCACACCATGCGGCAATTCTGCCTCAAAGAATCCTTGCTCATAGCAGCACCAACCTGTTTTCACGCCAAACAGGTAGCAAGCCTTCATCCAGACACAAGGCTCCCAGATCCCAACACAGAGACCTCGCTTCTGAGCCCAGCTGCCTATTTAAGAACAGCCAGGTGCTGCCAAAACCCGGACCGGCACTTAAAATCCGGTCCGGTATTTGCCCTCACCTGGCTATAAATCAGCCCAGCAGCACATGCTGGGAAGAAAATACCTGTTTTCCCAGACAAAACCTCTCACTGTGTCACATCCCCCCCCCCCCCCCCTCTCCTCTTGTTCAACCCTGAGGGGGTGAAAACACGCCAGTGTTCCCGGGACAGGGCATCTGCGTTTCCCTGTAACCGGCCTGCCCTGTGTTTGACCAAAAACTTAAAGTTTTGTAGGGAGAGAAACCATGAGGTGACTGGGGCATTTCTGTCCTTGGCCTGGCTCATCCACTTGAGAGGAGAGTGGTCAGTCACCAGGCGGAATTTTTTCCCCAATAAATAATAGCGGAGAGATTCCAGTGCCCACTTGATAGCCAGGCACTCTCTCTCCACTATACTATACCGGGTCTCGGCTGGGGTGAGCTAACGGCTGAGGAAGACAATGGGATGCTCCTCCCCGTTGACTTCCTGAGACAGTACAGCACCGAGGCCTACTTCGGAGGCATCGGTCTATACTATAAACTCCCTTTTAAAGTCGGGCGTCACCAAAACCGGAGACCCGCACAGGGCCGACTTCAAAGCAGAGAAAGCCTCTTCCGCCCAATCATCCCAGCGAACCATCATTGACTTGTGTCCCTTCAAGAGTCCTGTCAAGGGCGTGGCTGGAGTAGCAAAGTGGGGAACAAACCTCATGTAATAGCCCACCACCATTCCCAGGAATTACTTTATTTGCCTAGTGGTGACAGGTCGGGCCAATTCCATATTGCCTCTATTTTGTTCATTTGGGGTTTGATGACTCTGCGCCCAATTACATACCCCAGGTACTTAGTCTCTTCTAACTCTATTGCACATTTTTTGGGGTTAGCGGTTAGACCAGCTTTCCGAAGGGAGTCCACTACAGCCTGCACTTTGGGCAGGTGACTTTCCCAGTTGGTACTGTGGATGACAATATCGTTCAGGTAAGCGGAAGCGTACCGACGATGTGGACGAAGCACAATGTCCATTAGTCGGTGAAAAGTGGCAAGGGCGCCATGCAGACCAAAGGGTAAGACCTTATATTGATAAAGCCCCTCAGGCGTGATGAAGGCAGTTTTCTCTTTGGCAGCCTCCGTTAAGGGCACCTGCCAGTGCCCTTTCATGAGGTCCAAAACAGAAAAATACTGGGCTTGTCCTAACCTCTCGATGAGCTCATCCACCCGGGGCATGGGATACGTATCGAACTTGCAAACCTCATTAAGTTTTCGAAATTCATTACTAAACCGCAATGTCCCGTCCAGCTATCAATACTATAGGACTGGCCCACTCACTTTTTAAATCCTCAATGATGTCTAGCTGCAACATTAGCTCCTCCTCCTCCAATATGGCCTGTCGCCGAGCCTCGGGTTCCCAGTATGGTTTTAATCTGACTTTTGCCTGAGGCTCAGTGACAATGTCATGCTGGATTATGGATGTGTGTCCAGGGAGGTCTGAGAACACGTCCGTGTTTCGACTAACGAACTCCCTGGCCTCCTGAGTCTGTTTAGAGGAGAGGCTGTCAGCAATTTCTACTGTGGCAGCCGCCTCTCTTGCATCAGACAGAGGGCCCGGTACCTCTTCTCCTAGAAAACCCGGCCGCGGGCTGTCTTCTGTACAGGTTTCCCTATCTTTCCACGGTTTGAGTAAATTTACATGGTAAACCTGCTCCGGCTTTCGCCGCCCTGGCTGGTGTACCTTGTAGTTTAAATCTCCAATTTTCTTGAGTACTTCGTAGGGCCCCTGCCACCTAGCCAGGAACTTACTGTTCACGGTTGGCACCAGAACCAAAACCTGATCACCCGGGTTAAAGATCTGGACCCGAGCCTGCTGATTATAGACCCGACTCTGGGCTCACTGAGCTGCCTCCATATGCTCCCTAACAAGAGGCAACACTGTCTCTATCCGATCTTGCATCTGGGTAACATACTCAATGACACTTTTATGTGGAGTGGGTTGTTGTTCCCACACCTCTTTGACCACGTCCAAGAGACCACGAGGGCGTCTGCCATATAGCAGTTCGAAGGGTGAGAACCCAGTAGAGGCCTGGGGTACCTCTCGCACTGCGAACATGAGATAGGGCAGAAGGAGGTCCCAGTCCTTCCCATCTTTAGACACTACCTTTTTCAACATATTTTTTAATGTATGGTTAAACCGTTCTACCAGACCGTCTGTTTGAGACTCCGGCAGGCTGTTCCGGCGGATGAACAGCATGTCGGATCCGTCCAGCCGCTAGTTCAGGTGTGCCCCCGGACTGCCGCTTTGTCCCCATTGACTATAATCCGCTGGGCCCGGATCAACACATTTACCCCCAGTCTTGCCAGAATCTCAGACTTGACTTTCTGGTAGTCGGCCGCTTGATCGTCCGGAAAGTCGAAATACACCCGCGGGGGTCATCTTAGAAATCACGGCATGGACTGCTTTTTGGGCATCGTGGACGCTCGGGGTTGCTCCTGCTGTCTGCAAAGCCATCACGTGTTGTAGCAGCAACTGGTTGGTCTCTTGCTGCTGCTTATTAGCCTTGCATTGCTGCAGGTTTGTCTCTCGCTGCTGCAGATTAGCCTCCATGAGGGCCTTAACAACAGCCTCCATTTTGTCGTGGGGCACTGGTTTTAATACAGCTGGTTTAATGTACGACATACAACAGTGTCTCAAAAATATCAGCGTTCACGCCAGCCTCACTGCTCTTGCCCGCATCCTCCACCAATTGTGGGGACTCGCTCTGGTAGACAGGATTAACGGACGCAGTATAGAGGCAACAACAAGTTCTTTGGATCAAACAGTTCAGTGTTTTATTCAAACAAGCAAAAAGTCACCTTGCGGTGTTGGTGGTAATTCACACCATCCGGCAATTCTGCCTCAAAGAGTCCTTGAGCATAGCAGCACCAACCTGTTTTCACGCCAAACAGGTAGCAGCCTTCATCCAGACACAAGGCTCCCAGATCCCAACACAAATCTGAGCCCAGCTGCCTATTTAAGGACAGCCAGGTGCTGCCAAAACCTGGATCGGTACTTAAAATCCCGTCCGGTATTTGACCTCACCTGGCTGTAAATCAGCCCAGCAGCACATGCTGGGAGGAAAATACCTGTTTTCCCCAGCCCAAACCTCTCACTGTGTCACAGTGGTTATAAGTATAATATACAGTATATATACTACATATATGTG
This sequence comes from Bufo bufo, assembly GCF_905171765.1. NCBI lineage: Eukaryota > Metazoa > Chordata > Amphibia > Anura > Bufonidae > Bufo > Bufo bufo. The sequence goes on along the minus strand of NC_053389.1, from coordinate 770,756,233 downwards.
TGGTTATAGGTATAATATGCAGTATATATAGTACATATATGTGGTTATAGGTATAATATACAGTATATATAGTACATATATGTGTAGTTATAGGTATAATATACAGTATATATAGTACATATATGTGGTTATAGGTATAATATACAGTATATATAGTACATATATGTGGTTATAGGTATAATATACAGTATATATAGTACATATATGTGTGGTTATAGGTATAATATACATATATATATATTACATATATATGTGGTTATAGGTATAATATACAGTATAACATATATGTGTGGTTATACATATAATATACAGTATATATAGTACATATATGTGGTTATACGTATAATATACAGTATATATAGTACATATATGTGCGGTTAAAGGTAAAATATAATATATATATATTACATATATATGTGGTTATAGGTATAATATACAGTATAACATATATGTGTGGTTATACATATAATATACAGTATATATAGTACATATATGTGGTTATACGTATAATATACAGTATATATAGTACATATATGTGCGGTTAAAGGTAAAATATAATATATATATTACATATATATGTGGTTATAGGTATAACATACAGTATATATATATATCTATAGTACATATATGTGGTTATAGGTATAACATACAGTATATACAGTACATATATGTGGTTATAGGTATAATATACAGTACATATATGTGGTTATAGGTATAACATACAGTATATACAGTACATATATGTGGTTATAGATATAATATACAGTATATATATTTTATATATATATATGTGGTTATAGATATAATATACAGTATATATTATATATATGTGGCTATAGGTATAATATACAGTATATATAGTGCATATATGTGGTTATAAGTATAATACAGTATATATAGTATATATGTGGCTATAGGTATAACATACAGTATATACAGTACATATATGTGGTTATAGGTATAATATACAGTACATATATGTGGTTATAGGTATAATATACAGTACATATATGTGGTTATAGGTATAACATACAGTATATACAGTACATATATGTGGTTATAGATATAATATACAGTATATATATTTTATATATATATGTGGTTATAGATATAATATACAGTATATATTATATATATGTGGCTATAGGTATAATATACAGTATATATAGTGCATATATGTGGTTATAAGTATAATACAGTATATATAGTATATATGTGGCTATAGGTATAATATACAGTATATATAGTACATATATGTGGTTATAGGTATAATATACAGTATATATAGTACATATATGTGGTTATAGGTATAATATACAGTATATATAGTACATATATGTGGTTATAGGTATAATATACAGTATATATAGTACATATATGTGGTTATAGGTATAACATACAGTATATACAGTACATATATGTGGTTATAGGTATAACATACAGTATATACAATACATATATGTGGTTATAGGTATAATATACAGTATATATAGTACATATATGTGGTTATAGGTATAACATACAGTATATATAGTACATATATGTGGTTATAGGTATAACATACAGTATATACAGTACATATATGTGGTTATAGGTAGAACGGAACGTGGATCCAGCGAGCAGCAGCTTCCTGCATTCTCTCACAGTTCCATTATGAGGAGGTTCCATTGTGACGTCACAGCACGGTGTGTCCATATATGGACAGTTACGTCACTGGAGCTTCCCCAGGCGGGGATAAAAAGCAGCCGGAGTCCCCGGACAGAGCATCGGGATTCAGAGAGGACAGAAGAGATAATTCTTAGAGCATCTCCCAGGAGGGGAGGTCAGTTAACCCCTCAGCTGCCACTTCTACACCGGATCTTAGGGGGCACCTCAAATAACCACACCCCATAAATGCCACCATAATACACCCCGCTGGCCACTTTCCAGGGTAGGTGCCCTCATCATCCATTCAGGACACCTGTTACCCGCCTCCTCCAGATGCCAGACACCTTGCTTGCCCCTTCTTAGTGCATCTTTCTGGTGAGACCTGTTCCACCATCTTATGGGGTAGCGTCTTAGATCCTGATTTTATCCATTCACCGTCTCCCAGCCCCCCCCCCCCCCCCCCCCCCTTCTATGCCTCTGCCAGGGGCTTGGTGGAGGAGGCTGGCAGCTGTGGGCACGGGGCACCTGTGAGACCTCTGAGATCTCCGCCATGGAGCACAGTTAGACCCCCTCTCGTTCCTGTCGGGGGCTGATAATAAGGCAGAGCTCAGATCCCAGGTGGGCACCACTTCTCTCCCTATGACCGGGAAGCTGCTGGAGAAACTCCCCGTGAATATGACATCTCTTCTACCGGAGACTCTGTACCCGGAGGAGGGGCAGGACCTGACCGGAGCCCTGGCCATCTACCCTGGTGGGGGCAGCGAGCAGCATTACTCCGCCATGTCTGCAGGTGAGTGGGGGGCATGGGGGGCACCGTCTATCGGGTGCAGAGGAGAATGTATCTAAGCACAGCTAGATCAGCTACTGGTGGATGTGAAGCAGTTAATGATGGACCTAATATGTATCTCAGCACAAGTAGATGAGCTACTGATGTATCTAAGTCCAGGTAGATGAACTACCGAGGTATCTAAATCGGCTAGTGATGTAGAAAATGTATCTAAGCAGAAGTAGATTAGCTATTTATGTATCTAAGTCCAGGCTGATTGACCTACCCAGGTATCTAAATCGGCTAGTGATGGACCTAATAGGAAATTGATGAAAATGTATTCTCAGCACAAGTAGATGAGCTACTGATGTATCTAAGCACAGGTAGATGAACTACTAAGGCATCTAAATCAGTTAGTGATGTACCTAACAAGGAACAGATAAAAAATGTATCTAAGCAGAAATAGATGAGCTACTGATGTATCTAAGTCCAGGTAGATGAACTACCGAGGTGTCTAAATCAGCTAGTGATGTACCTAATAGGAAACAGATCAAAATGTATCTCAGGGCAAGTAGTTGACCTACTGATGTATCTAAGCACAGGTAGATGAGCTACTGCTGTATCTTAAGGAGATAGTAACCTATCTAATCAGAAATAGATGAAAATGTATCTAAGCACACATAGTTGAGCTTACTGATGTATTTTAAGGAGATAGCTGATGTATCTAATCAGAAATAGATAATGTATCTAAGCACAACTGGTCGAGCTAGTGATTTATTTAGATCAGCTACTGCTGTATCTAAAACAGCTAGTGATGTACCTAGTAGGAAATAGATGAAAATGTATCTAAGCATAAGTAGGTGAGCTACTGATGATGTATCAAATAAGAAAGATGAAAATGTATCTAAGAACAAGTAAGTGAACTGCTTCTGCTGTATCTAAAGCAGCTAGTGATATATCTAATAAGAAGCATATGACATTGTATCTAAGCAGACGAGCTACTTCTGTATCTAATAATCTCATAGGCAGAAGTTTTGGTGCCCGCTAGGACGTATGTGTAGGACTGTTACGTTGTGGATACATGATGTCTCTGCCGCATGTTACCTGTTCACACACTCATATACAGGGTAAGCAGTAGGTGTAACTATTTCACTATTCAACCCAAGCATTACTGCATTACCACACAGGGGTTCTGCCCAACCACACAGGGGTACTGCCTGACCACACAGGGGTACTGCCTGACCACACAACCGACCACACAGGGGTACTGCCTTACCACACAGGAGTTCTGCCTAACCACACAGGGGTACTGCCTGACCACACAACCGACCACACAGGGGTACTGCCTTACCACACAGGAGTTCTGCCTAACCACACAGGGGTACTGCCTGACCACACACCCGACCACACAGGGGTTCTGCCCAACCACACAGGGGTACTGCCTGACCACACAACCGACCACACAGGGGTACTGCCCGACCACACAGGGGTACTGCCTTACCACACAGGGGTTCTGCCTAACCACACAGGGGTACTGCCTGACCACACAGGAGTACTGCCTGACCACACAGGGGTACTGCCCGACCACACACGGGTACTGCCTGACCACACAACCGACCACACAGGGGTTCTGCCTAACCACACAGGCGTACTGCCTAACCACACAGGGGTACTGCCTGACCACACAGGGGTACTGCCTGACCACACAGGGGTACTGCCTGACCACACAGGGGTACTACCTGACCACACAGGAGTACTGACTAACCACACAGGAGCAGTGCCCTACAACACAGGGGGCACTACCGACCACACAGGGGTACTGCCCAACCACACAGGAGCAGTGCCCTACCACACAGGGGGTACTGCCTGACCGCACAGGAGCAGTGCCCGACCATACAGGGGTACTGCCTGACCACACAACCGACCACACAGGGGTACTGCTCGACCACACAGGGGTACTGCCCTACCACACAGGGGTACTGCCCTACCACACAGGGGGCACTACCGACCACACAGGGGTACTGCCTAACCACACAGGGGGCACACTGCCTGCCCACACAGGAGTACTGCCCAACCACACAGGAGCAGTGCCCTACCACACAGGGGGTACTGCCTGACTGCACAGGAGCAGTGCCCGACCACACGGGGTACTGCCTGACCACACGGGGTACCGCCTTACCACACAGGGGACACTACCGACCACACAGGGGTACTGCCTCATCACACAGGGGTACTGCCCCACCAGACAGGGGCAGTGCCCAACCACACAGGGTCACAGCCCATCCACACAGGGGTACTGCCTCACCACATAGGGGGCACTGCCTGACCTCACAGGGGTACTGCCTCACCATACAGGGGGCACTACCGACCACACAGGGGTACTGCCCGACCACACAGGGGGCACTGCCTCATTACACAGGGGCACTGCCCCACCACCCTGTGCTTAATCTGGGGTCACAGCTCTTGTGGGCCTCTCAGTAAAGTGTGGTGTGAGTGTTTTGGTCTCATTAGTGAGGGGGGCAGGTTTGCCCAGTTGTGTGCCCTGTGATCAGAGCGTTACCCATCACCGGAGTGCCCCCACATACAAAGCCAGATGCTCTGTTCCCATGCTCAGACACAGAGAACGTCACATTGTGGGGGAAGGAAGTCTTTAAATATGGTTGCGGAGGTGGGGGAGCTCCCAGCCCGGTGTGTGGGGGTGGCAGGCGACTGACTTGGGAGGTGACACGTGGGGGCAGCTGGAGACAGCTCACAGGATGGTGGGTGAGTAGGTGTAGTGTGGGGGGGCAGGGGGAATTTCCAGGTTTAACTCCTTAAAATGTAGATGTCCTTGAAAACTTTACAGTGGCACAAGGGGTCAGTCTGGAGAAATCTTCTCCTAACACATGTACAGGTTATCCAGAGGGAGGGGATGTCAGTACAGGGGTGACTGGTATGTTTGTACACCCCACCATCATCTACATGTAGATAGACCATACCTAATACCACCTGTATACAGTACAACAGCTACATCATCAAGATCAGGGGCACGCTCCCTGGCACCATGTGCAATCTAAAGCTGTCAGCCGACATGTATAGATGACAGCGTTTAAAGGGCAACCGGAATGGGAAACCTCATTGATAGGAAATAGTACTGGGCTGTGAGGATATCTCTGTATGTAAACCAATGTCCTGATAATAAATGCTAATACGAGAGGGGATGACCGTGTAAAAGGGGTCAAAGTCAGTACCTGTAAGGCCAGAGCCAGAAGTGCATACTCCTACATCTAGGCCAAAATATATTACCAGTAGTAGTTATCGCTCCTGTGTAATAACAACTAAAATTAGTATTTCCAACAGTGGGGAACTTATCCGACATAGGAGACCCCATTATAGAGAATGGCAGGGCTTTCTTGGCCTAGAAGGTGGGTGACTTTGCCTGTAAAACCTTCCCCATTATAGCAAATCCCCTCTGTGAATGCAAAGAATAGGAAGAAACTGGGGATATCAGAACCTCAATGTGATTGGGGAAGAAATCTTTATGTGTAACCTGACCTATTACAATGTATAAACCTATATATACGGGGATCTCTGGGAGGACGTGAAGCTCAATGAGCAGCGCGCTCGCCATCTCTTAATATAGAGCTTCTTATAATTAGGTCCGCGGGTGCTACATTCAGGGACAAAATCTGCACGTGAATAGACTCCCATGGAGTGGACATGGCTGTACCAATCTTTGGGACTGTATAGGAAGACAATGTGTTAGGAGTGTGGGTAGCGGTATGTTAATTTAGATTTTTACAGGTACCCCCAGATTGCATTACAAGGGTCATCCACCTCAGACACTCTACCCATATGTCCTTATATGCAACCATCCCGAGGGATCAGAGATCTGCATTATGTGTGAATTCCATGGGTGACTTCAGTTAGTGTAAGGAAGGCCCCTGCAATCAGGTGCTGGACAGGGGTTATCCAAAGCAGACACCCCCTTTAAGGCTGGGTTTCAATTATTTTATTTTTAGTTTTTTTTTAGGAAAAGCTGGAAAGGAACCCAAAGCAGAGAGAAGAAGAACTTAATACTTTCTGCTTTTCGCTGTCTTGGATCCGTTCCCTCTTTTCATGCAAATGAAGTGAAAACCGTATATAAAATAAGAGATGTGAACCCAGACCAATTGTTCGTCAGTGTTCTTCTGGATACTAACCCCAGGCCAGCCTACAGATGACCACATAGTGCAGGGATGGGCAAACTGCGGCTCCCCAGCTGTTGTAAAACTACAACTCCCAGTATGCCCAGTCTGCCTACAGCTATCAGCCTACAGCAGGGCATGATGGGATTTGTAGCTGCAGTTTGCCCATCACTGACATAGGGTGATCGTTCTTGATTCTGCCTTAAAGGGCATCTGTCAGCAGATCTGTCCCTATGACACTGGCTGACCTGTTACATGTGCACTTGGCAGCTGAAGAAATCTGTGTTGGTCCCATGTTCATATGTGCCAGCATTGCTGAGAAACATGATGTTTTATTATATGCAAATGAGCCTCTAGGAGCAACGGGGGCGTTGCTATTACTCCTAGAGCAGGGGTCAGCAACCTCCAGCACTCCAGGTGTTGTGAAACTACATCTCCCATCATGCACACTTGCTTGGCTGTTCTCTGAACTCCCACAGAAGTTAAAAGATCATGCTGGGAGTTGTAGTTTTACAACAGATGGAGTGCCGAAGGTTGCTGATCCCTGTCCTAGAGGCTCTGCTCTCTCTGCAACTGCTGCACCCTCTCCACTTTCATTGACATACATGATGACATTTTCAGTGCCTGGCCCTGTCAATCAGAGTGCAGAGGCGCAGCATTTGCAGAGAGAGCTGAGCCTCTAGGTGTAACAGTAATGCCCCCGTTGCTCCTAAAGGCTCATTTGCATATATTAAAACATCATTTTTCTCACAATGTGGACACATATGAAGATGGGACCAACACAGATGCCTTCAGCTGCCAAGTGCACATGGAACAGGTCAGCCAGTGTCATAGGTATCGGCTATCTGCTCATATAAGATGTTTGATGTTATGGCTCCGTTGAGTTCTGTGGGCCCATACTACACCTCTGACTTAACAAGGAGTCGCAGTGAGGTCCTTCTCTCACACATCCCCTGAAAATAGACGAGACAAAAATCCAGGCATATTCTAGTACATTCTGTATTATGCTGGTATTCTGTCGCACAGAGGCACCATATGGCGACACTGCAGATCCATAGTGCTGACACATGGCGACACATCCGCCACATCTTAAATAGTCCACTGGGTGACACTACTGTATATCACACCTATATATAATACACAAGGATATTTTCAGGAATATGCACAAATGCCATCTTGTCACATTTTCCGAGGCAATTATTGTATTCATACAGGTTCCCCCACATGGATATACATAGCACACGGCTACATAGTGAACCGTACTGTATTCATTTACTAGTAACGCTGCCTGTCTGTGTTATCACTGAATACCCGCACATTTTCTCTGGTGCTATGGAGATATATTAACACTCTGTAACTCGCTGCCAGGGGGCATGCTTACCGTCTACAAATATATATATACTGTATATGACAGAGCTGAGATAATTACGTGGGGTCCTAAGGTGGTCATTTTGGTGTCCCAATGTACAAAACAGTACATAGAGCCTTTGTTCAGCCCCTCAGTGTACGACCACCCAAAATTGCATTGAAACGTGGTCTTCTAGGGGGCTGCTCATCTGAATGAAGATGGCCAGTATGTCTCATAGAAGTGGAAGTGAAAATTTGCCACAGGAAACCTGGTCTGGTTAATAAAAAAAAGCTTCTCATAAAGGAGGTCTCTCATAATAGGAGCCTGTAGATGCCACCCGACAGGGACCCTTTGTTTTCCCTTTCTCATTTACTGTAGCATACAAGTTGTAGGAGACGATTGTGTGTTAGTCCTCCAGAACCATCACAGGTTTATACTGCCCAAGGAGAAGGTAAAAGGCAACCCGAACTGAGAGCTTACTCTCCCAAAGCGGCTGTGGTGGATGTCTATGTGATACCTACGCTTTTGACCTATAGTGTGCTTATCACGTCATATTTTGAGACTGCATTGACCCCTTATACTCTCTCTTTCTCTCTCTTCAGATAACGTGATGGATTTAGGTTTACCAAATGACAAGTCATCGCAGGATCTTTCGTACTCAAGTACATTCCAGCCAGGCAACAAGACTGTCACATATCTGGGAAAGTTTTCTTTTGATTCCCCTTCTAACTGGTGCCAAGAAAACATCATCAGCTTAATGAGTGCTGGTATCCTTGGTGTACCAACTTCTCAAGCCCCCACTGGTGGTGGAGGAGGGGGAGGAGGAAGTAGTGGGAGCAGTGGAGGCATTATGGGTCAGGCACAAAGTGATGTGGAGTCTATGTTCCACAGTCTTCCACCTTATTCTAGTTGTGGGGATCTGTACCATGATCAAGTGGGTTTTCAAGGAGGTGGCATGACCCCATACTCCTCACAGGAGTACCCATCGACTAAGCAAAGTTTAGACTCTAATGTATTCCCAATGATACCAGACTACAACTTGTTTCACCACAACACAGAGATACCCACAGTGGACCAAAAACCTTTCCAAAACATGGAAGCAATGCGTGTCAACCCACCACCCATCACTCCATTGGAAACCATCAAAGCTTTCAAGGAAAAACAAGTCTTGCCAAGCTTTGGAGGTATGAACCATCAACCTCCGCTTACCCTCAAGCCTATCCGGCCAAGAAAATACCCCAACCGCCCTAGCAAGACCCCATTACATGAGAGACCTCATGCTTGTCCTGCTGAAGGATGCGATAGGCGTTTCTCACGCTCTGATGAGCTGACCCGCCATCTTCGGATCCATACGGGCCACAAGCCCTTCCAGTGTCGTATCTGCATGAGGAGCTTCAGCCGTTCTGACCACCTAACAACCCATATCCGCACACATACAGGGGAGAAGCCCTTCGCTTGTGACTTCTGTGGACGCAAGTTTGCACGCAGTGATGAGAGGAAGAGACATGCCAAGATTCACCTCAAACAGAAAGACAAGAAAGGAGGGGATAAAGCGGTCTGCTCGCCATCTGTGGTACCAGTGGTAACCACATGCGCTTGACTTCTCACCCAGGTGACTTTCCCTGAAGGAGAATGCTTGATTCAGTGTCCTCATCATTAAATGCTCTGCAGACTATTATTCAATATACAGTACTGGTTATTATGACTGGTTTAAGGAAAGCCTCACCAAAGCATCACTGAACATTGCATTGTTACTCCTTCAAGGTCCAATTATCAGAGCATTAAACCATCACACTCCTGAAGACCTCTTTGCCCCACCTTGATAAATCTGCAGAGAATGACTTTCCTTTGTAAGTCTACTCTATCTGTAGAGCCCTTCTGCTCTCTCTCGTGCATACCTGCTTCCCTATCCTCTTTGACTTGTATAGCCTCACTGATGTGAATCTGGCAGCATAAGGGTCTCAGGGTACACAGGATTTGGAGAAACTAATCCTTAGTTCGAGGCAGGGTCGCTTATTTGCTGCTATGGCAAAAAAAAAAAAATTCTGCTGCTATGTCCAAATGTTAATCCTCATGTGCCTGCTGTCCTCGTCACGTGGCTTCATTCCTTTTTTTATCTGTCTGTCATTCTTTTCGTACTCACCCTGCAGTACTCATCCTTTTAGTATCATATCTGACACATTTCACATCTCTCCTTTAAAGATTTTTTTCTCATTCTCTTCCTCTCCACCCCCCCTCGGCTTCTTTTTCTCTCTATCTCGTACAATTCCTCCCCCCACCCCCCTTCACCCATTGCCACCACAGTTTCTTTTCAACGTCTGTCACACAATTTTATTACCGGGGGAAAAAAAAAAACAACTACAGCTTGAGGTCAGTGTGTGCATACGCGTGTGCATGATAATATATGATTTCTATCAGTAGTCCAAGTTTCATTGTCCTCAGTTGCTAAGGGATGAAAGAATTGAAGTTGATTTTTTATTTAATTTTTTTAACCAAAGAGTGTTGCTTACCCAACAGTTGAGGAACATTTGTAACGTTTTACTGGTCCGGTGTCAGATCAATCGTATTTAAGAAGCTCCTGTCCGATCAAAAAAAATCATGAATGTGGCCTTTCCCGCAAAACCCGCTGAGTTCAATATTGATGGCCTATCATCAATATCCGATTGGTGGAGCTACGATTCCTGACACCCCTGCCGATCAGCTGTTGGAGAGGCCCCAGCGCCCCGGCCTGCTCGCACCTTACCAAGCACAGCGCCGTACATTGTAATGGTGGCTGTGCATGGTATGGCAGCTCAGGCCCAACACTTGAATAGGACTGAGCTGCTCCTAGGTCAAGGTCAGTGGCCTAGAAAGAAGACGGGGAGTTTGACAGGAGCACCACAGACTCATCACACAGCTGTCGGGAGTTGGACCTCCCACGATCAGATACTCATGACCTATACTAAGGATGGGCCATCAATATCGACCTCTCGAAAACCCCTTTAACAGTTGGACAGCCCTGACCACAGGGGTGCACCACCAATGAGGCCGGGGTGGACAGGGAAATAGCTATAGGGTTGTGCTGAGGGCCCCTCGCTGTGATAAATTGTTCATGCAGATACAGATTTTGCATCGGGGCTTAAGAGCCCCTGACCATGGGAAGGAGAGATAGGGCTAATCTAGGCTGTGGCACCCTCTCTGTAAGGGGTATGATAGGGACACCTGACTTCCCTCTTTCATAGGAGGCTTTTACATTCCCATAGGACCACACTTTGCTCTATTCTCTACCTTGATCACTTTCATTGTGTCAGCTACTCATCACTAATTCACTCTTCTAATTTCTCCTCTCTCCCTATATTCTCCTTGTCACTTACGCTTTTCTCCACTCGCTTTCGTTCTCCCTCCTTCCCCGATAATCCTGCCTGTGCTGCAGCCTTCTCCTTTTATAAAATGACATGTGTTTGTCACTTTGAGAAGAGTCGGTGGGGGCAGGGTTTGGGGGTGAGCCACCCCACCTCTCTCTCCTGCATGTCTTTGCATGACAGTCAGGTTTAAAAAAAAAAAATAATGAAACATTTTTTTTCTGAGGATCTTTTTGCTGCTATGGAAAAATATACTATTATAAAAAAAAATCCAAACAAGCAAAAAAACTTCACCCTAGGCTGAAAATATTGCCTGTGCTGTAAAGCATATGTAAGGCGCTAAATGCAAGTATAAGAGCAATTTAATAATCGTAATCAGTCAGAAGCTTTAGGGACAATGGGCTCATTTAAAGGGGAACAGCACCTACTGTGCTTTTATGAATGGAGAAAATCATCAAGCACTGAAGGAAATATTAATTCTTATTCCCTGAGTAATGTAAAATAAAAATCAGACATTATATAGTACAATGACAATACCTTACTAACAAAGCCAGAACCAGCCCTGTACCTCACATGGATCCAGAGATCTCCCCATTCATTGCTCCAATTGCTCTGCTTTTCTTTTCTGCTGCAGCTCTCTTCCTATTACAGCTCAGTGGGCATGTCCTTTCTGCTGCAGCTCTCTCCCTATCACAGCTCAGGAGGTGTGTCCATTCTGCTGCAGCTCTCTCCCTATCACAGCTCAGGAGGTATGTCCTTTCTGCTGCAGCTCTCTCCCTATCACAGCTCAGGAGGTATGTCCTTTCTGCTGCAGCTCTCTCCTATCACCGCTCAGGAGGTGTGTCCTTTCTGCTGCAGCTCTCTCCCTATCACAGCTCAGGAGGTGTGTCCTTTCTGCTGCAGCTCTCTCCCTATCACAGCTCAGGAGGTGTGTCCTTTCTGCTGCAGCTCTCTCCCTGTAACTGTCACAGCTTCCAACAGTATTTACAGCTGGTGGCAGTTGAAGGAAGGAACTGAGCACGTGTGACCACCTCAGTGAAGTGGACAGAGAGAAAAGGAAAAAAACCAACAGCAGGTGGCGGTATACAGATATATTTTATTGAATAGCTCAGTAGCAAATACACAAGTATTCAGATCCAGGTGCTGGTTGGAAAAATGTAGAATATGCGCCTTTATTGTAGTCCGCATGGATGCAGGATATCCATACCATAACGCTTTAGGGCTTAGGAAGACCCACCCATGACTTGTGTTCTCCCCCATCGTTATGAGGGGGAATGGAGGTGAAAATACCCTTGCTTCACTACATTTTTATCTTGTGAGTCAGATTATACTGTATGAATTTTGTACGAATAGGCAAGGGCCAGGCAGCAGACCTGGACCACAGGACCCCTACTCATTCTGTGTGGGATCGCTTTCTGCTGGTCTGACTAGCTCCATCCTGAGAGATCATTCCACCATCTTGAGCTCATGTATGTAAGCCCTGCAACAACACGGCATATTGCTGCACAGATGAAGGAAAGGAAGGTGCAAACAGCTTTTCTAGCACGCTGTTCCATTTTTCCTAATAAGAAATGACCCTATATGTCCATAATAAGATTTTCAATAAATTGAAAGTAGATTAGCACTCTGACCGGTAAGACTACTCCAGAATGTCCACCTATCTTTATAGGTTTTCCTAATTCGCACAGAAAATCGCACAACTAGCAATCCCTTAAGGCTCTGCTTACATTAGGCTCATGCTTCTGTTCTTAATAAGGGACCAAGAATGCTAAGCTGGATCTGTCACAACAAGAATATCGCTGCAGATGACGCTATTTTTGATGTTAAAAAATGGATACATGATGGAGGTTCGGTGACCACTGCCTAACGTATTTTCAAACGCGAGATCCGATAATATCCTTGTAGGTCTGTAAGAAATGGATAAGTCTGTAAAGACTATAAACTGGCAGCTGGCCGTCATGAAGCCTGTTGTCATTGATGGGCTGACTTGGATGTCATGAGAGTTTGGCTTGCAGGTAGATTACCTTTACTATTGGAACTCTCCCACTTGATGGAACTGTTATTTAGACGTACGCACTTTATTCAGTTCTACCTTGCTCTTTATATCTATGGATACTGCCACTTTCTATAACTTCAGCACTTACCTGGTTATCATTCTTCTCCCGGTGAGATCTGAGGTGGCATATTTGCTTGTGGATTTCAGCTGCAGGTTCAGCAAATCTGCAGCAGTTTACAGTACCATCCATGTGGATGGGGTTCTGAAAACTGCATCCCATGGAGAGGAATAATTTCACTTGGGAGATTGAGCAGACTGAGGATTTTCAAATCACGTAGAGAAATCCAGCGGATCTCAGCCTTTCAATGTATAGGGAGTTGAACTTGCCGCACGGTTCACATGTAACACACATGAGAAGCCGTGCTGCCATTGGTGTGGCCGGTGGTTTAAAGCCTCGACCGTGACAAGAAAGGACATGTTCTTTCTTGGTGTGGTGTCTGGACAGATGTCGCTTGAAGCTGCGGCGGGTGCCCTTTCGCGGTTTAGCTCCATTCAACAGCGGTAAACCGTGAGCAGGTCCAAGGCTTCTAAACTGAAAAAACGCTATAAACACCGCAACGGTTTCTGCTGCGGACTACGCTGAGTATTTTGCAAAGGCACTTCTGACATTTATATTGGGGGTACTGCCTGATGTGTACGTCCACCGGAAAGCTTGGTATACATTTCCCATAGAACTCCATGTTAAAAAATTGTGTGCGGCATATGTATTTTTAACAGGATAGGTCTGTATAGAAAGTGTAGTCAACTATAGTTTTCTATACAGAAAACATTATTCTATACAATATATATATATATATATACACACATACTGAGGGGTAAGTGATACACCAAGACAGCGCATACACAAGTATATGCACGTCCATTGTAACAGAACTGGAATCCTATACTTCCATTTTTAAAAAAAAACAAAAAAACAACTTAACGTCTATGTAATGGGGCATTTTTTCTGATTTAATTTTACTAATTTTGGCCTAAAAATATTTTTCTTCAATGGTCTTTTTAAAAATGTTCAGTCGTTCCTGAGATACAGGGGTTTAAAAAGTTAGTCTGTTTGCAAGCTGTCAGTCTGTTTTCTTTGGATCCCGTCAGCTGACAGCTCACTTTCGAGCTCTTATCTTTAATCTCCTATCCTCATAAACGCTCATTATCAAATTGATAAGAATACAGCTTAAATAAGTGTTTATGAGGTCAGGTGCTCAGCGATAACAACTGTACGCGAGCCATCAGATGAGATTTAAAGAAAACAATCACAGTTTGCAGACTGATTTTTTTAACTCCTGTATCTCAGAAACAGCTGAACATTTTTAATAAAATCCAATTGAAAAAAAAGATTTTTAGCCCAAAATGAGTAAATGCAACCATAAAAAAATGCCCCCAACTGTGTACATAGATGTACCCACTGTTCGGCAGCTATGAAGCCAGTTACACACTCACCTCGGTTTCCTAGAAATGCATAGCTTCTGCTCTCTCCTCCCTCTTCTTTTCAGGTTTAGGCCTAGTTCACACGAACGGTTTTTTTTTGCAAGTGTACGGGCCGTTTTTTTGTGTTCCGTATACGGTCCGTATACGGAACCATTAATTTCAACGGTTCCGCAATAAAAACGGAATGTGTTCCGTAAGCATTCCGTTTCCGTTTTTCCGTTCCGTTGAAAGATAGAACATGTCCTATTATTGCCCGCAAATCACGTTCCGTGGCTCCATTCAAGTCAATGTTTCCGCAAAAAAAAACGGAACACATACGGAAATGAATCCGTATGTCTTCCGTATCCGTTCCGTTTTTGCGGAAGCATCTATTGAAAATGTTATGCCCAGCCCAATTTTTTATATGTAATTACTGTATACTGTATATGCCATACTGAAAAACGGAACGGAAAAACAGAACGGAAACACAACGGAACTCAAAAACGGAACAACGGATCCGTGAAAAACGGACCGCAAAAAACTATAAAAGCCATACGTTCGTGTGAACTAGGCCTTACACTGGGTTCATTGCTGTGTCTAATCTATCGAAGCCTGAGGGTGAAAAGCTACAAACGTTAGATTGATTTTCAGATTTACCATTGTGTTTTTAATATAGTGTCCTAAGGAAATCTGTGCATGGAGCAATGACTGTACACCTGCTTTAAGTGTGCTTGCACAGATATCTTGACTACTGTTCCTATCCGCTAGCACTTCTAGATGTGGCAGGTGGAATGTTTATGTACCTGTGATACTGAAGTACACATGCTCTATATAGTCAGGGAATATTTAGCGATATCAGTGAAGGGCATTGCACGCATGTAACTATGTACAAAGGGGGTAGAACAGTATGGGATATGAAGGGGGCAGCATTTCCCACTCCATTCCTGCCCTTTTATCTGCTGGTGCTGTTACATGGCTGGGAACTGATGTGATGCACTTTATAGTGGTGTCAGGACTGCGGATAATGAACATGCCGCATTGTATAATGGCACTGCGTACCTCTCTACTCCCCACGCGACTACAGGGTACGGATCATATTTGCTCACTGCTTTCATGTGCGCACTAAATGTTCAGAATCACGGAGGGGGAACTGCTGCTTTTGTGGGGATATTTTCCAAAAAATGGCGGCTGTTTTAATACACGCTTTTTTTTTGTATAAAATTGTAAAAAAGTGAAAGCAGATGTTCTATATATTTTGTGGCTGTTTATATTCCCAGAGAGATTTCTATGTACCTTATAATAAGGTGAATAAATATATATACATATATAGATAGCTATATTTCCAGGAACCAGCGGCTTACCTTGATCTTAGGCAGTGGGACCTGCAATGCAAACCTTCTGCCTGGGAGACATACTGTGCTGCCGGTACGTCTGCCAGATCCCACGTTTTTTGCTCCCTCTGTAACGTGGACGTGTCAGGCTGATATATAAAAGCATTTCAACCGAAGACTGGTAAAATGTTCATCTCTATGCATGTGTCCCGTTGTCTTTATTCAGTGTGGTGTTTGATGGCCGAATGATGCTTGACGGCTGTATGAGGGCAAAAATATTACATATCAAATATAAAGATTTACCAAAACAGCATGAATGACACTCTGGTGTATAATAGTTTGCAACACGAGTCAGATTTATAAGGAATTACATGTAATATACACTACCGTCTAATCGCTTATAACCTTCATCGGCGTTAAAAAAGTGAGGAACTTAAAAAGTGATTAAAAGGGGTCTTTCAGGACCCAGTCCCACAAAGCCTCCTTAAAGGGGTTGTGCAAGAATGGGGTACAGATCCGTATGTCCATTCTGGAAAAAAGATAGGATAGATAGGGGCTCATGCACACGAATGTATTTTTTTTTCCCGTTTCCGCTCCGTATTTTACATGTCTGTTCCACCCAAAATAGAACATGTCCTATTCTTATTCATTTTGCGGACAAGGACAGGCATTGTTACAATGGATCCGCAAAAAAACCCCGGATGCAATACGAATGTCACACGTGATGTCATCCATATTTTTTACGGATCCGTGTGCATGAGCCTGAAGTTAGGAGAGGTCTGATATATAAATTGGGGGACATTTATCAAAGATCATCATTTTACGCAGGTGTCTTTGATATCCTTTGCTCCACCTGAGGGCTTATGCACACGACTGTATGTATTTTGCAGTCCGCAAAAAACGGATCAGCAAAAAAAATGGATGCAATACGGATGTCACACGTCATGTCATCCGTATTTTTACGGATCCGTGTGCATGAGCCTGAAGTTAGTTGAGGTCTGATATATATTGGGGGACATTTATCAAAGATCATCATTTTACGCAGGTGTCTTTGATATCCTTTGCTCCACCTGAGGGCTCATACACATGACCGTTTGTATTTTGCGGTCCGCAAAAAAAAAATGGATGACATCCGTGTTGCCTGCGTTTTTATTGCGGATCCATTGTAACAATGCTTGTCCTTGTCCGCAAAACGGACAAGAATAGAACATGTTCTATTTTTTTGCAGAACGGACTTGCAGACATACGGATATGGAATGCACACAGAGTAATTTCCTTTTTTTTTTGCAGACCCATTAAAGTGAATGGTTCCACATACGGGCTGCAAAAAAAAAACAGAACGGATACGGAAAGAAAATACGATCATGTGCATGAGCCCTGAGGATGCGCTTAATTCATGAGAAGGCGCAGGCCTTGTCGGAAATTAGGCACATCCTCCGGCAGTCTGTGCGCCTAGACTGACCACGCTAGGTCCTTGTAGTAAACTGGCATAAATGATAATGAATGTTTTGGGGCTCACACTACCCCGACCTCCTCACTCCCCTTTTTCAGAAAGTACCATGGACAACGCACAAAAGCCAAATGCATCTAAATTTGGGAGCAGCGGCAATCAAAAAGTTGCAAACCGCGGACTTGCAATTTTCTTTACACCAGTTTCTGGCATGGGGTGGGGGTCATAATAAATGACCCTCGTTGTGTCTTATCTCTGCAAATCGTGGCATTACTCCAGGGCCGTCTTTAATATTGATTGGACCCTGGGCAAGAATTTAATTGGGCCCCCTGGATCCCGCCTTCCCACACCCTAGCATGCAATCACGCCCTCCACCACATCTCGTAGAGTAGTAAACTTTAATAATGATGAGTGGCCACTAGAGGTGTTCCTTGAAAAGTCAGTGTTTACATTAAAGTCATGCTATAGCCACCAGAACTACTACATTTAGCTGTTGTGGTTCTGGTGACTATAGTGTCCCTTAATATAGAGGGAAAAAAAAAGAATCAGCACAAAAGTATCAAATAAAATGGCTGTATCATTATTCTAAAAATTAAAAAAGCACAACTTCTGACACAAATCTATAGTATTTTGCAGATTACTTTTTCTTTTTTTACAATGTGCAGATAGTACTGTACTACTAACCCCTGCATACAGGGTAATACAGCGCCACATACCACTTACATCCAGTGACGTCTCTTTGATGTAGATGTTCTCTTTCCTCATCTTCTCCTTTCAGACCTTCAGACCAGACCACCATTTTTCAGTCATTTCTCGTCTCTGCAGTTTGACAAACAAAATCTTAGTTTACTACTTTTCCATCATCCTCCCATCTTCTGGACAAATCATCCTACCACCCCCAATACTGTGCCCCCCAATACTATACTGCAGAAATAGTTAAACCCCCTGATAATACTAGTACCATGCAGATAGTGCCCTTCAATAATTATTGCCACACAGTGCCCTAAAATAACTGCACCCAGAAAATAGTGCCCCTGACACCAATAGTGTAAACATAACGTCCCCCAAAAGCCCCCACAGTAATAGTGCTCCCAAAAGTCCCACCAATAGGAATATTTCTCTGCTAGAGCACACATGGTAGTAATAGTGCTCCTACAGTGCCCCCAACATGTCCCTACTGTGCCCCAAAAGTAACAATGCTCTCATAGTGCCCATACTAGTAATCATGTTTCCCATAGACCCCCAGCAGTAATAAAGCCCACCATAATGCCCCCAGTAGTACTAATTCTCCTTATAATGTGCCAGTGCAAAAAATACCCTCTTTTAATGCTCCCAGTTGAGCTAATGTCCCCATAGTGGCCCCATCAAAATTGCCAGTATAAAATACCCCTATATAGTGCCCCCAGTAAATGCCCCATAGTGCTCCTCTCCCCCCTTCTTCCTAGTGCCCCCCATAATGTACCAGTATAAAGGCCCCATATACAGGTGAAACTCCAAAAATTAGAATATTGTGCAAAGTTCATTTATTTCAGTAATGCAACTTAAAATGTGATACTAACACGTGAGATAGACTCATTACATGCAAAGCAAGATATTTCAAGCCTCTATTTGCTATAGATTGATGAGTTATGTGGCTTACAGCTTATGAAACCCCAAAGTCACAATCTCAGGTACCCTTTGCTCAGGGGGTATGGATTAATTAGCTGACTAGAGTGTGACACTTTGAGCTGAGAATATTGAACCTTTTCACAATATTCTAATTTTAAGTTGCATTACTGAAATAAATAAACTTTTGCACAATATTCTCATTTTTTCGAATTTCATCTATATAGTGCCCCAGTAGATGCCCTTAGTGTCCCCCATAGTTTGCAAGTATAAAATACCCCTTCTTAGTGCCCCCCATAGATGAGCCAATAGTACTCCTCTCTCCCCTTCCCCATAGCACCCACCATAATGTGCCCCAGTATAAAAAACCCCTATACAGAGCCCCCCATATAAAATACTCCTTCTTTGTGGCCTCAGTAGAAGCCCCCTTAGTGTTCCTCTCCCCCTTCCCCCATATAAAATACCCCTTCTTTGTGGCCTCAGCAGATGCCCCCATAGTGCCCCCCAATAATGTACCAGTAAGAACTGCCCCCTTAGTGCCACTCAATAATGTGCCAGTAAAAAGTGTCCCCATAGATGCCCCCACAGTGCCTCCCAATAATGTGCCAGTAAGATGTGCCCCCATAATGTGCCAGTAACAAGTGCCCCCATAGATGCCCCCCAATCATGTGCCAGTAACAAGTGCCCCATAGATGCCCCCCAATCATGTGCCAGTAACAAGTGCCCCTATAGATGCCCCCCAATCATGTGCCAGTAACAGGTGCCCCCCACTCATGTGCCAGTAACAGGTGCCCCCATAGATGCCCCCCAATCATGTGCCAGTAGCAAGTTCCCCCTTAGATGCCCCCCCAATCATGTGTCAGTAGTAGTACCATATAAAAAAAGAACACTTATACTTACCTTCATAAGGCTGACAGCGATGCGATGCCAGGCCTCTTCCGGCCTGTGTCCCGCGCTGTACTGCTCAGGCAGCCCGATGACGTCATCGCGCCGCCTGCATCGGCCTCTGATAGGCTGCAGGCCTAGTGCCTGCAGCCTATCAGAGGAACGGGAAAGGGAGACACCTCTCCCTCCCCTGCCCCGCCGCAGCACTTCCATCTTTATTGCTGTTCTGAGGACGGCGATACAGATGACTATGGAGATGAAACGCTTCCACAATGGAAGTGCTCATCTCCCTGTGCCCTGCGCCACCCCCCCACGTCACCAGTGGCCAGCGGGGCTTCAAGAGGCAGCTGCCTTGGGCCCCCCAGGAGCGACTAGGCCCAGGGCAGCTGTCCCTTTTGCCCTGTGTTAAAGACGGCCCTGCATTACACTAATCTTCTGTTTGGACAGGCAGACATATGGGTCCTAGCACAGTAAAATACTGTAAGTGATTCGGACTGTTGAGGCCTCACAAAGGAATCCGCCAAATCTGGTATAAAATCCACAATTGTTTCTCATCTAGAACAAAAACATACATTCTCGCAGATTGCCAACGATTTACATGATCGCAGGACCAGACGCAGATTCCAGGTTTATGATTGGCTGGGCATCATGCAGTGAAAGTGAGGTAAAACAGATCAGAGTTACCATGGCAACAGAAGCAAACGGCACAAGAAGAGAACTCGAATAATTAACATTGTGTCTAGAATGTGTAGAAGATTGTGCATGGGAATGTGAGCAGGTGCATAGCTGGAAAAACGGAGAGCGCGGGATCAGAAACGTTACAATGTCAGAAACCTAAATGATATCCTATCCGAGCACAATGACGGAGAAGGAAGGTCCGGTAAAGTGCGCCTCCCTGTTCTCAATAGGGTTGTGTCCTGTAAGGCAGATCCGGGTGACACCACTGCTGACGTAAGTGATAAAGGGTAGATAAAGGGTTAACAAAGTTAGTAATATCAGTTTTGAATACCTTGAGAGGTGTAGTTTCTAAAATTGGGGTCATTTTGGGTGGTTTATATTATGTAAGCCTCACAAAGTGACTTCAGACCTGAATTGGTCCTTAAAAAGTGGGTTTGGGAAATTTTCTGAAAAATTTCAAGATTTGCTTTTAAATTTCTAAGCCTTGTAACGTCCCCAAAAATAAAATAGCATTCACAAAGTGATCCAAATATGAAGTAGACAAATGGGGAATGTAAAGTAATAACAATTTTTGGAGTTATTACTATCTATTATAAAAGTAGATAAATAGAAATTAGCTAATTTCCAAATTTTTGGTAAATTTGGTATTTTTTAATAAATAAAAATGAAATTTTTTTGACTCAGTTTTCATGAAGTACAATATGTGATGAGAAAACAATCTCAGAATGGCCTGGAGTAGGCCCTTTCACACTTGCGTTCTTTTCTTCCGGCATAGAGTTCCGTCGTCGGGGCTCTATGCCGGAAGAATCCTGATCAGTTTTATCCTAATGCATTCTGAATGGAGTGAAATCCGTTCAGGATGCATCAGGATGTCTTCAGTTCCGGACCGGAACGTTTTTTGGCCGGAGAAAATACTGCAGCATGCTGCGCTTTTTGCTCCGGCCAAAAATCCTGAACACTTGCCGCAAGGCCGGATCCGGAATTAATGCCCATTGAAAGGGATTGATCCGGATCCGGCCTTAAGCTAAACGTCGTTTCGGCCATTGCCGGACCCGACATTTAGCTTTTTTAGAGTGGTTACCATGGCTGCCGGACGCTAAAGTCCTGGCATCCATGGTAAAGTGTAGCGGGGAGCAGCATAATTACCGTCCGTGCGGCTTCCTGGGCGCTCCAGAGTGACGTCAGGGCGCCCCCAAGCGCTGGATCACGTGATCACATGACACGTCATCCATGTGCATGGGGCGCTCTAACGTCATTCTGGAGCGCCCCGGGAGCCGCACGGACTGTAAGTATACCGCTCCCCCGCTCCTACTATATGGCAACCAGGACTTTAATAGCGTCCTGGGTGCCATAGTAACACTGAAAGCATTTTGAAGACGGCTCCGTCTTCAAATGCTTTCAGTACACTTGCGTTTTTTCCGGATCCGGCGGGCACCTCCGGCAACGGAAGTGCACGCCGGATCCCAACAACGCAAGTGTGAAAGAGGCCTAAGTAAAAGCGTTTTAAATTTATCACCACATAAAGTGACAGATGTCACATGCGTATGCCATTCTTTTTTTTTTTTTGCGGATCAATTGTAACAATGCCTAAGACGGACAAGAATAGGACATGTTCTATTTTTTTTGCGAAACGGACATACGGATGCGGACAGCACACGGTGTGCTGTCCGCATTTTTTGGCGGACCCATTGAAATGAATGGGTCCACCTCCTATCCGCAAAAAAAACGTAACGGACACGGAAACAAACATTGTTCGTGTGCATGTAGCCTAAGGGGTAGTGTGAATAAATTGACTACTGGGTGTTACCATTCTCCTTGTCAAAATGGTGTGTCCTGCACAGTCTGACAGTGTCCAATCATCTGGAACGGTATCAGACCGTGTAAGGACACATCCTACGGACTAGAGCAATGATAACGCCCAGTTATCAATGTATTCATCCATTCCCAGAAGGAATAAGACTTCACAGGGGACGGAGCCGTGTAGTTCCAGGGCTGGACCTCCGCCGATCAGCTGTGGATGGTCTATCCTGTGGATAGGCCATAGATGGTACAACCCTAGAATACCCCTTTAACCACCTCCGGACCGCCTAACGCAGATTCGCGTTCCGGAGGTGGCAGCCCTGCGCAGAGTCACGCATATATGCGTCATCTCGCGCGAGCCGAGATTACCTTGTGAACGCGCGCACACAGGCGCGCGCAGTTCACAGGAACGGAAGGTAAGAGAGTGGATCTCCAGCCTGCCAGCGGCGATCGTTCGCTGGCAGGCTGGAGATGTGATTTTTTAACCCCTAACAGGTATATTAGACGCTGTTTTGATAACAGCGTCTAATATACCTGCTACCTGGTCCTCTGGTGGTCCCCTTTGTTTGGATCGACCACCAGAGGACACAGGTAGCTCAGTAATATGTTGCACCAAGCACCACTACACTACACTACACCCCCCCCCGTCACTTATTAACCCTTATTAGCCCCTGATCACCCCATATAGACTCCCTGATCACCCCCCTGTCATTGATTACCCCCTGTCATTGATCAACCCCCTGTAAAGCTCCATTCAGATGTCCGCATGATTTTACGGATCCACTGATAGATGGATCGGATCCGCAAAACACATACGGACGTCTGAATAAGCCTTACAGGGGCGTGATCAATGACTGTGGTTATCACCCCATATAGACTCCCTGATCACCCCCCTGTCATTGATTACACCCCTGTCATTGATCACCCCCCTGTAAAGCTCCATTCAGATGTCCGCATGATTTTTACGGATCCACCTGATAGATGGATCGGATCCGCAAAACGCATACGGACGTCTGAATGGAGCCTTACAGGGGCGTGATCAATGACTGTGGTGATCACCCCATATAGACTCCCTATCACCCCCCTGTCATTGATTACAACCCTGTCATTGATCACCCCCCTGTAAAGCTCCATTCAGAAGTCCGCATGATTTTTACGGATCCACTGATAGATGATCGGATCCGCAAAACGCATACGGACGTCTGAATGGAGCCTTACAGGGGGGTGATCACCCATATAGACTCCTGATCACCCCCCCTGTCATTGATCACCCCCCCCTGTCAGGCTGCATTCAGATGTCCGTATGATTTTACGGATCCACGGATAGGATCCGCAAACACATACGGACATCTGAATGGAGCCTTACAGGGGGGTGATCAATGACAGGGGGGTGATCACCCCATATAGACTCTCTGATCACCCCCCTGTCATTGATCACCCCCTGTCATTGATCACCCCCCTGTCATTGATCACCCCCCTGTCATTGATCACCCCCCCTGTCATTGATCACCCCCCCTGTCATTGATCACCCCCCTGTCCATTGATCACCCCCCTGTCATTGATCACCCCCCCTGTCATTGATCACCCCCCCTGTCATTGATCACCCCCCTGTAAGGCTCCATTCAGACATTTTTTGTCACAAGTTAGCGGAAATTATTATTTTTTCTTACAAAGTCTCATATTCCACTAACTTGTGTCAAAAAATAAAATCTCACATGAACTCACCATACCCCTCACGGAATCCAAATGCGTAAAATTTTTTAGACATTTATATTCCAGACTTCTTCTCACGCTTATGGCCCCTAGAATGCCAGGGCAGTATAAATACCCCTCATGTGACCCCATTTCGAAAGAAGACACCCCAAGGTATTCGTGAGGGGCATTTTGAGTCCTGAAAGATTGAAATTTTTGTCCCAAGTTAGCGGGAGACTTTGTGAGAAAAAAAATGAAAAATATCAATTTCCGCTAACTTGTGCCAAAAAAAAAAATTTCTATGAACTCGCCAATGCCCCTCATTGAATACCTTGGGGTGTCTTCTTTCCAAAATGGGGTCACATGTGGGTATTTATACTGCCCTGCATTCTAGGGGCCCCAAAGCGTGAGAAGAAGTCTGGTATCCAAATGTCTAAAAATGCCCTCCTAAAAGGAATGTGGGCCCCTTTGCGCATCTAGGCTGCAAAAAAGTGTCACACATCTGTATCGCCGTACTCAGGAGAAGTTGGGGAATGTGTTTTGGGGTGTCATTTTACATATACCCATGCTGGGTGAGAGAAATATCTTGGTCAAATGCCAACTTTGTATAAAAAAAATGGGAAAAGTTGTCTTTTGCCAAGATATTTCTCTCACCCAGCATGGGTATATGTAAAATGACACCCAAAACACATTCCCCAACTTCTCCTGAATACGGCGATACCAGATGTGTGACACTTTTTTGCAGCCTAGGTGGGCAAAGGGGCCCATATTCCAAAGAGCACCTTTCGATTTCACAGGTCATTTACCTACTTACCACACATTAGGGCCCCTGGAAAATGCCAGGGCAGTATAACTACCCCACAAGTGACCCCATTTTGGAAAGAAGACACCCCCAAGGTATTCCGTGAGGGGCATGGCGAGTTCCTAGAATTTTTTATTTTTTGTCACAAGTTAGTGGAAAATGATGATTTTATTTTTTTCTTACAAAGTCTCATATTCCACTAACTTGTGACAAAAAATAAAAACTTCCATGAACTCACTATGCCCATCAGCGAATACCTTAGGGTGTTTCTTCCAAATGGGGTCATTTGTGGGGTGTTTGTACTGTCTGGCATTCTAGGGGGCCCAAATGTGTGGTAAGGAGTTTGAAATCAAATTCTGTAAAAAATGACCAGTGAAATCCGAAAGGTGCTCTTTGGAATATGGGCCCCTTTGCCCACCTAGGCTGCAAAAAAGTGTCACACATCTGGTATCTCCGTATTCAGGAGAAGTTGGGGAATGTGTTTTGGGGTGTCATTTTACATATACCCATGCTGGGTGAGAGAAATATCTTGGCAAAAGACAACTTTTAACATTTTTTTTATACAAAGTTGTCTTTTGCCAGATATTTCTCTCACCCAGCATGGGTATATGTAAAATGACACCCAAAACACATTCCCCAACTTCTCCTGAATACGGAGATACCAGATGTGTGACACTTTTTTGCAGCCTAGGTGGGCAAAGGGGCCCACATTCCAAAGAGCACCTTTCGGATTTCACCGGCCATTTTTTACAGAATTTGATTTCAAACTCCTTACCACACATTTGGGCCCCTAGAATGCCAGGGCAGTATAACTACCCCAAAAGTGACCCATTTTGGAAAGAAGAGACCCCAAGGTATTCGCTGATGGGCATAGTGAGTTCATGGAAGTTTTTATTTTTTGTCACAAGTTAGTGGAATATGAGACTTTGTATGGAAAAAAAAAAAAAATCATCATTTTCCACTAACTTGTGACAAAAAATAAAAAATTCTAGGAACTCGCCATGCCCCTCACGGAATACCTTGGGGTGTCTTCTTTCCAAAATAGGGTCACTTGTGGGGTAGTTATACTGCCCCTGGCATTCTAGGGGCCTAAATGTGTGGTAAGGAGTTTGAAATCAAATTCAGTAAAAAATGACCTGTGAAATCCGAAAGGTGCTCTTTGGAATATGGGCCCCCTTTGCCCACCTAGGCTGCAAAAAAGTGTCACACATCTAGTATCTCCGTACTCAGGAGAAGTTGGGGAATGTGTTTTGGGGTGTCTTTTTACATATACCCATGCTGGGTGAGATAAATATCTTGGTCAAATGCCAACTTTGTATAAAAAAATGGGAAAAGTTGTCTTTTGCCAAGATATTTCTCTCACCCAGCATGGGTATATGTAAAATGACACCCCAAAACACATTCCCCACCTTCTCCTGAGTACGGAGATACCAGATGTGTGACACTTTTTTGCAGCCTAGGTGGGCAAAGGGGCCCATATTCCAAAGAGCACCTTTCGGATTTCACAGGTCATTTTTTACAGAATTTGATTTCAAACTCCTTACCACACATTTGGGCCCCTAGAATGCCAGGGCAGTATAACTACCCCAAAGTGACCCCATTTTGGAAAGAAGACATCCAAGGTATTCGCTGATGGGCATAGTGAGTTCATGGAAGTTTTATTTTTGTGACAAGTTAGTGGAATATGAGACTTTGTAAGAAAAAAAAAAAATCATCATTTTCCGCTAACTTGTGACAAAAAATAAAAAGTTCTATGAACTCACTATGCCCATCAGCGAATACCTTAGGGTGTCTACTTTCCGAAATGGGGTCATTTGTGGGGTGTTTGTACTGTCTGGGCATTGTAGAACCTCAGGAAACATGACAGGTGCTCAGAAAGTCAGAGCTGCTTCAAAAAGCGGAAATTCACATTTTTGTACCATAGTTTGTAAACGCTATAACTTTACCCAAACCATTTTTTTTTACCCAAACATTTTTTTTTTATCAAAGACATGTAGAACAATAAATTTAGAGCAAAATTATATATGGATCTCGTTTTTTTTTGCAAAATTTTACAACTGAAAGTGAAAAATGTCATTTTTTTTGCAAAAAAATCGTTAAATTCGATTAATAACAAAAAAAGTAAAAATGTCAGCAGCAATGAAATACCACCAAATGAAAGCTCTATTAGTGAGAAGAAAGGAGGTAAAATTCATTTGGGTGTAAGTTGCATGACCGAGCAATAAACGGTGAAAGTAGTGTAGGTCAGAAGTGTAAAAAGGTGGCCTGGTCTTTCAGGGTGTTTAAGCACTGGGGGCTGAGGTGGTAAGTTGGTGTCAAACATAGGTTTTTGGAGCCTTTTATAGGCAAAAACGCCTCCTCCCTATGTTACACAGAAGCCTGATGGGAAATATTAAATACTGGACAGACTTTTTTTTTGCAATTTTTTTTTTGACTCTTCAGGTGCCTTTTTTGTGGTCAAAATGAATTTTTGGGGAGTTCACTGTGTGCTCCAGGTCTGGCTTTTGTCCTGTAGACATCCATTTATTTATTTTTTCCCTGCTTGAAAAAAATGCAAGACCCCATATTACTCTTCAGAGGAAGTGATATTACAGGGGGCACATAAAAAACAAAAACAAAGCAAGGCATTAAAAAATACCCAAAAATTCTACAGCGTACAATATATGCTTCAAAAACCGCACAACACAACCGCACGATTATAAAATGATGGCGTGTCGCTAGTATGTGCCCTCGCTTATGATCAATGTGTGGGTCCCCAACCTCTGGGACCCCCTCATATCCTCAGCATGAGAGGGGAAGGAGGGGGCAGAGCTGGCTTAGCGCTACGTCTCCTTACTGCCCCTTTGGTTCTCAGGACGGGTGGGGGCGTCCCAGAAGTTGGAGCCGACCCCCCCCCCCATTCATCATAAGGTGACGCCATATTTTTGTGATTTTTTAAATACACGAATTCTTTGCGAAAAATAAATCAGCTAATTATAGGAGCATCACTGACTGGAGGACAGAGCACATTCATGAGAAGCCCATTGACTTCATAGGCACAGTGTAATACTGCACTCCACCTGTGGGGGCGCTGCTACCAGTCTCACATATTTCTCAGTACCAACACCCCTGTGATTTGCTTGTCTTGAGGAGCCCTCATGCCAAAAAGCGGTCTGTCCAAAGACAAGGACCCTCCTTGAACAGCCAGGCTGGTGTTCATGAAACTTGCTGTTTCAAAAGGGTAATTTTATGAGAAAATATAAGTGTGTTCAGACGACGCCACGCCTAGCTACACCACTACACAATGAACGGGTCATTAGAAACACGACGCCACTAGGTCGCGGCATTCCTCCATGCTGCATTGCTGACGATTCCCGCCTTCAGAGCAACGCATGCGCACTTGCAGCATGACACAGTCCACTATGGAAACGCTTACCTGCTGCCGCGGCAAAAACCACGCCCTCTCTACGTTACGTCATTTCCGCCCTGAGAGTTACTTGAAATGTCAACTTCCTAGAGACCGACACAAACCCGGAAGTTGCAGAAGGTAAACAACGAGAAGGAGGAAAGAAACCGGAACGTCCGTAGATCCCGGGGAAGATGAGCTGGTGAGTGCTGCGGGCGCCTGCTGTGCCTGTCAGGAGGCTGTGTCATACCTCTCATGTACCTGCAGCAGACAGGTGTCTTTTTTTAATGACACCCCATTGGGGTATGGAGTGCCTCGGCCGGCCAACCCCTTATTATTTTCTTAAATTTCTAGTAGGAATAACAGAGGAACAGCATAACAAAAAGCCATAAATGATTATTTTTTGCGAAAGAAATATGGGGGCTGATAGATGGGGCGGCTGTATTTGTGTCAAGGTTCACATTTCACTGCAGGGCGTGACAAGGATTTAAAGCGATTGTCCAACATCCATAAAAAAAAAAAAAATGACAGATCATCCTGTGGCCGATGCCAGCCGCATTGGCGATTGGATGTCACAGAAGTGTTTAAGGGACTCTGTCTGGAAGCCTAAGGAATGGGAGACGCGGCACAGGACCTGATGGAAACGGAGTCTTTTTAAAAAAAATATTAAAATTAATGAATTGTCCGGGTGACCCCTTTAGGAGAAGGAGGTCTGGGATGCTGTCTTATACAAGTGTGTAGTAATGGACCCCGCTAAGATGGGAAGAAAGACTGACTAATTGCTCATTAATGTGGGAATGCCCAAAACTCTGTATAGTGGCCGTTACTCTGTTTATTCCTGCTAGAAATGTATGAATAAATTGACAGTGGTGTTCCCAGTTGGAGGGGGTGTCTCTGCACAGTCTGATGCTGACTGTGTAAGGACACACCCGTTGACATGGTAAACACAGAGTAGTCATTGATTTCTAAATTTCTAACAGGAATAACAGAGGAACGGCACAGCGCCCAGTAAGGCCGTGCTGTGTTCACTTCTTGTAGGAAGTGCCGTTTTAGTGAAACGATGGGAATGAACGGACCCTGATGACTCTGGTTGGGGCTCGGTGGGTTTTCCTCCTATTTTATCTGGCAATGGAATCTGCAGCTGCCCCCCCCCCCCCACAGGCCTATAATGGGGGTGCAAGTAGTCGCCAGACCCCCACCTATCAAAAGTTTTACCAAAACTCGCTGACCCTTAAGATCTCATCCACTTTGCTGCTGTTACACTGTGCCGAAAAGCTGCATCTGCCGTGTGTGACCATACCCCAAAGGGACCGTGGTTTTCCAGCTTTTGCATATTGATGATGTCCCTGGAGGATAGGCCATCACTATCAGACCGCTGAGCCGCAGTACACGGTCGGGGGGGATCCTCCGGCTCCATTGACTGTTTAGTTTCCTGCGCAGGCGATGGATGGGGCTGCCGGATTTCAGACCACCACCGATCTAGTGTTGATGACCTGTTTGGAGGACAGACAGCCTGTCTAAGTTTATACCTATGTGCCCCGGCGTGTTTCAAAAGAGGATGATGATGGAAGTTTTTCATTACATGTCCTTTCTGGACCGCAGCGGAATTCTGTTGGGAGAGTAGTCTTCGCTTACGAGGAGGCATGGCTTCAAACGGTGTAAATGTGGCGCAGATTTTCCAATAACTTGCCTATATTCATATTTTCCACACGTGTGTTTAAAGCGGTTGGCCCATCCCGCACTTTGGTGGCATCGCTAGGATATGTCCCCGGACCTAACTCTAGAACTGTGCACCCAAAGTGAAGGAGAACGTACTGCGCATGCGTTCACCATTATGGGAGTTCTGAAAAGAGCTGATCAAGTGCGCTAAGCTATTTCCAGAACTCCCATAGATGTGAAACGCGCAGTCGCCTCTCATTCACCTCCGTGGCAGTTCTGTAAATCGCTTGGGGCCTTCTTATAGAGATAGGTGCAGATCACCCCTCTATCAGACATTGGGGCATATCCGATTCCTAACTATATGCCCCCCCCCCCCCCAAAGTGTGAGATGGGGCAACCCCTTTATATCCGAAGTCTAAAAGATCCTCCCCAATGCTGGGGCCCCTCATTTACATTATATCTTACCGCACCTGCACTGCTCCGGATCCATGCACGGCCGCCGCTGCATCTCCCTGTCAAGCGGATCAAAATATCCGCGACGGAAGGGAGCAACCAGTTGCAGGCCGCACGGGGATATGCCTTCCTAGCATCGCGGGTGACTCTAGGGAGGTCTTTGGCCTGCC
Source organism: Bufo bufo (assembly GCF_905171765.1). Classification (NCBI taxonomy): domain Eukaryota; kingdom Metazoa; phylum Chordata; class Amphibia; order Anura; family Bufonidae; genus Bufo; species Bufo bufo. The sequence continues at coordinate 770,725,598 of NC_053389.1, read as the reverse complement.
GCCACCTGCTATTGGCTGCACCCTCCCCCCTCTCTCCCCCCCCCCCCCCCCCCCCATTGCGTAGGGATCCGGAGCGACGCTGGTACCGGGGAGCGGGGTAGTATAACCTGCATTGGGGGGAAACTTTTAGACTTCGAATAACCCATTCAAGCAGACGACACCTGCGGACAAGATTAGGACATGCTCTATTTTTTTGCGGAGCCGCGACCGGAAATGCGGATGTGAAGAGCACACTGTGTGCTGTCCGCATCTTTTTCCAGCCCCATTGAAATGAATGGAATGTTGCGGAACGGATCCGGACCTTTCACACGGACGTGTAAATGGACCCTTAAGGTTATGATCACATGTGGCGGATTGATTGCAGAGATTTCCGTGACTGAAGATCCATACATTTGAATGGATTGTGCGTGAATTCTGCAAACTTCAACTCCATGTTGTGAAAAAAAAGTCAGTAGCAAATATAACAGTGTGTCCTGCATTTCATATTTCCCATAGAGCGTCATCTAACATCTAAGGGTACTTTCACACTTGC